>NW_025336598.1:4841921-4899068 GCF_004798865.1 Varanus komodoensis | reverse complement strand
GCAGGGAAAGAGTGGAACAAGCTTCCTGCAGGCTCTCATGTTACATGAAATGTTGCAGAAAAGATTATCTTTGTCCAAATGTAATCTCCTTCATCTGAATGTTAAAAGCTGTGCTTGGGACCTGCCACAATTTGCATCACTTGACCGTTTATCTGCTAATCAATCACTAAACACACCTATATCTGCGACCTGCTCCAGCACAGCCACCGATCTGTGACCCATGCCGATTTACTGAGCCCCCCCCCCACCCCCGGGTAGGCCATCGATGGATAAATCAAAGAAAAGAAAAGTTTCTGAAGAAAACCCAACGTTTAATGGTATGTGGGTAGATTTATTTGCTTTTACTGCTGACAAACTTATGGGGTTTGCTGTTTAATGCATGCACCCCTTTAGCACTGACTTTGACTCTGCAGGAAGCTGTTCTCCTATTCAAAATATATGAAAGGAGTCCTACTAGTTTATAATGTAAGATTAAAAATAACAGTTTTTGTGACTGAAAAAGAGATGCAGCTAAATCATAATGAACATATAGATCTACTTCCTTGTTTTAAGAAGGTTCTTATACAAATTCCAGCAACATTATTACACTGGGAGTGGGATGTTTGTTCAATATTTCACCAAACTATTATTTATATTTGTTGTATTGCAGAAACTCTACTTACTGTATGAAAGTATCAATTAGTCCTTTTTTTATTCAGGTTGACAGCTGACTGCACCCTCCAGTACACGTAGTAAAAGGATGAGGGCACACAGAAGCAGGTGGCATGTTTGGTTTGCTGCAGGTGGATAATTTAAGTTTGGCTTTTTATTTCATAAATACGAGGACTCAAATAGACATTGAGTATTATATTTGAAAGTAACCTTCGACCTAGTGTCTTTTTTTTAGAGTTCAAAATGTTTTTGTGGCAAGCAGAAATTAAAAATTTGTTTCCTCTGTAGCAGTTCATTGATTTCATAAATGCAACACACTATAGTTTTTATACATAGCATGAAGGTAAAAAATGATATATGCAGTGTTATCTTCATTTTAGATGTCAAAAGGCTTTTGCGGCTCCCAGTGTTTTCTTTTCTGTGGGAAACGGGTCCAAATGGCTCCTTGAGTGTTAAATGTTTCCGACCCCTGCTCTAAACCAAGGATAGGCAACCAGGCACCGTCAAATGTTTTGGACTACAGTGACAGTAGTTCTTGATCTCTGTCTGTGGTGCATCTGGAGGGCACCACACTGCCTTTCCTGTTCCATGAACAGCTACCTATGCACCAAGTCTCCTAAGTGTGTTTCCAATTTTAGTTTAATTTTTCAGTTATAGGAAGTTCGAGAAATATGACATAGAATATATTTGGATGGATGGATTGCTACAGAATACTCCAAGGAGAAGAGTTCCCTATTCCTTTTCTGCAGGCTGAGTGAAACAGACTGAACTGAAGCCAGTCAAGGATTACCATAGCAAGCTATGAGTGATCCCTGCATGATTTCTTTCCAGGATAAAAGACAGAAAATTAGATTGATAATACAGCTAGGTTCAATCACTTTTATAAATGGAGGAAATAATCCTCCTATTCCAGTTTTGCTTGCTAGCTTTCATGCCAGTGACCAGTATTTACAAGCAGAAGTTGAAATAGAATGCAATCTTCTTCACAGAGAAAACCAGCTAGTGTAGTGATGAAAGGAAACAGATGGTCTCTCTGTTGCACACTAATCTTTCTGGATGCTCCAGAAAGCTAACCCCATGGCTTTCTCTATATATCTGTATCTAAAGGAAGCTCTGTTAGTTGAAAAACTTGCTTAGAATTTTGAAATACACATATATACTCACAATATATATGTGTGTGTATATAAGGTTTTTGTGGAGCAGTACTCAACAATCATCTTGCCTAGTTTTCCAGAAACAAACCTAGCCTTTCTATTCTCCTCTAGCACCATTTTATGCAAAAATAATAAATGCTTTTTACATTAAAATAATGAAAAGGTAGAGATATTCTCATATCAAGCAAAAAAACCTAAATATCTTAAATCATATTCTCATATAACGCCAGTCCTCTACCAACTCCACTAGCTTCCAGTTGAAGTCTGGGCCCACTTCAAGGTGCTGATTTTGTCCTATAAAGCCCTAAACAGCTTGGGACCAGGATACCTGAAGGAACGTCTCCTTCCGTATATGCCATCACGCCACTTAAGATCAGTGGGAGAGGCCCTGCTCTGAGAACCTCCACTAAAGGAGGTTAAAAGGACATCTACTCAGAACTGGGCCTTCTCTGTGGTGGTGCCCAGGTTATGGAATATGCTCCTGAGGTTCATCTGGCACAGAGCCTATACTCTTTTTGGCGCCAGATTAAAACCTTTTTATTTAATTGCTATTTTAAAAATTAGTATTTTTACCATTTACAGTCACTTTTGTTTATTTGGTTTTGATTGGATTTGTTCCAGCTTCAGATAATTTTATTGTATTTTTCAACTGATTGTTTTATGTTTTTTTTTTTTTAATCATGTAAGCCGTCCTGAGAAGCGATAGTGAAGGACGGCATACAAATGTTTTAAATAAATAAATAGGGAATGAAAAGGTAGGGAAGACACACCATACAACACATGCTAAATCTCAGGTAACATGGCATTCAAATTAGACAAATGATGTACTTGTAGTCTTTTATTTATTTGCAAACTCTTTACTTGGCTATACTAAATCAGCACTCATCATTTGTGATTATGATTTCCAAGAACATATTTATTTTTGTATCATTCTAGGTCCTATAGATATTGCCATAGCCTATATCTAGGAGTTTCTTCAGTGAAAGACCTCTAGAAATACATTATATCTATAGCACAATTTGAATAATAATTCATATTAAGCTTTTCTGTGGAGAATTAGAAATACTATGCTACTATATTTCAGCTTTTATATGGCAAAATTGATTGATTGTTTAGTTTTATATCCTACTTTTCCAGTAAACTCGCAGTGGCTTGCATGATTCTCCTTTTGCTGCTCTCAGTTGTATCCCCGTAACAACCCTGTGAGGTAGGTGGGATTGAGAGTCTATGGGCAGCCCAAAATCACCCAATTGGCTCCATGGCTGAGCAGGAACTAGAACTCAACACCTGAGTCCCAGTCCTTCACTGTTAACCTCTATACCACACTATCTCTCTATAGCACACCAACTCGGAAAAAAATGTAGTTTCAGGATCCCGTAGACACTATTTCCACTCAAGTGTTGTTTAATAGTTACATGAAACCAATGTGAGGATGCCTGGAGATCTAGACTCAAGTGCCCATGATATGCAGCTGATACTCAACTCTATTTCTCCTTTCCAGCTACTATATGTCAGTTATATGTCATTAATGGATGCCTGATGTCAATAATAGGATAGATGAAAGCTAACAAATTGAAGCAGCAATCAGACAAAACAGTTCTGTAATTAGGTAATGTACCTTTCTGTGGAAGTACTAGATGGAGAGTTTGCATTCCCACTTAAAATCAGGTTCAAAACAAGAGGGTGCTCCTGGTACCAGCATCATTGCTGGATACTAATGTGTACAGAAAAATCCTATTTCTAGTCCTAGTCTCCCCAGTGTTAGTCAAGCCCTGCCTTACAATGTGTAGTTCACTGCAATGGGGCAATTATAGGATAATATTTCATTGGCTGGGGGCAAGACAGCCCCCTCATCAAATATTTGCCTAATAGAAAGCCATTGTGGTGTAGTGATTACAATCTTGGAGTGAAAGCCAGGCAATCTGAGCCAGAGTCCGTGTGGTGTAGTGGTTAAGAGCATGGGACTGGGACTCAGAGGATCTGGGTTCTAGTCCCCGCTCAGCCATGGAGCCAACTGGGTGACTTTGGGCCAGTCACAGACTCTCAGCCCAACCTACCTCACAGGGTTGTTGTTGTGGGGATAAGATGGAGGAGGAGATGTAAGCTGCCTTGAGCCCTTTGTAGGAAAAAGGCAGGATATAAATCAAAATAAAATAATAATCTAGTGCCCACAGCCACAAAGTTCACTGCGTAACTTTGGGCTTGTCGTTTACTCTTACTTGTGAGGATAAAACAAAAAAGAAGGTTAATGTAAGCTGCCTTAAAGGAAAACAGCAGAATATACCTAAGTATAACAAACTAATTTCTACATGTGAGAATTCTGTTTCCACATGTTCCTCTTTTCACGTGTTTCTGTTTCATGGAGGATGTTAATTGCTATTTGTCCTACTTTTATGTGAGTATAAGTTAGGAAGGTATTTTTTCCTTTGTCTTTTAAGTTGTCTGTCTGACCTCTCCACCACCATTCCTTCAATATTGTGACACTAAAGAAATATCTCAGATGGACAAACTGCTTTTGACCTTACAAATTCAACAACTTTGCTCTTGATTCCTAGCTTATGGTGTCCATTGTTCGGGACTCTCAGTTCCACAGTCTTCGAAAGTCCAAGGCACAGGCTTCATGTATGCATAATTATTATTACCAATAGAAAATATTAACATTGCAACAGCTGGTTAGAGGTAACAGCCTTTTGGATCCCCGAGCTGGTTGTCCTGTGAAGGGGGTTGATAAGGAGAAAGGTCTTAGGAGTGTTGGGAAAATTCAGGTAAATCCTGGTAGAAAAATGTTGTGTACATGTGCCTTTATGTTATTAAATCAAACCTGCACTCCTTTCTCAGAAAGCACCCCAATTCCAAGCCAGTCACTGTTGAGTGCTGCTGTTACTTTAAGAAGATGGAGTTCTTAACTGAACTGAGAAGCTGCTGTAGGCTAACACTATTAGTGAGGAAATACCTGTGTTCTCATCAGCTGCAGAAAAACTGAAACAATGATGTCCATTTGTTTCTGAATAGACCCACTTAAGCATCCAGTCCCATGGGGCAAGCACCTGCACAGTATAGTTGTCAAACCAAATTTCCTGAATGCTTCCTCAATCAGACATATTTGCATGTTTAAACAGGGTCCAAACTGCAAAGAGGTCTACTCAACTGACAGGTCAATAAAGCAATCAGTAATGTTTTCCATACTATTGTTACCAGTATTTCTGATAGGTTTAGAACATTAAAAAGGTAAAGGTTTCCCCTTAAGTCCAGTCATGCCTGCCTCTAGGGGGCGGTGCTCATCTCCGTTTCCTAGCCAAGGGAGCCTGCGTTTGTCCGCAGATGGTCTCCATGGTCATGTGGCCGGCATGAAGTGCACGGAATGCTGTTACCTGCCCACTGAAGTGGTACCTTTTTATCTACTTGCATTTGCATGCTTTTGAACTGCAAGGTTGGCAGGAGCTGGGATGGAGCAATGGGAACTCACCCCATTGTGCAGATTCGAACTGGCAAACTTTCGATCAACCAACCCAGCAGCACAGCGGTTTAAACCACTGCGCCACCTGCAGTCCCTTAGAACATTACTTCATGGCTAAAGACATCAGGATGCTATCCTACTAAGATTATCTGGAAACTTAACACTCTGTATTGGTTTATGTGGTTAGCAAGTTATAAAAGTGTCTGTAAATGGGCTGTGATTTTGTAGTTGGTGGTGAGACCCACTACCATGTAGCATGCTGTCGTAAGTAAATTCAGGGGTCCTGCGTGATCTTTCAATAAAACTGCTGAGGTTCAAGGCAAAAGGGGTCTTTCCTGACTGAACCTGGTTATCCTTGTTGCAGCTGCCATTGAGGTTTCCTGACAGGAGTCACAAGTTAACCTCCCGCACACACATTTCCTAGGTGAAGTCTGTAGAGGGGAAAGGCTTGATAAAGTTTCTCCTCTTGTAATGTCCTCTAAAATGATTTCAGAGCATATTAGCCTGGTGTTCTGAAGTGAGGCATGCAGAACATGTGTAAGGAAGAAAGTGGGCAAGCCTCCATAGCCTGGATCTAATATCTGCCAGGGGCCCATAAAAATCAAATGTTACAGGAAACATAGAAATAGAGCAAGTCAGAAAGGGTCTCCCAGGCCATCTAGTCTGACCCCCGGATCTAGCCAGCTCCCTTGACCGTGCAGACTGGGACTGGTGGGAATTTGAGTCTAACAACATCTGGATCTTTAACAGGTTCCCCTACCACTATCACCTTAGAGTCATTCTACATATTCCACGCAATGAGATGACAGAATTCCAGATTATACAAGCTGTTTGAGGGTGGTAATATTACTGATTGTGTCCCCATACAAACAACTCCCTCTTTGCAGAAAATGGGCATATCAGGGACAAACAATAAACCTAATGGTGGGCTGAGGGGAAGGGAAGAATAATTCAGTGGCAAAATGCATGGTGATACTGAGAGGTTCAGTCCTTAGCCTTTTCCACACAAAATAGATCACAGTTAACAAGATGGAAACAATTTTACATTTCAAAGAGTAAAGAAAGGCAAATTTGGCAAACCCTGGACTCCATTCCAATGGTTTCACTCAGAGTATGTTCTGCAGAGTCACTTTCAGATACACATGCATAGTCTTTACTGTTTTGAGAATGCTGTTGTTGTTGTTAGTCACAAAGTCATGTCTGACCCATCGCAACCCCATGGAAAACATTCCTCCAGGTCTTTCTGTCCTCCACCATCCCCCAGAGTCCACTCAAGCTCAGTAACTCCATCCAACCACCTCATTCTCCGCCGTCCCCTTCTTCTGCCATCCATTGTTCCCAGCATCAGACTTCTCTCCAGGAAGTCCTTCCTTCTCATCAGGTGGCCAAAGAACTTGAGTTTCATCTTCAGGATCTGGCATTCTAACGAGCGATCAGGGTTGATCTCCTCTAGGACTGATGGATCTGATCGCCTTGCTGTCCCAGGGACTCATAGGAGTCTCCGCCAGCACCACAATTCAAAGGCCTCAATTCTTTGGCGCTCAGCCTTCCTTAGGGTCCAGCTTTCACAGCCATGCATTGCAACTGGGAAAACCATAGCCTTGACTATATGCACTTTTGTTCCCAGGGTGATGTCTCTGCTTTTTAGTATGCTATCTAGATTTGCCATAGCTTTCCTCCCCAGGAGCAAGCGTCTTTTAATTTTTTGGCTGCAGTCCCCATCTGCGGTGATCTTGGAGCCCAGAAAAATAAAATCTGTCACTACCTCCATTTCTTCCCCATCTATTTGCCAGGAAGTGAGAGGACCGGATGCCATGATCTTAGTTTTCTTAATGTTGAGTTTCAAGCCAACTTTTGCACTCTCCTTCTTCACCCGCATCAAGAACCTCTTTAGTTCCTCTTCACTTTCTGCCATGAGAGTGGTATCATCTGCATATCTGAGGTTGTTGATATTTCTCCCAGCAATCTTAATTCCAACTGGTGATTCATCTAGGCCCGCCTTTCGCATGATGTGCTCTGCATATAAGGTAAATAGGCAGGGCGACAGTATACAGCCTTGCCGAACTCCGTTCTCAATTTTGAACCAATCAGTTGTTCCGTGTCCAGTTCTGACTGTTGCTTCTTGACCCGCATATAGGTTTCTCGAGAGAGGAATAGCATGGTCTGCTACTCACATCTCTTTAAGAACTTGCCACAATTTGTTGTGATCCACACAATCAAAGGCTTTAGCATAGTCAATGAAGCAGAAGTAGATGTTTTTCTGGAACTTCCTAGCTCTCCCTCCTCAAAACCCTGCCTGTACATCTGGTAGTTCTTGATCCACATACTGCTGGAGCCTAGCTTGAAGCATTCTGAGCATAACTCTGCTAGCATGTGAAATGAGTGCAATGATGTGGTAGTTTGAACATTCTTTGGCATTGCCCTTCTTTGGGATCGGAATGTAAACTGACTTTTTCCAACCCTGTGGCCACTGTTGAGTTTTCCAAATTTGCTGGCATATTGAGTGTAGCACTTTTACTGCATTGTCTTTTAAGATTTTGAATAGCTCAGCTGGAATACTGTCACCTCCACTAGCTTCGTTGTTGCTCAGACTTCCTAAGGACCATTTGACTTCACATTCCAGGATGTTTGGCTCAAGCTCAGTGACCACCCCATCATGGTTATCAGGGATGTTAAGATCTTTCTTGTATAGTTCCTCTGTGTAATCTTGCCATCTCTTCTTAATCTCTTCTGCCTCTGTTAGGTCCCTGCCATTTTGGTCCTTTATCATGCCCATCTTTGCTTGAAACCTTCCCTTCATATCTCCAATTTTCTTGAAGAGATCTCTGGTCCTTCCTATTCTATTGTTTTCTTCTATTTCTTTGCACTGTTCATTTAAGAAGGCATTCTTATCTCTTCTAGCTATTCTCTGGAATTCTGCATTCAATTGGGTGTATCTTTCCTTTTCTCCCTTGTCTTTCGCTTACCTTCTTTCCTCAGCTATTTGTAGAGCTTCCTCAGGCAGCCATTTTGCTTTCTTGCATTTCTTTTTCTTTGGGATGGTTTTAGTTGCTACCTCTTGTACAATGTTGTGAATCTCTGTTCATAGTCCTTCAGGCACTCTGTCTATCAGTTCTAATTCCTTAAATCTATTTGTCACCTCTACTGTATATTCATCAGGGATATGATTTTGGTCATACCTGAGTGGCTTAGTGCTTTTCCCTACTTTCTTCAATTTAAGCCTAAATTTTGCAACCAGAAGCTCATGATCTGAGCCACAGTCAGCTCCTGGTCTAGTTTTTACTGACTGTATAGAGCTTTGCCATCTTTGACTGCAGAGCACATAGTCAATCTGATTTCTGTGTTGACCGTCTGGTGATGTCCATGTGTAGACTTGTCTCTTGGGTTGTTGGAAAAGCGTGTTTGCTATGACCATCATATCCTCTTGACAAAATTCTACCAGCCTGTGCCCTGCTTCATTTTGTACTCCGAGGCCAAAATTGCCTGTTATTCCAGTTACCTTTTGGCTTCCTTCTTTAGCATTCCAATCCCCCATGATGATGAGGACATTATTTTTTGGTGTTAATTCTAGAAGATGTTGTAGGCCTTCATAGAACCGGTCAACTTCATCCTCTTCAGCATCAGTGGTTGGGGCATAGACTTGGACTACTGTGATCTTGAATGGTTTGCCTTGGATTTGAACTGTGATCATTCTGTCATTTTGGAGACTGTATCCCAGTGCTGCTTTTCCTGCTCTTTTATTGACTATGAAGGCTACTCCATTTCTTCTGAGGGATTCTTGCCCGCAGTAGTATACCTGATGGTCATCTGAATTAAATTCACCCATTCCTGTCCATTTTAGTTCACTGATTCCTAAGATGTCGATGTTCAGTCTTGTCATCTCTTGTTTGACCACATCCAGTTTGCCTTGATTCATGGATCTTAGATTCCAGGTTCCTATGGAGTATAGATCTTTACAGCATCGGACTCTCCTTTCACCACAAGATACATCTGCAACTGAGTGTCCATTCGGCTTTGACCCAGTTGCTTCATTCTTTCTGGTGCTACTAGTACTAGCCCTCTGCTCTTCCCCAGTAGCATATTGGACACCTTCCGACCTGAGGGGCTCATCTTCTGGTGTCATATCTTTTTGCCTTTTGGTACTGTCCATGGGGTTTTCATGGCAAGGATACTGGAGTGGGTTGCCATTTCCTTCTCCAGTGGATCACGTTTTGTCAGAACTCTCTGCTATGACGTGTCTATCTTGGGTGACACTGCACGGCATACCTCATAGCTTCATTGAGCTATGCAAGTTCCTTCGCCACAACAAGGCAGTGATCCAGGAAATGGAGGATCCAGGCATTTGAGTGATCAAGGCATTTGAGGATACTGCTAAATAAATTTAAGTTCAGAAGTTTAAACAGATGCTAGTACTCTATTTAAAATATTCAGGCTTAAGTTCAGCCCAAGTTAGGGTCCAAATGGTTTTTAAAAATAATATTTATTGTGAAATTCAAAAATCAAAACAAAACCAGAAATGAAGACAGTGAAATAAGATTGTATGTTAATTTTCACATATTAAATATGAGTTATTTCCTTACAATAATTACATATATACAATGTTCCTCTTTATAAATTTAATGTATAGCAAAAGCTATACATTCTTATAGATTCTTATGGATATTTTAGCATAGGCTTCAATGAATGCAGTCCAGATATCCATGCATTTAACCATTCATAAATTATGTCCAAAGACCACCCATCCAAGTATTTCCTATTTTAATGAAATATAGTGAAAAATGCTAAACTTGCACTAACTTGTGCTTTTAATCTTTGAGATAACTGTATAGCTGTAATAAATATTGCCAACTGATGACAGATTTTTAGAACATTCTCTATATTAATAGATACCACCTCTTAGGCTTCTGAGGCATGTTTCTGGTACACACAGAAGTTACATTTACCTTCATGTAAGACTGACCAATCAAGGCAGAATCAAACACAAACCATATCATTCAAACTCTCTGTGTTTGGTCAACCACAAGATATGTCTGCAGTTTATTATCCTAGAGAGAGAGTCAGCTACAGCCCAGAGAATAAGCCAAAGCAGGATGAAAGCATGTTAGCGTTGATACTGGACATTAGTGTTTCCTGGAAATTAATCCCACATTAAAACAACAGATGGCCTGTGTTTTTCCGTAGTTAAGCATACACAGGAAAGTTTTTCTGACTCCTACAATTATGAATGACTGATTCTGCATAGATCTTGAAGTTGGATCAACACAAGTTAAACCAGTGTCAGAAACACTTAGACTTGGCAGCTCATGTAAGTCCTCACACAATGTCTTACATGACAACCTTATACATGAGTAAGAAGTAAGAAGTAGTAAGAAGAAGTAAGTCCCATTGCGTGGAGTGGGATTTACTTGCAGCTAAGTAGGTACAGGAGTGCGACTTTAAGGGAGAGTGAAAGAGCAAATCTAACATTGAGATAAAGATGTGGAGAGCAGAAAAATAGGCTACAAGCTTGGAGTAGAGTCAAACAGCAAAATAATGGAATGAGTGGAGGAGAAAGAACATGGCTAGAGGCTTGGAAGAAATATCAAGGAAAGGGAATGGGGAAAAGAAATAGCAAGGGTACAGACTTAGAATGGGGAGAGAGACAAAAAGCAGAAGGTGGATGGAAGAAGACAGAAACATAGAAACAGAGCGAATCAGAAAGGGACTCCTGGGCCATCTAGTCTGACCCCTGGCTCCAGCCGGCTCCGCTCACAACTTTCCCACCATGTGAATGTCTAGCCTATCCTTGAACACCCTCACCGATGGGGCCTCAACCACCTCGCGTGGCAGTCCATTCTGTACACTCAGGGTCCTAACTGTCAGGAAGTACTTCCTGGCATCTAAATTGAACCTTGGTTCCCTGAGCTTTGTGTCGTTGGAGTGCATCCTGCCCTCCTCTGCAGGGGAGAACAGGTCTCTACCCACCTCTGTGTAACACTCCCTCATATACCTGGATGTCGCCAACAGATCCCCTTGGAGTCTCCTCTTCTCCAAGCTGAAGACCCAGTCCCCTCAGTCTTGCCTCATATGGCTTTCCCTGCAATCCAGCCACCATCCTTGAAACCCTAGGCTGCACTGACTCTAAACTGGGTATATCCTTCCTGTAATGAGAGGCCCAAAACTGAACACAATACTCCAGTTGTGGGTGCCTTCTTGACCACATCACACTGCTGACTCATGTTTAGCCTGCAGTCAACCAACACCCCAAGATCCCTTTCACAAGAGCTGCTCTCCAGCCATGTGTCCCCTAACCTGTACTTATAACAGCTATTCCTATGCCCCAAGGGCAAGACCTTGCACTTATCCACACTGAACGCCATTCCCTTGTCTCCTGCCCACTTCCATAGTCTGTCCAGATTCTTTTGCATCTGGAGCACCTGCTCCTCAGTTGTGGCCACTGCCCCAGTTTTAGAATCATCAGCAAATTTGATCAACAGACTGTTCACCCCTTCTTCCATGTTGTTGATGAAAAGATTAAAACAGGACTGGCCCCAGGGCAGAGCCGTGGGGGACCCCACTTGTCACTGGCTGCAATCCTGATGATTCCCCACAAATGGTTACCCTCTGCTTTCGGTCAGTCAACCATGCCCTAATCCATTGGACAGTGCATTGGTCTATCGCAAAACTCCTCAATTTCTCAACCAGGATATCATGGGGCACTTTGACAAAGGCCTTGCTGAAATCCAGGTAAACCACATCCACCGTATCCCCTCCATCCAGCCATCTCGAAACTTTGTTGTAGAATTCTACAAGTTTTGTCTGGCAGGACCTGTTATTGCGGACCACTGACGCTACCCTCCAGTCCTCTGGAACTTACCTGTTGTCCATGAGGCCTCAAAAATGGAGGCGTGAGAGAACCCCTGCCAACTCTCAAAGTTCTCACTGGATCCTCTTCCTCCTTATTTAGCAGTCCCACTACTTGTCTCCCCTTCCTCTTCCTATTTACATGCTGATAGAAGCCCTATTTGGCTCAGTACCCATTTCCCACAGAGGTTCCTTTTGTGTCTAATCCCTCTAACAACCTTCTTTTGCATCCATAGCGGCACTCTCTTTCATCCCCCTGCCTTACTAAGTAGAGGTATAGTCAAAGCTTGCGCCTCCAAGACCTCCCTTTTGAGTGCCATCCACCCCTCCTCTACTCCCTTGCCTCCCAGTAACCTATCCCAGGAGACTTTCCCCAGTCTGGCCTTCAGTTGGCCTAAGTTGGCCCTCTTGAAGTCCCAGCTTCTAGTGCTTGACCTGCTGCCCGTCCGCAGTTCCCTGATCTCAGAGCAAAGGATGGAGTGATCCCTCGCATCCAGAGCTCCCCTAATCTGTACCTCATGTATTAGCTCCTCCGTGTTGGTCAAAACCAAGTCAAGGATCGCCCCCCTCCGTCGCCTCTCAGACCCTCTGCATGAAAAACCCTCCCCCTCTATAGCATCTAGGAAGTCACATGACCTGGCTGTCACCACTGAGTGAGTCTCCCAACTAGTATCCAGGATATTGAAATCCCCCATAATTACTGTGTCCCTCCCCTAAGATATCCTTAAAATATGATCTGTCAGGACATAATCCAGGGTCTCAAGTTGACTTGGAGGGCAATAACATACCCCCACTGTCAGGTCCTTCTCCCTGTCAAAACCCCTAAGTTTCACCCATGTCGTACCCTCCTATTCCCAGGAGTGCTTCAAACTCTTTCTGCTTATTACCCATGCTCCTAGCATTGGTGTACATGCACCTCAACTCCTTCCCACGGCTTCCTTTCTTTGGAATCCCCAGCTTCCTCCTTCCTCCCATCTTCCCTGATACCGGCCTCCTCTTCGTAAGAGTCCTGTGAGTCCCTGCAGTACCTCTAACACCCTGGTCCCAGAACCCTGACCTTCTCCCCACACTTGTCCAGTGCAGCCAAATTTCTGGGGTTCCTGAACCGTCCCCCCCCCCCCCCCCCGCCTCAGTTTAAAGTCTTCTGGACGAAGCTCACTAGAGCATCTCCGGAGGACCTTTTCCCCATCCTCGTGAGGTGCAACCCCTCCCTTGCCAGAAGTCCATTGGTAAGAAACCAGGTGCCGTGGTTGAGGAACCCAAAGTGTTCCTTCTGGCATCACACCCTAAGCCAGTCGTCCACCTCGGTGACCCTCCTTTCCCTACTTGGCCCAAATACCCAGACCAGTAAGTTAGATGAGAAGGCCACTTGGGCCTTTAGGTCCCTGAGTTTCTTCCCCAAGGCCTTGAAGTCTCTGGTGATCCCGATGACACCCTGACTAGCTAAGTCATTTGTGCCCACATGGATCCCCACAAGTGGCTGGTGATCCCCGGAGTGAACAAGATACTCCACTCTATCCTTCACATGCTGGATGCGTATGCCCAGCAGGCTGTAGACCTCCCTCGCCCCAAGGTCGGAGTGGCACACCACTGCCTTAGTGCCCCTCAGCAGGGAGTCCCTGACACAGCCACCGTCTCTTCCCAGTGGTGGTAGGTGGCTGTGCCCTGGCCCTCACCTCTCCTGCAGTGGCCCCCTTGCATCTGGTCCCAGGCTGGGGGTCCTGCTGTTCCCCCAAGGCCTCATCAGCCCCAGTCTTCCCAAATGGAGAGAACCTGTTTCCCAGCTCCAGATCGTCACCAGGAGACATGGGTGACATGTTTATGGGTGACATGCCTCCATGTTTCCCTCCCGTGGCCCCTCCCCCAATCTTCAGTCTGGAGGGAGACTGATCCTAGCAGGCCTGGAGAGCTCTCTCAGCCCCCAGACACCTCACCTCCTCCTCTAGGAGGGTCACAGGCTTGCACCAAGGGCAAGTGTATCCCTGCTTCTCCTGAGGGAGAAGGGTGAATATGTTGCAGCTGTTGCAGTGGACAGCAACAACTGTGATTCCTGCCAAGCCCATCTCCTGGCCTGTCACTGGGAATCCCTCAGAGACCCTTCTTTGTCCCCCCCCCCTTGTCTGTCCTGCACTGCCCCTCACTCACCCAGTTCTTCTAGACAACCCCCCCCCCCCCCGCACACACACACACACACACACAAGGACAAAATAGAAATTCAATTTAAAAAAGAATAAAAACTAATAACATAAAAATAAAAACCTGCCCCAGGGAAGGGAGTCCTTGGGCAGCCTGGGCCACAGCTAAGGGATGCAGACAAGGGACAATGCAACAAGGGCTGAGTGCAGCCTTATAAGCCTCTCAGGCTGCTGGCCCCACCCCTCTGCTTCCTCCTGGCCTCTCTGGCCCACCTCCCTTCCTCTCCGCTGCTCCTGCCCCTCACTCCTCTGCCCAGCTCCTATCTTGCCTTCACCAGTCCCCTGGTGTGGGAAGTGTAAAGTCTGTATCTTTTAAAATATGAGTGAAGGATTGTTCTTTCTTAAGTGTAGAATCTGTATCTTTTAGAATGAATAAAGGCCTGTTCTCATTGTCTCATCCTCCCCACAAGATTTAAGAAACATTTTGGCATCAAGTAAGAATTTTCAAGGCCACTTCGGCCTGTTGACCTCTTAGAAGGTACTGCGCAAGTTTATGAATAGTAAATGACACACCTCTCATAGATAATAGGCTCATTAGCATGAACATGGGATGTATGAGTGGGAAGGGGGAACATATTAAGGAGTAGTATGATATAGGCGGATGGGGAAGATTGTGACTTCTTTGTAACCAGCCAATGGCGAAGCGGGGATAGTGCTGAGCATCGGGGAAAGGAATGTATAAAATCTCTTGTAAACAGCAAAAGATTGCTCTTTGTTTCTCAGACTACTGAGGCATTGAGCCAGCCTTTGCAAACGCTTTTTGTATGGAATAAACTGCTTGTACCCACTCGAATCCTGTCTCAAGGAGTTTTAAATCTCACACTGGTCACCTTGAGTACACTCTCCCAGCCTCTGCCTCTGTTGCTCCGCTGCTCTGCCAAGAGGCAAGAGCCAAAAGATCAGGCAGACTAGGAAGCAGCTTTGTCCCTGTCCCTGTCCCTTCCAGCCTCTAGCCTAGCTATGTCTCTCCACTTCTCTGGCTCTCAACTATCCAGGCCCCCACAGTAGCCATTATGTCACTAGTGTCATCCTTCACAGCAGCCATTTTGTAGTGCTGCCTGCAGCAGTTTGTTACATCCCCATCAGTGTCCCCAGGTTAAACATTATTGGGGAACCCTGCTGTAATATATAGCTGTTTCTAAGCTGTTTCTTCTTGGGGAAGTTGTTTTGTTAAAGGACTCATTCTAATGTTATTTTCCTTATTCTCATGTTCAACATATTTAGTTCCATCAGCATGTATTGGATTTGCTTCAGGGCAACAGCAACTCCATCTCTTTCCATGTGGGGTCCAGATGGGCCAGGTAGTTGTGCTCCCTTCCTATACACACCACAGAGATCACACTTCTGACCCATCCTAGTAGAGTGGCCACCTTTTTTCCCCTCCTGTTTGTCTGCTTGTCAGTCTGTCAATCTAAAATCGGTGATCAAGAGCCTACCAGTTTAAAACCAGAGTTAAAGGTATTTCATGTTGGCTCAAGCTCCACAAAGCCAGAAAATGGAAAAGTATGTCTGATGCCTTAATTGTTGTATCCTTTGGTCATTGTTGATAATGCACTATGTCACAAATTGTGCTTGTTCACAACTCGTCTTCCATGTATCCTTGGTCTTTCAGGCCCAAATCCAGATGGAGAAAATGGCATATATTGAACAAGCAAAGATGCCTCACATCGGCCTCATCCGGTATCATCTTATGACTCTTCTGAGTTTTACTGGAAGAAGTCATCTGTGGGTTGCCTGTATGCCTAATGAATGGTAATCAGGTTTCATTTCAAGAATCAGGATTCTAAGATTTCAGGTGGTGGTGGTGGGGAACTTCCACAGATAAAGGTGACTACCCTTCAGTTGCTCTCCACATGTGTGATGCAAAGAGAAAAGTGAGGGAGGGATGTAGTATGCTCAGTCCTGCATCCTTTTCTCAAATGCAGTGCAGACACACAATGAGAATGACTGAATCTGGCTAGATTGTCATAACCATCTTAATAAAATACGAAGGCACATTCAGTTTAACATGTGAATTCAATGATGTTATTTTATTCCCAATCTTTTCTTTATTTGGTCAAAAGTATTATAAATAACTAAGGGTGGAATTCTATTTTGTCTTCCATCAATGCATGCAAGTCTCTGAAGACATGCATCCAGTTTGGGGTACAAATGGTATTATGGTAATTTCCACTGCCCTCTCTATGCCTCACATACTCAAGATGGTTGTTCCCCATTGAGAAAAGAAAGGCTAGGAGGCTGGGGTGTCATTTAGATACAGTGTAAGGCAGCAGCTCCATCTTCTTCCCCCTTGAGCATACCCTTTTAGCTCTCTCCAAGGTCAATTTCCAACCTCAAGAGAAGTTGGGAGACCACAGCTTTACACCTGGAATCAAGTAACTGAAAAACAAATTTGAATATTTGGAATGATTATTCTTACTTTGCATTTATATGCCACCTTTTTTACTTTTCTGGGGAATCCAGGGCAGTTTATATACTTCTCCTCCATTCCATTTTTATCCTTACAACAACAACAACAACACTGTGCAGTAGTTTAGACTTGAGTCCATGACTGGCCCACTCATGCTTTTGGGTCTTGGCCTTGGAGGAGAGAGGGGATGGTGGCAGCAGAAGCAGGAGCAGCAGAGCCAGGCAGCAGAGGGAAGCTGGGGAAGTGTGCATGAGCAAGGAGGGCCCCAGGAAGGAGGTAAGAGCTGGACTGCAGGGCAGGGGAAGCCTAGCAGGCCTGGCACATGTGGAAGGGAAGCAAGGGGGCAGGATGAGCTTTTGGCTGGCCATGAGGCCTATTTGAGCCTCTGTGCCGTCATTGGCATGGCACCAGCAGGCAACATGACAAGGGTGTTGTCCCTTGTCTGCTTCCCTTAGCTGCGGCCTGGGCTGCCCAGGGACTCGCTTTCTCTGGGTCATTTTAAATTGTTTGTCTTTGTCTGGGAGAACTAGGCAAGTAAAGTCAGGGAAGGGTAGCATAGTGTCGGAGAGACAAGGTGGGGGACAGGCAAGGCAGGGAAAGAAGGTAGGGCCTGCAAGGGGTGCCCTATGTCAGGCCAGGAGATGGGCTTGGTGGGAATCACAGGTGTTGCTGTCCACTGTGACACCTGTGACATGTTTCCCATTCTCTCTCAAGAGAAGCAGGGATATACTTGCTCCAGGTGCAAGCTGGTGTCCCTCTTACAGGAGGAGTTGAGGTGTCTAAAGGCCAAGATAGCCCTCCAGACCCCCAGGAGCAGTCCTCCTCCAGACAGAGGGTTGAGGGAGGGGCCACAGGAGGAACAGCCGGGGAGTCATGGAGGCAAGTCACCCACAGGAGGAGGAGGCCAGCACGGACTCCTGTGACTCCTGCCACTGACCTGGAGCTGGGAAACAGGTTTCCTCCTTGGGGACACTGGGGCTGATGAGAACTTGGGTGACCAGCAGGACCCCCACCCGGGGACCACATGTGGCCAGGAGACCGCTGCAGGAGAGGCAAGGGCCAGGGCACGGTCATCTACCTCCACCAGGAAGAGATGGCGGCAATTGATTTTTGTTGGGGACATCCTACTTTGGCACACTGAGGCAGTGGTGTGACGCTCTGACTTTGAGGTGGGCAAGATCTGTTGCCTGCTGGGTGAACGCGCCCAGCATGTGACAGACAGAGTAGAGCATCTTCTTTCCTCTGGGGGTCACCAGGCACTTCTGATGATCCACATGGGGACGAAAACATGGCCAGGCAGGGGTGGGCGGGAATGCTAGGGACTTTGTAGCTCTGGGCAAGAAACTCAGGGACCTAAAGTCCCAAGTGGCCTTCTCCTCTATCTTGCCAGTCCAGGGATTTGGGCCAGCCAGGGAAAGAAGGGTTGCCAAGGTGAACGACTTGCTCAGCGTGTGGTGTCAGAAGGAACACTTCAAGATCCTCGACCACGGTACCTGGTCTCTTGCCAATGGACTTCTGGCAAGGGACGGGGTGCACCTCATGAGGATGGGGAAAAGGTCCTTCAGAACTGTTCTAGTGAGCTTCATCTGGAAGGCTTTAAACTGAACTGGTGGGCGGGGGGAGGAGGTTCAGGCGCAGCAGAAACTTTTCCTGATAGGACAAGTGAGGGGAGAGGACCAGGGGTTTGGAGCCAGGGTGCTAGAGGCACTGCAGGGGCTGGTGGGACTCTTATGAAGAAGGTGTAAGTTTAAGGGAAGGTGGGAGTAAGGAGGGGGTCAGGGATCCAAAAATGGGATTTGCAAAAAGGTGCTGAGATGCATGTATACCCATGCTAGGAGCATGGATAATAAGCAGGAAGAGCTTAAGGCTCTCCTGGGAATAAGAGGGTATGACCTGGTGGGGATCATAGAAGCTTGGTGGGATGAAAGACAAGACTTGAATGTAAACATAGAGGGGTATGACCAGTTTAGAAAGGACAGGAAGGGGAAGAGGGGAGGAGGTGTAGCTTTATATGTCAGGGAATGGATAGGATGCAATGAGATAGAATGCAGTGCAAATGGGGATCTGGTAGAGACGGTCTGGGTGAAACGAAAGGGTTTTGAAAGGGGGAGGGACCAGGCAGCTGGAGTATATTATCACCCTCCAAGCCAACTCAAGACCCTGGACAAACCAGATTTGAAGGGTATCTTGGGGAGGGACACAGCAATTATGGGAGATTTCAATCTCCCAGATATTAGTTGGGAAACTCACTTGGCTGAAATGGCCAGGTCATGTTGCTTCCTAGATGCTATAGAGAGAGACTTCTTCACACAGAGGGTGTGGGAGGTGACGAGGTGGTGGGAGGATATCCTTGACTTAGTCTTGACCAACTGGGAGGAGCTGATAGATGAGGTACAGATTAAGGAAGCTCTGGATGTGAGTAATCACTCCATCCTTTGCTTTGAGATCAGGGGAATAAAAAACAATGGGGCCCAGATAGTCTTCTCAGTCCTGCCAGTATGTGGAAAAGGAACTGTTAGAGAAAGAAAAATCCTTCAAGTGAATGACTGGCTACGATGGTGGTGCCATAAAGAGATTTTGATTCTGGGACCACAAGCTAAGCTTCCTGGAAGATGGACTACTGGCAAATGATGGGCTGCACCTCACAAAGAACTGAAAGGATATGTTGGGTCACAACCTGAAAAAGTTCACCAAGAGGTTTTTAATCTGAAACATACAGGGGAGGGAGATGTGCAGCATGTCATACCATCACCTAGCAAACACTTACATATTTCAACAGAGAAAAAACTTCAAGCAGAGCCCAGTACCAGTCTCCCCAGAAACGTAGAAAGAAAACTAGGGCACAGCAAGAATGAACTTCAGTGTCTCTACACCAATGCCCAGAGCATGAGAGACAAACAAAATGAACTTGAGCTCATAGTACACAAGGGCAATCATGATCTTATAGGAATAACTGAAACTTCATGGGATGACTCACATGGCTGGAACTCTACTACTGATGGATACAACCTGTTCAAGAAAAATAGAAAGGACAAAAAGGGAAGTGGAGTTGCACTATATGTGAGAGACACATACATCTGCACAGAAGACAGAATGAAGATCCAGGGCGATCTTGATAAACTTGAACACTGAGCTGAATCCAACAGAATGAAATTCAATAAGGACAAGTGCCAAGTCCTCCACCTAGGAAAAAGAAACCAAAGGCATCAATACAAGATGGGGAATACATGTCTCAACAGAACTGGAAAAGAAAATAATCTTGTAGTAATTGTGGACAATAGGCTAAACATGAGCCAACAATGTGATGCAGCCACCAAAAGGGCAAATGGTCTTGGGATGCATTATTACTTCCAAATCATGAGCAGTAGTATTTCCTCTATACTCCTCACTAGACAGACCTCACCTGGAATACTGTGCCCAGTTCTGGGCACCAAGATTTAAGAAAGATGTAGAAAAATGAGAAGGGTCCATTGGAGGACAACAATAAGGATCCAGGGTTTGGAAGCACTGACCTAGGAGGAGAGATTGAGAGAACTGGGCATGTTCATCCTTGAGAAGAGAAGACTGAGAGGGGGACATGATATCCCTGTATAAGTACCTCAAAAGCTGTCACAAAGAGGAAGGTCAAAATCTCTTCTTGCTAATGCCAGAATGTAGGACACGGAATAAACAATTCAAGTTGCGACAACCCAGATTCAGGCTGGGCATCAGGAAAAGCTTCCTCATGGTCAGAGCAATACAACAGTGGAACCAGTTGCCTGTGCTGTCAGCCCCACCAAAATGGTCAGCTTCTCATGCAAGCATGGGAACTTGTGCCTATGACAACAGGAAGAGGTGAACTGGAAGACTGTGGGGCCCCCAAACCCAGTTAAGGCAGGTTTGCCCACACCTGGTGATACAGGTTGCCCCATGCATGGCATGAGTGGCAGGGGTGCTGTTGCAACATGCCCATTAGAGTCATGTCATGTCATTTTTGTTTTGTTGTGCCATAGGCTATTACAAAGTTTATAAAATCCATAGTGAAAGATTAGGAAATTTGTTAAGAACAGGTATTAAAATTAAAAAAATAATTAAAAGGGTAAAATAAAAACTAGTTTAATTGCTATCACTTAGCTACCCCTTCAATGTTAACTTTGATCCAATCTTCACAGCTGCCATAGCAAACAGGCACTCTATAGGATTCATAAGCATTGTTGTCTAATAGCATAAAAACAATGTTCTTGGATTCTGAGTATGCATCAATGGCAGATAAAATTCCAGCTAAAAATTTATCTCTTGGAGCTCTATAAAGCAGACAGGATATCACATAAGGAGGAAGGTTCTCTACTACAGGAGAACCACAAATGTACACACAATGTTCTGTTAGAGTATGAGAATAATAAGCTGCCAAAAGGACTCTTTCCATGGCTTGAAAATTCAAAGCAGTGAAGGACTCTCTGAGCATATAGTTTGGAATACTGGCTACATAGTTAGAGTAACCAAATGAAATTAATTTGTACCGAGGAGCTCCTTTAGATTTTAAAATTAAAGATTGATCTAGCAATGTGTCCAAATTGTAGATCCATTCCCTAAATTATCAGCTGGAGCCCTGAAAGATAATGTGGAATTGTGTGTCTTTGACAATGGCATTGAGAAAGTCACAGAAACATAGAAACATAGCAAGTCAGAAGGGATCTCCTGGGCCATCTAGTCTGATCCCTGGCTCCAGCCAGCTCCACTTACGTAGTAAGTGGAGCTGTGAGCACAACAACAACCCTGTGAGGTAGGTTGGGCTGAGAGTCTGTGACTGGCCCAAAGTCACCCAGTTGGCTCCATGGCTGATTGAGGACTAGAACCCAGATCGTCTGAGTCCCAGTCCCATGCTCTTAACCACTACTCCACACTGGCTCTCTTATCCACACTTATCCACATTGAATGCCATGCTATTGTCCCCTCTCCACTTCCGCAGCCTGTCCAGATTTTTCTGGAGCTGGATCACCTGCTCCTCTGTTGTGGCCACCACCCCCAGTTTGGTCCATAAATTTGGAATGCAGACTGGTTACCTCCTCCTCCAGGTTGAACAGAATCAGTTCCAGAACTGAGCTCTGGAGCTCTGAGCTCGTCACCAGCTGCCATCCTGATGATTCCCCATTGATAGTCACCCTCTGCTTGTAGTCCATCAACCATGCCCAAATCCATTGGATGGTGCATTGATCCATCCCAAAGCAAAACAATTTCTCAACCAGGATATCATAGAACCATAGAATACTAGAATTGGAAGGGGTCGTGAAGACCATTGGGTCAAACACCCTGCTGTTGCAGGATGCCAAGTTACACCATCTCACTCAGATGGCTGTCCAGTTTCTTTCTGAATGTCTCTAGTGTGAGAGAGCCCACCACCTCTTTAGGCAGCTGGTTCCACTGTTATATTGCTCTGACAGTGAAGAAGCTTTTCCTGATATCTAGCCTCAATCTGGATTGTTGTGGCTTGAAGTGATTATTCCATGTCCTACACTCTGGCATCAGCAAGAAGGGATCTTGACCTTTCTCTTTGTGACGGCCTTTGAGGTACTTATAAAGTGATACCATGTCCCCACTCAGTCTTCTTTTCTCAAAGCTGAACATGCCCAGTTCTCTCAGTCTCTCCTCATAGGGCAGTGTTTCCAAATCCTGGATCATTTTTGTTGCCCTCCTCTTTCTAATTCTTCTGCATCTTTCTCAAATCTTGGTGTCCACAACTGGTCACAGTACTCCAGGTGAGGTCTGAATAGTGAGGAGTATAGGGAAACTACTACTTCTCAAATCCTTTCTCATAATACTTCTGTTAATATATCCCAAAATAGCATTTGCCCTTTTAGCAGCTACATTGAATTGTTGGCTCATATTTAGCCTATTGTCCACAATTACTGCAGGATCTTTTTCTTGTTCAGTTCTGTTAAGCCATGTATTCCTTATGTTTTATCGATGCATTTGGTTTCTCTTTCCTAGGTGGAAGACTTTGCACTTGTCCTTACTGAATCTCATTCTGTTGCTTACAGCCTAGTGTTCAGTTTTATCCAGATCAGCCTGGATCTTCATTCTGTCTTCTAGTGTTTGCTGTTCCGCCCAGTTTTGTATCGTCTGCAAATTTGATTCTCTTTCCTTTTACTTCCTCATCTAAATCATTAATAACGATGTTGAAGAGCACTGGACCCAGGACTGAACCCTGTGGCACCCCATTAGCTACCTCCCTCCAATTGGAGAAGGTGCCATTGTGTCCAATTCAGCAGCCAAGTTTGGATTTACCTAATAGTTTTTCCATCTAGTCCAGTTATTGCAAATTTGCTTAGGTAGATTATGTCCACACTGTTCCCTCTGTCCATTTGGGAGGTTAACCAAACAAAAATGAGATTAAATTAGTCTGACAGGATTTTTTGGCTTCCATTAAGCACTGCATTTTTTTTTAAGATGCTTGAAGACTGATTTTTTAAATAATTTGCTCCAAAAATTTTCCAGTCAAAAAAAGGACATGGATGCAACCTTCAAAAAGCAACTTGCCAGTATTTCCAAGAAGAAGAATACAGTTCTCTTCAACATCTGTATTAATGATTTAGATGAGGAAGTACAAGGAAAGATAATAAAATTTGCAGATGATACAAAACTGGGTGGAATAGGAAACACCCTGGAAGGCAGAATGAAGGTCCAGGAAGATCTTGATAAACTTGAATGCCGGGCTGAAAGCAACAGAATAAGATACATTAGGGACAAGTGCCAAGTCCTCCACCTAGGAAAAAGAAACCAAATGCATCAATACAGATTTGGAATACATGGCTCAGCAGATGAAAAAGACCTCGGTGTAATTCTACTCTTGCATCCATTCGCCTTCATTTTTGAGGCCTTGTGGAAAATGGGAGAAGTTCCAGAAGACTGGAGGGTGGTATCAGTGGTTCCAATCTTCAAAAAGGATCTCTAATGATGATCATAGCCACATTATTAAACCTAACTAAAGCTGCACTTTCTATACAAATCAGTGTTCTTTTCTGGTGATGTAATCAAGACACCCAAGAAGTGATCTAAATTAAATCATTAGTGTCCAAAGAGACATCCAGATAAGTAATCTGGTTTTCTCAAATTACTTCTAGATTGAGCTGGGAAGAACTAGCCTGTTTTTAACATGCTGCATATGCAACTTTGGAGCTATTATTAGGTCAGGTTATAAATAGGTATGGGAGTAGTTCGGCATAATTTTGAGCTAACTTGGAAGCTGGACCAATAATAGATTTTTAGAACCTAGAAATTATGAACTAAATTTTAACTTAATTAGGTCTTTTTTTGAAAGCTAAAATTAAATCCAACAGAACATCCTCTCCAAGAAGGAGCAAGATTTTAAAGAATTGCTGCTGGGTTATGGCTTTACCTTTACAATTACTGGAATTAGTATTGTTATAAAAGACTATGGTACAGTACTTTACTTCAGATAAAATTATATGTAAGTTGGCATTTCAATTGCTGAATGAGGAATCATGTAGAAGGAGTCTATATCATTTTCCAGAGATATTTTTAGGATAGGAGCTCTCAATTATTCATATGTTTTTAACTGCATTGTCTTTGTTTTGTCTGGTTAAGAACATAACTTAATAAACCTTTGCTAAGTGATTTCCATAGAACAATGGACCTGTTTCAAAGATTTGAAGGGGCAGATGGTTTGTGGGATTGATAATGAGCATCTGAGCTTTTCAGAATGTTTACTTGTTCTGATCAGATTCCAAAGGACTGGAGTAACCCTGTTAGTTTGATGCAGCAAAGAAACACACAGTATTGTAACTTCTTAAAAGCAAGAAACATGTTACAGTGCAGGTGTGGCTCAGAGGACACCGTGCACAGGAGGCAGATAAGACTCTAACAATTGGCATGACTGACCACCAGCTAGGGCCCATGCAAGGGAATCCCAGCTGGCCAGAGAGACCCCTGGAAATTGCAAGGCCTTGGAGTAGTGATGAGGACTAGAAGTTGCATTAGCAGTTGTTTGCCATTTTGGCAAGTCCGCAAATTCCTTGCTGCAGTCTTACATATTTTGTTGCTTTTAGTATATTTGTGTATGCTTTTAATTTGCTTTACTATATTTTGAAATGTTGTAAGCCACTATCACACCACCTGTCACCAAAGCCTGAAGAGGAGTGAGTCCCAGCCCCTAACACAAATGAAAGAGCAGAAGGAATGTATTATAATATAACAGTAAAGAATCTTGGGATCCCTTAATCATTAGATATATTCTAGCATAACCTGTCATGTCTACTGTCCACATGATCAGGAGTCTCTTGCATCTGATAAATGTTGAGAGTGTCCACAAGATCTTATGCCAGATAAATTAGTTATTAAGACTTATTTAAGCTGCAACAGACTTACAGACTACCCCTCTCAATTTTATACTAATATTAGGGAATAATTAATAGCTTTCAGGTGCCCCCTCCATTTATAATTAGGATGGGTGGTGGCCAGAAAGTAAACCATCTCAGCCCTTGAAGGCAATCTATAGACCTGAAGCTTGCAGCTACCAAAGACAAACCTGGACTCTTTCAGGTAGTATGAGAATGCTGTTTTTACAGTCCTGTCAGCCCCTTTCTACCTGGTGCAGCTCTCCTAGCAGCCCTACCCCATCCTGTCAGTCCTTTCATTCTGGCTGGATTGAGGCTCTGCCTGGGGGAGTTCCAGGAAATTCAGTGGCTGTAAAGAACAGAGACACCTCCGCCCCCTCAAGGCCAGCCTGCTGATCACCAACAGTTTCATCAGGGCTGGATGCCTGGTTGGCCAAAATCAAGACCAAAGTGAGGCAGTAGCACCCATGAAGGGGACAATGCCAAGGGGGGTTACCCCTTGGGAGGATGCAAAGGCAAATGTTATCCCTGTAGCTTTGTGGCTGTATTTGCTCTTGAGGCTTGGGAAGATGGGGTTGCCCCTCCTCTGCAGATCTTGAGCATATGCAGTGGAAGGAGGATATGGGACAAGTGAGGGGGGGTTGGAAAGGGGAAATCCGTTAGGATGGGTGAATCAGCCTAGCCAGGTAAGGGGGGCACAACTCAGTTAGTTGCCTGTGACATGTTCAGTCCCTTCCTGCAGCTGCAGTTTTGACAAACACCCTATCAGCCTGCCCTCAGTCTCCAGAAGCTACTTTTGAATGCCAGATCAAGCCAGAACAAGATCTCCTTCAATCAAGATTTAACAGTGCGTGAGGTGGCCAATCTGGCATGTACATCCAAGTCCTGCAGTGGTGAACAGGGTGGAGTTATCTTCTCCCAGCTCTGCTGACCACAGTTTTTAGTACAACATGAGGAAGGACTGGAGGGCTGGAGAGGGTGGTAGCTGTGGTTCACAGGAACTCCATCTCTTTATCCAGGATCCTTGTCCATCTGACTCCTAGTCTGGAGTGTTTGCATCTTGCACTGGGCCAGAAGAACAGATTGGGAATTACTGTCCACCCCACAACCCAAGTCTCCCTACCAGAGCTGACAGAAGCTGTCTTGGATGCAACGCTGCAGTTCCCTAGCTTGCAGACATTGATCCAGCCTGCTGGTCCTGGGGACTATTAACACTCATGCTTAGGGCACCCTAGCTGGATCAGCTGAAGATTTCATGGACTCATTGAGACTGTTCCAACATGTCATTAACCCAATGCATGTAGCGGGACACTCTGAATTTGTTTTCTTCAGGCATGGGGATAGTAAACTAAAAGTGGGAGGTATTGAATCATTCCTTTTGTCATGCTCATATCACTGCCTGTTGAGATTTAGACTAATGGTGAGTATTCCCATCAGCACAGGTGGAGAAATGATTAGTATTCCCACTGGAACAGGTGGTGAAACCTTTTAAGATGGTCCACCCCTGGTGACAGATAGATCCAGATAGTTTCCAGAGGATTCTTGAAGACTTTTCAAGCTGGTATGACTGATGGTTCTGTCAAACCCTTGGTTGATCTCTGGAATAAAGAGGTGACCCTGGTGCTTGACAGGATCATACCTGACTGTCCTCCTTGTAGTAGAGCTCCTACAATTCCCAATATCAGAGTCCATGGCCAGGAACAAGACAAGAGAAGAGCAACAAAGGCACCAGGACCAGGGCAACAGAACTTCAGGAAAGACAGAGTCCAAAAGCAGATTGAATGGAAAATCCAAATCATAATCATAGTGCAGGCTGAGGTCAGCAACCAGAAGGACTCATGACAGCAGAACAAGAATGTGGCCAGGAACAACCCAAGGGTTGAGAACCAGGAGGACAAGCAGAGGTACAGGCACTTTGGATGGGATAACAGGGGAGGAGTCACAGCACAGCTGGATACATGACAAGACACAGGACAACAACAGTCAGGTGCAGCAAGGGTTAGGCAAGATGCAGGAGCTGAACCACAGCTGGCAGGAAGCCCTGTGTTACTGAGACAATACAGACAAGGCAAGATATAGGTCAGACAGGAGACTGTAGTAGTGGCAGCTCAGAAGGATCAGCAGGACTGAAAGCAGAGGTGGAGAAGCCAAGGGAGTTCATGGACATTAGCGAGAAAGGTGAGGGAACCAGGGAAAGATGAGTGACTCTCGTGAGGTGAGGGAGGAGGTGCCCACAAGGTCTCTTTTAGGGCCGGAGCAGCTGTTGGCGGTGCCAATGGCAAGCACCAATGAATGACATGCTAAGGGTGATGTGACAAGGGTGTAGTCCCTTGTTTTCATCCCTTAGTTGTGCCCTGGGTTGCCTGAGGGCTCTCTTCCCTGGAGACTTTGTTTTCCCTGAAGGAAGATGGTATGCAGCCTCAAGCAAGGAGCACTGTAGGCAGCACAAGGAGTGAATAAGGATCGTGGCAGGAGTGGCAAGTGTTGCAGTTACCTGTGCTACCTGTGCTATGTTTTCCTATCTCCCCCAGGGTACACTTGTGCTAAGTGCAAGTTGGTGTACCTCCTCAAGGAGAAGGTGACGGATCTAGAGACACCATTGCCTCCCTCCAGAAGTTAAGGGAGGGGGAGTAGTCCCTGCCCAAGAGGACCTCCAGGACAACTGGGAACTGCCCCTAACTTGAGACCCTGGACAGATCAGATTGGAACGATATCCCAGGGAAGTGACACAGTTATAATGGGAGATTCCAACCTTGTTGTTATCAGTTGGGAAATGCACTTGGCATTGGCAGCTAGGTCCCATTTTTCTCTCAGAGGATCCAGGAAGCAACAAGTGGGGGTAACATCCTAGACCTGGTTTTGACCAACAGAAGGATCTGGTGGATAATGTGCAAACTAGAGAAGCTCTGGATGGGAGTGACCACTCCATCCTATCCTTTATGATTAGGGGAGTGGGGATGAATGGAGGGTCAAGTACTAGAATTGGATTGGACTAGGATTGGACCCCCACATGTTGGACATTATATGAGCTCAGCTGACTTGTGCTGGGGATCAGACTAGATGGCCCAGAATGCCCTTCAGGCTTGCTATGTTTCTCTGAAGCCAGCACAACAGCAAGGCAAAATGAACAGCCAGGAGACAGAGCAGGAACCAGGAGCAGGAACAGTGAGGCAGGAGGCAAGGAGAGCAGCAAACTGGAGGACCTGTGCTGCTGAGGCAGCATGACAAGAGGAAACACAGCAGGTACCAGGAGCAGGCACAACAGCAAAGAGAAGGATCTGCTTTGCTGAGGTCAGTTCTGCTCTTATATAGCTCTTCCCCCAGGACTCCCAGCTGTGCTTGTCAGTAGAATGAGAGTTCAAGAAGGGCTTAGTATTGATCCTGTGAATACAGTGGTAGTTGTTCTGGTTCTGCCACCAGAATAGTCCAGGTCCTGGCACCCGGGAGCTGAGAATAAGGAAGCAAAACTGGAGATTCCTTGACTACAGGATACAGTCAAGCCCTGGTATGTGCCCCTGGTCAGTGGAAGCAGTGAGAGTGGTAAAGAAATAAGGTCTAACTATTGCTAATCCTCTCTCTGCCACTCAGTGGCACTCACTATGGTCATTCAGAACCTATTTCATACTGGCTTCATGAACATTTTAGAGTCAACTGAGGGCTACTGCAATATATTTGTTAGGTACTTCCAGGAAAATCTCTTGCATCCACAAGAGGCTGACTTCAATGTTATTACAACAGAATCAGGTGAGAGTGCAGCCCGGTCATATTCTCTTGGATAATTTCTATTAGTACAGGTTGAGGATGTTGACAGCTTGGACAGGTATGCATAACCATATCCATACTGGATCCTTGTCCCTCTTGGTTATTAAATATAGCAAGGAGGAAACAGCTGTCTGGGCCAGTAATGGAGTGGTCCCATGTAAGGATTTCTGAAGTATTCATGGACAGAGGAATCTGTTGAATTCCTGGGGCTTGGCAATCCAAACTCTAGTCTATTTTGCAGTGGACCTGAGTCTGAGTTCCTTGTGAGTGAGCCCAGAAGTTGCAGGGTTCTCATCAGTAATCATGTTCCATGCATTGTGCAAGCAGCACTACCCTTCCATACCTGGTGCTGCCATTGCCAGGTTGGTCACCAGGAATGATGCTTGGTGTCATTCTTCCACACCTGGTGCTGCCACCAGCAATTGCACCCAGTTGTGAAGAAGACTGGTCACAGGGAATGGAAAGTGGGGTGAGCACTTACAGCAGCCCTCTTCCTTGCCTAGTGCTGCCATTGCCAGCTGCATTGGGTGTCCCCTCTCCTTTTGCATCCTGCAGCCGCTCTTTGGATGGCTACACTAGATGGGGAAGGTTGCCAGTTGCACATCCAGGTTCCTCAAGTATTCCTCTTGAGGACTTCCTCTCAGCTAGCTTTGCAGGACTGAGCCAAGCATGAGAGGAAGTCCACAGACACTAGAAGGATGGGCTCCAAAAGGTTTCAACCAAACCCTAGTTCCATGCCACGTGAAACAGGGAGAGGGGAAAGCCACTCCTGAAAAACCCTCTCTCAATCCAGAATACTATCTTAATAATTACAGGCTGGTGGCAAAGCATCCCCTTCCTGGGTCCCTTGGACCTGTGGTGGCCAAAGCTGCTCCTGACACTCTTGGATAAGACTGATCACCTACTGGACTGTGAGAGAAGGGAAGGCTGAGGCCCTCTGCTGTGAAAGCAATGCCTGGACAATGTTTCTCTTTAACAAAAGAACTTATGTAGCCTAAAATGATTTGAAGACCTGTTGGAATAAGTAGATGTTAGAGTTTCCTTATAGAGAAGTCTTCTTTGAACAATGTTTCAACAAATTAAGTTTAACTAATGCTTTAATAGAGATAGAATATCATTATAAAGTAAGATATCATTGAGATCCAGTGTGGTGTAGTGGTTAAGAGCATGGGACTGGGACTCAGAGGATCTGGGTTCTAGTCCCCGCTCAGCCATGGAGCCAACTGGGTGACTTCGGGCCAGTCACAGACTCTCAGCCCAACCTACCTCACAGGGTTGTTGTGGGGATAAGATGGAGGAGGAGAATGATGTAAGCTGCCTTGAGCCCTTTGTAGGAAAAAGGCAGGATATAAATTGAATAAATAAATAAATAAATGTTCATAGATGACTATGTCATCATATTAAATGATTTTACTTAATGTTGGGTTTTTTCCTTTTCTTTCTCTCTCTCTCCTTTTCCTTTTGCTTTTTTCTTTCTTTTTTCCCCCTAACCTCTTTAGTTTCCCTCTTTAGTCCCCTTTTGCATCATTATCATTAAATTCTATATTGATTTAGGAGCTTTGTTGAATTGTGAGATTATTTATAGCAATGAAGAAATGTGGAAATTTGACAATGAAGAGGAGGGGAGGGGAGCAGAGAAGTATTAACTTGGAAGTAGAAGCTGAATTATATGCTAGATTTGTTGAAAGATGATTGTTTGAGGGGGGTTTTAATAGAAAATAGAGGAAAAATGAAGTTCTTACCTATAAATGTCAATGGGATGAACTCCCCTTCTAAACAAACTAAAATTTTTAATTGTTTAAGAAAACAGAGAGCAGATTTAATATGTATTCAAGAAACTCAGGAAAAAATTGTTCACATTCTGAATCACAAAAATCTGGGTGGGGGTTTTGCAGCCTCAGCAGATTCCAAAAAGAAGGGAATTTACATCTATATTAGTAATCATGGACTAAATGTGGTAGAAGAATTTAAAGATCCAGAGGGAAGGCACATTACCTTGAAGATTAGATTTCTGAGTGGAAAAATTAATACATTGGCAGTGATTTATATACCAAATGATGCAAAAATAATTTTATGAAAAATTCTTTCAATTGATATTGGATTTTCAATAAGGAGAAGTTCTCATTATTGGTGATATGGATGAAGTTATAGATCCAAACATGAACAAGTAAAAGACAAACAAACAAACTAGAGGTGGTGAATTACCTAAAAATGTTTTTAACTACATGGAAATGCTGCAGTTAGAAGATGCATGGAGATTCATAAATCCTGCAGTTAGGGATTATACCTTTTTTCTGATAGACATCAGTCATATTCAAGGATTGACATGTGCTAGATATCTAAAAATTTAATTATGAATTTAGAGGCAGCAAAGAACTTACCCAAATTACTTTCTGACATAATCCGTTGGAATTAATATGGCAAGAAGAATAGGTTGGAGGAAGAAGATGGAGACTTGATGATAAATCAGAATAAGTACTGGAAGAATTCTTCAGATTAAATAATACTAATGAAGTCTTCACAGTCACAATTTGGGAAGCCAGTAAAGCTGGCTGATGAGATGATACTTTATATAAACAATGTCAAAGGAAAAGAGAGAGAAGTTAGCACACACAGAAAAGACTTTGGGGGCAAATTCACAAATTAGAGGATCAACATTTTAAAAATCAAGATAAACTAATTTTATCTGAACTCAGACAACTAAGAAATCAACTAGATATATTAGAGACATAGGAGATACAAAATAAGCTGAGATTATTAAAACAGAGATATTTTGAACATGCAAATAAACCTGGAAGATTTTTAGCAGATTTTGGCTCTGGCCTCTTGGCAGAGCAGCAGAGGCACAGGCTGGGAGCGGGTACTGAGTGGCCAGGGGACTGGCGAAGGCAAGGTAGGAGCTGGGCCAGGAGCAGCGGAGAGGAAGGGGGTGGGGCCAGAGAGGTGGGAGGGGCCAGGAAGGACCAGGGGGCGGGGCCACCAGCCTGAGGGACCGATAAGGCCGCACTCAGCCACTGGCAGCCCTTTTGGCTCTGGCCTCTTGGCATCGTCCTTTGTCTGCGTCCCTTAGCTGTGGCCTGGGCTGTCGGGGGACTCCCCTTCCTGGGACGCAGAGGGGTTTTTTTTTTATTTTTATTTTTATTTTTATTTTTGCTTTGTTTTCCTTCCCTTCCCTTCCTTCCTTCCTTCCTTCCTTCCTTCCTTCCTTCCTTCCTTCCTTCCTTCTTTGGTTTGGTTTGGTTTGGTTTGGTTTGGTTTGGTTTGGTTTGGTTTGGTTTTTTTTTGGCGGTGTGCTGTGCTTTGTTTTGTTTTTCCTCCAATTTAAATTTAAGTATATTTTATAAATTAAAGTTTATTTTATCCTTCTGTGTGTGTGTGTGCGAGTGGGTTTTTGTCTGGGAAAACTGGATGAGTGAGAGGAACTGCAGGAGAAACAAGGCAGGGGACCAAGGTAAGGTCTCGGAAGGGATACCGATGGCAGAGCAGGATATGGCCTTGGCGGGAGTCACGGGTGTTGCTGTCCGCTACGAGAGCTGCGACATGTTCACCCTTCTCCCCCAGGAGAGGCAGGGTTACACTTGCCCTCGGTGCAAGCTGGTGACCCTGCTAGAGGAGGACTTAGGTGCCTGAGGGCCGAGAGAGCTCTCCAGGCCCCCGGGGAGCAGCCTCCCTCTGGACAGAGGGCTGAGGGAGAGGCCACAGGAGGAGCAGCTGCGGAGACATGGAAATATGTCACCCACAGGAGGAGGAGGCCAGCACAGCCTCCTCCTTCTCCTGGCACCAATCTGGAGCTGGGAAACAGGTTCTTTCCACTTAAGGAGGCTGGGGCTGATGTGCCCGCGGGGGACCAGCAGGACCCCCAGCCTGGGACCACAAGAGGCTGCAGGAGAGGCGAGGGCCAGGGCACGGCCGCCCACCACCAGGAAGACACGGTGGCGGGTGATTGTTGTTGGGGACTCCCTGCTGAGGGGCACTGAAGCGGTGGTGTGCCGCCACAACCTGGAGACAAGGGAGGTTTTTCTGCCTACCGGGCGCACGCATCCGGCATGTGAAGGAGATTGGAGTGACTTGTTCGCTCCGGGGGTCACCATCCTCTCCTGGTGATCCATGTGGGCACAAACGAGGTGGCCAGGCAGAGTGTGGTTGGGATCACCAGGGACTTCGAGGCCTTGGGGAAGAAACTCAGGGAGCTAAAGTCCCAAGTGGCCTTCTCATCTATCTCACCAGGATTTGGGCCAGGAAGGGACAGGAGGGTGCCCAAGGTGAACGACTGGCTTACGATGTGGTGCCAGAAGGAACGCTTCGGGTTCCTCGATCGCGGCACATGGTTTCTTGCCAATGGACTTCTGTCAAGGGACAGGTTACACCTCACGAGGATGGGGAAAAGTCCTTTGGAGATGCTCTAGCAAGCTTTGCCCAGACAACTTTAAACTGACATGGGGGGGGGTTCAGGCCCCCCGGAAAAGTGTCAGCACTGGACAAGTGTGGGGAGAGGATCAGGGCTCTGGGAGCAGGGTTTTAGAGGTACTGCAGGGACTGACAGGACTCCTACAGAGAGGGGCCAGGTATCAGGGAGGATGGGAGGAAGGAGGAGGCTGTTAACTCCAAGGAAAGGAAGCGGTGGGAAGGAGTTGAGGTGCATGTACACCAATGCTAGAAGCATGGGGAGTAAGCAGGAAGAGCTTGAAGCTTTCCTGGGAATAGGGAGGGTATGACCTGGTGAGAATCACAGAAACTTGGTGGAATGAAAGGTAAGTCTGGAATATGAACATAGGAGGGTATCACGTGTTTAGAAAGGACAGGAAGGGAAAGAGGGTTGTGGGTGTGGCTTTATATGTCAGGGAAGGGATAGAATGCAGTGAGATAGAATGCAGCACAGATGGGGATTCGGTGGAGGCAGTCTGGGTGAAATTTGTGCCGCCATGCATGTGAAAGGAGGTGGTTAGAGGGATTAGATGAGAGATGAACCTCCATAGGAAATGGGTCCTGGGGGAAATGGACAAAAGGGTATACCGGGAGGAGGAGGCCCGTTGCAGAAGGATTCCTTGCAAGGCTAAGGCTGAATACGAGCTGAAACTTGCCAAGAATATCAAGAGCAACAAAAAGGGCTTCTTTCAGCATGAAAACAGGAAGAGGAAGGGGAGACAAGTGGTGGGACCACTAAATAAGGAGGAAGGAGATCCAGTGACTGATATGAGGGAACAGGCACAGCTGCTAAATGAGTATTTTGCCTCTGTGTTCTCCCCAAAGCAGGACGGGGAATATCCGCATAGGAGATTAGATGAGGCTGGGGACTTAGGGGCACAGATTAGAGTCCCCCCACCCCCCGAAGTTGAGCAGCTCCTCTGGGCTTTGGACATTACAAAGGCGCCAGGCCCTGACGGGCTACACCCGAGAGTACTTAGAGAGTTGGCAGGGGTTCTCTCACGCCCGCTGGCCTCCATTTTGGAGACCTCGTGTAGAACGGGTGAAGTTCCAGAGGACTGGAGGGTGGCATCGGTGGTCCCAATTATCAAAAAGGGTAGTAGAAAGGACATGGGGAATTATAGACCGGTTAGCCTTACGTCCATTGTAGGAAAACCAATGGAAAGGCTCATAATAGGGAGAGATCTAGTGATGCTAGATAGGGGAGGGAGGCTGACAGCCGCACAACACGGCTTCCGCAAAAACAGGTCCTGCCAGACAAACCTTGTGGAATTCTATGACAAGGTTTCGAAATGGCTAGATGGAGGGGATGCAGTGGATGTGGTATACCTGGATTTCAGCAAGGCCTTTGACAAAGTAACCCCATGATATCCTGGTGGAGAAACTGAGGAGTTTTGGGATATACCAAAGCACTGTCCGGTGGATTAGGGCATGGTTGACTGACCGAAAGCAGAAGCAGCAGCGGGGAATCGTCGGCACGGTGGCCAGTGACAAGCGGGGTCCCCCAGGGCTCTGTCCTGGGGCCGATCCTCTTTAATCTGTTCATTAACGACATGGAAGAAGGGGTGAACAGTCTGCTGATCAAATTCGCAGACGACACTAAAACTGGAGCAGTGGCCACAACTGAGGAGCAGGTACTCGAGATCCGAAAGGATCTGGACAGACTATGGAAGTGGGCAGGAGACAACAGGTTGGCGTGCACTGTGGATAAGTGCAAGGTGTTGCACTTGGGGCATAGGAATAGCTGTCATAAGTACAGGTTAGGTGACAAGTGGCTGGAGAGCAGCACTTGTGAAAGGGACCTCGGGGTACTGGTTGACCGCAGGCTAAACATGGGTCAGCAGGTCAAGCGGGGGACCGCCACCCTTGGTTGCATAGCCAGAAGTGTCGTTGAGAGGTCGTTGAGGCCCCATCGGTGCGGGTGTTCAAGGACAGGCTGGACGTCCACATGGTGGGCCTGTTGTGAGTGGAGCCGGCTGGTGCCGGAGGTCAGACTAGCTGGCCCGGGAGGCCCCTTCTGACTCACTCTGTTTCTATGTTTCTATGGTTTTATGTTTTTTTATTACACTAATGTTTCTGTTTTCAGTTTTTGTGAGCAACTCAGACAGACAACACAATAGAGAAAGAAATGACTAGGGTGCCCTCATCCAGGAATGGGCACAGTGATCTCTGGGGCCCACGAAGGTCTTCTGGTCCTCCCCAGACAAAGATGGGGCCAGATTTGGCCCCCAACGGCTTCGTGAACCCTGAGGGGCTTCCAGTGTACACGGTGCAGGCAATTCCCTTTGGAGCCCTGCCTCTTGGTAGTTTCATGAGCGCCTTTCCCGGATAGTCTGCTAAGCTCCTCCGGGGATGAAATTCTGCAGTTTGCTTGTTAAGGGGAATGTCAGCCACTGGAGGCCTTTCTCGGTGGTTGCCACAAAGGGTGGGGCGGCCTGCCATGGACGGCTCTGGGGCGCCCCTCCCTTGGCTTCTCCTTGGGTTGCGCCTTCTGCACTGCACGTCCACCCCCGCCCCCCGCCCCCCGCCCTTCTCCTGAAAGGCACCTTAGAAATGTCCTTACAGAGAACAGAGAAAAACAAATGCTGCTCTATCTGGTTGGTTATTTATTTATAATAAAATGCAAAACGTACCGTTACAATGCCTAGCAACAACTCAAACACCCAAGCCGCTAGTACGGCTCGGTATCTTAAAACAGCCAGTGAATAAATTAAGGTCTCAAACAGTCTGTGGAAAAGGCCAGTTTTCACCTGGTGCTGACATGCAAGTAGTGATGGTGCCTGGCAGGCCTCTCAAGGAAGCCCCTTCCAAGAGTTGGGGCAGCCATCGAGAAGGCCCCTCCTGTATTCGCCATCCCTCTCACGTCCTTTATGGATGGCTCTTCCAGAAGCAGGAATAAATAATAAACTTTCTGATATAATGATAATAAGTAAATGGAAACAGTAAGTACATTATTTGGGAAATAATTATTTGAAGCAGCAAAAGTGTTGGCTAATGGCTTTAATCCATTCTATGCACAAATGTTGCTCATCGGCCCCAAAGTTGGTTGCCAGTCGTGGGTTCTGCCCCCTCTCCCAGCAGCGGGGGGCCCAAAAGGGCACACGCCAGTCCATCAACTCTCAGCCGTCCGCCGCCTTGTCCCCGCCAGTAGAAAGCCGCCAATTGCACAGGGAGAGGCTGCTCAAGGGACGCTGTTTCCAGGGCTCTGGCTTGGGGGCCCTGGTTCCAGGGCTCCACTTCACAGGCTCTGCTTGTCAGGCTGGGTGGGTTCAGGACCTCGTGTCTCAGACAGCTGGTCTCTCGGGCCCGCTTGCTCTTTCTTCACTGTCCCCAAAGGTCTGGCACTGTCGGTCTTCCCAGCCGTGGCTCTCAGGTTACCAAGCATCGTTCCATGGGAATATGTCAGAAATAAATAAAAATTAGGAGGCGCAAACAATGGGGTGCCACTGCAGAGAAGCCGCTGTCCTCCACCATCACTGGGATTTCAGTGAGCAGGAGGGTCTACGGGGGGTACCGGTGCGGGGCAACTGAGGAGCGCGTGGGAGCAGCTGCACCTTGCCGCGCTCTGGCCCCTAAATGTCCGGGGGTTGTCCGTCATCACCAGCACCTTGAATGGTGCTCAGGTGGTGAAAGAGGACGGCAGGAGGAGGTTGCAGGTGGGAGGAGCTGGAGGAAGGGAGTGCAAGCGAGGGCACCAACGGGATGCCCCGTGGTCTCGTTAGGGTTTCTGCGGGCAGCAGAAAGGGCTTCCTTGGCCTCGCTGAGTGCAGGATGCAGAAGGGTCTGAATCCTGCGGTGGTGCGGCCTGTAGGCAGCTCTGGTGATGGAATACGTGTGGGGGAAAGGAGGGAGGCCCTGTTTGTCATGTCCTGTGGGGAACACGTGCCCCCCCCCCCACTCCCTAGGCAGCATTCAGAGAGCTGCATTCATGCGGGACTTCATGGCCCAGGTAGAAACTTCTCCATGAGGCTCTGCCAGAACCAGCCCTCCTGCCATGTATTTCAGGAGTGCAATTGCACGTTCTGCAGTCTTGGACTTCAGGGGACAGCTTTCAGCCCTCTCCTGTGTACGACCCTTAAGGTCTTTCCACATTCCCACTGCTGAAGTGCTTGGTGCACAGAGCTTTCACCCCACGCCCATAACACAGTCCGCAGAAACACAGGGATTCAGAGACATTGGCGGACTCAGAGACCAAGAAGGATTGTTGAGAGTTTTAAATCAGAGTGAGAGGTGTGTGTGAGGATAGTGACTTACCCAGTACCCATCCCTGCAGATTCAGGAGCTGCAAGCAGAAAATGTTAGAAATGGTGCAGGGGACTGGGAGAATTTTAGAGAGGACTTGAAGAAAAAAGTGCCCTCAGAGAAGGGAGAAGATGCCAAACAAGGCCCCGGAGGGAGCAATGTAGTGCCCTCCAGACTACAACTCACATCATCCCCGACCAGCAGCACTCTGCAAGCAGTTAAAGAAGACATGAGTCACCTGGGAGAGCCCAGCTTAGCAGTGGCAGCATTGCTCAATCACCCCAAAGGGCAGGATCCCCTCTGGGCAAAGGATGCTGCGCTACGGGCCACTCGCTACGACTTTTCAGAGCCAGTAGGGTATACATTTGCAACGCCAGAAATAATGTCTAAGAGAACAGATGCGGATATACAAGTAATTAAAATATCAGAGCATGCAATGGTCACAATGGAAATGGAAATATAATGCGATTATAAACAGGCAAACGGGGGGAGAATAGATTTGAGGACTTTTAAACATGAGAAGATTTTAGAAAAAATGGATAAGAATTAAAAGAAATATGGAAAAGAAATGTAAAAGGAGGTAGTAATATGAGTGTAATGCGGGATGCAATGCAAGCAGTGGGAAGAGGAATAAAGTCTTCATATAGTATAAAAAAAACCAAAGAGAACAATATATAAAGTTGGAAGAGGAAATTCAAGAATTAGAGAAAAAGTAGAGAAAATAAAATTGTGTTAGCACTAACAGCTAAAGGGAAAGACTCACAACATATTGAAATAGAAGAAGTTCAAAGAAATGGAATAGATCTGAAAAAAGAATTTCATGAAAGCAGTCATAAGAATTCTGAAAAGTTGGCCAGAGCCACACAAGTTAAAAAGGCAAAAAGTTTAATTGGAGTAACCGAGAAGGGAAAAGGGGAAAGATGTACTCAGATGAAAGAGAATCTTTTACTTTTTCAAAGATTTTTTGAAAAGTCATTTATGGGAAATGAAATAGATTTGAAAGAAAGTCAGATGTATAGAGAAAAGAATGTAAGTTGTAAAATTCGAGAAGAGGATGAAGAATTTACGGAACCTCAGCTAGAAGAAGAAGAAATATTGGAAGATATTAATAAATGAAAAAGAGGTAAAGCACCAGGATCTGATGGATTGGGTGTTGAATATCATTATACAAAAGTTAAAAAATTACTAGTCTCTAAGAAGAAAATGATGTTTAATAAAATAATGGAAGGGGTAACAATTCCAAATTCTTGGAGACGATCCATGATAGTACTGATAGCAAAGCCTAACAAAGACTTTAGAAACCCTGGATCTTAGAGACCAATATCTCTTATTAATCAAGATGCTAGGATTGTTACAGCGACATTGGTACATAGATGGAATAAATTTATAAATATATAAAGAATGACCAATGTGGATTTATAAGAGGGCGAAAAATGTCAGATGTAGTCAGGCGAGTTTTAAATATTAACTATTATATAGAGGCAAAATTTAACGGCCAGCATTTGAGCATTAGATATATTTAAATCCTTTGACTGCATGGAATGGCCAACAATGAAGATCATAATAGAAGAGATGGGATTGGGAAAAAGTTTAAGAAAGTAATCGATCAAGTATATTCCGAAAATACAGCAAAAATACTTGTAAACGATGGCATTACAGAAACAATAACCCTAAGCCGGGGAACGAGACAGGGTAGTCCTTTATATTATTTGCTTTAATGATGGGAGTACTGGCCAATGCAATTAGGAACGATTTACACATAGAAGGAATTGGAGCATGTCCGAAAATCAAAATTAATGTTTTTGGAGATGATACATTGCTAACATTTCAAGATCCAATGAATGCAATACAGAGAATATATACACATTTAAAGGAATTTGGAAAAGATAGTGGGATGCAAGTAAACTGGGGGAAATCAGAAATGATAGTAGATAATCATAGTAGTGAAGAATTGGATTTATTCAAAGAAAAGTATAAATTAAAAATAGTAGAAAGCATCTGAGACTTAGGAATTGATATTCCAAAGAAGAGTCAAGAATGACAGAAGAAAAATTATGAAAGGTGCAAGGAGGATATAAAAGATAAAACAGGAAAATAGGAAAAGGTAAAATGATCATGGTTCAGAAGAACGGCAGTAGCAAAAATGAAAATTCTGCCAAAGCTTATTATTATTATTTTATTCCGGATGATTGCAAGCAGGTTCTACGACCCAGAATCAAAGGAAATGCAGAAGTTATTGGAGGTTTATTGTAATGGAGGGAAGAGAGCAAAGAGATATTGAATTAAAAGAATTAAGGGAAGTGGGTGATCACTTCGGGACATACTTGTTGAAAAAGGAGGTAAAAAAGATCATTTAGAGAGTTCAAAATCGCTTCTTAAAAAATATGATAGACACATGGGGACAGCAGTTGATTCTGGGAATTTCTCCATTAACTCCAGTGGTCGAAATAAGGAAATTCCCAAAAGTAGAATCAAAGGATTGGATGAATACATTAAAAAAATAATGAGATATATAAATGGTTAGATTGGAAAAATAAGATAAAATATAACACAGTTAAGGAGTATATTGGCAGAGGCCAAACTAAATTGATCCAACTTAATTCAATGAGACAAATGGATAAAGATGGAGGATAAATTGAACGAGGAAGAAAGACAAGCCACAAAATTTGAAACGATTATGAAAGAATGTGAGATTAAGGAAGAATATGCAAGCAAAGGAAGAGTTGGTAAAATTCATAGGCTATTAATAGAGTGAGGGGATCAGACAAAAAGTTTAAAATCAATGTGGGAACTGGATGTAGGTGAAATAAAAGGCAAGGATGGGAAGACTATTTGGAATAGTATATAAGAATATGTCAGTTAGAATGAAAGAACATGGATATAAAGAGATATGGAGATGGCACTAAACACCAGTTAAGTTAAAAAAAATTGATAAATATTCCAATATGTATTGGAGGTGTCTTTGCATCATGGTGTTTATTGAAATTAGAGAAATTTTAGAGCTAACTTTAGAAATGACACCAAGAGTTGTGTTACTGCTGTTGACTGAACAACAAGATATCAATGAAGTCTAGAAAGAATTGATCTAAAGTTTGATTCTGGCATTCAGGTTAGTGATAGAGCAATCTTGGAAACAGAATTGGGTTATGCAAAGGCATAAATGGTAAGGAATACGGAATAAGGAATGTGGTTGTTAATGGTAAACCGACATCAGAAAGAAAACTTAAAAAAGGGTTAATAAAAGCAAATAAATATCATGAAATTTGGGAAGATTTACCTTTCAAAAGCAAAGGTAAAGTTTGTAAGCCTAATCAGGATTATGTGGTTGCTTTGGAGGGGAGATGGGTATAATTGGAATATATTACCTATTTTTAATTCTTCTAATACATGACATGAAATGGAGGTATTATTGGTCTGCTGGCTGGTGGGCACACAGTGTTCTTTACTTTTTTACTCAGGAGTTTGGTTCTGGGAAGATTTTTAAAAAAGGAAGAAAAAAAAAAAAAGAATCTCTGTTAGAGAGGGGCTTCAAGAGCATCAGCTTCCTGGAGGGTTTCCCCCTGGGCTTTAGCTCCCAGCTGAGTCTTTGCAAAAGGGCTCCATCGCAGAAATCAGGGTCCTTTTGCTGACCTTGGTTGGCTTCAGTGGAAACATAGGAGCTGGAGTGACATAATGTGATAAACATGGCGCTTACACAAGTGATTGCCTTGCTTCCGCGCACATGCTTCCTCTCCGGGGCTGAGACGCTGCACTCAGGACACGGCGCTCCAGGGTGCGGATCCCTCCCGAGACAGCCTCCTTCCACGGGTCCCTCCGGTTCGCCCGTCCCAAGCGCTGCTGCAGTCCGTCAGGTCACTGGGCCTGGGGTGAGAAAGAAGGGATCCTGTAGCTCAGAGGGAGGGTTGTACTGCCCTCCTTCAGCTGAAGGATGCTTGAATGGATGCAGGCGGGCCCCAGGGGAGAAGCTGCTACTCCCTGGTCCTTTGAGAGTGGACAGTCAGCCGTGTGCTCACTCAGGACGTGCTAAGCCTTCCCTGGCAGCAGAAAGGGGTCCCCCTGCGTTTTCCCGCCTCCTTCCCTGGCCCTCCAGCTGCTCCGCCCGGGGACGAGGCCCAGCCGCTTTGCCTCCTCCCTCCAGGAGAGGCTGTCCACATTTCCCCACTCTGCGCTTGTTTGTTTTGTTTTGTTTTGTTTTGTTTTGTTTTGTTTTGTTTCGGAGAACACAGTCTCCAGTGGACAGTTGGGCTTGCAATCTGGGTTGTGACAGCTGTCAGAGTTCAGGTTCCCTTTTGAAATCGCGTGTGTTTGCTTTCTCAGAAAGGACTCGTCCAATGACCAAAGTTCCGGTAGGTGTGTGATCACAGCAGGAGAAACCGAGTCAGTGAAGGGGGGGCCTGGGGCCACTTGGGCCCTAGGGAGCGACCGCCTGTGCTGGGGCCCTGGACAAGCTGGGTACAAGCGGGAAGGGGCTCTGCACACTGGCCCAGCAGCCGGCTCGCTGCTTCCCTGAGGCAGGCTGACTTGCACCAAGCCCTGCAGTGGTGCACAGGCTGTCATGTGGCCTCCCCTGCAGAAAGTCCCGATGCACAAGACACGCCAAAAGAGCCTCATGTGAACTTGGGCAAGGGCTAAGGATTCGGGACGAGCTGCGGGTTCGGCTCCCCCGGGAAGGCGAGGGGCCCAGGCCATACATGCATCCGCATGGCTGTTGCCACCAGTTTCCAAATCGGCGGGTTGTGGAGGGATGTGGCCTATCACATGTTCAACCCTTCAGGGATGGCAGTTTGAGACACAAGCAGTCCGGCAGAATTCATCTGCTGCAGTTTCGGGGCCAGAACCACCCTGGAAAACCCTTTGCATGTCAGAAGGCCAGCTGCCTTCCCTGCCCCCCCCCCCCTTTGCCATGGCTGAGGAAGGAAGAGTCCAAAAGAGCCATCAATATGCCTGTGAGGCAATTACATCTCATGTGAACGTATGTAAAAGGCACTTACCACCGCGTCACACAGGGGTTTAATTCCCTGCTGCAGAACGAAGCACTCTGGCAGGGACCGGCATCATGCGCACATCTTGGATCCGTGGCTGGGGAGCTTGTAGCAGTCCCGCTCTTTGCCAGCGCATTCTCCCATCCGTGTCACGAGGCACCAGGGGAACGCTTTCTGCTCTCCTCTCGAGTTTCTCATCGACTCGGGGAGAGCCAGCCCCAAAGGCGTCCTGCCTAGGTCAGGAGCCCATCCCGTCGGATGACCTCGGTGCAGGAAGACAGACGCGTACCCCAGCAGTGCAGAGGCGGCTCGCCATCCTCCAACTCCCGTCCAGCTCGCTCCCTCTCTCTTCCATGCACCAAGCACTAGGAGAGGCCCCTGCGACTCTCGAATGGAGTCTGAATTGCATAGAGCTGGAGTCCGAGTGGCTCAGAGGTGGCGAGGCCCTTCCTCTGCCCGGCGTCCGTCTCTCCCGTCTCCTGCAGTGGGGTAGCTGGCCGAAGGCACAGAGAGGCCACAGGAGTGGCATAGGAAGAGGCCACTGTCCAATGTTCCCCCAAATCATTCTGGTTGCCGGTCATGAGGCACCAGTAGGCGATTGGGTGCTCACTTAGAGTCTCTCTTGAAGGTGTGGAGAGTCACCCACTGAAGATGCCCATGGTACAATTCAGGGCAGCTTTGCTCCATCTTTTCTACAGTCTATTCTCGCCTTCAGGACAGAAAGCACCTGTTGCTGTCTCGGTGCAATCTTACAATCTCTCTTGACGGCGTGGAGAGTCAAACGGGGTTTCATTGCTCCATCGCTCCTCCACCCTTTCTGGGCTGCAGGTTATGAGGCACCAGTTGGCGTCTGGGTGCTCACTTGGAGACTTGAAGATGTGAAGAGTCAAAGGGGGTATCACTGCTGTGTCGCTGCTCCACCCTTTTTCATCTGCAGTTCATGAGGCACCAGTTGGCGTCCGGGTGCTCCCTTTGAGTCTCTCTTGAAGGTGTGGAGTCAAACGGGGTATCATTTCTCCGTTGCTCATCCACCCTTTTGCAGCTGCAGGTCCTGAGGCACCAGTTGGCGTCCGGGTGCTCTCTTTGAGTCTCTCTTGAAGGTGTGGAGAGTCAAATGGGGTATCATTTCTCCATTGCTCATCCACCCTTTTGTGGCTGCAGGTCCTGAGGCACCAGTTAGCGTCTGGGTGCTCTATTTGAGTCTCTCGACGTTGTGGAGAGTCAAACGGGGTATCATTTCTCCACAGCTCATCCACCTTTTTGCGGCTGCAGTTCAGGAGGCACCAGTTGGCGTCTGGGTGCTCTCTTTGAGTCTCTCTTGAAGTTGTGGAGAGTGAAACGGGGAATCATATCTCCACAGCTCATCCACCCTTTTTTGGCTGCAGGTCCTGAGGCACCAGTTGGCGTCTGGGTGCTCTCTTTGAGTCCATCCTGAAGGTGTTGAGATTCAACGGGGAATCATTTCTCCATTGCTCATCCACCCTTTTGTGGCTGCAGTTCAGGAGGCACCAGTTGGCGTCTGGGTGCTCTCTTTGAGTCTCTCTTGATGGTGTGGAGAGTCAAACGGGGAATCATTTCTCCGTTGCTCATTCACCCTTTTTCACCTGCTGTTCAGGAGGTACCAGTCGGCGTCTGGGTGCTCTCTTTGAGTCTCTCTTGAAGGTGTGGAGAGTAAAACGGAGAATCATTTCTCCGTTGCTCATCCACCCTTTTGTGGCTGCAGTTCAGGAGGCACCGGTTGGCGTCTGGGTGCTCTCTTTGAGTCTCTCTTGACATTGTGGAGAGTCAAACGGGGTATCATTTCTCCATTGCTCATCCACCCTTTTGCGGCTGCAGTTCAGGAGGCACCGGTTGGCGTCTGGGTGCTCTCTGTGAGTCTCTCTTGAAGGTGTGGAGAGTCAAACGGGGTATCATTTCTCCATTGCTCATCCACCCTTTTTCGGCTGCAGGTCCTGAGGCACCAGTTGGCGTCTGGGTGCTCTCTTTGAGTCTCTCTTGAAGGTGTGGAGAGTCAAACGGGGTATCATTTCTCCATTGCTCATCCACCCTTTTTCGGCTGCAGGTCCTGAGGCACCAGTTGGCGTCTGGGTGCTCTCTTTGAGTCTCTCTTGAAGGTGTGGAGAGTCAAATGGGGTATCATTTCTCCATTGCTTGTCCACCCGTTTGTGGCTGCAGTTCAGGAGGCACCAGTTGGCGTCTGGGTGCTCTCTGTGAGTCTCTCTTGAAGGTGTGGAGAGTCAAACGGGGTATCATTTCTCCATCGCTCATCCACCCTATTGCGGCTGCAGGTTATGAGGCACCAGTTAGCGTCTGGCTGCTCTCTTGGCGACTTCAATGTGTGGAGAGTCAAAGGGTTGTCATTGCTGCGTCTCTGCTCCACCCTTTTTCATCTGCAGTTTACGAGGCACCAGTTGACGTCTGGGTGCTCCCTTGGACTTCCTCTTGTAGGAGGGCTGAGTCAAACGTATTATTACTCCCTTGCTCCTCCATCCGTTCTTGGCTGCAGGTCACGAGGCACTGGTTGACGTCTCGGTGCTGTCATTTCATGTCTCTCAGAACGTTTTGCGTCTGTCCCTGGCAAGGTCCTCCTTCTCTTGGGACTCGCTCATGGTGCATGAGGGCAGTGGGGGAAGGCAGGCACGTTGCAGAGCAGCAGTTGGGCAGAACAGAATCACCACCTTTTCTTCAGCTTGGATGTCACAGTTCGGGAGGAGAGTCCTTTCTGCTGTCCTGGGAAGTCTCTTCAGCCTGCATGCAGATCATCAGATGTTGGTAGCGCATCCGCTGTCATAAGTTCAGCTCTGGACTCTGTGCTTGTATTTGATGCTGGGGCGCTGAGAATTGTCCCTCTCTTGGCCAGCGCCTTCTTCCTTCTGTCTTTTCGGGCTCCAGGATATGGCTGTCTCCTCCTTTTAAGATCTGTGTACGTGAAAAGTTGGAGAGTGAATCTCCAGTCAGGCCGTTGGCTTGTCTGCCATCGCCCAGGTGACGAACCTTCCCTTGCTATTGGCCGGGCAGTTCTGCGATGTCACAAAGCCCCAACTGCCTCAGCCTCCATCAGAGCAAGAGGCTGAGGGACTTTCTGGGCTCCTGCCAAGGTTCATTGATGTAAATTACCTGTATGTTGCCTCAGTAGCCCTCTGGCTCTTTGGGGCACTCACAAAAGTTTTCCCAACAGCTGAGGGAATGCAATTCATAAAAGTTTTAAAATAGTTTCTGATGAAAACCAATAGTAGAGGAAGGGTTGTTTTCTTCCAGCCAATTGTTGTATTACTCTACTCATTTTTGTTGTAAGCTGTTCCAAGATGTTTGTCCTGGAGGGGATAGAAACATTTTTAAGAAGGAAGGAAGGAAGGAAGGAAGGAAGGAAGGAAGGAAGGAAGGAAGGAAGGAAGGAGGGAGGGAGAGAGAGAGAGAGAGAGAGAGAGAGAGAGAGAGAGAGAGAGAGAGAGAGAGAGAGCCCGTAATAAATATAGACATGAAATTAAAGAATCCAGAACCTAAACAACATGAAATATTTTTAATAAAGATCAAGTGAATTTTGCCAAATTCCTAGTCAGTTCCCGGCAGAGCTACCAGCTCTCCCCTGCGGGGGAAGGGGGCATCTTTGCAGCTCTCCTCCTCCATTTTACACTGCAGCTGATGGGTTGGAGGGCACATTGTTGGAAGCACATCCCAATTCTGAAAAGAAGCATATTTGCAGAAACACAGGGAGTCAGAAGGGGCATCCCGGGCCATCTAGTCTGACCCCCGGCTCCAGCCGGCTCCACTCCTGACATGCCCACCATGTGCATGTCCAGCCTACCTTTGAACACCCGCTCCGATGGGGCCACAGCCACCTCCTGTGGAAGCCCATTCCACACCCTTGGGGTCCTTACTGTCAGGATGTGCTTCCCGGCCTCGAAATGGAACCTGGGCTCCCTAAGTTTGCTCTGTTGGAGCACGTCCTGCCTTTTTCTGCATGGGAGAACAGGTCTCTACCCACCTCTGTGTGACGCCCCCTCACATACGTGTATGTCGCCAACAGGTATCCTCTGAGTCTTCTTTTCTGCTGGCTGAAAAGACCCAATTCCCTCAGTCTAGCCTCATACGGCATCCCCTGGACACTGGCCACCAACCTTGTGGCCCTACGCTGCAGTGACTCTAACCTGGCTATATCCTTCCTGCGATGAGGGGCCCAAAACTGAGCGCAGTACTCAAGTTGCGGGCGCACCAGAGTCGTTTAGAGTGGTAGGAATACCTCTCTTGATCTAGAAGCTACACTTCTGGCTATGCGACCAAGGGTGGCGTTCCCCCTCTTGACCAGTGCATCGCACTGCTGAGTCACGTTTAGCCTGCAGTCAACCAGCAGCCCGAGGACCCTTCACAAGTGCTGCTCTCCAGCCACTTGCCCCTTAACTTGTACTTATGACACCTATTGCTATGCCCCAAGTGGAAGACCTTGCACTTACCCACACTGAACGCCATCCTGTTGTCTCCTGCCCACTTCCATTGTCTGTTCAGATCCTTTAGGATCTGGAGTACCTGCTCCTCAGTTGAGGCCACTGCCCCAGGTTGGTCTCGTCTGCAAATTTGATTAGCACACTGTTCACGCCTTCCTCCATGTCATTGATGAAAAGATCTAGCTGTTTTCCTGTGCTGGGAAGTGGTGAATTCTCTCCTGGCATCCTCTGGAGATCTCCAGGAGAATCTGGGCCTCCAGCCCAGCTTTGCTTGCAGAACCCCCCAAGCATGAAGTGGAAGTACGTGCTGGCCATGGAGAGCCTCTCCATCTTGCTGGGTTGCTGGGCTGCGCCTTCCTCCCCAAGTGCTCCATGAGTGCATGGAGGCCTGTTCTAAATACAAGGGAGCATCTAAGCCTAAACACCAGCCATGGTATCTGTTCCTAAGTGCAAGGAATGGATTAGGTTTTGGGCCACAGTGGACTCTGCAGGAGAAGCAGAGCTTTGTGTGTGGACCTGGAATATAATCCCTTCTCTTCTCCCCTCCCCTCCCCTCCCCTTCCCTCCCCTCTTCTTGGACCTCATCTTCGGAACTCACTTCCTAAGTTTTGTGACTAGAATCCTCATTATCCTCCTTTTGCCACCAAATAAAAACTTTTTTAATTAGTGCCTGTTTTTAGAATCATGGTTTTATTTGCTCTTCACTGCTGGTTTTCTTGTCATTCTTCTTATTGTTCATGTTATCTTCCTACTTGCACACTTTATACTAGTTGGATTTTTTGTGGGTTTAGATGGTTTTGGCTCTTTTGGCTCTGGCCTCTTGGCAGAGCAGCAGAGCAGCAGAGGCACAGGCTGGGCGAGAGGGCTGAGTGGCCAGGGGACTGGCGAAGGCAAGGGAGGATCTGGGCAGGGGAGCAGAGGGCCAGGAGCAGCGGAGAGGAAGGGGGTGGGGCCAGAGGTGGGAGGGGCCAGGAGGGAGCAGGGGGCGGGGCCACCGGCCTGAGGGACTGATAAGGCATCGTCCCTTGTCTGCGTCCCTTAGCTGTGGCCCCGGCTGCCCGGAGACTCCCTTCCCTGAGACACAAAGGTTTGTTAGTTTTCTTCTGTTTTCTTCTGTTTTCTTTAGTTTTCTTTTCTTTGTTTTGTTTTGTTTTGTTTTGTTTGTGCTGTGCTGTGCTGTGCTGTGCTCTGTTTTTCTTCCAATTTAAGTTTATTTTATCCTTGTGTGTGCGTGTGAGTGGGTTTTTGTCTGGGAGAACTGGGCGAGTGGGAGGATCTGCAGGACAAACAAGGCGGGGCCAAGGTATGTTCTCGCGAGGGATACCGATGGCAGACCAGGAGGTGGCCTTGGCGGGAGTCACGGGTGTTGCTGTCCGCTACGAGAGCTGCGACATGTTCGCCCTTCTCCCCCAGGAGAGGCAGGGATACACTTGCCCTCAGTGCAAGCTGGTGACCCTGCTAGAAGAGGTGGTGAGGTGCCTGAGGGCCGAGAGAGCTCTCCAGCCCCCCCCGGAGCAGCCCCCCTCTGGACAGAGGGTTGAGGGAGAGGCCATGGGAGGAGCAGCTGCGGAGACATGGAGGTATGTCACCCTCAGGAGGAGGAGGACAGCACGGCCTCCTCCTTCTCCTGGCACCAATCTGGAGCTGTGGAACAGGTTCTCTCCGCTTGGGGAAGCTGGGGCTGATGAGGCCTCAGGGGACCAGCAGGACCCCCAGCCCGGGACGTCAGGCGGCAAGGGGGCAGCTGCAGGAGAGGCGAGGGCCAGGGCACGGCCGCCCACCAGCACCGGGAAGGTATGGTGGCGAGTGATTGTTGTTGGGGACTCCCTGCTGAGGGGCACTGAGGCGGCAGTGTGCCGCCCCAACCTGGGGACAAGGGAGGTTTTTCTGCCTGCAGGGCGCACGCATCCAGCATGTGAAGGACAGAGTGGAGCGTCCTGTTCCCTCCGGGGGTCGCCAGCCTCTCCTGGTGATGCATGTGGGCAGAAACGATGTGGCCAGGCAGGGTGTGGTTGGGACCACCAGGGAAATTGAGGCCTTGGGGAAGACACTCAGGGAACTGAAGGGCCAAGTGGCCTTCTCGTCAATCTTACCTGTCCGGGGATTTGGGCCAGGAAGGAACAGGAGGACCTCCCAGGTGAACGACTGGCTTAGGGTGTGGTGCCAGAAGGAATGCTTCAGGTTCCTCGTCCACGGCACTCGTTTTCTTGCCAATGGACTTCTGGCAAGGGACGGGTTACACCTCACGAGGATGGGGAAAAGGTCCTTTGGAGATGCTCTAGCAAGCTTCATCCGGAAGACTTTAAACTGAGCTGGGGGGGAGGGTTCAGGCCCCCGAGTAATGTGTCTGCACTGGACAAGTGTGCGGGGAGGATCAGGGCTGTGAGAGCAGGGTTTTAGAGGTACTGCAGGGACTGACAGGTCTCCTACAGAGAGGGGCCAGGTATCAGGGAGGATGGGAGGAAGGAGCAGGCTGGGAACTCCAAGGAAAGGAAGCAGAGGGAAGGGGTTGAGGTGCACGTACACCAATGCTAGGAGCATGGGTAACAAGCAGGAAGAGCTTGAAGCTCTCCTGGGAATAGGAGGGTATGATCTGGAGGGAATCACAGAAACTTGGTGGGATGAAAGGCAAGTCAGGAGTGTGAACATAGAAGGGTATCACATGTTTAGAAAGGACAGGAAGGGAAAGAGAAGTGGGGTTGTGGCTTGATACATCAGGGAAGGGATAGGATGCAGTGAGACAGATTGCAGCACAGATGGGGATTCGGTAGAGGCAGTCTGGGTGAAACTTAGGGGGTTTGACAGGGGAAGAGACCTGACAGTGGGGGTATGTTATGGCCCTCCAGGTCAACTTGAGACCCTGGATGATGTCCTGACGGGTCAGATTCTAAGGATATCTCGAGGGAGAGACACAGTAATTATGGGAGATTTCAATCTCCCAGATGGTAGTTGGGAGACTCACTCGGCGGTGACAGCCAGGTCACGTCGCTTCCTAGAAGCTATAGAGGGAGGGTTTTTCACACAGAGGGTCGGAGAGGGGACGAGGGGGGGAAACACTCTTCACTTGGTCTTGACCAATAGGGAGGAGCTGATAGGTGAAGTACAGAGTAGGGGAGCTCTGGGTGCGAGTGATCATTCCATCCTTTGCTTTGAGATGAGGGGACTGGGGACGTGCAGCAGGTCGAGCACTAGAAGCTGGGACGTCAAGAGGGCCAACTTTGGCCAAGTGAAGGCCAGGCTGGGGAAAGTCTCCTGGGACAGGTTAGTGGAAGGCAAGCGAGTTGATGAGGGGTGGATAGCACTCAAAAGGGAGGTTTTGGAGGCGCAAGCCTTGACGGTACCTCTAGTCAGTAAGGTGGGGAGGCGGAGGAGAGTGCCGCCATGCATGCGAAAGGAGGTGGTTAGAGGGATTAGACGAAAGAGGAACCTCCGTAGGAAATGGGTCCTGGGGGAAATGGACAAAAGGGTATACCGGGAGGAGGCCCGTTGCAGAAGGATTCCTTGCAAGGCTAAGGCTGAATACGAGCTGAAACTTGCCAAGAATATCAAGAGCAACAAAAAGGGCTTCTTTCAGCATGAAAACAGGAAGAGGAAGTGGTGGGACCACTAAATATGGAGGAAGGAGATCCAGTGACTGATATGAGGGAACAGGCACAGATGCTAAATGAGTATTTTGCCTCTGTGTTCTCCCCAAAGCAGGATGGGGGACATCCGCATAGGAGATTAGATGAGGCTGGGGACTTAGGGGCACAGATTAGAGTCATCCCCGTTGAAGTCGAGGGGCTCCTCAGGACATTGCAAAGGCACCAGGCCCTGACGGGTTACACCCTTGAGTACTTAGAGAGTTGGCAGGGGTTCTCTCATGCCCGCTGGCCTCCATTTTTGAGGCCTCTTGGAGAACGGGTGAAGTTCCAGAGGACTGGAGGGTGGCATCAGTGGTCCCAATTTTCAAAAAGGGTAGTAGAAGGGACATGGGGAATTAGGAAAAACAGTGGAGAGGCTCATAATAGAGAGAGATCTAGTGATGCTACACAGGGAAAGGAGGCTGATAGCCACACAACACGGCTTCCACACAAACAGGTCCTGGCAGACAAACCTTGTGGAATTCTATGAAAGGTTTCGAGATGGCTAGATGGAGGGGATGCAGTGGATGTGGTATACCTGGATTTCAGCAAGGCCTTTGTCAAAATGCTGCATGATATCCTGGTGGAGAAACTGAGGAGTTTTGGGATACACCAAAGCACTGTCCAGTGGATTAGGGCATGGTTGACTGACTGAAAGCAGAAGGTAACCATTAACGGGGAATCATCGGGATGGCAGCCAATGACAAGCGGGGTCCCCCAGGGCTCTGTCCTGGTGCCGATCCTCTTTAATCTGTTCATTAACGACATGGAAGAAGGGGTGAACAGTCTGCTGATCAAATTCGCAGGCGACACTAAAACTGGAGCAGTGGCCACAACTGAGGAGCAGGTGCTCCAGATCCAAAAGGATCTGGACAGACTATGGAAGTGGGCAGGAGACAACAGGGTGGCGTTCAATGTGGATAAGTGCAAGGTCTTGCCCTTGTGCATAGGAATATCTGTCATAAGTACAGGTTAGGTGATAAGTGGGTGGAGAGCAGCACTTGTGAAAGGGACCTCGGGGTACTGGTTGACTGCAGGCTAAACATGAGTCAGCTGTGTGATGCGGTGGTCAAGAGCGCGAACGCCACCCTTTTTTGCATAGCCAGACGTGTGGCTTCTAGATTGTGAGAGGAATTACTACCACTTTATACGACTCTGGTGCACCCGCAACTGGAGTATTGTGCTCAGTTTTGGGTCCCTCATTACAGAAAGGATACAGCCTGGTTAGAGTCAGTGCAGCGTAGGGCCACAAGGTTGGTGGCCGATTTGCATGGGATGGGGTATGAGGCGAGACTGAGGGAACTGGGTCTCTTCAGCCTGGAGAAGAGGAGACTCAGAGGGGATATGTTGGCGACATACAGATATGTGAGGGGATGTCACATGGAGATGGGTAGAGACCTGTTCTTTCCTGCAGAGGAAGACAGGATGTGCTCCAACGGGGCAAAGCTCAGGGAGCCAAGTTTCCATTTGAATGCCAGGAAGCATTTCCTGACATTTAGGACCTCGAGGGTGTGGAATGCGCTTCCACGAGAGGTTGTTGGGCCCATCGGTGTGGGTGTTCAAGGATAGGCTGGACATGCACGTGGTGGACACGTCGTGAGCGGAGCTGGCTGGTGCCGGATGTCAGACTAGATGGCCCGGGGGACCCTTCTGAGTCACTCTGTTTCTGAGTTTCTATGTCTCAAGAAGGAAGCAGTGAAGAAGGAGAATGACATAACGTATGTGGTAAAGGAAATTCATGAGCAATTTATTGATTTTTTTTCTCAAAGCTCTATAAAAAAAATCAACCCCAGAAGATGGGATGGAGAATTATACTGAAGAAACAGGGCTTGAGAAATTTACTCCAGAGCAGAGGAAGAAATTAAATGATGCTACTACTCTTCAGGAGCTATTAGCAAATTGAAAAAAAGACAAAGCACCTGATCCTGATATATTTACTGCTATGTTCTATAAATGCTTAGAGGAAAACTAATTCCACACTACAACAAGTAATGAATGCAATCAAAGTAGAATACTGTCACCAACATGGCAAGAAGCTCATATATCATTGATACATAAAGAACACAATGATCTTACGTTACCACACTCTTATTGATCTATTTCATAATTAAATGTTTATAAACTTTTTACTTCAATAATGGCAGAAAGATTAAGAAAATGTATAGAAAAACAGATGCAGATCCCTGTAACCACCTCCTTTCGCATCCATGGTGGTGCTCCCCTTCGCTCCCCCGCCTTACTAACTAGAGGTATCGTCTAGGCTTGCGCCTCCAAAGCCTCCCTTTTGAGTGCCGTCCACTCGTCTTCAACTCACTTGCCTTCCAGTAACATATCCCAGGAGACTTTCCCTAGTCTGGCCTTCAGTTGACCTTCAGTTGGCCCTCTTGAAGTCTCAGCTTCTATTGCTCGACCTGCCGCACGTCCCCAGTCTCCTGATCTCAAAGCAAAGGATGGAGTGATCACTTGCATCCGGAGCCCCCTAATCTGTACTTCATCTATCAGCTCCTCTCTATTGGTGAAGACCAAGTCAAGGATGTTCCCCCCCTCATCGCCTCTCGGACCCTCTGTGTGAAAAATCCTCCTTCTATAGCTTCTAGGAAGCGACATGACCTGGCCGTCACTGCTGAGTGAGTGTCCCAACAAATATGCGGGAAATTGAAGTCTCCCATAATTACTGTGTCTCTCCCCCCGAGATATCCTTAAAATCTGGCCTGTCAGGACATCATCCGGGGTCTCATGTTGAGGATGATAACATAACATACCCCTACTGTCAGGTCTCTTTCCCTGTCAAAGTTTCACCCAGACTGCCTCTACAAGATCCCCATCTGCGCTGCATTCTATCTCACTGCATCCTACCCCTTCCCTGACATATAAAGCTACACCCCTATCCACTTTCCCTTCCTGTCCTTTATAAACAGGTGATCCCCCTCTGTGTTTGCATTCCAGTCTTGCCTTTCATCCCATCAAGTTTCTGTGATCCCCACCAGATCATACCCTCCTATTCCCAGGAGAACTTCAAGCTCTTCTTGCTTATAATCCATGGTGCTAGCATTGGTGTGCATGCACCTCACTCCTTCCCACCGCTTCCTTTCTTTGGAGTCCTCAGCCTCCTCCTTCCTTCCATTTTCCCTGAACTTACAAACATATATGGTGGGATTGTGATAACATACAAAAGATATGCATTATGGTGTTTAATGAAATTAGAGAACTTTTAAATATAAATCTAAAAATGTAGCCAAGAATTGTATTATTAGTGCTGATTGAAAAACAAGATATAAATGAAGGTAAGAAAGAATTGATCCTATATCGGATAATGGCAGCTAGGTTAGTAATGGTTATATATTGGAAACAGAATTGGGATATACAAAGAAATAATTGGTATAATTAAATATGGAATATGATTGTTAATGATAAATTAACAACAGAAATAAAAATTAAAAAGGGGATAATAAAAGTAAATAAATATAATGAAATATGGGAAGATTTTGTAAAAGCAGCACTGATGGAAGGGAAAGGCTGTAAGCCCAATCAATAATACATGAATTTTGGGGGGGGGGGAGATATGGATATAACTGAAGTATATTATATATTGTTAAGTGTTATATTGTATGAAATAAAATGGAGATATAAACTGGTCTCCTGGGGAGGGGCGCATGATTTTTTTGTGTTGTGTGGTTTTTTAGTTATCAGTTGGGTTGTAGAAGCTAATATTATTGATATATTTTGATATGTGTTGTATCTCAACTGTTTGTATTTATGTTCTGTTAAAAAAAAATAAAAAGGGGGGAAGAAAAAAAGATTAAAAAGGAGAAAAGAAAGGAAAATAAGAAAAAAATGCAACTATATAAAATAATATTAATTTCTTATTAAAATTATTAATTTAATTATTGAAATGGTGGGTTAATAAAAAAGTCTTTTTTAAAATTAGGTTTTTTTCACATAACCACCTGGTACACCAGATGTGACTAAGTGAGCATAGCAGGACCACCTGCTGCATAATTTAATTATTTCAGCGTGTGCTAAACTTGCAGTAGTATCCTACAGGGTTCAGTGGGCTGGAGAGAGCAGCAGTGTCTAGTGGCATTCATGCAGAAGACTTTTGGGCTTTCAAGGAGCTAGTAGTGTGCTACAGTTCCTCCATCTTATGCCCAGTGCAAGACAGAGGCTGAACTTTTGTTGTAAATCTGGTGCCAGCTTGACACAAGAGAGTAATCTTTTCTGACAAGCATCAGCTACTCTTATTGGTTGACCTTGGCTATCTGACCTTGTTCAGGCACTTTATTGTCCATAATCAGTACCAGGTGTAGCCTTGGTACTTGTACCTATATACACTGAGGGATTTCCAGTGTTAGTTGCATCACATCCCGAGCTGAACTGTGGGATAGCACGATGCAGACTGGTTGATGGAGTCTGCCTGCAATCATTTGTTTGGGGGTTCCTGGGAGCAGAAGTTGAGTGTTGAAGGGGTGTTGTAAGCACATTCTCTGTTGTATTTTTGTCGCATTTATTTCTGTTTAAACAAATCTCTTTTTATTTCCACACTGGTGTGCTCATTGTTTTTCAAATCTAAAAGAATCTCATGCCACTTGGCAACACAATGTGCAAGAGGAAATGACATGCAGCCATGGCAAAACTCAAGCCTAGGTAGCCCTTCTCACTCTCTCAAGCATCCCCACAGCATCTCTCCCCCTCATTCTTTCTCTGCTTTAGCCAATGAAGTAGAGAACAAATGCAATGCTACTTACCACAACAACAACAAAATAATGGAATGCCTTCAAATGCCTCTTCAAATTACTTTCAGATTTCGTATATTCTCTGTATTTACTGTTTTTCTTTAACCAATCTTTAGTTCATTGATCTAATTGAAATATATTGTATCAAGTTAAATTTTCTGCTCCCAATATTGTGTATATCTTCTTCATTTTTTCCAACCACTCTTTCAGCTTAATAATTTGTTTATTTTTAATATATCACCCAAACTACCCCTCAAATTCTTTGGAAATACTTTTAATTCTGTAATTGGATATAATGGCAAAATTGGTAGCACAAATATTTCTCTTTACTTATTCCACATTTGAACTATATTCTTGAAAAAGGGGTTTTCTATCTTTTTAATGATATTTTTATTATCCTGTTGAGGGAATCTGATTAAACATTTTCTTTTAACGCATTGAAATTCTAGTTTCCCCTATTTGGACTATAGTATGATATATGGTATATATCTTATTTGATTTGCTACATAATAAAACTTCATATTAGGAATCCCTGTTTGTTGGGACTTGTACCATCTTTTTAAAATTAATCCTCACATTTTTATTCCCATTACAAAATTTATTAATCATATTTTGCCATTCTTTCAAATCTCTCTTTATTATATCAATTGGTAGCATCATAAACAAAAAGTTTATCTTAGTTAAACGTCATTGTTCTACCAAACCATGATAGGCCAATCTTCCTAAATTCATTCATTTTCTCTATCACTTCATGTTATAATTTGTCAAAATATTTTTTCTTTAAACATTGCAATTTTTTGTAATATTTATCCCTAAAGATTTAATAGTCTTACTTAACTTCTAACTTACTTCTAATCTTATCCTTTTCTACTTCATTACAATTAAACAACATAATTTCCAAATTGTCCCAATTTACTTGCAAACATGTTACCTCTCCAAATTCTACTAAATGTCTTTTAATCTGATCCATAGCTTTAACTGGGTCCTTAATTGTTTATCATCAGCAATAAACTGATGCATCATCAGCAAATAAACTAATCTAACTTTTATTGTCAAATCCAGTACCTCTTATTATCATCTCTGATACTATTCACTAGAATTCTATGACTAAAGCAAACAATACTGGGAAGAGGGGACATCCTGTCTAGTACTTCAGCTAGGGATATTTGTTCTGCTATGCCATCCTTCACCATTGCATAATTTTCTGAATATAATTTTTATTATATTACTAATTTGTTGACCAAAACCTAACATTTCTATTAATGATTTTATTGTTGGCCATTCCACACAATCAAAAGCTTTGAAGATGTCCAGTGTATTATTTATTTATTAAAACATTTTTATGCCACCCCATTCGCCGAAGCCTTGGGGCAGCTCACATCACTAGTTAAAATAATTATAATATAAATTAAAAATATAAATATTAAATTAAAAATACGACAATACAGTATAAAATAAGCCGCCCTGGCCAGATAAAACCAATAATGTTAACAGTTAAAATGCCGCTTGAATAAAAAGGTCTTCGCCTGGCGCCGAAAAACAAATAACAACGGCGCCAGGCGGACCTCTCTGGGGAGCGTGTTCCATAACTTAGGCGCCACCGCAGAGAAAGCCCTCCTCCGAGTACCCACCCTCCTAATTTCTTTCATGGAGGGTTCCCGGAGAAGGGCCTCCCCCGCCAATCTCAAGGGGCGGTCGGGCATATATGGATGTAAGCGCTCCTTCAGGTAACCAGGACCCAAGCTGTTTAGGGCTTTATAGGTCATCACCAACACCTTGAATTGGGCCTGGACTTCAATGGGAAGCCAGTGAAGCTGACGGAGAACTGGAGTCATGTGAACACAATGCCCAGTCCCCGTCAGCAGCCTGGCAGCTCTGTTTTGAACCAATTGAAG
>NW_025336598.1:4834956-4841821 GCF_004798865.1 Varanus komodoensis | reverse complement strand
GGGAGCTCTGGATGTGAGTGATCACTCCATCCTTTGCTTTGAGATCAAGGGAATAGGGATGAGCAGCAGGTTAAGTTATTTGGTTTTCGGCACCAGGCTAAGTCCTTTTTATTTAAAACTTATTTTAATTGTTAAATTATTGAATTAATTAGGATTTTAAAACTTTTAGCCGAGAATCTACCGGGGGGTTTTTTAATGTTTTTTTAATTGTTATATTATTATTATTTATGTATGTTTTGATGTATTCTTTGTGAGCCGCCCCGAGGCTTTGTTGTGATGAGGGCGGCATAGAAATGTTTTAAATAAATAAATAAAGTAGTAGAAGCTGGGATTTCAGGAGCGGTGGATGGCACTCAAAAGGGAGGTCTTGGAGGTGAAAGCCTTGACAATACTTCTATTTAGTGAGGTGGGGAGGCAAAGGAGGGTGCCGCCATGATGCAAAAGGAGGTGGTAAGAGGGATTAGACGAAAGAGGAACCTCCGTAGGAAATGGGTACTGGGGGAAATGGACAAAAGGGTATACCGGGAGGAGGAGGCCCGTTGCAGAAGGATTCTTTGCAAGGCTAAGGCTGAATACGAGCTGAAACTTGCCAAGAATATCAAGAGCAACAAAAAGGGCTTCTTTCAGCATGAAAACAGGAAGAGGAAGTGGTGGAACCACTAAATAAGGAGGAAGGAGATCCAGTGACTGATATGAGGGAACAGGCACAGATGCTAAATGAGTATTTTGCCTCTGTGTACTCCCCAAAGCAGGATGTGGGTGATTCACATGGGGGCTCAGATGAGGCCAGGGATTTAGGGGCACAGCTTAGAGTCATCCCCCTAGCTCCTCAGGGCACTGGACATTACGAAGTCACCAGGTCCTGACAGGTTACACCTAAGAGTACTTCAGTTGGTGGGGGTTCTCTCGTGCCTGCTGGCCTCCATTTTTGAGGCCTCATGGAGAACAGGTGAGGTTCCAGAGGACTGGAGGGTGGTATCAGTGGTCCCAATTTTCAAAAAGTTTAGTAGGGGACATGGGGAATTACAGACTGGTTTACATCCACTGTAGGAAAGAATGCCAAAGCTCATACTAACAAGAGATCTAGTAACAGCCACACAACACGGCTTCTGCAAAACAGGTCCTGCCAGACAAAACTTGTGGAATTTTATGGCAAGGTTTCAAGGTGGCTAGACACAGGGGATGCAGTGGATGTGGTTTACCTGGATTTCAGCAGGGCCTTTGACAAAGTGCCGCATGATATCCTGGTTGAGAAATTTAGGAGTTTGGGGATAGACCAATGCACTGTCTGATGGATTAGGGCATGGTTGACGGACCGAAAGCAGAGGGTAACTATTAGTGAGGAATCATCAGGATGTCACACCATGTCAAGTGGGGTCCCCCAAGGTTCTATCCTGGGGCTGATCCTGTATAGTTTTTTCATTAATGACATGGAGGAAGGGGTGACCAGTCTGCTGAACCAGGGCAGTTGCCACAACTGAGGAGCAGGTACACCAGCTTCAGAAGAATCTGGACAGACTGTAGAAGTGGGCAGAGGACAACAGGATGTCATTCAATGTGGATAAGTGCAAGGTCTTGCATTTGGGACATAGGAATGGTTGCCATAAGTACAGGTTAGGGGACAAGTGGCTGGAGAGCAGCACTTGTGAAAGGGACCTCGGGGTGCTGGTTGACTGCAGGCTAAACATTAGCAGTGTGACATGGCAGTCAAGAAGGTGAACGCCGCCCTTGGTTGCATAGCCAGAAGTGTGGCTTCTAGATCGAGAGAGGTATTACTACCACGCTATAAGGTTCTGGCACGCCTGCAACTGGAGTATTGTGTTCAGTTCTGGGCTCCAGAAGGATATAGCCCGGTTAGTGTCAGTTTAGCGTAGGGCCACAAGGATGGTTGCCAGATTTCAGGGAAAGCCATATGAGGTGAGACTGAGGGATTGGGCACTTTCAGCCTGGAGGAGAGGAGACTCCGAGGGGATCTGTTGGTGACATATAGGTACATGAGGGGGTGTCACCCACCTGCTGCGGAGGTCAGGATGTGCTACAACAGAGCCAAGCTCAGGGAACCATGGTGCAATGTAGATGCCAGGAAGTACTTCCTGACAGTTCAAACCCCGAGGGTATGGAATGGGCTTCCATGGGAAGTGTTTGAAGCCCCATCTGTGAGAATGTTCAAGGATAGGCTAGACAGGCACATGGCAGGCATGTCATGAGCAGAGCCAGCTATAGCCAGGGTTCAGACTTGATGACCCAGGAGATCCCTTCTGACTTGCTCTGTTTCTGCGTTCTTCTTGTAATGAGACAACCTTATGCCATTCAACCCACAATGAGATCTATCATTTTTCATGATTTTTGTCTTAGTTCATCTTTTTTTTTTTTTTAGAAAAACAGCCCCCCCACACACACACACAATGTTAGCACCCTTCACAGATCAGTTCCTTCAGAAACATAAAACATATTATGCATGGCTTGGTCTGGCATACCATTTTTGTGTTTGACACATCAAAAGTATGTTTGACTTATTAAAAGAACAGTTAATTCAGACAATAACTAGAAGCTGAATATAAATTTCTAATGTTTGTGTTTGTTTCTGTCTTGAACTGTAAGAAACTTCTTCAGTTCTGCTGGTTTATGTGGAAACAGCAAAAAATCTTAACAGAGGTAACCATCAATATTAGTAAAACAAAGTTATCTCTTCCCTAGTCCTGTCCTCCATAGCACTCATTCCCACAAAAAGAACTCAGAAAGGGAAAACAAAGATGTAATGAATATACACACAATTTAATTTTATTTGTAATTTTCTGAGCTTTTCTTATCAGTTTCAGTTTCTGCTGCTACTTTATCTTTGCCTTCATCATAGTTACCATGGACTTCTTAAAATGGAAGATTTGCTTGGATTGAACCAAGCTTCTCTAACCCTGTCACATGCCAGTTTTTTTCTTTATTAGGTGTCAACCAGCTTATTTCACTGAGGCTCAAGGTCATTGAGGTTATTCAGGGTCTTCACTGAGGTCTGAAGCTCAGACCACCTTGCTCATGTTTTGTTTATGATCTATTTTCTTTTGTTCAAAGAGGAAAATTGTGTATTTTGCAGTGCATTTTAAACTGGATCTTGTAAATGCACGCATGTGTGCACACATGTGCTTGCATACACACACATGTAAATTCACATTTTTAAAAGTGTATCACCATGTCTAGAACATGCTACCAGCATAGCTGTCATAGACCTTTCCTCTCTATTTCTTAAATATGATCCTATCATATGACCAAGTGCAGGCTGCATGAGCTCTTTTGTATCATACCTATATCAGGACTTCCAAATGTAGCACTTTTCTTGGCTTTGATGTTAAAACATGCTCCAATTAGAAATCACACTAAATTCAAGACCTATCTTTGTAAGAACAGCAGGAGATTAGTAGGTCATATATAGTTGATATTTCATCCTGGAAATGATAGGTTAGCCTCCCACAAAGGAATTGGGAAAGAAGCCTGGAAGTTTATATAATGTGATATTTGGCAGTGGAGATGGAATGAGATTCCTAAGAAACTGATCTCACCTAATATGAAGGAAACTTTTTAAAAAAATCTACCAGTAGTTTCTTACATCATATAAACTGAATTAATTTGCTTCATTAAATGGCCTTTGTTGGCAATATGTTTTGGATAGTTGACCAAATAAATAGTTTCCTATTCTAACATTAAGCGGACAATGATGGAGATGGGATTGGTGCTGGAGAGTCAGGGTTTGATTGTGCTGCTGGAGGGCTGGAGGAGGTAACCACTGGAGTTGCTCTCTAGTCCAGACCTCTCTGTTCGCTGGTGCCACTCACCTCCCCTCATCACCTGGTGCATGCTGCCTGCTGCCCACAATGGTGTCTGCTCATGGCTTACTTCTTGCTGCCTGGAGATAGCTGCTTATTGCTCAGGGATGAGGAAGGACTTCCAGGTTTGCTTATTTGCAAGTAGGAGTTGTTCTAAACTTGGACATTTGTAACTAGAGGACTGGTTGTATAAATCATGTGCAGCAGCACTGATTCATATGTATACTTCTAAAACATTTCACTCCTCCCCTTCAGTTTCTTCCCAAAGATATCCACCCACCTGGACTTGCAAGCCTTAGCACATTTCAGCTACTGGACAATATCAAAATGTAATGAATGAATGAATAGCTCAGGAATGAGGTTGCAGACAGGATGGAGGGAGGTGTGATGTCATGACAGTAATGTACGGATACATACAACATAGGCTGGGGTAGGAAACCAGGTTCTGCATATGCTCACTGAACCCAAGCTTCTTTCAGTTCTTTCATTTCCTCTCTTTTTGAGGGCAATTTACATTACAGCCCCTTCTACTGATAAGGAAATGTTACAGTATCCATGCACTTCTCACTTACCATTATTGGGGCATACGCAAATAAATAAAATGCAGTTTTCTTGTGTTGAAAATGTGATCAAAAAAGTATGGGGTTAATGAGCTTAAAGCAGTGCTACCCAACCTTCTGGAACATGGGACCACATCAGAGTGCCCAGTGCCTAAAGATGGCCACATCTTAAATCAAAATTTAATGAAATTATTAACCAGCAATTTAGATCCAAAGTAAACATCCAGTGGTCAATGAAGAATTGTCAACTTGAATGGAATCCATTCTGGAACAATTTTTTACTGTATAATCCTTTTATCTAGCCAAACAGGCTTACATAGTCAGCGTGACTTTTGTGACTGTTTTCTGTTAGCCAAACTATTAATGTCCAAGGCAAGTTTTGTGACAGACACCCTTAAAATGCCATGTAAATGTGCATCTGTAAGTCTTGACCTACATTTGGATGTCACAATTTTGATCTTGGAAAAAGTTTGTTCACAGATGTATGGGGTACCAAAGACTGTGAACACACCTGTAGTAAAAAAAATTAGGTTGATAAATATAGACCACAGGAGGTCAGGTAGACCACAGTAGAAATCTAACAGACTATGTTCTTTGTAAACGTCTCTGAGATTATCCCTGGTTTGCAAATCAATTAGTTCCATCTGAAAAACTTACTTGCATCTTCTGGTGCTACTACTAATGAAGTATTCTTATCTCCTATCCATGCTTATGGCAGTCAGTGAATCTGTTCTGGAATTCCACCTGCAACAGGCTCAAGTGCTTTGAAGTGTCTTTCAACATTGAATTGTAAATTCCCTTCCTTCTCAAATGTTAGTTCATTGCAGCATGAGAAGTTTGAAAAGTTACTTTCACTAACTTGTTTCATAAAAAAAAGTTTTGATTCAGAAGCTTTCATTTCAGAATACGTGTCACACACAAGCTCTCCTTTTCCCTGCAATTCAATGTGTTTAGATGCTCTGTAATATTAGCTAAGAATGCAAAATCAAAAATCTATTCAGGATCAGATTGAACATCTTGAACTTTTCCTTTTTCCTTGAGATAGACATCAACTTCATAAAAAAGACTGAAAAGCATTTGAGGATTTTGCCTCTGCTGAGACACTGACTTCAGCATAGTGCAATAAATCTCCATATTCTGCATCTATCTTTGAGAGATCATTTTGAAACGGATGATGAATAAGGCCATGATGCCTGATGCAATTAATATGGGATACAATATGCGTCACACTTTCTCACTGAAGGATCTTACTGCCCAAGGCTTGCTGAAGATGATGCAGTGAAATTGTATGGAAAGTATACTGTTTAATTTTAATATCTTTTCATTGATTCTTGCAACTACACCAGCTTTATTTCCCACCATATCTCTTGCACCACCAGTTGTGATGCTTTTCAATTTATCCCAACTCAGAGCACAATTTTTAAATGATTCACACACCTTCAAGAGTACGCTTTCCACGTGCCTGTCAAACTGTGCAGTGCACACAATTCTTTGTAATTCTGAAGCTAGAATCAATTCCCCTGATAAATATTAGAAGCTGAGTGGTATCTATAATGTAATTGCTCTCATCTAATGCCAAATGCAAAAAAGTGAAAGCGTTTTGCCTTGACAGTCAGTGACATACAGGGCTCTTCTCATAGTTGAGAAGAGCCTAGTGATTTTAGAGGCAGATAAACTGACATAACACAAGATACCTTATCAGGGCACATTTCCTCCATTACTTTAATCATGCACTCCTTAACAAATTCACCATCAGTGGATGGTCTACCACTCTCAGCAATACATTTAACAACATGATAGCTGGCCCTCACAGTCGACAGAGTCTCCTCAACATGCTTTCTAAAAATATTTTGCAGCAAAAACACTGATTTTTTTAAAGAACCTGCAGCCTATAGACCTAAATCCTTCACAAACCAGGATGCAAGTATTTTTACAATATTTGCAAAGAGGATGAATAGCATAACATATAAATATGTTGATGTGAATCATAGTGGTTTTATTATAAGGAAACGGATGACAGATTTGACTAGAAGAATGTTGAACTTAATTATACATAAGGAAAATCTAAAAGGTGACATAAAGGAGCAGCTTGGAAGTGCTCCTCGATCTGGAGCTTTCACTAGAAGCTCAGGTGACAGCGGTGGCGAGGAGCGCCTTCCTTCAGCTTCGGCTGATCCACCAGCTGCGCCCCTATCTGGAGTACGACTGCCTCGCGACAGTGACACATGCATTGGTGACTTCCCGTCTCGACTTCTGTAACGCGCTCTACGTGGGGCTACCCTTGAAGACGGTCCGGATACTTCAATTGGTTCAAAACAGAGCTGCCAGGCTGCTGACGGGGACTGGGCATTGTGTTCACATGACTCCAGTTCTCCGTCAGCTTCACTGGCTTCCCATTGAAGTCCAGGCCCAATTCAAGGTGTTGGTGATGACCTATAAAGCCCTAAACAGCTTGGGTCCTGGTTACCTGAAGGAGCGCTTACATCCATA
>NW_025336598.1:4698969-4834856 GCF_004798865.1 Varanus komodoensis | reverse complement strand
GCACCAGGCTAAGACCTTTTTATTTCAACAATATTTTAATAACTTTTAACATTAACTATATAAGTTTTAATCTGCAGCCAGGGTGGATCTGGATTTTATTTGTAGTATGTTTTATTTTATTCTTATGTAAGCTGTCCTGAGGCTATGCAAAAGGACGGCATACAAATACTCTAAATAAGTAAGGTAAATTGCCTGGTTAGGATTGGGTTTGAAAAATGACAGTTCTAATGATTTTTCTTCAGCCTCCAACATTCTTAGGCTGGGCCCAGAAGATGATCTGTGCAGAAAAATTCTGAACCCATGGATTTTTATGAAATCTGGTCCCAGCATGGCCATTTTGGTCAAAAATTAGGGTTGGGGTAAAATTCCACATTAGGGTTATGGAGTGTCAACTGGAGTGATTGCTCTTGTTGGGAAGCAGCGCCAGTCTCATGACAGGATTTGTGGATTTTTCTACACAGCTGACCTTCTGGACCCAGGCTCAGAACATTGGAGGATGGAAAACTTTGCTGGCACCATTGTTTTTCCAACTGTAACCCTTACCCAGAGGTTTTCCCTACCCTAATTTTAGGTCCAAAAGGCCATGCTTGGACCTCATTTCACAAAATGATAGGTGGTGAGGATTTTTCTGCACAGCTCACCTTCTGAGCCCAGGCTAAGAATGTGGGAGGCTGCAAAAGCTTGGTCAGGATCTTCTTTTTTCCAACTGTAACCCTTACCTGTCTTCTAATTCATCTAATCAAAATATGTAAGAATCAGCACATTTCATCTCGGAGGTTGATAATTTCCTAAAATTTGTAGACCAGTGTTATAAATAAATAGGAATGGAACAGAAAATTAGAGGATTTCCCTATTTTGTCTGATCAATGGATTCTTGCTTTAGTGTCTGTATTTGAAGTATCCAATGATACTGAGTTACATTTTACTCAGCCACATCTTTCATAAGGATTTGTTTCAGTTGGCTACCTGCTGTAGGTATAATACCATGGGTCCTGAAACTACGGCCCCCGGGCGGGTCTAGCCCGTCATGTCCTTTCATCCAGCCCACGCCGTCGTCCGCCAGAGGCAGTGATTTGCTTGCTCGGAGGTGGTTTTGGACTCGCTGGGAGATCTCTCAGCAAGTTCAAAACCATCTCCGAGTAAGCAAGTTGCCGCCGCCTGCCTCCCCCGTGCACGCATGCTAGCCAGTGGCTTGCTTGCTCGGAGATGGTTTTGAACTTGCCGGGAGATCTCCGAGCAAGTCACCGCTGCACGCACCCAACACCACCTCATCAGCCCGCACCCCCCAGGCACCCCCCCCGCACTGGCCTGTGCGTGTAGCTGCCGCCTTTCAACTGGTCCCCTATTGAAAAAGTTTGAGGACCCCTGTATAATACATCTTATGAGACTGTTCTTCTGTTGAGCTATTATTTAGGAGCACACGTGACACTCAAAACTACAAATGTGTTCCACCTCTCCCAAAGGTTTGTGGATCCCTGGTATAAAGGATTGCTGTCATTTTCCATAATTATTATGCATTAGCTGTTTTTACCCAGCATTTCTGTAAATGATATAACACTTGCAAGGATCAACAACTTGAGCTCAGAAAAAAAAAACAGAAAAGCACATCTCCTTTAAGGAGTTTTATTTGTGAGTAGAGTTGAACGATACAATGAAAGAAGAGAAAAAAAGGACACTTCCCTTTCCCACCCCTATCTCATCCTGCCCATTGTGTGTTATCACACCATATACAACTAGACTTCATATTGTAATATAAGAATTAAGAACTACAAAATTAGAACTTTAAAATAATTACATATGTGGTCAAAAGATAGAACCCCTACATTTTATAACAGAAACACTGTAGCAAATGGCTTTTGTAATGCAATTTCAATCCTGACAATGAAACACAATTAAGCTTTTAGTGTACACAGGACACATAGTTAGGTAGCAAGCTTCAAGCCATTAGTGCCATGCAGTTCACAGGAAACATTATTGTTCAGGTTTCTCTCTGTCTGTGCAGTGATCAACATTTGTTGCTTGTCAGTTTTCCTGTAATGGTGCTTACTGCCATTAACCCTCATCTTTCTGCAATATTTCCACACCAATATTACAGAAGTTTATCTACCATTCTGAGGTGCTCCAAAGCATCTATTTGGAATGTAACATAGGTGTTAAATTTACAATCAAGCTGCATCCAACCATTGGATTCATTCTCTTTTTCAGCATTTTTTTAAAACACAAATGAGGCATTTAATACTAGCCATTTCACCAAACTTTAAAGAGCATAAACAAAACCAAAATCTCAAAATGGTGTACTCATAAAATTGTTATCTTAGCTCCCCGTGTCCTTAAGTAAATAGATGAAAGTTTGCTTTTATTATAACCAGGAATGCACAGCTCAAGGTTGAGCTGCATTGTTAAATGAGCATATTCAGAGAAGTAGAAGAGGATAGTAAGCTCTGCCAAATCCCAATTATGTTACTTGCTGCTATAATATAGCACACCTTCCCAGGGCTCTTAGAAATGAACCATATGGTGCTGATTTTACTGCTATTAAGAGATTATTGGTCCAGCTACCATGATGGCTGCTTGTTACAACAGTTGCCACATGTGGAAGCAGTACAATATTTGAGCAACTGAATGATGAGGTTGAGAAGTGAATAAATGTAGTAAGCCCCTGTTTGCTATCAGCTTTTATTTTTAATTTATTTTTCAAACTTTTAGGTGAGTTTGAATACATTTCCTTAAGAAAACAAATGAGTAAAATAATTCTGTGGAAAATGTTACATCAAACATATTAGGGAGAAAAAAAAAGGAAAAGAGATTTGCAGGAAACACCATAGGACACTTAATTCTTAGACACTACAAATATGTTTAAGTCTCAGCTATGCTACAATTCAGAATAAGAGGGGAGAAAGACCACTTTTTAAAGCCTCTGTATATCATTATTTCTAAATATGCAGTACTAAAGCAAATAGTCAGTTCAATAATATAACCTCTAAAACATAAATGAGTCATCTCCAAGTTGTCAGTACTTAAAGCCACTTGCAACAACCGCTGACTCTCAGACAAGGGTACATGTTAGAGAGAGCCAGTAGTAACATCCTGTTAAGCAGGACTTTTTGAAAAATGCTTCCCTTCATAAAAAGCAACATGGGCTTTCAAAGTTACACATATCCAGGTAACTTACTTTTGTTTACAAACTTGGAATAAATCGTGGTCAGCGTACATTGCACACACAAGATTAGCACCTTCCACTTCTTCATTTTCCATTATATTCTTAATAAATCAAACTATAGCTTGAGGGTGTTACTTGTTCTGCTCTCTATGTAAAAGAAAAATAAAACACTCAGTAAGATTTGATATATTCTAGTGGTTAATAATGTAAGATTGTAAAATGTAACAGCATTTTTGAAGATCTTTAGGAGTCACTCTTCTTCTTTTTCTTCAGGAAGGAAGGTGTACGAAACTTCTTCTTCTTTTTGGATGGCGACTTCCCAGGAGACTCATCACCACCTAGTTCGGCTGCTGCCCCTTCCTCAGCCGCTGGGGTCACTGTGTCTTCACCTGGCTGGGGCTCTTGGTTTCCAGAAGGACTTTCAGTTTGACTTTGGGTGAGTTGTTTATCATCCCCTTTTCCAGAGGCTGGGAAGTGGAGGGCTTCTGAAGGCTCATCAGGGGTGAGGTCTGGGAGGCTTTGCTTGAAAGTTGCAGCATCACTGTCATCGTAAGTCTGGTTAAACTGCCTCTCTAATAGACCAATCAACAGTAAATGTTAATGTGTGCCTACTGCTTAGAGGGGTTCTAACAGAAATCAGTTCTTTTTGGAAAAACTAAATGCAAGGCAAAGAAATCCCTCTGGATAGAGTGAAGTACATGATGAATCTCCTTGAACTCAAGTTTGACTTTAAGAACATTGTGGAAAAGTCAAAATATAGAGATCTATATCAATAAACTAAGGGCCAAAAGTTGAAAAGTTCATGTACTACAAATTCTTGTTCCCAAATGTATTTGTTTATGTAACAGTAATTACCTTTCTCAAAAAGCATTCCTGGGGCCAAACTTTTATTACTATTCATAAGATACAACGGTTCTGGATTACTTAGCTTATACAAATAGATCATTAAGTGTTTGTGCTGGGTTCCCATAATTTTCTCAAACTACTTTTTAGTCTCCATACCTAGGAAGCAGCACCCATGACTTAATGAGGTTTTAGATTTAACATATTCTTCTAACTGCAAAGCTGTATGCTTATACAGTTTCATCAAACTTTTCTAAAGATTGAAGAGTAGCTTATACTATGACCTTTTTTTGGACCTAGCAATGGAATTCTGGGGATCCGTGCCATGCATGAGTGACTTCTGGCTTTCAGTACCAATCTACAAATGCCAGAGTTGTGGATAGTTACCATGATGTCCAAACCTGGGTACTTGTTGTTTGTGAGCTAAACTATTCCAAGTTAAATAAAAAAACAAGCCAGGGGTTAACTTGGGGTTGTTAATCCATAAACAACCTCAAGTGCTCAGGTTCAGACATGACAGTTAACAATCTCTGAATGCAGGATTCATATGCCATTGCTGAAAACCAGAAGCAGCTTGCATATGCCCACAACTGATCATGTTGATTAACCCACAAATTACTACTGAACACTTACCATAACTTCTGTATAGCCTAACTGTATTCAGTCTGAAAATGTAAGCCATTACCACTTGATCCTTAAAAAAACCCTTAAAGAAGAAGGAACTTTGCAAAGGAAGCCCAAAAATTTTAACTGTAAAAATTTAACTGTAAAATCAATTTACCATGATTCCCACAAGACATCTAACATGCTCTGTGACCAATCTCTTCTTACAGATTGCTGAGAAGAACATCCACATGGACATGGTAGGCATGTCATGAGCGGAGCCAGCTGGAGCTGGGGGCCAGACTAGACAGACTGAGAAACTCCTTCTGACTCACTGTGTTTCTATGGTTGTAAGAATGCAGAAGTTCCAAGTGATGTAGAACTGATCTTGGAGTTTGTTCAAATTTTACTTACAGAGGGAAAGAAGAACCATAAACTATCCCTGCTCCTGCTTCCCTGAGTTCTACTGTACTGTTAATTTGAAGTTTTTTTCTTCTGCAGTGGAGGGCAGAACGTGTTCCAATGGAGCAAAGCTCAGGGAACCAAAATTTAGGGTAGATGCCAGGAAGTGCTTCCTGACGGTTAGGACCCCAAGGGTATGGAATGGGCTTCCACGGGAGAAGGTTGAGGCCCCATCGGTGAGGGTGTTCACGGATAGGCTAGACATGCACATGGTGGGCATGTCATGAGTTGAGCCAGCTGGAGTCAGGGGTCAGACTAGATGGCCCAGGAGGCCCCATCTGACTCACTCTGTTTCTAACTTCTCCTAAAGTTCACAGCTCTAAGCATAAGCAAAACCCAAGTGTCTCAATTCAGGCACTGGAACAGAGGAAGAAAGGAGACAGAGTAGTATAGGTGATTCACACTTCCTTTCCCCCCACATGTTCCTAATGCATGGACTGGCTCTCATCCTGGTAAAAGATACTGACTTTGGCTACTTCATGTCTGCAATCGTTTTTAGTTCCAAGATAAAGAGGGGAAATTTGAGCACAAAACTAGGTTAGAAAAGAGGCCATAGTCATCTAGCACTATTCAGATCTCACAGGGAAGGGGGAGAAGTTTATTTGAGGAGCACCAGTGACATCCCACTGCCCCCTCCCTTTTAGGCAGATAAAGTCAAATGTTTCCTTCACAAAGATATCATGTAGAGAAAAGGAATGGAATTATACCAATACACAGGAATGCACAGAAGACAAAAAGGTGCAGCAGCAGACTTCTTTTGTGTGTGGAAATATAGCCTTCATTGTTTTTCCAGTTTAGGATTTGGAGTTTCAGTTTTAATAATACTGTTCTTTATTAAATTTATATTCCAGATCAGTGACTTTAAGTACATTTTTACTAACTCTGCACTGCACTGAAAGCTTACTGTGTATTCTAAGATAAATGTAGTGTTGTGTTAGATCTTTTGTTTTCATTTATATTAAATAGTTCTTTATGTGGTGAGTCTTTGTTTTTGAAGCTTAGAATCAAAAGCATTTGTTAGCTCAATGATGATAACCACTTCAAACTCAGCAAATCAAAATGTTAGAAGTGTTAAGCTAGGTTAAGATAATGTGAAACCAAGGTAATAAGAGGACAGTATTTGGCAGGTTACAAGCTAAACTTAGTTTTGTTTTTTTTTAAATACAATTCCAATTTCATTTTTCAGTTACAACTTGGGGTGGAGACAGAACTTTCCTATCATAGAAGAGAAAGGCAGGTTGCTTACCTGTAATTGTCATTCTTTAAGTGGTCAGCTGTGCATTCACACATATGGGTTTTGTGCCTCTGCAGAGCCTAGAATTGGGAAAAGCTTCTAAAGCTAAGCATTCAAGTTATGGGTAGGAGGCCCTCCTACTCCTGTTCCAGGAGGCCATGGGAGGGGTTCCAGCCCATTTCCTCAGTTTCTATGGAAATAACCCAAGTGTCTCTGAACTGAGGAGTAGGAGAGGGGTGGCTCCCAACCCTTCTGGCCCCAGAGTGTCCACGCGCAAAGGAAAAAAAAATGTTGCTTAAAAAGGATGATTATCAAGTTGTGTGTTGGAGGTACGCAAAGATGGAAACTTTTGAATAGGCAGATGAAAGGAGGAGATAGCTGCCAGGTAGACATGTATCCCCCTTCATAGATCACTGCCTTGTCGTGATGAAGGGGCTTACGTAGCTCAATGAAGCTATGAGCTATGCCATGCAGGGGCACCCAAGACGGATGACAAAAGCTGATCTACTGGAGAAGGAAACGGCAACCCACTCCAGTACCCTCGCCATGAAAACCCCATGGACTGTTCTAAAGGGCAAAACGATATGACGTCGGAAGATGAGCCCCTCAGGTCGGAAGGTGTCCAATGTGCTATTGGGGAATAGCAGAGGGCTAGTACTAGGAGCGCCAGAAAGAATGAAGTGATTGGGTCAAAGCTGAAAGGACACTCAGTTGTGGATGTGTCTGGTGGTGAAAGCAAAATCCGATGCTGTAAGGAACAACATTTCATAGGAACCTGGAATGTAAGATCTATGAATCAAGGTAAGCTGGACGTGGTCAAACATGAGATGACAAGACTGAACATTGACATCCTGGGAATCAGTGAACTAAAATGGACAGGAATGGGTGAATTTAATTCAGATGACCATCAGGTCTACTACTGCAGGCAAGAATCCCTCAGAAGAAATGGAGTAGCCTTCATAGTCAATAAAAGAGTAGGAAAAGAAATACTGGGATATACTTTCCACAATGACAGAATGATCTCAGTTTGAATCCAAGGCAAACAATTCAACATCACAGTAGTCCATGTCTATGCCCCAACCACTGGTGCTGAAGAGGCTGAATTTGACCGGTTCTATGAAGGCCTACAACACCTTCTAGAATTAACACCAAAAAATGATCTCTGTATCATCATGGGGGATTGGAATGCTAAAGTAGGAAGCCAAAAGATAACTGGAATAACAGGCAAGTATGGCCTTGGAGGGCAAAGGCTGGCAGAATTTTGTCAAGAGAATATGAAAGTCATAGCCAACACTCTTTTCCAACAACCCACAGGTCAAGCCTGTCGGGGGGGGGGGGTGATATTCTGCTGTCGCAGCGGCAGTATTTCTGGAAAGGTCCTGACATCATTGAGGGGATGAGATGGGGGGTTGAAGTGAGGGAGCTGGAGAGGTAGTAGTAATAAAAGTAGAATAAGAATAATATTTTTGTATTTTTTTCTCTCAGGAAAAGAGTGACGAGAAGAAGGGGAAAAAAAGAAATGAGGGGTTATTAAAGGAAAAAGATGGTGTTGCCAATTGCAGCACCCCAAAACACCCCAAAAGTAGTTGGCCAGAGGAAGGCCACATAGTAAAAACACCACAGTTATACTGTCCCACAAGGGAGGGCAGATAAGAACAAAATGAACTTTGTGTAACCCACAGCTAACACGCTAGCCTGATCTCAAATACAGTAATCAAAGGGACAGTGGAAACTGGTTCTAGCCACCATGGAAGTTGCCAATGTGCAGGGAGTAAGAACATAGCAAGCCTGTGTGAATCTCGAGCAGAAAAGAAATAGACATGGGAAATGTCTGGTCCTTGACAGAAAAAAGGACTCTTTCTCCAGCATGGGAGGGGGTGCATACATTGATGTATCAATGTACTAGATGTGTATTACGTGACCTAATTGGTTACCTAGGGTATAAAACGCATGTACTGGGGTGCAACTTTTGAGACACTGCTTTGGGCTGAATGTTCCCTTTTGTCTCCCTTTATTCTATAGTGCACTAGAATAAAGCTGGTTTTGGCTCTAAGTCTTGTCTCAGGCTCTGTTTGGCTTCGGGTCTGGGGTCCACCCGGGGTTTGCCCCAGCTGCTGACTGGCACAGTCCAGTAACAGTGGGACTGAGTGAGAACACACAAGGAGAGAATGCTAGTATTTAGAAGAGAAGGGAACTCCTGTCTACACTCAATGGCAGTTGAAAAGGAACTGAAGGAATGGGTGAGAACACCTCCCACAGCTTCCTGGGAACAGAAGGGGAAGGGGCTCCAGCCCACAACCTGAACATGTAGCTTTACAAATTTTTCCTGATTCTAGGCTCTGAGCAGGTATGAAGCCCATATGTGTGATGCACAGACACCACAAACAAGAACTAAGGTATCAGATTTGCAATATGCACCTGCTTTTTCCCCCCTCTTGTGCCTAATTTTAGACAAACATTTATTCAATATGAAGATGAGGGAAACAAGGGCTAGAGTTCTTCCTCACAACAGGCCACTAAGAACACTTAAAATATTTGGGAGAAGGTAGAGTCCAGTAAAGCCATCACAATTAGGCATATCAGAAAACACCTTCATTTGTTTCCTAAAACATTTTTCTTATCTATGAAAAAGAGAATACAACACTAATTTCTCTTCTTTTACAGGAGACAGTACTTTTTAAGACTTGAAATCAATATCTGAACGGAGAGAAAAAGTTTTCGTTATATGTAAACAAGGCACAGTCAAATTGAATTTAGGGTACTGGCTGTATTCTTGTTAATACAACTCTAACCATTTGTTCTAGTAAACCAGTAGAAAAAACTTAAGCATACTTGAACTGTGTAAATGCCTTACTAAGCAAGCCAACACACAGAGGAAACATCACAGAAATGCAAGAGAATGAAGCGAAGCACAGAGAAGTCAAGGAAACCAGCAGAACAGGATGATACTTACTATGGCAACAGGTACTCTTTAGCATATCCACCTCCTGTTTGTAATGCAGCCACAAGAAGAAAAAAGCACAAGTAGAGAATCTATGCATCCATTAAAGCCTTTATGTTATATTAAAAGAATGGTCAGTACCATTCTTATAGAGTACAGAATGAGGTGGTGTGGACAGACAGGTTTGTAACAGACAAATGATAAATTCTGGGGTAAGAGAAAAATGCAGAAAACATCTAGATTACACCTTCCTGTACACTCAATTGTGTTTACTGGTTCACTGAAAATAGAAATAAAAGATGTTTCCAACTTTCCTCCCATTAATCAGCAACCTCTGAAGAAACATTGTTTTCTTTCATTTTAATTGCAACAAACATATGAGCAGAGGTGTAATCCAATAATGCTTAAGAAATGTGCAAACACCAAGCTATATTTGACTGATCAAAAGCCACTTGGGCAAGCTGAAGTTTCTTGTTCCTTTAAAGGAAATTGTTCTATACATCTCCACCTGATTTTGAAGAATAATGTTTTTACTAAAGAGAATTCTCCTTACTAATGGGTGGGGCTGAATCACTGGACACATAGATCACTGAAGTAACCAATCCTTATCAAGCTCAGTGAATATATACATGCTAAATGAGTTATTTTCACTTCCTCAATTGGGTCACATATCAAAAATACTGCAAAAATATAATTTTAAGAAAGTAATTATTCCCTTGCTCATGTTTTTAGAACTTCATTAATTTCTTCAAGCTGGCTGCCTGGGCAAACTATTGACAAATAAGTTTCAGGATTATGTTAAGTGTAAAATAATGCCCACTGTGACAAAATATTCTACTTTTTCAGTATTTTGATGGCTCTGGTATCTTAGCCAGTAATTTGGTGGCCCAGTCATTATTTCTTTGCAAGCAGCTGCAATATTCAATCCTAGCAAAGGCTTAGGTTTTATGATGGTTTAATCTGATAGCCTAATTGGCCCTTCCCAATTTACTATTCTGATTCCATAAATATACCCAACATCAGCTGATGATGAAATTTTCTGCCAATGAAAGATTTAAGGAAGAGGAGAACAGGTACATCTGAAATGAAAAAAACACTACACATTCTCAGTGTAAAGAAATGATTTCAAAATTGTATAGCTTCATCAATTCACTGTTTCCCCTGTTGTGGGTAGGATGAGGAGATCAACTTTTCTTAACAGAATTATCCTGCTTATTACAGAGTTTGACGGCACTTGCTCTCAAGTATCTGGAAACAGAAAGGAAATAGTTATCTCAAGTTAACTCATCTTGGTCCCATCAGCACCTTCACAAATGCTGCCTACTCTCATACCCATGTTAGTGGGGCAGAAATATGTAGTACACAAAGAGAGTCCTGAGAGACAGCTAAGCACAAAGTAAGTGTGCAGTACTGCACAGAGTCATATTGCTCATGAAACAACCAAAAAAGTTAACCCAATCCTCTTTTGAGAGCTATGACTGGAATGAAGTATGAGATACTTTTTCCATCCTCGCTCACATGGACCAGCAATGTTTACTGCAGGATGTATTAAAAACGAACAATCCAACAGCCATGCATTCAACAAGAAAAATCTTGTTGATCAGTCAGTCAGGGTACCAAATGTGGAAAAAAATCACTTATTACATCCATTCTGTTCTTTCATGTTCACATGAACATTTGCATTGGAGGTGGGGAGGCTGGGGAGATTAGGTTTTCTTGGTTCAGCAGCGCTAGAAGAATACAGGTAGTGGGCAGGAATGTATGCGAGACCTCTACAATGTCTTAATGTCCAAATTAAAAGGGAATAAGGAAGGGCAACAGTTGTGTGAAAAGAAGGAGTGAAAGCACTTGGTTTTGTTGCTTCCATCTTTGGGAACTCAAGAGAGAGAAGTTATCTCCTAATTTGTCTGTGGGAAAAAGAGGGCAATTAAAAACTTAAGAAAAGCTATGTTAGATCAAACCAATGGCCCAATCTAGTCCTGCTTTACGTGCACAGAGTGGCCAAGCACCTGCCCACAGGATCCTTCAAACAGGATATGAGTGCAACAGCTCCATCCTGCCCAGATTCTTCAACATCTGATATATATGGCATTCTGCCTCTTGCACCCGAGCTAGGATATACCTGTCAAGACTACTAGTCACCGATAGTCTTCTTCCCTGATTTTTTCAAATCCTGTTTTAGTATCACCAAATTGGTGACAACACTACTTGTGGCAGTGAGTTCCATAGTTTAACTATGCAGTATGTGAAGAAACACTTCCTTTAACCTGTCCTGAATCTCCCACCAATGAGCTTCATGAGATGACTCCATGTTCTAGTATTATGGGAGAGGAAAAAGTCTCTTCTTCCACTTTCACTACATCATGTATAATTTTGAACACCCGTGCCATATTTCCCCTAAGTCACCTCTTTCTAAGTTAAACTCAGTTTTTCTCTCTCAGTCTAGACTATTTGCAGGATGCATGATCAACACAAGTGGTATTTTGGGTGTACATGTTGTAAGAGAGCAATACCTAGGACAGGAGAGAAGGCGCAATACCTAGGACAGGAGAGGAGACATGGATGTCTGAAATCCACTTGATGTAATTGGCTGTGATTTCCCAAGAAATCTTAGGCTTACACTGGGAAGTACACTGAAAACTCAGTTCAGTGAGCTGGGGCAGTGCAAAAGCGTACAAAGTTGAGAATTATAAGGGAAGGAATTGAAAATGAAATAGCAAATACCAGCCATACCACATGATATTGTTGGTCATGGAATACCATATGCACTTCTGGTCCTAACATCCTAAAAATTAAGTGTTATAGAGCTTCAAGAGGTAAAGAAAAATGCAACCAAAATGAGCTATGGTTTGAAGAAGGGATGTTTACTCTTTTTCAGTATTAGTAAAAGAGTAAAGATTGGAAAACAAAGGGAAAACAGGAGAAAAGTTTCCAAATTTGTAAACAGTGTAGAGCGAGAAAAAAAAAAAAAAGCTTTTACAACTGAAGAATCAGATCATACAATGATACAGGCAGTGTTAAGGGATGAAAAAAGGAAGCACTTCTCATAATGTATGATTTACCTATCAAAATAAGATATGTGCTAGCCAGTAATTTAAAGGCCTTTTAAAAGGATTAACAAATTCATAGGAGATTATTGATGAATTGATTAGTCCTGCAAATTAAATGGATCCTTCAAGTACACAGGCAGTATGCCAATTATCTGGCGCTAGAGAGAAATAAGAGATAACCTTCACTTTTGTAACCTGCTTGTGAGTTTCCAAAGGCAAACTGAATGCTTAATAAAATAGACATTCTTCTCTTCCAGTGAGACAATTATTGTCATAGAAACAAGAACTTGGAATTGGTCATTTTGACTACTGAATACAATCCCCTGCTCAGTGTTGGAATCCACCCAAAAGCAACCCCAACAGATGACTGTCCAGTCTCTGCTTGCACATCTCCAATCACATGAGAGTCCACTACCTCTCTCATCAGTTTTTCCTGATAGTCAGGTGGCTTTCTGTAATTTAAGCCTGTTCATTGTTCTGTCCTACAGTCTTGGATAATAGAAAACAGGATAAGGTCTTCTTTTGTTTGCCAAACCACTAGGTATTTGAAGAATGCTATCTTATCCTCTTCAGTCCCCATGACTAGATCAAATCAAGCCAGAATTTTCCTTGAAAGCAAAAATGCCAAAACTGAGGCTGTCATATTTTGGAAACATGAGCAAGCAAAACTCCCTGGAGAAGACAATCATGCTAGGGAATACTGAATGCAGAAGAATAAAAGGAAGACCAAATAAGAGACAGATTGATTTCATAAAGAAGGCCATAGCCTTGAATCTAGAATAAGTAAGGAGGGCTGTCATGGATGTGATATTTCATTCATAGCCAATGATTTGATGATATACAACAACAAAACATATCCAGTTCTTCAACCTTTTCTCATAGGACTAAGCTTCTAGTTCCCTGATCACCATTATTACCCTCTTTTGAATTTATTCTAATTTATCTGCACAATTCTTAAAATGTTATCTCCAGAAGTGGGCACATTATTTGAGAAGAGGTCTGGCAAGTGCAAAATAGAATAGAACTATTACGTCCCAAGATACTGAAACTGTAGTTGTATTGAGGCAAACCAAAACAGCATTTTTTTCTTTTTTGGAGTCACACAATGTTGCTGACTCATACTCAGATTGTGACAGACTACAAGAACCTTTTCACAGTATATTGTTGCCAGGCTAGGTGTTTGCAATGCACATTTCTTTGTTATTGTGAAGACAACTACAGAGCATTACACACACAGTATTTTTGCCAATGAGTCTATTAAATGAAGCACAAAAACATAGACACCACTATACAAACTCCTTTAGCTCCAAGGAACATACCTTCCTCTAGCTTAACTGGAGTAACAGGTGAAGTACAAGCAACAGTGTGGTCAGGAGAACTTTCTCTTTGCTGTCTGATGTCTTCTGAGTTTTCTACAAAATGTACCCATTTAGAAATATTAGTGAGGCAAATCTTTGCATGTGTTATAAAATGTGTTATGAAAAAGTGTCATCCAATGTGCACGACTAAAAGATACTTTTGTTTAGAAGACAATTTCTAATATTAGTAAAAAAAATCCAAACAAACACCCTACAAGTTTTGGACAAAAATGGAGCCCTCACCATGCCACTACACTCGCTGCCCTGTGTTAAATGGGACAACTCAGGCTGCTGTTTCAATTTGCTGTTTGTGCTGGCTAATGACAACTGGTACAATTCACAGAAAGCACTGTTTGCTCTGGCAAGATAAATGTGAAGGGGTTCTACACTGAGTGATCCTAGTCACCTGGTGCTGATGGGTACTTCTCTTGGTACCCATCAGGGAGGCCACATATTGGCAGACAAGGGGAATGTTTTGTTTGGGTTTGTGTAGCATGTAGTTTGCTTGAGGGAAATAGATAGGTGGTTTGTGTGTGTCTTGTCTCTTTCTGTGTATTTCTCTGAGCACCACCAGATTGTCTTTTGTGAAACTGACAGTTTGTTGGGCTTTGTGTGTTGGACTTGAGCAAGCAGGTGACTTGGTATTTGGCTGACTCCACCTCTATCTTCTACTCAGTTTCTTGGCCAACTATCAACCTTCCCCAGCCACCATTCCTGGTGACCAGCCTTCTCTGCTTGCTGCCTGTCAGAAAAGGGGCACAGTGAGTGGCACACTGGCTATCATTCCCAGGAGTCACTTTCTTCCCCACTCACAACTATCAGTGGCAGCAGGTGCGGAAAAATGGTGCTCCTTGTGCAGCGTGTGGGGCTCAATTCCTGGTGATCAAACTCTGGATATGCTTACCATGAACCTGGACTCTGGGCCACTGCAAAGTGGGCTGGAGCCTGGGAAGCCAAAACTAGAGAATCCAGCATATTTCCTGCACAAAATGGATTCCTTGTACATATTCTAATATCCACTAAGACAGCCATTTTGTGAATGCAAAAAGCCTTCTACAGCAGCCATTATGTGAGAGTGCCCATAACCACTTCGATATTCCAAATATGCTCTCTGACCCAGAAAGGTTTAGGACCTTGAGCTTGTACTTACACAAGAAGATTTGCAACCTCAGTCTCAGTCAACTAGCCAATGAAGCATGACTGGGTTAGGGTCAATAAGCATCTATGCAGCAAACCTGGCAATAGGAATGCATTCATTTCCCCCACAGCACTTCTAAACAGTGTCATACCCTTTCAGAGCGGATGAAAAAACAACAACAAAAACAAACAAACAAACAAACCAAAGCAACAATAACAACAACAAAAGCCAAGGGAGAGGGATACTTTCGTAAGACTAATTCAAATAATTAAGAGATTCGCTGTGGTCTAGTGGTTAATATCTTGGAATTTACAGAAAATAATATTTAAATTCTCATTCTGACATGCACTGAGTAATCTTGGGCTCAGCCACTATCTCATAATTTAACCTACCTCACAGAATTGCAATGTGCCTCCACTGAAAGAGAACTCTAAAGAAAGCCAGGCACATTTAGCTATGCATTTCTACTATCTTGACATCATAGTAAGATAAACCAGAGTTAGCACACACAAACCTTCTGTCTGTCTCTGTTTCCTTTCTATTTCTCTGCGATACTCTTCTAGTTCTCTGTCGGTGAGCTTGTTGAAAGGGTTTGGCCCCGTTGTGCTCACTATGACTCGTGGCTGATATTCCTTCTCAATTATTGCCTTTGATGCTGTCACCAGTTCACCCTAAATGGAAGAAAAGGTATGTTTTTCACCAGTCATCATGCTGAGAATTAACAATGCCTGACGGCTACAACAATGGATAAAGATATTTAAATCTGATGAAAGCTTCTCATTTAGTTTAGAGAAGGTAAGATTACTCACTGAACCACAGTTCTAGCAGCATAGGCATCAGTGATCTGACTTAGGCAACCTTTACTATACAGCATGACTAAATTGCTATGAACTTGTGAATATTTTTCTGGTGAAAGGGTGGTCTATACCTATTGTAAAACCAACAGCTATTCACTTGATGTCCTGTAGGAGCAACTACTTCAGGGAAAGCATCTCACACACATCAGTGTTTTTCTAGGCTGTATACACTCTTAAGCAACACATTAATGTGTGTTTAACAGGCTCACAATTGGTGAAAGCATCCTATGGATGCTGAAGGACTGAATAAATTCATCCCAAGACTTCTACATATCCAGATGAGGAAAAGCCTTTCCTTCCTGTGGAAGGAAGATTCAGAGAAGAAGGACTTTTTTATTTATTTAAAGCATTTTCCCTGTCTTATATCTGAAATGGATCTCTAGATGGCTTACAAAGACCAAAACCATAACAGCACAAGAAAAAACGTTTTTGATATATAAAATATACAACAAAGCAATTCTATATTGTATAATAAAAATCATTCAACCATTAAAATACTGGATGAATAAAAAAGTTTTGGCCTGGCACCAGGTGATGTTGAATAAAAGTTGGTGCCAGGTGCACCTCTCTAGGGAGTATGTTCCATAGCTGGAGTGCTACCACAGAAAAGGTCATTCCTGGGTAGCTGCTCTTCTAACCAATTTCAGAAAGGGTTCCCAGAGAAGGACCTCAGAAATTCAGGCACGCATATATGGAAGGAGATGTCTCTTCTGATATCCAGGCCCTAAACCTTTTAGAGCCTTACATGTCAAAATTAACCCCTTAAATTGGGCCCAGACACCAATCGGTAATCAGTGATGATATAGGACTGGTATTGTGTGGTCTTGTCTGCCAGTTCTAGTAAGCAATCTTGTGGCTCTATTCTGTACCAACTGAAGTATCTGGACCATTTTCAAGGACAGTCCCATATAGAGCTTGTTACAACAGTCCAATCAGGAGGTTACCAGAGCATGTGTTACTGTTGCTTGGCTCTGCCTGTCTAGGTAAGGTCACAGTTGATGAACCAGCTGAAACTACTGGAAAGTGCTCCTCACCACAGCAGTCACCTGAGATTCCAGAGATAACTGGATCCAAAACTACACTCCCAAACTACACACTCTGTCTGTTAGGGGAAGTGCAACACCATCCAGAACAGGGTGAATATTATTCACTGGCACAGACGACCCATCTATCAACAGTACCTCCATCTTATCTGACTTAAGCCTCAATTTATTGGCCTTCATCCAGTCTCCATCCAGGCACTGATTCAGAAACATCACCACCTCACCTGGAGTAGATGAGAAGGAGAGGTAGAGCTGGGTGTTATCAGCATACTGGTGACACCTCAGCCCAAACCTCCAGATGACCTCTCCTGGCAGTTTCATTTTTTACCTTGTGGTACTTCTTGGCATAATAGCCATGGAGCAGAGCCATAATCCCCTAGAACCATCTTTTGGAATTGGCTGGCCAAGTAGGGAGAGAACCACTGCAAAGCAGTGCCTCCAACTCCCAACTCAGCTGGCCTATCTTATAAGGATACCATGGCTGATGGTATCAAAAGCTGCTTAGAGGTACAAAAGAACCAACAGCTAACTGATACTTTTAAGAGGATTCAGTTTGCATTAAACCAAAAGAGCTACTAAATAAAGCCAAGATTGTTACCTCCCTCCCAGGGGCCATGTAGCTGAAGAACAGGCAGAAAATCCACAGGTGATGCATTGATCCTCATATACTAGTTGATGTTTCACCTACTAAATTTCTACCAGTCATGAACCTGGTAAGAGTGCTGGGATAGAAGGAACTCAACAACCAATCTGGTCTATGAGTAGCATATCCTACCATATATGAGATATATGGTGTATAAAATAAAAAAGTAAGTTTTGAAAAGTTGCTGTGAAGAAAACATGTAGCCAATACCAGCTAAATTGCTCGATTACAAAAGAAAATGTGAAAGAATGGCAAAAAATGCTAACAACTTTTATTTGGAATGAACTTAAACTGCAGGTGGATATAAATGATTTAATGAAAAAAGTATAAGGAAGGAGGATCACTAGCCCTGAACATCGAATTACTTTATGTGGCAGTTTTAATGAAAAATATTCATGCACAGTTGCAAGAGTACAATAAAAATATATGGGTTAAGTTATTATAGTACAGCACAGATAGTCCTTTAAAAGTTATTCCCATGCCAAAGGGGAAGCCTACAAAAACAAAGAATGAGAGAGCTTGCTTATTGAAGTGGTCATAACCAGTCAGGATAAATGGAAATGCATACTATATGTATTTCTCCACTGGCTTCATTTATCTATTTTGAAAATTTTAAGTACAGGAGGAGGTTGCAGTTTGGACATATCAGGTTTTCATGATGATGTGAGGAATGATACCTGTGTAACTACGGATGTTAGTAAGACTGAACCAGAAGCAGCGTTAAGACTAAGCCAGATGAAGCTGCAACTGAGAAGTTATACAGTACAGAATCTGAGGAGTAACATAATAACAAGTGAACAGACTAAATCAGAAAAGTAATTAATTTCAGAGAAGAATTCTTTTTTCTTTTTTCTATATTTTGATTTTCTTAAAAAGCAAAACAACTATAATAAATGGAGCAAGCTGAAATAGACCAAGTTGCCAAGGGAATTTGATACAGATCCAACCTGTACAATCAGTCCCTAAAATCTATCCATCAACACTCCATAAAAATATAACACAAAATAAATCTTCGATCTATACAACTTCAGATCCTCTTTAGCTTTCCCTCTCTTTTGTAATCTTATCCTGTCCAAGGATACAGTCATTCTGCAAGCTGATGAGGAATTATTGGTGAAACTATCCCAAATGATCCACTGATAATGTTATTAAGGTATTTTAAAGAGGTAGTTAAAATCAAAGACTGTGAGTGTGGATAGGAGCTAAACTATTGTTAAGCACTGGAAACAATCAGACATAACTTATCCTCACAAAATGGAGACAGAAAACATAGCAGGTAGTCTCAATGTCTAAGCTAACTAAGGTTGAGAGATGTAAAAGGAATATAATTAAATTTTAAGAAAAAATAGTATGTTCTTAATATATAGTTCTTTAAATTATTATTTAAGGATGCAGAACAAAAAGTTATTTTATTTAATTATTTGTGATATTTATATGCCGTCCTATTGCAAAAGCCTCAGGACAGCTTACATAAATAAAATACAAATATCAATATATATAAATTATAACAAAATATCAACATAAAAATCAACATAAACAAATTGACCCACTCTGGCTGCAGTTAAATATATAATATTAAAAATACAATATTAAAGCTTATTAAAATATTGATGAAATGAAAAGGCCTTAACCTGGCACCGAAAAACATATACTGATGGTGCCAGACGGCCCTCTCCGGGGAGTGCATTCCATAAATGGGGCGCCACCGTAGAGAAGGCCCTCTTCCGGGTGCTCTGCCTCCTAATATCTTTCCCAGAGGGTTCCTGGAGGAGGGCTTCTGCTGCCGATCTCAGGGGGTGGGAGGGCAAATAGGGAAGCAGGTGTTCCTTTAGGTATCCAGGTCCCAAGCCATTTAGGGCTTTATAGGTAATAACCAGCTCCTTGAATTGAGCCCGGACTTCGATGGGAAGCCAGCAGAGCTGATAGAGGACTGGGGTTATATGAGAATAATGTCCAGTCCCTGTCAGCATCCTGGCAGCTCTGTTCTGCATCATCTGAAGTATCCGGACTGTCTTCAAGGGCAGCCCCATGTAAAGCACGTTACAGAAATCCAACTGGGAAGTAACCAATGCATGTGTCACTGTTGCTAGGCAATCTTCCCCTAGGTAGGGATGCAGCTCATGGATTAGCCGAAGCTGAAGGAAAGCGCTCCTTGCCACTGCAGTCACTTGAGCTTCCAAGGACAGCTCCAGGTCGAGGAGCACTCCCAAGCTGCGGACCCCGTCCTTTAGAGGGAGTCCAACCCCGTCCAGGACAAGGCCCAAGTCACCTACCCAGGAGCTCGAATCACCCACCAACAGGACCTCTGTCTTGTCTGGATTGAGCTTCAGTTTATTGACCCTCATCCAGCCCATTACCTCGGCCAGGCACCGGTTCAGTACAGCCACTGTCTCACCTGGATTGGTTGAAAAAGAGAGGTAGAGCTGGGTGTCATCAGCATACTGATGACTCCGCAGCCCAAACCTCCTGATGACCTCTCCCAGCGGTTTCATGTAGATAGCAAGGGGGCCAAAATGGACCCCTGTGGTACTCCATGGCATAGCTGCCATGGCGCAGAGCCAAAGTCCCCCACCACCACCTTCTGGAATCGGCCGTCAAGGTAGGACCATAACCACTGCCAGGAAGTGCCTCCTACTCCCAGTCCCACCAGCCTATCCAGGAGGATACCATGGTCGATGGTATCGAAAGCTGCTGAGAGATCCAGGAGAACCAACAGGGAACCAATTTTGCTGCAGATACCAAATTAATTCTTAATTCTTTAATATTCCATTTCAATTTCTTTTCACAAAATATTAGCAACAATGCTATTTCAGGATCCACTTCCATTTTTAAGTTCATATTTTACTAATCTCCTTAAAATTCATTATCTAGTATTTCTTAGTATTTTCACATTGCCACCACATATGGAAATAGGTAACATATTTCATCCACATCTCCAACTTAAGTTAGAATATTCATTATCCATATAAAATAATTTAACTGGCATCATAGACCATTTCCATACTAATTTATAAAAGTTTTCCTTAATTCTAATTGACATGATTTTTAACATTCTGTTATCCCATATTTTTCCCCAATCATCCTTGTCTGTATCATTCCCTAAAGCCTTTTCTCATGAAATTTTAACAAGATCATATATATCCTCCTTGTATAATAAAATCTTATATACCTCCCTTATGGACCCCCTTGTTTGCATTTCACCTTGTGTCTCCCTATTTAGCACAATCTCCTCAAATTTAGTAAGGGCTCTACATTTAAAATTTGCTGCAACCATTCTCTAGTTCATTGTTCCAATTGCAAAACATTAAACCAAGTTAATTTTCCTTGTTCAAATAATGCCATTATCCTCTCCTTTTTATCCACTTTCTCCATCCAATCTTTCACCCTAAATATTTTTCTTTTAATACCTTTCTTAAACAATCTCTCAGATTTTCTGGAAATCCTCTCATCTCTGTAACTGGAATTACTGGTGAGGCAATTGGCATAAATTCTCCCTATACTTCTCCCAAATTCATACTTTTTACAGTCCTTTTATCATCTTGTTTAAAAAGAATGTTTAAAAAAGATCCCTCAATTTCCTCTTGTTCCAACTCTGCTCATATAATCTCATCTGGTTGCAAAATAATATTTAGGGGGGATTCTGACTTAATATTTGATATACATCTTAATTAAGTCACTTCATAATATAATTTAATATTCAGAATACTTAGTCCGCCCTATTTTTAAGATTTATACCATCTTTTCTTACTAATCCTTGCTTTCTGATCTCCACTACAGAATTTATTAATCATATTTTGTCAGTCTTTCAACTCTTTCCTTAATAGTCTAATTGGCAACAGCCCCCGCACCCCACCACCAAAAAGTGAACTTAGGTAAAATTTTCATTTTACAAACCACTATTTTCCCAAACTAACATAATACTATTTTACTAAATTGCTGCAGTTTCTTATTTATTTCAGATTTTAATATAACAAAACCAGCCTGATCCACCTTAATGTATTTATCAATAAAATTATTCATTCTTTTTGCAAGTATTGATGTAACAAAATTTAGCTTCTTTATTTATCAAATATATAGCTCTGCATGCTCCAGGATCTGCTAGATCTTTATTAGGTTTTGGCATCAAAGCTATTGAAGAATCTTTCCAAGTTGCCCAAATTTTTCCATCCTCCAAAATGCTATTAAAAAGAGATTTTAATTTTAGTATCAGCAACTTTCTAAATAACTTGTAAAACTCTGGTCCTAATCCATCTATGTCTGGAATTTTTCCTGTTTTTAAATTATTAATAACCTCTTCTATCTCTTCTTCTCTAACCACCTGTTCCATTAGATCTCTATCTTCCTTCTGCAATTTATTCCTGACATTCCTTTCTCTATATGATCTAATTTTATCTATTGGGACCTTCCCAGCTGAGTTTAACTTCGAATAAAATCTATGAAACATTCCTAACTTCTCTTTTGTCAAATTACAATGTTTACCCTTTTCATCTTTAACTATTCCTATTCAATTTTTACTTTTCTTTTGTTGTGTAGCTCTAGGCAACATTATTGAATTCTTATTACTAAATTCAAAAAAATCCCTTTTCAAATATATCTCTCTGTGTTCTTTCTAGTTCCCTCTTCCGCAGCTCTTTCCTTTGTTTTTCCACCAAAAATTTAATATCCCTCTCATTTATATACATCTTTTCCAAATCTCTTATTTCACCCTCTTTTTCATGTATTTAGCCCTTTGTCTTTTAAAATTACAAGCTTCCCTAACACTTACTCCCCTTGCAACAGCCTTCATTGTATCCTGTACTAGGTTTTATTCCCTCCCCTTTTTATCATTAAATTCTCATATTTCTTTCAATGTTTTATTTTATCTATTATATATGTTGTAAAATATTCCAACTTTTAACCTCTTCATAATTACATATGATTTTTAAATCCGTATTTATTACATGGTATACTATATATTTTATTCATAATGTTTAATGTGTTATTTATTAACATTTACCTTATCTGAAAAAAATCTATTAAAATTTTAAAAATACTGGAGTACATGTGCTGAGCAAAAATAATTTCTTACCCCATTCTGCTTTGAAATTGGCAAAGACCATCTTCAAATCAACCTCTTCTACACTGCCAGTTTCAAATAAATCTACTGAGCCATTTTTAGAATATAAGACATAGAACCTAATCCTCTTCCCTGCATTTCTAGTTATAATGGTAGGATGTGATTTCTATCAAATAACTTTTAGGATCTGATAATAAATCAACATTAAAGTTACACACACAAAACCAGCACCTAACTTTTTTCCCTAAACCCTTTAGTCGTTCAACATCTAATTTTTCTAAAAACTAAATTGTCTTATTTTATAAGTCTTATTAAATTGGTGCGGCACTAAAAACATGTAACTGTAGAATGTGTCTTCCTTACATTCAGTGACAAAGAAAAGGCTAAATAAAGCCTCTTTATTCAATTTATAATTTATTTATATTTATTTCATATTTTCAAAAATACTCTTTCTAATCATCGTCCATTAGCAGAGTGTCATACTCTGATTCCTTATTTATACACACATTTTTAATAATATCTGACAGTAAGTCATTAGGTTCCCACCCACAACCCAGATTCCTCACACATCACTACTCTGGAGTATTGTGAGTGCCTGACAATGTTATGTGAAATATGAAACAGATTTGTTCTCTCTATCACTCCAGAGCTCAGGACTAGAACCAGCAGGTGGAAATTGCAGGGAAGTAGACTTCAACCAAACCCAAGTTAGAAATAAGTCCCTTCTCTGACACAGAGAAAGGAGCCTTGTATCCAGAGGGAGGGGCCTGTCTCCACAATCCCAGACTAATTCTTAGAACTGTTGTAAATCACAGGTTGAATATTAATCAACGATGTGACATGGCTGCAGAAAAGCCCTAATGCTAAATTGGGCTGCATTATGAACTCACCCTGTTGTGCAGATATGAACTGGTGACCTTTCGATCAACCAGCCCAGCAGCACCACAGTTTAAGCCACTGCACCACCTGCATCCCTATAATAGAAGTACAGCTTCCAAATCATGTGAGGTTCTGGTTCTCCTCTATTCAGCACTAGTTAGGCCCCATCTTGAGTACCGCGTCCAGCTCTGAGCACCACACTTCAAGATAGATGCAGACAAACTAGACAAGGTTTAGGAGAGGGCATCGAAGAGTATCAGGAAACTGGAAACAACATTCTATAAGGAAACATGGAAAAAACAGGCATGTTTAGCCTTCAGAAGAGAAGATTGAGGGGAGAGATGATAGCACTTTCAAATATTTGAAAGGCTATCACACAAAGGAGGGCCAGTTTCTTTTCTCAGTCATCCCAGAGTGCAGGACATGGAACAATGGGCTCAAGCTAGAGGAAGCCAGATATTAAGAAACAAAAATTCCTGACTGTTAGAGCACTAGGGCAATGGAACCAGTGAACTAGTGAGGTTGTGGGCTCTCCCCACTGAAGGCATTCAAGAGGCAAGTGGACAGCAATCTGTCAGGGATACTTTCACTTGGGGTGCTGCATTGAGCAGGAAGTTGGACTCAATGGCCTTATAACACAGCCTGTTGAATAACTCTGAATTCAGACTCCACTCCACTAGTCCAGAATATGACAAATGATCCAGTCTACTTGTATGCTGAAGTTATCATGCCTTTCAGGTGTTCTACCCATACAAATGAACATAATTGTCTCACAGAAAGGGAAGTACAGCTTTCTTCAGCAAAGATCTTGAACAGGTCCAAGTTCAACACTCTAACAAGTATTACAAACTGGCTTTTGTACAGAGTAGACAGTGGAACCCTTAGGGACTCTCCAGTGCACCTAGCTACACTTAGACATTAAGGAATCCTCAGGGCAACACACCTGTCCTGGCCTGGCAGCAGCAAAGAACAAAAAGCATTTCGGGGTGGCACAAGTCATTGCCTTTTTTGAATCAGTTGCCTAAGAGAAGGCTGGCTTGACTGAAATAGATGATGATGACAACAGTGATGATGATCAAAGATCTGGACAGAATCCTAAACTCTACATATCCAAGGAAAGTAGCTCTGTAGGAATTGATTGGTATAGTAATTGATTGTTGTGTTTGTTAAAGTCATCAATATACTGGCCTATCTTGTGACAGAAGTTAAATTTGGGTTGCAATCCTTCGTTTATCTACCTGGGAGAAAACCGTTTTCAACAAAGTGGGGCTTGTTGCTAAGTTAAGAATATGCTATTGGAGAAACCATGTGAAGCACTAACATAGGCTGTAAGGACAAAGGGGCTTGGGCAGGACAGGATCAACACAGTCTGTAGAACCTCTAGTCTCTTTTCAGAACCAACTCCAGTTTGAGCTTATTACCATGCTAATATATGTGATTTTTTTAGATGGACAAGATTTCAGATGCATGTTTCTTCATGAAAAACTCATACTGTGAAAAAAATTAGGCAAATAAATCCATCTTTAATAGTAGTACCATTGAAGTCTATCCACCTACAACTCTTTTTACAAGAAAACATCTACTATCTTATTTAACTTATTTGTCTGCATTATTGTTGGTTAAGTCTTTGTTTTGAAATTACAGTGATATAATTGACACAAACCATGGACACAACAAGACAATACAGAGAACCATATATTATTAACTTCAGGTTCATGAATAAGACCGACACTACTTATTTAAAAGCTATTTAAATGGTAATTAAAATTTTATATCAAACATAGACACAAGCATAACATCTAGCCCATTTCACAGTTATAAACAAACCCAGGGTAACAGACAGATTAAAAGTGAAAGCTTAACAACAGCATTTAGAGTGGTATGACATGGCAGTAAGTACCTTTCCAACAGAGACAGATTTAGCGGGACTAAAGGCCTGCTCTGTGGGATCGAGCCCTTCAATTGTTTCCGTACAGTCTGAGAGGGGTGCATCCTGCAATAGTAAATTGAGTAAACAGAGCAAACCAAGCTCGGGCTTCAGATGATCAGCTAAGAGCATTATGACATTGGCTAAAAGACATGCAGAAAATAGTAAATGTTGATATAGAAGCAATGACAATGAAGCAACATGCACAGATAAACTAATTCCAATATTAGAGATGTTCTGGCCATGAAAATGATGACTAGCCCATCTTTGTAAAGTACAATAAAAAGTAATCTGAATACTATTTATCTCTTAAATTTACTTAGCCAAGTCATTACATTATATGTTTTATCAGAGAAGGCATATCTCTATAATATTTCAATAAGATATAATAATTTAATATTTTGAAACAAATGCTTAACAAAGATAACATTTGCAATACAAATTTTCACTGAGATAAATTATATTGTATCAATAATGTTGGTATTCAGCATGTTTTTTAACACAGTGACATAAAGCCCAAATAATTCAGAGTTGGGTTTTTAGTTCACATGTTTTTCTCATGCAACTGCAACCAACACAAGAGGCAGCATACTGCTACGAACATGCTTCCACTTTTGACCCTGAGCATGGTTGAGAAGATAGCAAAATGTTACCTCTAATACTTACCTTATAAACAGTTACTTTCTGCCAATTAAAGAATAATTTCATAGTGATACATTAGGTGACAGCAGGCAGACAATAAATTAACTCTTAAGATAGCATTTTAAAAGCAGAGTGTGCTCTCACCTGTACAAGGCTTCTGTCCACAACAACTCCAGAAAGAACCTGGGACTGTGGGCCAGCAGTTTTAATATCTTGTAGGTTTTGCTCCCGGATCTTTAAAAAAAAAAAATCAGATCCATATTAGTATCAGAACTAAATCTAATTTCTGTCTACAGCAAAGTATAAGCTGTTCTATATTAGCTTTAGTAAAGTTGACTTGGATATTAATTCCACTTTGATATATAAGGTAATGGTTCCTTCATGTTTCACTGCAGGTTGCTACTTTATATCTTAATAATCTTGAAAGACTACAAACAATGCTTTATCAGAAACTCCTAGGTGGTCCAGGATTCTATGCTAAATCCCATGTTGTGACGGTGAATGAGCAATTTTATTCCAGCAATAACCTTAGTGTGAATGTGCCATTTTTGTTTTGCAAAAAGGAGGAATAGGCTTCTAGAACAAAGCTGGAAAAAATTAATATTTTTATTAAAACCACGGCAGTAAGCAAATTGTAACATTCCAAGTTCTTAGAAACATGTGTAAATATACAAGTTTGGAGAAGCGCACACTACCTAAACAATATATCTGGCATACTTAGTAAACACCAGCAGGGCTGCATTATCCCACCTGATACTTGCCAGCCTCAGGGAAAAAAATAGTGGTGTTTGTTGGATTATAAACTGAAAAGTAAAATTCTCAATAGCAGAAATATCCATTCTAATTAAACTACTGCTTTTTTAATTTTTTTTATGGGGGGGCAGGGGAACCTTGGGGATTCTTATTTAGCCTTACTTTTCCATCTTGATTGCTAGGACTTAGCATTCCTCAATACAATACATATGCCCATTAGGAGAGATATGTAGCCTTTTAAAACTTGTGTTAATTATTGAGATCTTGTTGCAATATGTATGTTTTTTTCCTATTTCAAGCACTACAAAATCAGAGATGATGTACTGACTGCCAATACAAACCTTGTTTCTCATTTCTTGGACCTCCTTTGGGTTTGTGTTCAATGGAACAAACAGATTTTGGACAGCAGAGGAGACAGTTCTATGTCCATCCTCTTTAGTCCACTGTAATATGAAGAACAAATATATAAATCAAATTTGCTAAGATGACTAAAACTATCAGAGCAATAGATCATGCATATACATAACTGAGAATTGAATCAGTGATTACATTCACTAATTATGAAAGTCTAACCATTCCTTAGTTCTAAAATAGATTTTAAGATGTATTTTATATATTCCAAAGATATATGAAAATGAATCGAAGTACAGAACTAGAAAAGCAATTACTTTAAAATGCTTCAAGTTGTACAAGTTAATGTGGAAAACCTGAAGAATCTCAAGACTAAGTATACTACACAAAAAACTATTAGTATTATATACCCAAGACTGCAGTCCTGGACATACTTTCTTGGGAATAAGTCCTGTTGAACTAAGTTGGCCAATATATCTAGGATTGAACTGTAGTGGAAAAGGTTGCTGAAATATAAATCTAGCAACAATACCAAGTTTCTCAAATGTTTTTTAAATTTGCACATCATTGATTCACTTCCCTGATATTTAAACACACAAAAGCCAACAAAAAGCACAAGATGACAAGAATATGAAAAGCGGTGTGATGCCAATAACCAGGTTGAGTGAATGATTCTGTACTATGAGGAAAGAGTGGGCATCACCAAAGTTAGGATTTTAAACTCAGAATGTACTGTTTCAGAATTATTTTTGTACAGACAAAACATGAATAAACCTACAGGAGAAATTTGGTGATGTCAAAATATTTTATATAAAGCTTAGAGTTACCAAACTAGATGTTAAAAAATTAAAATCCCATATACAAGGCACTTCATGACATCTTTGCAAGAGGCTGTTTTATATGAACAGTGCATTTAGTTGAAAGATGGCTTTGCACAGATACAAGTTTTCTTCTTTCACAAAAGTTAACTGCTCAGCTTCCTTAAATACTACTTGTTATTGCACAGAAAATGCACTGAACATTGAAACAAACCTGTTTTACACAGATGCTGTTCCTTCCCCCAAATAATTTCAAGACAAAAGATAGCCAGAAGTAGGACTCTTGAAAAAGCAACACAATTTTAAAATGTTTTGCAAATATGAAGTAAAAAATGGGATGAACATGGAGCTATGGATACTCACTGATTCTTATTCACATAAAATAACTCCAGCTTTTTATTAAAGATATTTAACAACATTTAAAAAACCTTAGTATACTGAAACTTTAACAAAGCCTTATGAGCATTAAAAAATAAAATACACAAGCTGGGATCACTGCATAAGCATTACAAGTTGCCCTAGCAGACTAAGATGAATATTTTTTTCACTTTATACTGATCTCAGATATCTACTTCTTTGTATGTGTTCAAGCTAGCACAAATCCTTTGTAAACATTTTCAGGCACTATCACTCTCTAGAACAAAAGGAAGTGATATTTCAGAGTCTGACAGTATTAAGTATAGTATAACAAAAAGGGGAAAAATCACCACAGTCAAGGAATCTCTCCTGTTTTCTCCATGGATTTCTAGTTGATACTACATTGGCTAAGAGAAACTACATTTCCCATTAATCATTCTGAAAGGGAAAAATAGCAACCAAAATTTAGGGGAATATTTGACCACACTGAGAGAGAAAAATGTATGCAAAAGAAAACAGGAGCTAAATTGAATAACTTTTGAACAGTATAATTTTCCATGCTCAAAGTACAACCACTACCACTAGAATGGCTATGAAGGACTCCATTTTAGTTCCTATATTGTCAGCTCTATATTAATCAGCCATTACAAACCCTGCATCATGCAACAAAATTGGAATTTCAGGATTAGAATAGTATACACCATCACAATAAGCATTTCCAAACAGCTATCACTATCCACATGATAGCATTTGAAAACCTTTAGTCAAGACTTAAGTGCACATTTTGATTTAGTATAGTAAGTTTCCCAATAGTTACCCAAGCTGCACTTTAGTCATGCCACACCCAGCTGGTAGTAGAGGAAAGATTTTCAAATTATGGCCATCTACTTACATGCAACAATTCATGCAGAAGGCTGTGAACACTGGGAGGCTTTAGAGCAGACAGAAGCTTAGTGGGTAGATAGAGGTGCAAGAGTTCAATTTATTAGAAGATCATAAGAGGGGATAAAGTCTGTGGAATTAAATGCTAGCCCTTTTCAGCAATCGGCAAATTAGGTGAGGTAAGGTAAGGTAAGGACTTACCTAAAGGTAAGTCTACCTTACCTAAAGCAGACTCAGTGATTTGATTACATGTAGTAACTACACTTAATACCAAGAGTGCCAAATGAGAGCAGGCGCCCTTGACAGAAAGCTGACTACCTAATTTTTATACTGAGGAGGATTCTTATCTGGGATACTGATTCAGTGTAAGTTTTAACTAGGATAGGTTTCCAGAAAATATCACAATACTTTTCTGATATAGACCAAATTTAAGCAACTGGAATATATAAAACAAATAATATGACACCAAATTGTTAAATTTATTCCTAGTGTAGCAGACTAAAATTTAACTTTAAACATAACCCTAACATGTAAAATGTAACCACTCACATGATTAATGAGAGTCTAAGCTGTAGTTTTTCAAATGAATGCCTCAAGTGAAACACGATTAGATATTGCATAAGAAAGGAAAAGAGCTAAAATTATATTTTCTTCCCAAAGCCTCACAGTGCCTGCTGCCAAAAATTGCTCTACATCATCTAACTATGAACAGTAAGGTAGGCACAGACCAAGCAGTTGGTAATACAGCTTGGCACGCAGACACCGGACGAGAGAGACTGCAGCAAGGGTTTCACGTGATCGTGTGTAATGTTCGTCCACACCTTAGTCTTCGACTTGGGGCTGCCACCGTTCTGCCCTTCTTCAGAAGCATCATCCCCTCGGCCAGAATTCAGCCACCTTATCTTCTCTCGCTGCTGTTTCTGAAAACTATGCCGCAGAGGAGAACAAGTGCCCAAATCCCCATCACTAGCAAAAGAATACCCTGTGACACTGGCAGGAATCTCCACATCACTGTATTTTTTAGACTTCTCTCTCAGAGCAGGGCATCGATAGGGATAGCCAGTTCTGTAACCCTAAGGAGACACCACAGCAAAATATTTGGGTCATTTTGGATCTCAAAACCTACCATTATTGAAGAACTATTGGCACTTATTATGAAAATAGTTATATCATCCGTACTATTCTATCAATACCAAGTTCTGCCCTTAAATACCTGTGCTGTTTCAATGACTTACCTTCACACAAATACATAGAAAACTTATGAAACCTACCCTCAACAACATAAGAAAATGAGTATGTCAATCCAAACTGTCTTTGTAATGATCAGTATTCCATTTAAGAGTAAAAAGCATAAGCTAGTCTCAGTCCTATCCATTTCTACCAGTGTTGAGTGGGCATTTGGATTATATACTGACTATTCAGAAACTGGACTTAAATCCATAGTGACTAGGAACACCCAATGGGAAAAAACTGGATCTTCTGTCTTGAACTGTCAATGTGTCTCCTGAGAATGGGACAATGGGTACTTGAAAGACAACCTGTCTCCAGATGTTTCTATCCAAATCTTCAGAGGCCCTTCTGAAGTGTAACAGCTGATTATAACAGAAAGTGACTTCTTGCTGGAGGTGCTCCAATTATTATTGTTATGGCACGATCAGTGTACATTACAGAATGATATCTCCCAGTTGAGATGGCACAACAAGCAATAATGCAATGGAGAAACCTTGAGAATGTTCAGTTGTATCTTAATGTGGCTAACAACCACAGTAAGTCACAATGATTGTTCATTACAACTGGGCTCACATGACACAATATGCAATTGTTTTTTCATCACTGGGTACTTGTCTATTCAGTGTTTAACAGACCTTTGGCATGTTTAACAAGAAAAGTGCCAACTTTCCTCTCCAGCTGGGGAAGTAATTATCCACTCCACTTTCTACTCATTGTCTCTCCAGCACAATGATATGGAAGACCTCCAAGCTCCATGCAAGAAGACGAGACTTGTCTTTTTGGGGTTAGAGAACCAAGTCACCTGGAGTGCTTTGGCTGCCCACCACCAAATGCTTGGAACTAGAGAGAAGAGCAAAGAATTGACTTGGACCTCCTATGAAGGTACAGCATAAAATCAGGAATGAAGACATTCCTGTGCACATACTCATGGGAGTGAGTCAATTACCACTGTGCTCAAACATATACTAGAATGTGCTGAGCATGTAAGGCAGGATTCTGACAATCTCACATTTTGTCTTGACTTCCAAAGCCAATCAAACTTTGTTGACTCCTACACATCCCATTATCTTAAAAGTTAAATTCAGCTGGAATAGATGGAAATAAAATGCAATAAGATAATAGTCTAAATAGTAGAGCAGAATGTAATCTGTTAAAATAGATTTAATGTGGAAAGTACCAGCAGATATTATGCTTGAATTTTAAAAGGTTAATATATCAATATAGTTGATTGGCACTAGACTCTTGGCACCTTTAACAAAATACTTCTCGTTCCATGAAAAAGCTTTCCCCCCTTTCAGGCTGCTTTGTTCTGTGAATTAGTTTTTGCCTTAAACAGAAACAAAACCCTTGAAGATCATTAGCTATTGTTCAGCAATTGCTGCAAGAACATTCTGATGCCAAGAAGCAGTAGAATATTACCGTAGATTCTACCTTACCAAATTATCAAGCATTCTCATAAGAGCTTCAAATTCCTGTTCTCCAGTTTGCCATTTTGGATAAGATGCTGTTCCCTCTGTAGCAGGAGGCTCGTGACAACGAGATTTTGCTTTATATTTTCCAGGGTCCAAAAGCACTAAATTGTCTGGTCCTCCTGCACTGGCCAAAGTACGTACCTTAAAATAATCAAAACAGACCATCCTTCTGTAAGAATGAACACATCAGACACACTGAAATCTCTAATCAGTAATTATGCCAAACATGTTATTACAACTTCTCTAATCAACGTTTTGCTTTTAGCTAAAACTATTAACCCAGGGATCCTCAAACTTTTCTACCAGGGGGCCAGGTGAAAGGTGCCAGTGCTGGGTGTGGGCCGGAAAGGGGCGTGTGGGTTGGGGCATGGGTGTTGAGGTGGGGGGGGGCGCGGCGAAGGGAGATGAGGCAAGGCAGGGGCGGGCACATGCCGTGATGCATCGGTGGGCGCGCGATGTAGCAGCTTGCTTACTTGATCATTTTCTCCTAGCGAGTCCAAAACAATCTCCTCGTGAGCAAGCAGCCGCTTCCTGTGCGGGGGGGGGGGGGGGCGAGGCAGGCAGCAGCGGGCGTGCATGGTATGTAGGCGCATGTGCAATGCATTGAAAATCTCTGAGGCGGAGCAGATAAATGGCCATGGCTGGCCGGATCCAGCCCCTGGACCATAGTTTGAGGACCCATGTATTAACCTAACAAGTTTATACAACATTAGTATTTTCTTACAGTGATAAACAAAAATTCCAGCTCATTTTTATTACACTGGGAGAGTAATAAAACCTTAATTCCCATAGAAGCATGAAACCTCATAGGAATTTCACTCAGGCGTGGTGGGTAAAATTCCCCTGTGCTTGACAGACAGTAAGGCACAGAGTGGAGGCTTTTGTTCCTACTCCTCCCTCAGTTCTCCTGCAGTACAGGAGACAATGTTGCAACATAGAGGAGAGCAAGATGACAGTGGCCAAAATGTGGCAATTTAGGCAGCTGTCACCCACTTCCCACCCAGCTTTCCTGCTGATGGCAGAAGAGCAGGATTACCTGTGAGCAATCTTGCTCTATCAGAATCAATAGCAGTGGTACTGCTAGGGAAACCTGGACTGGAGGGGTTGAGAAGAGAAGGGTTGGCTCATGCTGGGCTCCGAAACCTAATGCAAGGTGACTCACTGCTCAGCTGTGGCATGCTGCAGCTAAGTGCAAACTGGTGTCACTCCTTGAGGAAAACGTGAAGGGTCTAGAGGATGCCACCATCTCCCTGCAGGAGATAATGGAGGGGGAGCAGTTCCTGGACATTGCCCAGGAAGTCCGCCAAGCCAACAAGGAACAGCCCCCTTCCAGACAGCAAGAAGATGGAGGGGCCACTGGGGAATCAGCTGGGGAGACATGGAGGAATGTCACCTGCAGGAGGTGGAGGCTGGCATCACCCACTTGATTGCCTGCCGCTAATCTGAGGCTGAGAATCCAAGTTTTTCTGCTTGACCGGATTAAGGCCATGGGTCCAGCCTGCTCAGAAGCCTGACCCAGGGTCAGATGTGGACAGTGTGCTGCTGCTGGAGAGGCAACTGCTGAGACACAGTTCCCTATCTCCACTGGGCAAAGGAGAAGATGGGTTATTGTCCTCAAGGACTCCTTACTAAGGGGTACTGAGGAGGCAGTGTGCCAGCCAGATCCTGAGGCAAGAGAAATCTGCTGTTTGCCGGGTGCATGCATCAGGAATGTGATGGACAGGCTGGTGTGTCTTCTTCCCCTAGCAGGTCATAAGCTGCTTCTGGTGATTCAAGTGGTGATGAATTACACAGCAAGACAGGGACTGGGTGGGATCACTCAGAACTTTGAGGCTTTGAGCTTGAGGCTGTCTTGGGAATAGGCAGGTATGATCTGGTAGGGATCACTGAAACACGGTGGGATGACAAGCAGGATTGGAATGTCAACATAGAGGGGTATGCTCTGTTTAAGGAGGACAGGAAGGGAAAGAGGGGAGGGAGTGTAGCACTATACATCAAGGATGCAAAGAGATAGTGGGTGGGGTAGAAGGGGACTAGGTAGAGGCGATCTGAGTAAGTTTGAAGGGTCTACATGGGGGCAGGGACTTGATAGTGGGGACAAGTTATTGCCACTGGGTCAACTTGAGACCCTGGACAATGCTCTGATAGATCAGATTGGAAGGATATCCCAGGGGAGTGACATGGTTTGGGAGACTTCAACATCCCTTATATTAGTTGGGAGACACACTTGGTGGTAGCAGCTAGGTCTCATCACTTCTTAGAAGCTATGGAGGGAGGGTTTTTCACCCAGAGGGTTTTGGAGGCAACAAGGTGGGGGGGAATCCTGGACCTGGTTTTGACCAATAGGGAGGACTCACAGGTGTGAGTGACCACTCCATTCTATGCTTTGAAATCAAGGGAACAAGGATGAGCAGTAGGTCAAATACTAGGAGAGGGAACTTCATGAAGGCCCACTTTGGTCAATTAAGGGCCAGGCCAGGAGAAGTCTCCTGGGAGAGGGTACTGGAAGACATGGAAGATCAGGAGGAGTGGATGGCACGAAAGTCTTGGAGGCTCAAGCCTTAACAATACCACTGATTAGCAAAGCAGGGAGGTGAAGGAGGGCACCACCAAGGATGAGAAGATAGATGGCAAGAGGTATTAGAAGAAAAAAGGACCCCCACAGGAAATGGACAGTGGGGCAAGTGGACAAAAGGATTTATCAGGAAGAGGCTTCTTGATGCAGAAGGATTCTTTGCAAGGCTAAAGCTGATTATGAGCTGACAATTGTGATGAATGTCAAGAACAAGAAAAAGTGGCTTCTATTCCTAGCTAAATAGTAAGAGGAAGGGGAGACAGGTGTTGGGGCTGCTTAAAAGTGAGGGAGTGGACCTGGTAACTGATGTAAGGGAACAGGCACAGATGTTAATTATAGTTTGCTACTGTATTCTCTCCAATGCAGGTTGCTGGAGATCTACCTGGGACAGCCAAATGAGGTTGGGGTTATGGGGGCACAGAGTGGAACCACTCTCCTAGAAGTTGAGGAGCCCCTCAGGCCACTGGACAATACAAAACTGTCCAGTCCTGCTGGGTTACACTAAGGGTACTTCAGGAATTGACAGGGGTACTTTTGCTTCTGCTGGCCTTCATTTTTAAGCCTCATGGAAACTAGGTGAAGTTCCAGAGGATTGGAGGGTAGTCAGTGGTCACAATCTTCAAAAATGGTAGCAGAGAAGGGAAACTACAGGCCAATTAGCCTAATGCCCATTCTGGGAAAGACAATGGAAGAGCTCATAATAAGGAAAGCTCTAAAAACCCTAAACAGGGAAGGGGGTTGGCAGCCACACAACGTGGATTCTGCAAAATCAGGTCCTACCAGATGAACTTTGTGGAATTTTATGACAAGGTTTTGATGTGGCTTGATGAAGGGGATGCAGTGAATGTAGTTTACCTGGATTTCAGCAGGGTCTTTGACAAGGTGTTGCATTATATTCTGTTTGCAGAATTGATGGATGCACTGTCTAGTGGATTAGGGCATGGCTGATGGACCACAAGCAGAGGATGACTATCCATGGAAAATCATTGGGATGGCAGCTAGTGACATGCAGAGTCCCCCAAGGCTCAGTTCTGGGCCCAATTCTGTTCACCCTCTTTGTCAATGACCTGGAGGACGGTAACCAGTCTGCCAAACAAATCTGCAGACAATACCAAAGTGGGGTGTGGTGGTCACAACTGGGGAGCAGGTATTCCAGATCCACAAGAATCTGGACAAACTGTGGAAGTTAGTGGGGGACAACAGGATGGCATTCAATGAGTCAATGTGGATAAGTGCAAGGTCTTGCACTGGGGACACAGGAATAGGTGCCATGGTTACTGGATGGGGGACAAATGGCTGGAGAGTAGCACTTATGAAAGGGATATCAGGATACTTCTTGATAGCAGGTTAAACATGAGCCAGCAATGTATACTGATACATAGGCATATGAAGGGGTGTCACATGGTAGAGGGTCATGACCTGTTCTCCCCTGTAGTGGAGGAAAGGATGCAGTCAAATGGTGCTCAAATAACCGGGTTTCAAGTTGGATGTCAGGAAGTACTTCCTGATGGTTAGAACCTCTAGGATATGGAAAGGGCTTCCATGGCAGGTGGTGGGGCCCCATCAGTGAGGGTGTTCAAGGAAAGATTGGATGACTTTCCCCCTACATGTTGGGGATTACAGGAGCCAGGGGTCAGACTAGAAAGCCCAAGAGGCCCCTTGTGACTTGCTGTTTCTATGACCCTTCCTGCTGCCTGCTGCCTACACCTTATGGTGTAGGTAGTGGGAAACGATGAGGGGATAAGAACTGGGGGTACCCAGCTGCTGTGATTGCCTTGCAGAGAGTAAGGCAAGCAGAGTGTCTCATTACTGCTGCAGTAGTGATGGGCGGGATCTATCCCATACCCTTTCCCACATCCTGGCATCACAACCACCTGTCCTGTGTGCTTCCTTTCTAGGAAAGGAGGAAGTACACAGGGCAGTGAACAGCAAGATATGGCTTCTGCCCCATTTCCACTCTTCCCTGCTGGGGGAGAAGGAAGGATTGAAGAAGACAATCAGAATGGCTCCTTTGCATCCAAGATCACCAACCCAGCACTGGACAGCTTGTTCTCCCACTGTGAAACAACTCCCCAGCCTCCAAATGTGGCCTAGGGAGGCTGTATGCTGTGGAACATAGAAGCTTCTCCAGGTTCCTGACAATATGGGTGCCATCAAGTCATCTCTGACAGCATCTGGGGTAGCTCTAGGAATGAAACCTTCCAAAATATTTTATCCATGACAGCCATGTTCAGCTCTTGAAAATTCAAGGCTATGGCTTCCTTTAGGCAGTTAATCTATCTCCTGTCTGGTGTTTCTTTTTCTGTTTCCATCTTCAACTTTGATAATAGTATTCTCCAGGGAGTTTTGCCTGCTCATGCTGTCCTCAAGGTAGCACTGCTCAAGGGCAATCCCACTTCTCCTTGCACATTGCCAGGTTCTTCACCAGAGTGACAATGCCAAAGTCCTTTTTGCCAAAGGACTCTTACATTTTGAGTTGAACATGGCTTACATGTTATCTGGGTTCAGACAACACATTAACCTGTGGGTATGGACAACATGGTAGCCCCTAGAACAAGCCATGAGCAACTCAGTGGTTTAATAAGCCACCTGAACAACTTAGAAACCACCTCTCAAGAAGTGTGCTTTCCATACTTGGAACGTGAGGGCAATCCACAACCACACGATCACACTGCAAAAACTCTGAGGATACTGTTGCAAAGGGTGTTTTCCATAGGCACCAGATCATTTTAAAAAATAGCAGGGGGCTACAAAGTTACAATTTGCCCATGCAAAAAGGTACAACTTTGTAGCCCACTGTTAACTATTGTTCTGATTTTTTGTTGACAGGTGGAGTACGTGGAAAACACCCTTTGCCACAAAATACTGGGGGGGGGGTAAGGAGGGGGAAGAAATGGTCATTTTCCCCAGAGCTACTTTAACTTTCCAAGTACGGATAACAGATGTACTTGTTTTAAAAATTAAGCTGCAGCCAGTGCTAAAGGGGATACTATTATTTATTTATTTAAAATATTTTTTATGCCGCTCCCATCACAACAAAGCCTCGGGGCGGCTCACAACTATGACATTCCAGTCAGTTGTAGATGTATCTGGTGGTGAAAGGAGAGTCCGATGCTGCAAAGATCTATACTCTATAGGAACCTGGAATGTAAGATCCATGAATCAAGGCAAGCTGGAAGTGGTCAAACAAGAGATGACAGGACTGAACATCGACATCTTAGGAATCAGTGAACTAAAATGGACAGGAATGGGTGAATTTAATTCAGATGACCATCAAGTATACTACTGTGGGCAAGAATCCCTCAGAAGAAATAGAATAGCCTTCATAGTCAATAAAAGGAGTAGGAAAAGCAGTACTGGGATACAATCTCCAAAATGACAGAATGATCTCAGTTCGAATCCAAGGCAAACCATTCAACATCACAGTAGTCCAAGTCTATGCCCCAACTGGTGCTGAAGAGGCTGAAGTTGACCAGTTCTATGAAGGCCTACAACACCTTCTAGAATTAACTCCAAAAAATGATGTCCTTATCATCATGGGGGATTGGAATGCTAAAGTAGGAAGCCAAAAGACAACCGGAATAACAGGCAATTTTGGCCTTGGAGTACAAAATGAAGCAGGGCAAAGGCTGACAGAATTCTGTCAAGAGAACACGCTGGTCATAGCAAACACTCTTTTCGAACAACCCAAGAGACAACTCTACACATGGACATCACCAGACGGTCAACACAGAAATCAGATTGACTATGTGCTCTACAGCCAAAGATGGAGAAGCTCTATGCAGTCAGTAAAAACTAGACCAGGAACTGACTGTGGCTCAGATCATGAGCTTCTTGTTGTAAAATTTAGGCTTAAATTGAAGAAGTAGGGAAAAGCACTGGGCCATGATGGGGTGGTCACTGACCTTGAGCCAAACATCCTGGAATGTGAAGTCAAATGGGCCTTAGGAAGTCTGAGCAACAACGAAGCTAGTGGAGGTGACAGTATTCCAGCTGAGCTATTCATAATCCTAAAAGCCGATGCAGTAAAAGTGCTACATTAAATATGCCAGCAAATTTGGAAAACTCAACAGCGGCCACAGGATTGGAAAAGGTCAGTTTACATTCCAATCCCAAAGAAGGGCAATGCCAAAGAATGTTCAAACTACTGCACCATTGCACTCATTTCACATGCTAGCAAAGTTATGCTCAGAATCCTACAAGCTAGGCTTCAGCAGTATGTGGACCGAGAACTACCAGAAGTACAGGCAGGGTTTCGAAGAGGGAGTGGAACTAGAGATCAAATTGCCAACATATGTTGGATCATGGAGAAAGCTAGGGAGTTCTAGAAAAACATCTACTTCTGCTTCATTGACTATGCTAAAGCCTTTGATTGTGTGGATCACAACAAATTGGGGGAAGTTCTTAAAGAGATGGGAGTACCAGACCATCCCATTCCTCTCTTGAGAAACCTATATGCGGGTCAAGAAGCAACAGTCAGAACTGGACATGGAACCACTGATTGGTTCAAAATTGAGAAAGGAGTTCGACAAGGCTGTATACTGTCGCCCTGTCTATTTAACTTATATGCAGAGCACATCATGCAAAAGGCCAGTCTAGATGAATCACATGTTGGAATTAAGATTGCTGGGAGAAATATCAACAGCCTCAGATATGCAGATGATACTACTCTAAAGGCAGAAATTGAAGAGGAACTAAAGAGCCTCTTGATGCAGGTGAAGGAGGAGAGCACAAAAGTTGGCTTGAAACTCAACATTAAGAAAACTAAGATCATGGCATCCGGTCCTATCACTTCCTGGCAAACAGATGGGGAAGAAATGGAGGTAGTGACAGATTTTATTTTCCTGGGCTCCAAGATCACCGCAGACAGGGACTTCAACCAAGAAATTAAAAGACACTTGCTCTTTGGGAGGAAAGCTATGGCAAATATAGACAGCATACTAAAAAGCAGACATCACCCTGCCAACAAAAGTGCACATAGTCAAAGCCATGGTTTTCCCAGTTGCAATGTATGGTTGTGAAAGCTGGACCATAAGGAAGGCAAAGCGCAAAAGGATTGAGGCCTTTGAATTGTGGTGCTGCAGGAGACTCCTGTGAGTCCCTTGGACTGCAAGGCGATCAAACTGGTCAGTCCTAGAGAAGATCAACCCTGACTGCTCTTTAGAAGGCCAGATCCTGAAGATGAAACTCAAATACTTTGGCCACCTAATGAGAAGGAAGGACTCCCTGGAGAAGAGCCTAATGCAGGGAACAATAGATGGCAAAAGAAGAAGGGGACAGCAGAGAATGAGGTGGCTAGATGGAGTCACTGAAGCAGTTGGTGTGAGCTTGAGTGGACTCCGGGGGATGGTGGAGGACAGGAAGGCCTGGAGGAATGTTGTCCATGGGGTCGTGATGGGTCGGACACGACTTTGTGACTAACAAGAACAACAATGATATTCCTGCAGGGTCCTTTAGTATACTGAAAAGAGGACTGAGGGGAAGGGAGGAGGGGAAGGAGGAATAAAATCTACTATCCATGCTTTGCATGAACATTTGTTAGTCACACAGGAATTTAAACCACAGTGCATGGTTAAAATTCCCAGTGTAATGTGCTGTGTGAACCCACCCACTTTGGTTTGTAAGTACTTGTTCCTTAAACTACTCTGAAAACAGTCTGGGGCAGGGGTCGACAACCCAAGGCTCCGGAGCCGCACGTGGCTCTTGAATCCCTCTGCTGCGGCTCCGTTGCTCACAGCCCCTAATCTGCTACACGTGTCAGCACAGTCCCCGATCTGCGACCCGCGCTGGCAAAGCACAGCCCCTGATCTGTTTCATAAATGCAACATACTATAGTTTTTTATACATAGCATAATGGTAAAAAACAATATATGCAGTGTTATTTTCATTTTAGAGGTCAAGAGTTTTGCAGCTCCCGGTGTTTACTTTTGTGTGGGAAACGGGTCCAAATGGCTCTTTGAGTGTGAAAGGTTGCCAACCCCTGGTCTGGGGGTTGTGGGTTAAACATGATAACAATCTACACTCACTGGATTCACACAGCATGATAATCTACTAGAGTGCCCACACATCTGTTAATTATGCCACTATGATCATACAACTTTAGACCCTGTCTTTGGCTACTAACACTATCAGGCTATATTATGTTTTTAAATACATTAATTGTATGCTTACTTGGATTTCACAAGCAACAACCAAATTATGAATATAGTAGAATGCCTCTTCAACACTTTCACCAACAGATACCAAACCATGATTTCTGAGTATGAGAACCTTAAGAAAGGAAAACAGAAGAAATGTTGTCAGTAAGAGGAAACCAAACTTACTTATTTCTTTTGCACATTGGATTGTTTAGCCACTAACCTTGCTTTTGGGTCCCAGATTCTTCTGAATCAACACCTTTTCTTCATCATCCACAAGTATCCCATGGTAATCATGATATGCTATTTCTCCAAGGGATAATGCTTCAGGTGAGATTGGTAAGAGACCATGTTTCATTGCAGATACCTGAAAATATGATTAGATTTCATACTGGGGAAAATAAAATTCACTAACCAGTAAATTCCTGATCCCTCTTTTATAAAATTATACATGGCTTTCCAGGGAACTCTCAAAATGGTTACCAGCAAAAATTCAAGCATAATATATATAGTGCCTTGCAGAAGTATTCCGCTTTTTGACTTTCCCACATTTTGCTGTGTTACAGCCCAGAACTGAAATGGGTTGAACTGGCATTGTTACTACATGATGTACACAAGATACTCAATACATGAAAGTACAAAATAGTGTTATTGTGGCACAAAAATAAACTAACACTTAACTGGCAGCCTGCAAGTCAATCTTTGGTAGAAGCACCTTTGGCAACAATTACAGCTGCAAGTTTTCATGGTATCAGTTTTGCATATCTGAGAATATCCAGGTCTCTTGCTCTCCCTCCTGCCCTCCTTGCCACTCCTACCTTGTCCTTGGCATTCCTGAGCGCTATCAACAAGCCCCACTGTCCCCTCACCAGCACAACTCCATGACACTCATTCCTTTTGGCCAACTTAGAACACTTTTATCAGGCAGATACCCACACATGGTCCCATAAGAAACTCCGGCAGGATACCTGCCGATGCCCTGTGTGTGCCTGGGTGCAAGAGGGATAACCCAAGAGTGTGTTTGAGTTCTGTGCATGGGGACATAAACATGTGCAGCAAGGAAGGGGGAGAGGTGGGGATGTGAGTGCCATTGCCTGCACATTGGCTGGGCAGATGCAGGGAGTGTTCCTATACTGCTCCTGTAGAGCAACAGTACTCTACTCAGTAGGCAGTTGCTTCCCTGAGCAGCAGGAAAAAAACAAAAATACCAGCTGTGGCCATACTCAGGAGAGCATGTGGGCCAATGAGGGAGAGGCAGGCAAGACAAGCAGGAACAGTGTACCCTGGGATTATTTTCCCACTGTAGAGGCTGATGAGTTGCCATTTGGAGGGAAGATTGTAACTATACATGCACAGAAACCACGCAAATGTGTGAACCCAGGACACAAGGTAAGATACCATACTACATGGCTACAATGCAGCATTGTTTAGTGTCCTGTGAGCAAAGAACCCAAAATCAGATTGGACAAAACCTGACCTATGAATGCAAAAAACAAAACTGAACATAAATCTCCAAAAGAATGCATTAGAAATGGAGTAAGCTTATACTTAAAAAGAAGACAGTTGTAAGCTTCCCTTTTCCTGAAAATAGGATAGCATCATAAACCATTCCTGAAAGGAATAAAATAGCCATCAGAGGTGTATGTGGAGAAACTCTGCTTCCTTCAGTTGTTTAATTCCATGTACAAAGACTTTGTTTATTATACTAAGCAATAATACATTCACAGGAAGCCAGTTTCTTTTCTTCCTTTTCAGAAATTCATTAGTAAATAAAGAATTTCTGTTTTATTATTTGAATGATGGAGGACGATGAGTGTTTGGGTCTCAGGAACCAATGCATTCCAACGGACCCTAACTTGAAGAACCTCTAAGGCAGATTGCTGTAGGAACATGAAATTCTATACAGGACAGGCTCCTTTGAATGATGTGACACTATTTATCTTATAGTGATTAGTGATGGTAAACAAAGTGGATGTCCCCCTATCTCCTCCAAAGGAGCCCTTTCCCAGAAACCTGCTGTGGAAGGGAACTCCACAGTAACCTCCCGCTTGGACTATTGCAATGCACTCTATGTGGGGCTGCCCTTGAGGATGATCCGGATACTTCTATTGGTCCAGAATGGAGCTGCCAGGTTATTAACAGGGACTGGTAGATACTCCCATATCACGCTGGTCCCATTATCATTTACACTGGATGCCAAATGAAGTCCAGGCCCCATTTAAAGTGCTGGTAATGACCTATAAGCCCCTAAATGGCTTGGGTCTTGGATACCCAAAGGAGCACCTTCTTCTCTATGTGCTGGCCCGTCCCTTGAGATCTGAGGCAGAGGTCCTTCTCTGGGAGCCCTCTTTGAAGGAAATTAGGAGGGTAGCTACTCGGAGAAGGGACTTTTCTGTGGTGGCGGCCCGACTGTGGAACATGCTCCCCAGGGAGGTTTGCCTGGCACCATCACTTTATTCTTTTCAGTGTCAGGCAAACATCTTTTTATTTTCCCAATATTTTAACAGTTAAATGGTTTTATCCTTGTTTTTATCATTATTTATCAGATGCAGTGTGTTGTTGTTGTTATGGCTTGCTTTTTTTGTTTTTTGAAGCCACCCAGAGACTTTTAGAATTGAGACAGCATATAAAAACTTTAAATAAATAAAAATAAAACTCTTAAGTGTGCCACAATACCGTCAGATAACTTAATAAAAGAATTAAGTTACTTTTCTTATCTATTATCCATTCACTGTATCTTTCCTGTATGTCATAGGTGACATGGGATTCAAAAGCCAGGGAAGTGAAATTCTGACAAGAGAGTCATTGCAACTGTTGCTTAGAGAAAAAAAAAAAAAAATAGGGAGACTTGCTGTTAAAAGGAAGCTGTATAGAAAAAAAGAATGGAAGGAAGAGGCTGATTTCATGAAGAGGATGTGTGTGTTAGAAACTGGCCAAGACAATGAGCTGACTTCAGCAGAGCAGAATGCCTGCTATACTAAAGAGATTTGAAGAATGAAGAGCTGGGCTAGAAAAAGCAAAGAGTGCAAATCCTTGCATAGCAATGGGACTTCAGAAACTAGAAGAAAAGATGAAAGGCTGATTCAAATGCAAAGTGAAGGAGGGAGGGGAAATTTGTTATTAACTGTTTATCATTTGAAATTGAAAGAAACTTTGTCAATATACCTAGATGTCAATCTGAATCCTTTGATTTCCTGCTCAGCTATTTAGCAAAACAAATCTGTGGCCCCAGCTGCCACATGTACCCCATTCATCAATCAAAATTATTCATTCCACTTTCTCTTTCACGGTCATACACTCTTCTCTCTGTATGTGCGTCCAGCTGGTGAAAGGTCTGGGGAATTAGACTACAACACAGGTACTTGCTGACTGTTCTGCTGCACATCAGATAAGTAGAATTACTTCAGGTAGAGGCATGGTCAAAGCACTTTAAGGACATGAGAAGTCAAAGAAGCCAAGGTACTGGGAGACTTCTAAATCATGTTACCAGGTTTTGAAGGCCACCTTGGTCACCAGTAGCTCCTTCTCCTAAATAATGTGTTCTGATATTTCAAGTTTTCAAAAGAAACATGCACACAGACAGGGAGGTTCTTCTTGTGTTTATATTGTAGTAAGCTGGCACCCTAGAGTCACCACAGAAGATTTTGGTCAACAGAATGTCCTTGGGGTTTGCTGGGATAGGTACCACAGTGGTTAATCCAACATCTGAACAGCCCAAAAACCACAAGCAGAAGTCTCATCTTTGCTTACTGGTGAATGTACATCTTCTAGAAGGCTAGTAGGTATAGTTAGTTTGAGTGTATCAACTTGACTGACACTTTGTGGAATGATCTGGCATCCCTGTGGCTACCAGAGCATCTCCTGTACTTATAGAAGCCATTGATGGATGTCCACTGCCATTCAGCTCTAAAGAAACTGAGAATTTGAATGATGAGCCAGTGTGGTGCAGTGATTAAGAGCATGGGACTGGGACTCAGACGATCTGGGTTCTAGTCCCCGCTCAGCCATAGAGCCAACTGGGTGATTTTGGGCCAGTCACAGACTCTCAGCCCAACCTACCTCACAGGGTTGTTGTTGTGGGGATAAGATGGAGGAGGAGAATGATGTAAGCTGCCTTGAGCCCTTTGTAGGAGAAAGGCAGGATATAAATCAGAAAATAAATAAATAAAATTTATGAAGTATAATCTAGAACCATAAAGAGTGGTTGTCCTCTGATGTGGTAACAGCACTATGCTTTCTCATTTTGTTTGATATTACTTAGCTTAATTGGTATGACATTATCACCTATTGGAATGATAGTTGCTTTGACAGTAATATGATTCAGTCAGTTGCTATGGTCTCTCCTGAGCTGGAATTACAACTCCACGGCAAGCATTAAACTTGGTTTAATCCAACAGCCTACCTCCCACCCCATTCCCACCCTAGAACTATGCCTGTGCCATTGACCCCATTTCAGGAACTCACATGTCTGTGCACTAGCTCTGCCTTTGTTAGAAACTGAATTTTTGACCGTAAGTGATTTTGGGGGGGGGGGGGGGGGCGGCTAAAAACATAAAACATCAGTTCATTCAGTCCTCAACTGCTTCTGCTGAACACCTTTTTTCCATTAAGGAGAAACACAAAGAATTATATGTACGCTTCCAGTTCCCTCAATAATATCTCTGCAGAAAACCAATACTCACTTGCTCTGATTCTATGTGCTAGCAGCCTGCAGTGGTCCCCCTACTCTGTACACAATGATGAACTAAAGCAACTAAATCTAGAGGTCATTGGTAGACAAACATAAAATCAATAGTAGAGGAAGGACCAGAGATCTCTTCAAGAAAATTGGAGATATGAAGGGAAGGTTTCATGCAAAGATGGGCATGATAAAGGACCAAAATGGCAGGGACCTAACAGAGGCAGAAGGGATTAAGAAGAGGTGGCAAGTTTACACATAAGAACTATACAAGAAAGAGCTTAATGTCCCTGATAACCATGATGGGGTGGTCACTAACCTCAAGCCGGACATCCTGGAATGCGAAGTCAAAAGGGCCTTAGGAAGTCTGAGCAAAAACAAAACTAGTGGAGGCAACAGTATTCCAGCTGAGCTATTCAAAATCCTAAAAGACGATGCAGTAAAAGTGCTACACTCAATATGACAGCAAATTTGGAAAACTCAACAGTGGCCACAGGATTGGAAAAAGTCAGTTTACATTCTGATTCCAAAGAAGGGAAATGCCAAAGAATGTTCAAACTACTGCACCACTGCACTCATTTCATATGCTAGCAAAGTGATGCTCAAAATCCTACAAGCTAGGCTCCAGCAGTGTGTGGACCGAGAACTACCAGAAGTATAGGCAGGATTTCGAAGAGGGAGAGGAACTAGAGATCAAATTGCCAACATACGCTGGATCATGGATCAACATATACTTCTGCTTCATTGACTATGCTAAAGCCTTTGATTGTGTGGCTCACAACAAATTGGAGCAAGTTCTTAAAGAGTGTTTAATGACATTAGAAAAATTCTAGACATAAACTTAGAAATGTCGCCAAGAATATTGTTATTGTTGTTGATTGAAAATCAGGATATAAGTGAAGCTAAGAAAGAATTGATTCTAAATTTGATAATGGCAGCCAGGTTAGTAATAGTTAAATACTGGAAATAGAATTGGGTTATACGAAGGAATGAATGGCATAATGAAATATGGAATATGGTTGTTAATGATAAATTGACAAAAGAAATAAAAATAAAAAAGGGATAACAACAGTAAATAAATATAATGAAATATGGGAAGATTTTGTAAAAGCAGTATTGATGGAAGGGAAAGGCTGTAAGCCAAATCAACAATATATGATTTTTTGGAGGGGATATGGTTATAATTAAAGTACATTATATAGTGTTAATCATTACAATATATGAAGTGAAAAGGAAGTATCAATTGGTCTCCTCGGGAGCAGGTGCATGGTGTTTACTGTTAATTTTTTTAAAAAAGGTGCTGGCACACTAGAAGGTACCTGTGTTGAAGGTTGTTCAGCCTGCTCAAAAATCAGAGGTGCCCTAGGCAATGGAGGTAGAGGCTGCCTGAAAATATCTTTAGAAGGGGGTGATCTTGCTAGGGGGGACTGACTGCACCAATTATCAAGGCTGCACAGCGGGGAAAGGGAAGTAATGAGATGAAAGTCATAGCAAAAAGTTTGGCCCTGAGCATATCACCAGTCATCACAATAGTCCACCTATGTAGGCAGCAAAAACCACTCTAAGTACCTGTTCCAATTTGTCATAAGAGATCGGGATCTCTGGATAGCTAGGAACCCACTAAGGACACTCCTGCTTCAATTCCTTTACTAGAGACATTTCTTGAATGAGCCTTCATGTAGGCACAGAGCCCTTACGTGAGATAAATAGGTATCACAAAGAAAGACAGATCTGCCTCTCCCCATCATCTGACAGAGCTAAATTAACACAAGCCTACAAATCTCCCAGATTTATTCCTTTGCCTCCAGTACAGGGAGAGCTGAGGGGTTTGCAGGCCTCTGCTTTTCTGTGTCCTGCGTATAGGCATGTAGTTCAAGGCACAAAAACTGTAGAAATGGCTTCCCCAGTTTGACCTGGAGTGGTGGCAACTCACAGATCTGTACCATTCTTTATGCCTTTGGGAGAGGGGAAACAAGATCTAAGCTGAGTCCTATATGTTTATCCCTGATGCAGTTATCAGGAGAAAATATCTCTATCTGCCTTATTCCTTGAAGTCCTAAACACTAATTGACAGTGAGCATTTTCCTGCTGTCCCATAATACTGCTTAGGCCGTCTGTAGGCTGGGTAGCCATATGTCCAGGAATGAGGCCTGTGCAACCTGCCACTGAAGAAGTCTTTAAAGCAAGAGTAATATGAGGACTAAAGCAGAGATAATCCGTTAACTCTCATGTTCAAAGTGTGATGCCTGTACAATAGCAGCCCTGATCACAAAGAATTAAAAGTTATCTCAGGTAATACTCTGTACCAGTCAACCTGTGAAGAAAACCCATACAATGATGCAAACACTGGGAAAGCATCCCTGACAAGCAGAGGTACTATCCATTGCTTGTCTTTACTTCTTTTCTTTGTTTCAGTTGCCATCATCTTGCAAGATGGAAGCCCTATTGGAGTCTGGCTGCCCTTGATGAAGACAAAAAGTCATCTGGCCCTCCTCCTCCAGAAATGACATTTAGGGACTGCTTTCCTGACCCTGGAGGATGGATCTTTCACTATACTAGCTGTCTTCCTCCACTTGTGGAGAGAATCAATGGTAAAAATTATACATGAACAAAGAGTATTTTTATTATAAGCATAATACTTATTTATTATGTATTAGTCCAAGTCCACAAATATTTGATGACACTACTATTCAATGGAATTTGTACTAAACTTTTTGGGCACTGGCTCTTTTCACTGGAAACAAAACTAGTCCTTAAAAAATAACAATCCTGCTTTACCTATCATTCTTTATTGCTTCAGCACTTCTTGCTTCAGCCACCTTCTTGGCTGCATAATAAAGGCTTAATCCACTGAACAACCGGAAAACTGTTTTCCAACAGCACATCACTGTGTTCCCTTATACCAGGGGTCCTCAAACTTTTTAAAAAGGGAGCCAGTTCACTGTCCCTCAGACTGTTGAGGGCGGATGGCAGACTATAGTTTGAAAAAAATATGAACAAATTTCTATGCACACTGCATATTAAAAATTAATTAAAATTAATTATAATTAAACATAATTAACAATTAAAAAATGTTTGCTCCGCTCCCTCAGGCTGCAGCAGAAGCCCAAGATGAGGTGGGGAAGAGCATGTCCATATTCAAGGGACATAGCTACAACACAACCAAGGCACTATAGTATTTTGCACAATGCAGCTGATGACTGCAACTGGCATTTACAAAGAATGAAGCAAAGATACTAAGGATAAATACTGTTAATCCCACTCTTAGTATTTGAAGCAAGTCAGCCCAGAACAATTCCCACAATACACAATGGTTGCATTTGGATGCAGAGCTAATGACTACCATATTTTAGTGCAACCTTGCCAAAACTGGTACTGTCCAGATGAGTTGAATTACACCTTCCATTGGCCATGCTGGTTGGGCATGATGGACATTATAGTCCTTGCTGCCACCCCACTTCCAAGAGAGCGGGAAGCCGGAGAGGCGAGCGCAGGGCGGCTCCCCTGGCCAGGAGAGGGCCACAATGAGGAAGGTAAGGACTGCTTTTGGGACAGGGCCATCGCTGGCCAAGCAGGGCACCTCCCACCTCTCCTCGCCATGGAGGGCAGAAGCATGGTGGCCGCTCGATGACGCCTCCACAGCGGCCTTCTCTGGGCAAGCCGTGGCTGCCTCGCCGAGCCCAGGCGCAGCTGCTCGACAGCGGCAGCAGCTTGCCCAGAGAAGGCCACAGTTCCCGCAGCCCAGGGGTGTGGCTCACATACTTAAAAATGAATTTAAAAAGTTATTTTTCTTACCTTCAATCCCTTTTTAGCATCTTTGTCTCTCTCTCTCTCTCTCTCTCTTCCGCCCACCTCTCTTGTGTTTCCTGCTCCGTATTGCAGCTCTGTATATGTGTGCGATGGGAGTGGGAGGGGGAGAGCTGGTGCTCACGCAGTTTAGCTGTTACAATTTGGTGCGTGTGCCAGCTCTGCTCAGTTTCAGAGAATGCCTGTGCCAGCTCAGAGCTTTTGGACTTGCTTGGAGATCGTTTTCTCCAAGCAAGTCCAAAAACTCTGAGGCAGGCCAGATAAATGAGAATGGCAGGCCATATCTGGCTCACGGGCTGTAGTTTGAGGACCTATGCCTTATACATACCCTAGTATTTCCCTTCCCCCTCTTGTATGCACCCCTTAACACGGTGACAAGGTTTGAGAGTGTCAAAGAAGCTGAGAGAAATGCTGTCATGAGGCCAGAATATTTTCACTAGGCTGGTCTCCTAGAAGGGCCATCCAAGACAGAATGGTCCACACTGAGACACCAGGAGTAATGGCCACATCATCAAAAGAGAATGGACTTCATTTATGGTGCTAGGGGCAGAGAAACTTCTGAAACTACTGGACAGTAGTGTGCAGTTGAAGGTGACACTAACAGAGGATCTTTCACTGACAACAGTCGTGATGCTAAAGCTAACTTTGATTAGTATTGCACAGAAAGAGGATGTAATAATCCACTTCTGAATGTTCCTACCTCAAAAATCCTATGATGAAATGATCCAAAATGAAACAAGAGATAGTGCCAGTAGATGAGACCCCCAGGTTGAAAGGAACTTTACAAGCTACTGGAGAAGGTCGAAGAACAAATATCAGTAGCATTGTCATTAATGGAAGTCTAGTGGCCGATAGGCATAGAGGTGAAATGGAAGTCCAGTGCTACACAACACATACAAGTGGAGCATGGAACATGAGAAGTACGAATCAAGGCAAATGGTAAATTGTCACAGTACTTGGTGTGAGTGAACTAAAGTGGGCTGGAATGGATCATTTCCAATGAGATAACCACATGGTGTTTTATTCTGGAAATGGCAAGCTGAGAAGAAATGAAGTAGCTCTGATACTGTGGCAAGACAAAGCACAGACAGTAAGGGCCTATAATGTGATCGCGGGCGCGCTTGGAGTGAGACAGGAACGCTTGCAATCGTCACCCGATGTGAAGTTCGCGACCTGTGGCAAAATTTTTATGAAATTTCTGTTCGTGACCCGATTTGATCGTGAACTGAGGCATTCGTGAGCCGAGGTACCACTGTATTTCATGTACCTGTTCAGACAACTGTACACCTGGACTTCATCAGATGACTAATACAGAAATCAAATAGCTTATGTAATTGGAAACAGAAGGTAGAAAAACTGTAGTCCTGTTAAAAAAATACCAGGGGCAGACTATGGTAGTGATTATGAGCTCCTAATTTCAAAAATCAGAGTCAAGCTAAAAAAGATCACCAATAGAACATAGTGCCAAAATATAACTCAACCAGTATCTCCAAAGAATTTCAACTCCACATAAAGAATACATTTGCATTGCTCACCTGAACTGACCATGAAAGAACCGTGGACTGAAACCAGACGTATTACTAGAGAAAAATACCAAAGGATATTCCTTTAGCAACAAGAAAGAAAAAGCCTATACAGATGACAGAGGAAACCTGCACAGTTGCAAAGGTCAGGTGAGAAACAAAAGCAAAAAGTGACAAAAATATGAAAAGAATCTTGAACGCAACTTTCCAGCAACTATCATGTACAGACAAAAAGAACTATTACAAACCAGTGGAAAGGAACAGAAGAGAGCAACAAGAAAGGAAAAACAAGGGACCTCTTCCAGAAGTTCCAAGAAATCAAAAAGAAATTCAAACCTAGATTAGACATGCTAAAAGACAAACAAGGGAATGTACTTTCTGACCAGGAGAAAATAAATAAAGAAAAAAAGAACAAACGAACTATACAAAAGAGATGAAAGGATGACAGACCTCTTCAAAGTAGAATTCTGTAACAGCCTGCAATATTAGAAAAAGAAAAGAAGGCTGCTCTGAAAGCACTTGCACAGAACAGAGCACCTGGTGGGGAAAGGACACCAGAAGAACTATTCCAGGAGGCAGAAAATGAATCAGTCCAAATCCTAACCAAAATATGCCAACAAATATGGAAAACAAAACAACAGCCCCCAGAGTGGAAACATTCAATATATATTCCAATCATCATAAAAGGAGATGCAAAAAAATGAAGAAAAAGAATGCTATATGACTATTGTGTTAATTTCCCATGCAAGCAAAGTGATGTTCAAAGTGTTTCCACAAAGAATATTACCCTGTATGGAGGAAGAAATGCAAGAAAGAGAGTGGCACTAGAGATCATATTGCAAAAATATGATGGCTACTGAAGTGCACCAAATAATAATAAAAGACATCAGACAAGGATGCATTTTATCGTCCTATCTGTTCAATCTGTATGCAGAACTTATGATAAGAAAAGGTGGATTAGAATCAGAGGCAGGAGTAAAATTTGATGGAAGAAAAATCACTGATTTATGATTTGCAAATGATACTATACTACTGGCAGAAAGCAGCAATGTCTTGAAGCGACTCTTGATAAAAGCGAAAGAAGAAAGCCCAAAAGCAGGAGTGCAGCTGAAAAATTAGGAAAACAAAAATTATGTCCACAGAAGAATTACACAATTTTACTGTTAATAATAAAAAATGGAAATTGTGAAAGATTTCACATACCTTGCTTCAGTCATCAATTTCAGCAGCCAAGAAATTAAAAAAGGACTGAAATTTGGAAGGGCAGCAATTAAAGAACTAGAAAAGATCATCAAGAGTAAGGATGTTTTACTGGACACCAAGGCCAAGATCATCCAAACTATTGTATTCCGAATCACTATATATGGGTATGAATAAAAATGATGTGTTCGTTGGAGAAGAACTTTGTGAATACTTTGGACTGACAGAAAGAGAAACAAGTGGGCCTAGGTCAAATCAAGCCAGAACTTTCCCTAGAAGCAAAAATAATAAAACTGAGGCTGTCATACTTTAGACACATCATGAGAAGGCATGAGAAGGATTCACTGGAGAAGACAATCATGTTAGGAAAAGTTGAAGGCAGAAGATGAATAGGAGGACAAACATGTGATGGATCAACTCAAGGACTCCACAGCCTTGACTTTACAAGAACTGAGCAGGGCTATAAAGGACAGCACACTTTGGAAGTCATTCATTCACAGGGTTGCTGTAAATCAGAGGCAATGGCACATAGCAACAACAAAATGTATCTTTTCCAATAAAAAGGGTTTTGAATTTTGCCCTAATTGTTCAGCAAAGTGTAACAATCCATTGGACAGTACAGCACAGGGGTTTAGGGGCTGAGTATTTTAAAAATCTACAACTGCCTATCGCTAACTTTGTTCACAAGTAGAACTGTTTTATTGATCTAAGTCTAATTCAGTTCATATTCAGCCTCAGTCCTCAACTAATAAGGTTGCTGCAAGTACCTCTAGCTTATTTTTGGGAAAAAAACCAAATATGATCATTTATCTCTCTGAGATAAAGAATTTAAGCTGGGTAAGAGTTCTTACTCTAAAACAGATACAAAAATAATCTCATCCAAGGAATTTCCTTGAAACCATGCAGGTATCTTTGCTGAATTACTGATTTCACACACACACACCCACACACACAACACCTATCATTACTATTAGTTGCTTCACAGCAGTAAGAATTGGTATTTTGCAATGAGAAATTAAGCAGTATGCATATCCTACATGTATGTAAGGAAGGAATTTCTTACCGCTGCACCTGCTGGTGTATGAATATGTACAATACACTTAACATCAGGCCGAGCTGCATAAATGGCAGAGTGAAATGTGAAACCAGCTTGATTAACTCCCAGATTTGTGCTTCCACGATCAACCACATCACCTTGAGTGTTTATTTTAACCTGGTAATACAGAAAAATATTTAAATTCTAGAAATCATTTATGTTTATTCAAGATACATTTCTCTACCAAGTACATCTTATTTAAACACACCTTGGACGAATACAAATATAAAATATAAAAAGCAATACAATCAAACAAGGACAGTGCTGAGGACAAAAGAAAGCCCCCTTTTTTGTCATCTGACTGTGAGAGAAACAGGTAACATCAGCAAGTAGTTTTATATAAAAAAGACTCTCTATTGTAGGTGCACACTAACAGTATAGAGCAAGCCTCTAGTCAGGACCAGCTGCCACAGCCATCACACACAGACAATTTATTTAAGTTTTTTTCTAAAGGCAGGTTGCTTACCTGTAACTGTCATTCTTCAAGTGGTCATCTGTGCATCACACATGTATGGGCTTTGCCGTGGAGTGCAAGGTCTGGATCAGAGAAAAACTTCCACAGCTCGGCATTATGGAGTTGGCAGGAGCCCAGCTCCGCCCCCATCCAGGACAGGATAAGCGGGGGTGCTCTTGCCCAGTCCCTCTGTTGCCTGAAGACCACACAAGGGAGCCGGAGGGAGCACAAGGGAGCTGGAGATCTGTAAAGAGGGCATAGGTGACAGTGCCCGTCCCAAGGAAATGCAGGCTGTTGAGCTGATGACAGCCAGTGGGGCTGTGGGTAGGTTGTGTGAATGCACAGATGACCACTCGAAGAATGACAGTTGCAGGTAAGCAACCTGCCTTTCTTCTTTGTGGTCTCTGTACATCACATACATATGGGCAACTAGCAAGCTTACTATCTCAGAGGAGGGGGCTGCTGTCACCGCAGAATTGAGGAGAGTACTGCCCTGCCCAATGTGTAGTCTTGCCTGGTGCAGATTTCTAGCTGGTAGTGACAAACGGAGGTCAAGGACATAGAAGGTCACAGCTTTGCAGATCCTGTGCAGTGAGATGCCAGCTAGCCTGTGCATGTGTGGAGTGCGCATGGGGACATGCAGGGAGGGGAATCCTTGCCATTTTGTAGGCCAGGGAGATGGTGCTGGAGATCTACTTTGAGAATCCCTGGCTTGAGACGGGCTCTCCCGTCTTGTCACCTTCATAGCAAATGAACAGGCAGTCAGTGCACTGGAGTGAGTCTGTCTGGGCCTTGTAGAATTCGAGGGCCCTGTGGACGTCAAGGAGATGGAGCATGGCCTCAATTGGGGTGGCCGGGTTTGGGAAGAAGGTGGGGAGGACAATGTCTGGGTTGACATGGAATGGGGAAGTAACTTTAAGAGTGAAAAGTGGGTCTGGGTGGAGGATGGTGAAGGGGGTGCTGATCCAAAGCACAGCTAGTTCACCGGCACAGCAGGCAGACATGATGGCTACAAATAACACAGTCTTCCAGGAGAGGAGATGAAGATTTGTCATAGCCATGTGTTCAAATGGCCTCTTGGGGAGGGATTGGAGAACCACAGAGAGACTCCAGGATGGAGTACAGGCCCAGATTGGGGTGGGGGGGGCATGTTACAAAGGTCCCTAAGAAAGTGGTGTACCAAAGGGTGGGCGAAAACAGGGGGCCCCTGAATGGCCTCTACATAAACCCTCAGGGAAGAGGGGGAAAGATCTGTGGTGAAGCAGGACTGTAGGTCGGCCAAAATGTGATTGATTGTGGTGCAGGAAGGGTCAAGGCCCTGTGCTCTGGTGGAAGAGAAGAAAGCCTTCCATTTCGCTAGGTAGGATCTGTGCATGGAGGGCTTGAGTGTGACCTGAAGGATGGCAGTGACCATCGGAGGAAGGGAGCCATAGGGTCTGTCACATTGTGATCCTCTAAGTCATCAGGCAAAGAGTCCTGGTGTAGGGGTGCAGCATCCTGCCCCCTGTGCAAAGCAGTGCAGGCAGTGCAGAGATGGACACTGGGGCAGTATCCCCTGGGGCTAGGGCATCATAGATTTGGTCAACCTTGGGTTCAGGAGGGTGGGACATCTGAATGCCCAGGTCCTCTGCCATACGGAGTATGGAAAAGTCAGAAAAGCTACCCCCATTCCAGGAGACAAGGAGAGGACATGATCCAGGGCCCGCCCATCCCAGGATCCCAGGAGTGAACAGAGGCCAGGGAATGAGAGCATATAGAATTGGGGAAATGGTTCTGACCCGAGTCCCATAATAAAGAGCAGTGATGGCGGTGGCTCCAGCTTGGAAGGTCTTGTGGAACTGGTGAGTGGTCGCAATGGGACAGGGCTGTAGGAGTGGCGGCGCTGGGAAATGGGCCTTTTGTAGGCCGCTGTGGGTGATTGCCTGCAGGCGGGGTCCTCACTGTGACACTGTTGCCAGGAAGCCCAGGTCTGGCCCTGCAGGCTTACATCATGGCTGCCCTCTTGACTGGGACAGGCACAGTGGCAGCAGGAGGCAGAGGCCTCAACCACTGCAGGACAGTGATCCCAGTGGTGGGCCCTGTGTCTGTGGCCTAGTTCCTCGGCGTGCCAAGCAGTCTTGGAGCGATCTCATTAGTAGCTGTGGTCTCATGCATGCAGTCTGTGGGAGGCCATAAGAGATGGCGTTGGCAGCAGGGAGCCATGGAAATCACTGGGTTTTCAGAGGAGGTAGGGCTCCGTTCCTTGTGGTGGTCATGACTGCTGCATTGGCGGGAGGTGGGGAGCCTGCAGTGGGCCCAAAGTGTGGCATAGGGCTCTGAGGAGTCAGAGTCGGCGGGGCACAGCCGCCTACTGCACTGGGATCTTGGGCTTGAGGCGATCAGTGCAGTTGCAGGAGGAGGCTAGAGACCATGAGGAGGAATTTCTCCAGTCTGGCAGATGCAAGGGAGAGCCCTCCGAGTGGTCCCTGGACAATGAGGCGGCACCCATGGACAATGATCAAGGAGGCAGATTCCTTAAAGCATGGTGCTTGGCTTCTGCATGGGCGGTGGGCTGTGTGCTGGCATGGTCTCGGGCACAGGCAGCTGGCTCCTGGCCACAGGCAGTACACACACCTCTGGGGAGTCATGGGGGGTGGTGTTTGCAGGCAACTGAAGGGGTCCTTAGCGGCCCGGTGTTTCTTCTTCCTTGCTGCCACTGCTGTCCCTGAAGATCCTTCTCCAGGTGAAGTGGGTCTCTTACTCGAGGTCCTCTTCGTTGATGTCAATGGAGGGAGATTTTTTTGGTTTCCAACATGTCCACGGTGGTGAGGGTTCTTTGCCAGAACGCTTGTTGGAGCCAGGTGTCCCTCTGCCTCCGTTTGCTTTTTAAACGCTTGGCAGTGGGAGCAAGTCTCTATGGCATGCCCCTCGCCGAGATAGAGGAGGCACCTGAAGTGGCCATCCACGGTGGGTAGCTGGGCTGCACAGGAGCAATGGCAAGAAGCCAGGTCAGCCATGTGGAAAAAAGGGGAGCACATGTGAGCACGAGAGAGAAAGTGGGAGGTTATGTTCTCCAAGCAGGAGAGGCAGCAAGGAGAGAGAACAGCTGTACTGGTCTTGGCTTGAGATCGGTAGGTAGAAGAGGGAAGAATTTTTTAAAATTATTTTAGAAGAGGGAAAAAATGGAGAGCAGGTAAGCGAGTGGAAGGTCTGATCGTGAAGCAACTCCAACGTTGTTGAAGAAAAACTGAGGGACTGGGTGGGAGCCCCTCCCTCTTATCCTGCCCTGGATGCGGGTGGGGCTGGGCTCCCACCCATTCTGTGATGCTGAGCTGTGTAAGTTTTTCCCTGATCCAGGCCTTGTTCTATGTGTGTGATGCACAGAGACCATAAAGAAGGTTTTAGTAACAGAAAGCTGATAGCAGGAAACATTACTCAATAAATGGATACAGCCACCAAAAAGGGAAAACATAATCAGTAGGAAACAGTTACTTTTGTACATGGTTATCTTGACCTATTTCTCCTTTTAGGACAGGGGTCCTCAAACTTTTTCAACAGGGGGCCAGCTGCAAGGTGCCAGCAATGGGCATGGACCAGCAAGGCGGTGCTGGCAGTGGGTAGGGGGCATGTGTGCACACATACGGCAAGGTGGGGGCAGGCACGCGTGGCAAGGTGGAGGCTTGCTCACCCGGAAATCGTTTTCTCCAAGCGAGTCCAAAACGATCTCCATGTGAGCAAGCCGCCGCTTCGCCGCATGCGCGGCAAGTCCAAAACCTCTGAGGCAGGCCAGATAAATGGGCATGGCAGGCTGGATACGGCCCACGGGCCGTACTTTGAGGACCCACGTTTTAGGACATACAGAGTCCATCTGCCTCTAGACTTACCTTTACAAATTCTAACCTTCTTGACAGAGATTTATTTTATATTTTCAACCCCCTTGTGTCTCTCTGATAGAACCCTAAGTAACTGACCCTTGTTGTTTGGTCATCAGAAAAAAATATTATTCAAGAGGAATAAATAAACTAGTTGCATGTGGCAGCATTTCAGACATTCAGCCTATATAGCAAGTACATTTGCTCTTCCATTATATGTCCTGTTTTGCCCCTTCAAGAACTTGAAGTGATAAAGGGAGGAATAGTTTTTCTCCTTTCCTATCCTGCAAACATCTAATCTTTAAACAAGAAAACAAACTCTCCTCCCTTTCCCCTGGTCAAGTTCTCCATGGGAAGAGCTTGTTTTGTTCCCCCTTTCCACTAAAACTTTGCTGGAGGTGGCTGCAGCATAGAGATGTTGTTGACACCTTCTCTAAAAGCTCTACCTGTGGAAGAAAGCAAACTGTTTTAGTCCTTCCTTCTTTTTTTTTTTTTTTTTTTTTTTTGAGGAAGCACCAGCAGCACCTCCACAAGGAAGTAATTGCTTGTGGGGTTTGTTTTATATTTTATAACACAAAAATTTAAGAGTTTAGAAAATGTTCCCATCTGAAACATAGTCCTTTTTTACTGCATGGTCCTGGAGTCTCAAATACAATGCTCACCAAGCTATCTGCACACTACTGCTCTAGATTACCACCCCACCAAAATCACTAAAACTCCCCCCAAACTGAGTTGCTTCTCTGCCATTTCCATTCCGATTGGTGGCACAGTAGAACTTTGCATTGTTTGAAGGGGAGACAGAGAACTCCTGATGACTCAGCTGTGCATGAGCCATGGTTTCAGGGATCTGAAGGAAGAAAGGCAAGTAACATGCAGTGATAAGGATGACTATGGGGAATTTGAAATCTTAATAGTAATTGATAAAAAGCTTGGTATTGTGATAATCTTAGGGTCAGAACTGAAGGCCAATGAACCAGAGCTCAATATAGCCTCTAATCCAAAACCAGATATTGTACTGGTGGTCTGTGAGCTACTGCAAACCAATGAAGTGGGTTATGCAAGGCCTACTTAAGTCAGTTATACATGCCAAATTTGTCCTAGAAGTTCTTCTTCAGAGGCATTTAGCTTATACCTATAAATGCATATAATAATTTACCTCAAACTAAAACAATCTTAATAAAACTTCGTAAAATATTAAACAAGAATTTTAATAAATCAATTTCTTTAAAAAAGCAAACGGAATAAAATATATTGCCTATAAATAATGTATTTATCAATTTACTTCTCATTTTTCACTCACAGGATTTCTCACACTCCTGCACCTGATGCAGTGAGGTGGGTACCAATGGAGGCTTTAAAGGTCTAAATTGTTGCAAAAGGTGGCATTTTGAGAGGAACGCTATTCGAGATTTCAATGCTATGATCCCAGTTGAAAAATCACACCGCCTACTGCCCCTATCAAGCCTTCTGTCTTAAATAGGAACAAATAGCGGCTGTTTTTGAAGTCACATTGTGAGGGAATAATGTTCATGATTGTATTTTGCATTTGTGACACTGTGCGTGTGTGTGTGTGTGTGTGTGTGGGGCATGAACTCCAGCATGCTTGACCACAATCAATTTATTAACCAAAGTGTTTTCCAGAAGCAGAAAGACCTGAAAGGAATCTCTGAGCATGCACAGAGCAGTTTATTGAATCTAATTTAGTATTTATTTCTAGGAATTTTCCTTCTGAGTATGTTTGGTCCCCATCCTTTCGGGAAGGACCCTTTGGAATGAGCATGTCTCCTCACTACACACCGATCCTCTAAATGGGTTCCCCCTTCTCTGCTGATATCACATCATGGGGTTGAGAGCCATACCCCTCTGTTCCAAGCCCCCTCCCATTAAGTGTACATCTTGGTTATTTTCTGAGGCTGCCTGCATACCTGGGGAGTCTGGCCTTGAATGAGGGCCAAGAACAACTGTCTTTCTCACTCCCTACACTTACAAATTGTGACTAGGTTCATATGTCACAACATGCTATCATTTTTCGAGCACTATGAACATGCCACATTGTCTAGACTCAGTTGTAGTATATCACAACGATTTGTTCTGAGCCCAGGAACAATTTTTAGATTCATGTTAAAAAAACAATGCTATGAAGCCTCATGGGAATAGCAGTTACAGAAGGGCCCACGCCAGGCATCCAATTTCTATACCCATGGCCTCCTAGAGATATGCATATAATTAAATGCTTTGTTCCTACTGGCTGAGAACTGTGCTCATCGCCCTGTTTACCTCATGGAACACAGAGAAAGTAGGTAAATGTATTGAGAAGAGAGGGATCACAACAAAAGTGTTTATTTTAATGTACCACCTCCCATACACTTTGGGGGCTGGATTGGCTAAGAAGCATTGAAGAGCTGGAGATATAATCAAGAAGGAGAACTAGGAGAACCTACCTCAAAACCTCTGAGGGCCTATCAGGAGGTTGACAGGAAAAAATATAGTAATAAAGGGATTGCTGCTCATGGTAGATGCTGGGATAGGTGGCAAGAGCAAGGGTGGAGAGGATAGATCCAGCTGAGGTTTGTTATCATCTGTCAAGGATAATATGGTAAGTTGCCACCAGCTGCGGCAACCCCCTATCCTTGCTTATCATAATGTACAAGCCACCCTGCATGCATAGCTATGAAAAGGACTATTTTGATTGTTTCTTTTCCACTTTGAGAATTGTGGTCAAAAATAGGCTACAAATGTATGTAAGTATATGTAACATTCTACTTTGAGTCATGCTGCATCATGCCTATCATTTTTAACTTCCATGAATAATGGAAACAAAAAATGACAAGCCAGGGAGGTGAAAGAGTTAGTGTACGGGTTTGCATGACATTGGGAGATGGCTTAGCATATTGTGTGACTCCTTTCTGTTTCTGTTGGGGTGGCTTGTAAACCATCCCACATATCCATGGCTTCTTCAAGGATTTATGCCATGATCAAGTCAAAACTTAGATAAGTCCCTTGGCCAAAACAGCACAGAAAGTTTGCTGCTGTGGCCCTGGCTGATGGCAGCTGGCAAAGTTTCTACTACTAGGGCCTGGATTGTGCTATGAAGATGACTGGTGGGTGTTTCAGAACAGATAAAAGTACTTCTTCACAGAACACATAGTTAAGCTATAGTATTCATTTCCATGAGATATAGTGATGGACACCTTTAAAAAAGAAATGAACAAATTCACAGAGAAGGCTATCGGTAGCTAGTAGTCCTTATGGTTATATGCTGCCTCTTATATCAAAGGCAGCACACCTATGTATCCCAGCTGTTGCTGAACTTAGTGGGAGGGATTATGGGATCCCATGAGTAGTTAGTTGGGTACTCTGAATAGAACACTGTACTAGAAGAATCCTTGTCTGATCTAATATGGCTCTTCTGATGTTCTTATTTAGCAAAATAATACTATTTGCAACAAGAATATCCTTAAAGTTGGCATAATGTAAAAATGTTTATCAAGTCTGTCTCCAAAAGAAAAGTTAATTACCAAATATATTGTTCCACATATCACTCTACCTAACACATGGGGATATAAATACTAAATCCCCTATTCAGAGTTAGTTCTCTTGTACTTACCAAACTGGACGCAGTAACTTCACTATACAGAAGCCCAAAAGGCACAATGAGAAAGTGTTCTTGCTCCAAATTTACTCTTACCTACAAACAGAGGGTATAAAAGCTGTGATATATAAACATGTGTATAATCCAGCTGTGTTGAAAAAAAGATCATAACATAAGTCCATGAATGATGTAAAAGAAAATTAATTCTGAAGTGCAAATGGAGTCTGGAAGTTCTGTTACGAATCTAGCAATTATTTATTTTGCCAGACTACTTCCGGTTCACCAGATATTCTGCAACATTTGATATTTGCAAAGTGAGACTGTAATTCTTAGTACATGTTTAGACCAGAGGTCCACAGCCCAAGCTCCTTCTGTGCAGCCTCCAACCTACTTGTTTACTGCTATCACCCTCAAGGCATTTTCTCCCAGACCCACACTGTTCTTCCTGCCTCTGGTGGCACCATCTACTTCAGTTTTCCCTGCCCCTTTCTTTCAAAAAACACAACAGCAACATAGTCTCTTCTGGTTGCTGTGGTTGCGTTTGACAGCCCCCTCTTGGTCTTATCCCTCATACTAGCATTTTGGCCATTCTGGGTGCTTTGCTAGCCAGCAGAGCTCAGGGACCCATACCACTCAGCCTTTTCATTCCTCCCCTCCATGAATCACCATGTTGAAAGCTATATATGTATGTAATGAAGATAAAGCAGCTGTTTGGGTGGGTACACAACATGTCAGGCCTGCTTTTGCAAAAAAAAAAAAAAAAAGGCGGGAAAATGAGAGTAAAAGGACTGGTATTTTTGCAGAAAGGATACAAAGTGTTTGCATACTGAACATTTTTGGAGGCTCCACCCATCATGGCTCCTCCAAGTGGCTTCCTGATAAGGTTGCTGCTTCAGGCAAGAGCAGTGGTTTTTTTGTAAAAAAAAAAAAAAAAAAAGGTGCCGGAACTCATGTCTTGGGGTCACACTTTTACACTAAAAAAGATTTTCAATTCACCAACTTTTTTTTTGAAATAAAGAACTTGTTTACCTTTTGCACATAGCCAGTCACTCTACACACACATAAAAATAATGGTCGCCGCAGCCAGTAAGCACTCAACATGCGACCACACGACCAGTCCCAAGCCGAACAGCATCCCAAGCCGAGCAGCGCCCTCACAAGCAGTGCGAACACAAAAGCAGCCTGCATGCACTATGTTAATGATTTTTGCCAATGACCTGCTACGCCCAACAGGGCGATTCACAATCCCTTGGAAAAATTCATCAAAAAATGGTGCCGGAACGCTGTTCCGGTGCGTTCTATGACAAAAAAAGCCCTGGGCAAGAGCATGCTTCCTTCTTCAAGAAGAGCTGCTCACTGTGAATTTTTGTCTTCCTTGCTTTTGCCTCTCCTCCCCCACCCACTCCAGTTAGGAGTCTTCCCATGCATCTGTGACTGCAGGATCCAGAGTGGCTCCTTGGGTTGAGAGGGACGGAGTACTCACTTAGGAGGGAAGATTATGGGACTCCTCTTCCCATATCTTCCTCCAGCCAAGTTCCCTTCCAGTTTGCCTCTCATGATAGAAGCTTGGCTGGCAGACACTGATGTGTATGTACCCTGCATATAATCTTAAGTTAACTTAATGGCATATCCTCTGCTCCAGGAGAGAGGCTGGCCTTTCATTCACTCTTTCTAGAGTGCAGATTTAAACATCAGGGCAGTGTGTTTATTAAGAAACAAATCTCACAGTATTCAATGGACTTAAGATTACAACTCTAGCATCTTGTAGGTCAGAGTCATAATCCATTTTTTACATTCTTCCTCGGCTGTGCATATGATCCAATATCCCTGAGAAGTATAGAGGCAGGGGTCTCGTTTCTTCTTTGCCATGGTCAAAATGAAAATCCCCAGCTAACAGTAGCCAGAGGGGGTGGATTTGATGGGAAAGGGGAGTTAGACCCTTAAAACTGCATGTCCCATATTTTTATTTATTCAAGAGTAATATTGAAACTCTGCAACTGGTGCTCTGCTAAAAATACTGTAAGATGTTTGCAAAAGAAAGTGCTGTTTCAAAGAAACGAAAAATTGCAGATGAGCACCGTGTCTGTAATGACTAATGAACTATGGAGTACTTCTTTGTTTACAAGGATAAAGGAGTTTGCCTGATATGTCTTGAAACTGTCCCCGTATTGAAGGAGTGCAATGTTAAAAGGCACTTTGAATCCTGTCACAAGAGTTACTCAATATATCAAGGAGAGGTGTGAGTGAACAAAATAAGTTATCTTTTTAAAAAATCTATGTTTTCGCAGTAAAATAGTTTTAGAAAGCACATTGAGGAGGACCTGTCAACTGTGAGGGCCGGATATCATGCTGCTGAGAGTGATAGGCCATTTTCACTCATGGTGAATTTGTTAAGAAGTGCATGCTTAAAGGAATAGAGGAAATGCGTTAATTGTGTTGATATACCTGCATCTGCTATCCCCAGGCATGTTGAAGAACTAGGAGAAGAGCTGCGTATGCCACTGATTGTCCAGGGAAAAAGTTTTGATTCTTCCCCTTTGGCATTAGATGAGATCAGTGACATTACAGACACTGCTCAATTACTAATATTTATCAGGGGGATAGTTCCAACTTCAGAATTACAGAACAATTGACTGCAGCACAGAGTTTGAAAGGCAGTATAACTGCAGAAAACATATTCTTGAAGGTGTGTGAATAAGTAGAAAAGCATCACAACAGATGGCGCAACAAATATGGTGGGAAGTAAAACTGGTGTAGTTGCAAGAATCAGTGAAGAGACATTGAAATTAAATGGTACACCCCCATGCAATTTCATTGCATCATCCATCAGCAAGCCTTGTGCAGTAAACTTCTTCAGTGAGAAAGTGTAATGTGCATTGTTGCATCCAGCATTAATTACATCAGGCACCATGGCCTTACTCATAGTGGGTTTCAAAATTTTCTCTCAGGGATAGATGCAGAATATGGAGGTGTACTATTCCATGCAAGGTCAGGTGGCTTAGCAAAGTCCTCAAATGTTTTTTAAGTCTTCATCATGAAGTGGATGTCTTTCTTGAGGAGAAAGGAAAGGGTCAAGAAGTACTTTCTGAGCCTGGATGGATTTCTGATTTGGATTTCCTAAGGAATATCACAGAGCATCAGAACACATTGAGTCTAAGGTGGTGGGGAAAAGGAAAGCTTGTGAGTGACGTGCGCCATGTTTTCTGAACTGAAAGCTTTTGAAGCAACCCTAAACATTTTTGTGAAGCAAGTTAGTAAAAGTAACTTTTCCAACGTCTCATGCTGCAATGAACTAAAATGAGGGAAGGACAGGAATTTACAATTCAATGTTGAAAGACACATCAAAGCACTTGAGCCTGTTGCAAGTGGAATTCCAGAACAGATGCACTGATTGCCATACGAGTTGAAGGGAAATAAGAACGTTTCAGAATCCATTTGAAGTGGCATCAGAAGATGCAAGTAACTTTTTTCAGATGGAACTAATTGATTTGCAAACCAGTGATCATTTCAGAGACATGTACAAAAAATAGTCTATTGTGTTCTACCTGATATTTTTATCAGCCTAAAGAAATTTGCTGCAGACCTAGTCACAGTCTTTGGCACCACATACATCTGTGAACAAACTTTTTCCAAGATGAAAATTGTGAAAATTATGTATAGGTCAAGACTTAACAGATGAGCATATACATGACATTTTAAGGGTGTCTGTCACAAACCTTGACTTGAACATTAGCACCTTGGCTGACATAAAACAGTCACAAAAATCACACTGACTAGGCAAACATGTATAGCTACTGGGTTTCCCCAAAAATAAGACCGGGCATTCTAATAATTTTTGCTGCAAAAGATGCACTAGGGCTTATTTTCAGGTGATGTCTTATTTTTCACGTACAACAATCTACATTTATTCAAATACAGGCATGCCATCTTCTTCTAGAACATCGTCATAACTCTCCAAACCCCAAACTGTGTTGGAATGGACGTATTAAACGTGTCCATCTGGCTTATGATCTTAACTGGGGCTTATTTTTGGGCAAGGGCTTATATTACGAGCATCTTGAAAAATCATGCTAGGGCTTATTTTCTGGTTAGGCCTTATTTTTGAGGAAACAGGGTAGATGAAAGGATTTCATTGTAAAATATCGCTCCAAAATGGATTGTATACAAGTCATTGACCCCTGGATGTTTACTTTTGATCTAAATCGGTAGGTTTTAATTTGTTACATTGTGATTTAAGATGTGGCCCTCTTTAGGTACTGGGCACTCTAATGAGGCCCCCATGTCCCAGAAGGCTGGGGACCACTGGCTTAGATCACTGTCATAAAAGGTCTCACATTTTTGGACTATCATTCATATAGCATAGCCAGTACCAGATCTGAGAATGAAGGGCAATGGCATCTAAATGAAAAGTGTTATTTACTCTTTTCACATGTGCTACACATTTCTAACTAGAAGTGAAAGAAAAAAAATCTATCAGGTTGAAGAATCCTAAACAGAGCATTCACCAGTCTTACCTCATACATACTTGAGAAAAAAAATATAATTTACATTAATCCAGCAGCCTCAAATCTAATCAGCAGGACAATATTTCCTTTGCATGAAAAGAACTGTAGCTTCATGCATGAAGGCTGCTGACCCTGTTTTCACCTTCTATTCCATTCCACTGCCAAATAGAGTTTTTAAGCTAGGGAGTTTCCACACCACATTCTCATGAGGTTACTGTCATTCTGGAGAAACAGGGTGAAAAGTCAGGTTTGGAAAACATGTCTCATGTCCTTTGTTCCACCTGTGGCAATGAACTCAATAAACACAAAGTGGACAAATGTAGGAGTGCACTCACAGGTCCGTTTAGCCATTTGAATGGAAGCAAATCTCCATCTTAATTATCACATTGCCTGTAGGTGGTGAGTCAACTTCAGGCTCTTTTTCGATGAAACTGGGAATTTGAATCCTTTCCAAAGGAGAGTGCTTCAGTCACTCTGCTGGGTGATCTTTGCCAGGACCAGAATAAAATGGCATTGTCACTAGTGGTTCTGCTCTTTCAGTAATGTTTGATACCACTGATCCAGAGTTTCTCCAGTCTGCTGAAGGGAGGTGATGTAGTGGATGCCACTTCTTTTAAGAAACAAGTGGCATTAAGGAGTTGGAAGATGTCTTGTAAGTGATATATTTCAATAGATTGCTTGAAGAAGGACATCCAGATCTAGAGCATCCATCCACAGATGGCTGTCCAGCCTCTGTCTGAAGATTTTTAGAGACTAAGAACCTATCACATCACTGCATAATCAGCTCCATGTCCAACTGTGCCTATCAAGATGTTTCTCCTCATGTTCAACCAAAATCTACCACCCAAAACTTAAACCCATTTTCACATGTATTTGCATGGAAGATTGAGAGCACCTGGCATCCAAAATGTCCAAGCTGTAGTTCAAATTTCATTTAAATTTTGTCATTTCATTTGCTCTCTAAACCTGGGATAGACAACTTCTAAATGGGTGGGGGCAATATTCAGCAGACACTAGTTGAAGACCTGAATCAATCCAATCATCCTGAGGCAAAGGATGGCATATAAATGTTTTAAAAACTAGTAAAACAAATAAAAACACTTAAGATGTATAATTAAATTGGCACCAACTAGCAGTGAGAGCTTCATTAGCACTGAGAACTTAGATGCTAGGAGGCCATTCACTAATTGATGAAAGAGCCCCTCAAGAGACTTTGTTCCTTTCTTGAATGCAAATGATAGAGCCACACCTGCACAGACACATACATGTACATACTGTAATGTAACCAGATACACATTCCCCTCCTTTCTTGAAAGTGAAACTGTGAACCAAATTTGGTATGACCACCATGGGTAGCTGAAGTTGTTTTGGAGGGAGGCTGAGTCCCATAAAAGTTGCCTATCTCTGCACTGAATTCAAAAAGGAGAGAGAAATGGGTGTTTCATGATTTATATACTCACTGTTATGTGATTGTAAATAAGTTGCGACCATCCAAAGAGATCAGCTAGTCTGTAGAAAGCTGCCAGCTTACATCTCAATAATTTCTCTCCTTTCTCATAAGCAATGGAATCTGATCCCCTGAGATCATTCACAGGTGTCACCATGCCAAGACCTGAAGAAGGAAAAGGGACATTGCAGGTAAATGTTTACATCTCTTAATAATACTGTCCCATGAATTGCAAGTTGGAACTGAACATTTACTGCCATAGAGTATGCAGAAATATACAGAGGTAATGATCTGACCACTATAAGGGACTATTTCATGCTCCCTCAATCAAAAATTACTTTCTTCCTGTCAAGAGCAGAAAATTAAGTGACATGTCATGTACATATAAATTGAGACAGGTTGACAGTTGCCCCAGTAACCAAAAAAGCGTATCTGACAAAAAGGCTTCAGTGTAGATAGTTTAAGTTTCCCAGGACAACAAGCCCATGGGTATTCAGCCACTCTTTGGATTAACTTCACAGTTTAGGCAAGGAGACTATGTGGAACCTCAAGTAACCTCATAATCCCAAGAACAGAGAAGTCACCTCTCACTCAACTCAAAGCCCATCAATCAAATCATAACTCACACTGGTTCTGCATATACCACTAGAACTCCTTTTTGTGTTAGGGTAGGGACAGAAATTAAGAAGGACAAACTCTTGAGCACTATGAAAATAAGAGTTTAGGTATTTATTATATTTCTATCTTGCCTTTTTTCTTTAAAGAACTTAAAGTGACTTGCACCTCTTCCTGTTCTCAATCTTATCCCCACAACAACAACTCTGTAAGGTAGGTTGGCTGAGAGTCTGTAACTGGCCCAAAGTCTCCTCACTGACTAGATGTCTGAGCAGGGACTAGAACCCAGATCATCTGGGTCCCAGTTCCACACTCTTAACAAATAAACCACATTGGCTCTCATATAAAAGAAATATTAGTAAGAAAACCATAGTAAATGCACATAGCGAAAGAATACCAAATCAGTATTAGTCTTTCTGGATGCTGTGATGGTAACCTTCCAGAACTGTTCCTGATGAGGAATAGTTTGAATAGGCTCAAAAGGCACTTGAGAAGAGCCCATAAAATTGAAGAGATACTCCAGAATAAAAATATATTTAGAAAGTGGGGCATAGGGAAATCTTCCAAAGGAAAAAAAGCCTAAGAAAAATCTACATCAATAACTATATTAGCTTAACTCATAATTAGTAAGGGTCACAGGACAGGAAGCATACATACTGCCTCCCTAGCTCTTGTCATTCCCTAGCAACAAGCATTTACCCAGAGTTTCCAGGTCTGAATGTAACAAGAACAAACCAGAAGTGATGTTGCTAGATTTTCTAGAGAAGTAGGCAGGAAACAGCTTGTTTCCACATGATCACAAAAAAAAAATTCCATAGTTCTTTATGCAACCACTCTTTGCTTGATGTAAAATGGGATGCTTTCTATCTCCTCTGAGGCATAAAAGAGGGGAAATCTGAGGTTTGTAGTGTCTTGTTCATGCAGTGGGACACTATGGTTTTCCCACTATGTGTAAACAGAGCCAAAAAGTGTAGCATTCACATACAGAAATAGATCGTTTCTCTGGTTTCCAAATTGAGACATAACATTTGGCTAAAATTTGGCTATGCCTCAAATATAACTTACACAAAGCTAGCACTTTCATGTGTGCATATTTCACTCAACTGCAGGCCTGCAGAAATTATGACATAAACTAAAAGCAATCTATCATCCACATACAGTGTATGGCAAGTCTGTATTTGCACTCAAAAAGTTTGGGCATACAGCTAGCTAGAAAGATTTGCATACTTTGCACCTTTTGAGCAAGGAGTAGTATTTTAAAGTCATTAATCTAGCTTAAATGTACTTTTTGTATATTTTAATATTTATGAATGTTTTAGGCATGAGATAATCAAAACCACAAGCCCTAATTTGTGGGACAGTAGATAATATCAGCTATGATGTAATCTCCACACAGAAAGCTGCAAGCATGTGCTGATCTTGGAGTAAGGTAGCTCCTTATTAGTAGCTCACCATGCCTATGTATCTGTCAACTGATATCTATCAGGAAATCTGGTATAACGTGAGATGTTATGTTATCTGTTAAGCTATTAGTCCAAGTCTAAGAAAAAATGGTTGTGGAATACTATTTTCTGTTAAACTATTAAGACCTAAGAAAATTTAGCAATGTTCTGTTTGATAAAAGACTTATTTTATGCAAGTTATATTTTAATGTAGTATTATAAAACATATGTAATTAAAAATAAAAATGGATCTAAGTATTTCTCTTACTAATGAAGTACAAATGAAAAGGTTGAACCTGTTTTAAGCACAATTCTCTCTCTCTCTCTCTCTCTCACACACACACACACAAACTTACATGAACCATTAACACAATTTTTCATAGAGTTCTGGAGGTTTATAACCAGCACAAATCAGAGTAAAGCTCTTGGATTAGGAAAGTTTTATCTGCCAATGTGAAGAGCAGAACCCAAACTGGAGCATTCCTTTCTTTCTAGAAAGAACTTGACTCCACTCTGAGTGGCTCAAGCTGCTTGAAGGCTAGATGGCAGGAATAGCAGACAATACTTAACTGGTCTGCCCTCCTGGCGTGCTACCTCTTTGACTCCTCCCAGATCTCCCTTCAGAACCAAACAGTCTTGGAGCAAAAGAGCTGTTTGAGTGATCTGGCATGGTGGCCTTGACAGTTCACAGGCCTCTGCTAATTCCTGTTTATTCCCATTCCCATTCCCCTCCAAATCTGAACTAGCTATCTGGGAAGACTGTAAAAGTATTCTGTATCACCCACCTAAAGCCATTTCAGGTGTATGTTTTTCTTAAAATATATTAATCTGCTGTACGTGTCTGGCAACACGTTTCCTAAATATTGGAATTAAAATTGCAGAACACTGAGCAAAGGCCAAATTTGTGACAGCAGTTCCAGGGAGCCAGCTAAAACATGACTTCTATTGAATTCTTTATGATTAGCATATGTTGTCTGAGGGCTACATTCTGATCCATGGACCTGAAGTTAAACAATCCTGCCCCAGCAAAGGGTTTATGCAGCTGAACAAATACTGTACTTACAGAGTAAGATGAACAGGTGGGGGTCAAGACAAGCAATGAAAATATAAACATCACTGCCTGTGGTATTGCTGGTGCAAAAGAAAATGTTCCTTCTTGATCTTCTGAAGTTGTGTCGATGCTATATTTTCAGAAGGATTTCAGCAAATGTTCAACTCCATAAGATCATACCAATGCTTAACGAAAGGACTGAATATTCATATTCTTGGTTTTTAACAAACATTTATGGATTAGGAAGCTACATTAAAGAGTTCTGTAACAAATACTTCTAGGCATGATGCTTCTAAAAGTATTGTCATTACAGCTATTGTACACATATGAAAACATTTTAACACATTTCAGAAACTTTACTCTGTCTTGTTACAAAACCAAAACCTTGGAAGAAACAGAAAATTTCCTAAGTGATATTCCTCACTATTTACCCTCCTGCATAAAATGAGGAATGTTAAATGCACTGGACTAGAGATCACTCATGAAAATGGAATTATCCACCATTAAATCTTAAGAAATGTGTCAAAACCCTCAGTTAAAAAAGATTAGGACAGTTAAAAGAAACACACTTCTTACTTAAAGTGCTACTTCACGGGTTAATAAACTTTGTTGTTTACATCCCAGATTGCTTTCTAGCACTTTAGGGTTGAATACGTCAACGACAACCCCTACCTATGCCCTCAAAATTCATTTCAACTCACTCATGTTTAAGGCAGCCATTCCACCTTGAGGTGCTGCAGGATAAACATTTGGAATATTTGCTGTCATGAAGTCTGCAATCTGTTGTAAAGCCAGTAAGCCAGTTGGGTTTTTTCCTTTCTTGAATTGTTCCTGGATCATTGACTCCAATTCTTCACAAAATGCCTAACAACAGAATATAATGTCACATATTTGAATACTGCAGAATTTCAAATGAATTTGATTGCCTTAATATTTCCTTTCCATATCTCTTACCTGCCTTAATGCTTTCCTCTCACATTTGTTTAGAAATGTCTCTACAGAAAAAATAGTAATTAGGCCTGTTTCTGTCACTTAGGTGCACTGTCTTAATCAGGGACTTGAACAGGAAGTGTTATCTGCTCCTCACTGAGCAAAGAAGGCTTTTAATCACATACAATCTGATGACGATTAAAATGGAGGCATACAGAACCAGTCTAAAGACAGTATTGGGAATCTAGTCACAAATGTGGCTATATTCAATTATAAGGATGGAGTGCATCCTGGCCAGACAATGAAATCCTGGAGAGGAATTGACTCATAAATCCCATATGAACTCATGACCCTGACAGGTAATTGAAAATTTTATCCTGGAATATAGCTGGCTGAGGGGAAAATGTAAAGATAATGAACTTGTAAATTTTCTTCAAGGCTATGACATTCTTTTATTGCAGGAAACCTGGGAGTTAGACCAGGTGAATGAGTTTACAACCTATAGTTTATCAACAATTACAACAAACAAGGTCACCCATCAGCTGGTCATCTAAAATCATGTTTGAGGGATCTCCGTGGGACTATGTGAATTTATGTAGATTTGCATTGTTATGCCAATAAAGCTTCCTACTACTGCTGCTGCTTTTAATCACTATTTGTATTAATAAAATATTTTATTATAATCCTTTTATTGCATAAGTTATCTAAGAATATTTATACTGAAGAACAGCAAAGTTGTATGTTCAACTAAGGAACAAATCAAAGGCAAATTGGCAGAATACCAAATAGCTTTGTTTCACACAATGTCTTATTTCTTCACAAATGCAATCTGTTAACAAAGTCACAAAAATGCAATTAATATGTAAACTTATTTTTTATTTGGCTGCAACTTTGTGTGGAAAGGAACTGTAAGTGCCTGAGGATTTTATTTATTTATTTATTTGTATAAACAGATTGGTCTGTCACAAACTACTGTGTAACATATACATTCCTATATACAGATAAACTTGTATAATGTTGACAGAAGTAACTTTGACCCATTGAACATCTAAATGGTCAACCTTTTTCAGCTTTTCTACTATTTACTTTGGTAACAATGGAGCGGGGGTATGAATAAGAATAGTGCTGGGATCTGAAAGGCAGTACTAACCCTAACCCTATGGTCTGTGTACATTTGGCATTTTGAACGGATGTAAATAACGGATGGGGTACTTTCTATTTTTGTAATGTTGCAATTTTTGGGCCTTTTTGTACCTTTGTAGTATGTTTTTATTTAAATAAAAAAATTCAACCTAAAAAAAAAAAAAAATTTCAACCTAACCCTATGGTGCTTCTATCTAAACAAGATGTCTTTTCAAAAACAGCCTGAATCTTTTTCTAAGACTAAGAAAAGTTTCAGGAGCAGTCTCCAAAGCAGCCCAATGATGTATCACTGGAAGAAGATATGGAGAAGTCCAGAGTTTGACACAGAAATGCTTTCATATGCCTTAAGATCCCTTGGACTGTATTGCACATGCTAATGCTATTTTTGGTAAATTTGTTTAAAACAAATGGGACAACAGAAATTATTGCCACTGTTCAGTTTCTTGTGGTATGTATGTTTGTTATTCAGTTTTTAACTTACACAATTCTGCATATCATACAAAATGTGAGATTATGAAAAACCATATATTCTTACTGGGCTTTGAAGAATCATGGAAACTCTCTTCTTCTGTTCCATCATATTGAAATCCTGGCGAAGGTCAGGTGCCATGTTTCTCTCTCTCAAGTACTCTGGGTTATTTTCATCAACTCTATCAAAATATCTCTCTTTATGAGGGGCTGTTGGAGGTGGTGAAGTTACCACCTCTGTTCTGGATTCATTCATAGTACCATTCATAGCACTATTTCAGTTGTTCTGTGGAAATGAGAAAAAACAAATATCACATTCAGATAGCTTCACACAACATGCCCTCAAAAAAATCTTATGAGAAATGCTAAGATGTAATTTGCAAACAAAATGGAAAGTACCTCAGACTTCTCTCACCTAAGGCTAATTTCAAAGAGGTAATTGCAAAATCAGGAAGCAAAACCAGAAAATGAATGAGTTCTTACAATCAAAGTGTGGATAACAAGCTATGATGGTCATGTGCCAGATGATTTGCATAATTACCTTTGCTGGATGTGACAACTCATGTCATCCAAACCTGAAATGCATAGCTGGCTGGAGTGGTTAACAAACAGGAACATATGGAGGGGAATGGAGTTTTAAGGGGAACGAAGTCCAAGAGGGATACGAAACCTTGAAAAAAGTGATTCTCACAACGTAACTATGAACGATCTCAACAAGAAAACGGTACAGAAGACAAAAGAGGAAGCCCACATGGCTCAACAAAAAGTTAAGCAAAACAAAAAAAAAAAAACATGTACAGGAGGTGGAAGCAGGGTGAGGCCACAAAGGAAGAATATAAGCAAATAGCAAAGAATTGCAAGGATGGCATCAGGAAGACTAAAGCAGGAAATGAACTGTGCATAGCAAGCGATGCTAAAAACAAGAAAGCTTTCTTCAGGTACATCCAAAACAAAAGCCATATGAAAGAGAAAGGTGTTTAACTACTTAAAGTGGATGACAACAGTGATGACAGACAAGAAGGAAAAAGTGGACATGCTGAAGTCTTGCTTTGCCTCAGTCTTCTCCCACAAGAAGATGTACAATGAAAGTACAAGGTGAAGGTGAGGGATGGCAGCCCAAGTTCAACAAACGGTCAAAGAATATCTAGATGGAATTAACATACTTCCTAAATGTACATTGGGAATACTGTGGACATAATCTATTTCAGCATTAGCAAAGCTTTTGACATAGTGTCCCACAACATTCTGAGAAGCAAAGTAGCAAAAAGTGGAATAGATAGAAAAGTTATTAGGTGGATCCAGAACTGGCTATTAAATCAGACATAAAGCGTGCTAATCAATGGCACCTTCTCCAACTGGAGGAAGTTAACCACTGGGGTACTGCGGGGTTCAGTCCTAGGCCCAGTGCTCTTCAAAATCTTTATTCATGATTTAGATGAGGAAGTACAGAGAACAATAATCAAATCTGCAGAAGATACAAAACTGGGTGAAAAAGCAAACAACCTTGAAGACAGAATGAAGATCCAGGGTGATCTTTATAATCTTTGAATGCTGAGCTGGAAGCCACAGAATGAAATTCAAAAAGGACAACTGCCAAGTCCTCCACCTAGGAAAAAGACACCAAATGGATCAGTAAAGGATGGGGAAAAGGTGGCTCATCAGAACTGAACAAGAAATAGATCTTGGAGTAATTGTGGACAACAGGCTAAATATGAGTCAACAATGCAATACAGCCACAAAAAGGGCAAATCCTATCTTCACTGATGTATCAATATAAGTATTACTTACATAGAAACAGAGCGAGTCAGAAGGGGAGTCCCGGGCCAACAATTTTGACCCCCGGCTCAAGCCAGCTCTGCTCACGACATGCCTACCATGTGCATGTCTAGCCTATCCTTGAACACTCTCGCTGATGGGGCCTGAATCACCTCCCGTGGAAGCCCACTCCATATCCTTGGGGTCCTAACTGTCAGGAAGTATTTCCTGGAATCCAAATTGAACCTTGGTTCCTTGAGCTTGGCTCCATTAGAGCACATCCTGCCCTCCTCTGCAGGGAAGAACTGGTCTCTATCCACCTCCATGTAATACCCCCTCACATACCTATATGTCATCAACAGATCCCTTTGGAGTCTCTTCTTCTCCAGGCAAAAAACACCCAGTTCCCTCAGTCTTGCCTCATATGGCTTTCCCTGCAATCCGGCCACCATTTTTGTGGCCCTACACTGCACTGACTCTAACCTGGCTATAACCTTCCTGAAATGAGAACTGAACACAATACTCCAGTGGCGGGCACACCAGAGTCGTGTAGAGTGATTAGTAATCCCTCTCTCAATCTAGAAGCCGTGCAGGGGATGGAGCTAGCCAGGATGGATTTTGGACGCTAAAAAATCTACTCCTCCCGATCATTGACAAAAACATGATTAAAATATACTCAAATCAAGATTAAGAAACACTGGACAATTGCATGAATTGTAAGTCAATTCCTTTGTTTATCTCCTGGGAAGATTTGAAACACAGACATGGAGGAAGAGTTGTTTTTGTGAGTTGAAACTGCTGGGCCTAGCCCAGAGTAAGCAATATTTCAACTGATTATGGACTGAGAAACAGTGTTTATTATAAATACCTCAGCCGCTTGTTGTAACAACTCAAAGAGCAGCTTGAAGAGATGGGGAGATAAAAGGCAGAAGTTGTTTTCCTTGAACGTGTTTTTGTTTTTCTTGGCAAGAAGTGACACTCCTCTCCCCCCTTCCATGCAGCTGGAAGGGTGAGAAAGTGCCGAAAGTATAGAAAGAGAAAGTATTTCGACAGTGCTGTAAGGAATTTATATCAAAGTTAATTAATATCCCAGGATTAACTCTTTTGTGCCATTTTATTTTTATTAGGAGAAAAACTGAACGCTAAACAAACAGAAAGGAAAACGAAACTAAGGAGAGGGCTGTATGTAAGAATTGTATTTGTAAACAGTAATATGTGAGCTCCCTCTGCTCTCTGAATGTCAAATTGCAGCTACTGATTTATATATTGCTTGAAAGTTCAATTGTAATTGTGTTCTGCAAATAAGAGTATTAATTTCAAGAGTTCTCTCATCTAAGTTGGAAATAAGTGTAGACTGTATGCCTGTACGAAGCAAAAGTGCAGACAACGTTAAGCAGGAGCCGAAGACGATTTGGCAAAGACCTAGAGTAAAGCAAGATTCTTCTTATAAACCTCATTCATCAGATTGCGATTAAAAAGAGTAGAGATGGGTGGAAAAAAGAAAACATCACCAGAAAAACCACCAGAAAAATCAACAACTTCATCAACACAATCGGATAGTTCTAATACACTTTTACAAGAAATAAGAGAAAAGAAGACAAAGCTGATGTCAGGTGTTAATGATGTGAAAGAAGAGATGAAGAAAACAGATGTTAAAATAGACAACATGGATGGAAGAATAAAAGATTTAGCAAAACAAAACAAAGAAAATCTCCAAATAATTACACAAGTGAAAGCCAGTTTAAGAGAAGAAAGAGTTGAAAAAACAGGACCATGATACACCATGCCAAAGAATGATCAAACTACCGCACCACTGCACTCATTTCACATGCTAGGCTCCAGCAGTATGTGGACCGAGAAGTACCAGAAGTACAGGCAGGATTTCGAAGAGGGAGAGGAACTAGAGATCAAATTGCCAACATATGCTGGATCATGGAGAAAGCTAGGGAGTTCCAGAAAGACATCTACTTCTGCTTCATTGACTCTGCTATAAAGGCTTTGATTGTGTGGATCACAACAAATTGTGGCAAGTTCTTAAGAGATGGGCGTACCAGACCATCCTGTTCCCCTCTTGAGAAACCTTTATGCGGGTCAAGAAGCAACAGTGAGAACTGGATACAGAACCACTGATTGGTTCAAAATTGAGAAAGGAGTTCGGCAAGGCTGTATACTGTTGCCCTGCCTATTTAACTTATGTGCAGAGCACATAATGAGAAAGGCGGGGCTAGATGAATCATCAGTTGGAATTAAGATTGCTGGGAGACATATCAACAACCTCAGATATGCTGATGATAACACTCTAATGGCAGAAAGTGAGGAGGAACTAAAGAGCCTCTTGATGCAGGTGAAGGAGGGGAGCGCAAAAGTTGGCTTGAAACTCAACATTAAGAAAACTAAGATCATGGCATCCTGTCCTATCACTTCCTGGACTCCAGGGGATGGTGGAGGACAGGAAGGCCTGGAGGAATGTTGTCCATGGGATTGTGATGGGTCGGACACGACTTCGCAACTAGCAACAACAACAACAGACCAAGCCTCAAAAAGTGTGATTGAGATCAGGGATAGACAACGAAGATCGAATTTACACGTTAAAGGATATCCAGAGGATGTGAAAGAGAATGAAGATAAATTGATTCAACTAATATTGGACTGGACTAAATCTATTCTTCTAAATGTTTCCTTTACAAGATATGATATTGATGCAATATATAGAGTTGGCCCAAGAAGACTGGGAAGAAAAATACCAAGAGACATCGTGGTCAGATTTTGGTCATATGCAAAAAAAGGGCAATTGATACGGAAATTAAGGAACATGAAACCAATTATGCTGGAAGGTCATCAGATTCAAGTCTTTCCTGATTTATGTAATAAGACCTTAGAATGGAGAAGAGCTATGTCTCAAGTCTACCAAATATCAGAAAAGAAGTCCATTAAATATAGTTGGGGGTTCCTGATTTTTATGAGGCTTGCATATAATGGAAAATATGATAGAAGTGACACAAAGGAGGAAGCATTGGAATTACTGAAGATGATCGGAATTATTCTTGATGATGAATATGCAGTACAGAAGTTAAAGGATATGTCTACATTTTCAAGAAGGAAGACAGAGAAGCAGAGAAGGGACAGGGAGGAGGAGAAGCTGGGCACATCAGCAGGAGGCTCATCATTTCCATAGAGGAAGAAAGAAGAGGAGATCCAGAAAAGGAGGATATTTAGAAGAAGGATGAAAAAATAATTAGTTCTATACATATTAGATATTGAATATATTGTATTTGTTAGTGTTGAAATTAATACTGAAACATAAGAGAAATTTTAGTATAGAATAAAAGGGTATAAAAGATTGGGGAGGGTGGAATGGGTCTCTGGGGTCTTTACAGGGAAGGCTCCTCTCCCTCCCTCCCTCGGAAGCCCAAGGCGGCGGCAGAGAGACCATCTCCTGATGATGGTAAAGGGAGATCCCATACACAAATGTGGGGAGGAAAAGGGTGGGGGTAGGGACATGTTCATTTGGGTTTTCGTTAAGGTGTGTTTATTTTTTCACATATAGACACCAAAAAGAACATTTAATGTATTGAAAGAATGGGAAAAACACTGAAGATTATGTAGTGAAATGTAAATGGCTTGGGAGAAAAATAGAAACAAGCCAGAATTGAAAAACCTTTATATAAAGAAAAAGCAGATAATATATTTTTACAAGAAATGCATCAAAAGAAAAATGGGGTAAATGAACTAAAATTATATTGGGCAGACGTATATGAAAAATTATATGGTACTTCTAAAGCAAGAGGTTTTGCAATTATTTTTGCCAAAAGTTGTGAATTTAAAATAAAAGTTATAAAAAGAGACCACTTGGGGAGATTCCTCATAATACAAGGTCTAATTTATGGACAAGAGGTGATGTTAGCTAATATATACGCACCTAATACAAATCAAAGGGAGTTATACGACAAGGTATATGAAGAAATAGAAGAATTAAAAAGAGGATATGTGATAATGGCAGTTGATCATAATATGGTTACGGACAAAGAAAAAGATAAATCTAACCCATCAAAGTTGGACATAAAATGTAAGAATACATACTTAAGTAGATTTATTAATGAAAATAGATTTAAAGAAGTTTGGAGAGAGTTAAATGGGAACCAGAAAAGACATACAGTTTATTCAAATAGACATAAAATTTTCACAAGAATAGATTATATATTTGTAATATCAGAAATATTGTCCAAGATAGTTAATGCGGATATAAAAGTAATTAAAATATCAAATCATGCAACATTAGCAACTTCGTATAAAGAAAATTTATATAAAATGTTCTATAGATGGTATTTGTCACCAAGTCGATTAGCTAAGATGTTTCCAAATATGTCAAATAGATGTTGGAAATGTAAACATAATGTGGGTACTTTTTATCATATGTGGTGGACTTGTGATAAGGCAAAAAAATATTGGATTAAAATACATAGATGAATGGAGGAAATGTTACAAAAACTCTTTGCTTTTAAACCCGAAGTTTTCTTGTTAGGCATCATACCGGAAGACGTTAACAGACAGGAAATGTATCTGATGCTGCATCTAATTACAGCGGCGAGGATTGCATTTGCTCAGTATTGGAAAAGTGAGGAGCTGCCCACCGATGGATTGATTGTAAGAAAGATCTTGGATTGCGCAGAAACAGATAGATTGACTTTATCATTGAAGGAGAAAGAGGATACTGACTTCTATCGAACTTGGGATTCTTTCTGTAATTGGCTGGAGAAACGGGACTTGGCGTAAACTTAGAGGTGTTTTTAAATTATTATAAATTGATTTGAATTTGACTTTAGAATGTTAAAAAATATGTAGTAGGAGGCTGATCCAGTAAATCCGATGTATGTGATGTTTGATGTTTTTAGTGTTATTTTAAAATTTTAATTAAAAAATTATCTTAAAAAAATCAAATCATGCAATGATAACAACGGAAATGGAAATAATATGTGACTACAGATTTTGGATTTAAGGATCTTTAAAAATGAGAAGGTTTTAGAAAAAATGGAAAAAGGACTAAAAGAAATATGGGAAATAAATGAAAAAGGAGGTACTAATGCAAGTGTAACATGGGATACAATGAAAGCAGTGGTAAGAAGGCTAGGAATAAAATATTCATATAATTTAAAAAAACAAAAAGAGCAACATATAATGGGACTAGAAGAAGAAATTAAAGAATTAGAGAATATATTAAAAGTAGAGAAAACAAAATTATGTTAGAATTAACAGCAAAAAGAAAAGAAATACAAAATATTGAAATAGAACAAGTTCAAAGAAATCTAATTTACTTGAGAAGGGAATTTTATGAAAATAGTAATAAAAATTCCAAGATGCTAGCCAGAGTCACACAAGTCAAAAAAGCAAAAAAATTAATTGGAGTAATAAAGAATGAAAAAGGGGAAAGATGTTACAAGGTGAAAGAAAAACTTTTAATTTTTCAAAGGTTTTTTTTTTTTTACAAATTATATAAGGGAAATGAAATAGATTTGAAAAAAAGTCAAAAAGAAAAAGAAAATAATTTAAAGTGTAAAATCCGAGAAGAGGATAAAGAAATCATGGAAACTAAAATAGAAGAAGAGGTATTGGAAGTTATTAATAAATTAAAAATTGGTAAAGTACCAGGATCTGATGGATTGGGTGCTGAATATCATAAAAAAAAAACTTATTAGTCCCTAAAATGAAAAGGATGTTTAATAAAATTATGGAAGGGGAAACAATTCCATGAACTTGGAGACAATCCATGATAGTACTGATAGCAAAACCCAAGAAAGACCTTACAAACCCAGGTACTTATAGACTGCTATCTCTTATTAGTCAAGATGCTAAGATCTTTACAGCAATATTGGTAAAAAGACTGAATAAATTTAAACTCTCAAAGTACTCTTGGGTGTAACCCATCAGGGCCTGGCGCCTTTGTAATGTCCAGTGCCCTGAGGAACATCTCGACTTCTGGGGGGGAGGGGGGTGACTCTAATCTGTGCCCCTTAGTCCCTGGACTCATCTAATCTCCCATGGGGATCTCCCCCATCCTGCTTTGGGGAGAACACAGAGGCAAAATAGACATTTAGCATCTGTGCCTGTTCCCTCGCATCAGTCACTGGATCCCCTTCCTCCTTATTAAGCAGTCCCACCCCATCTCCCCTTCCTCTTGCTATTTACATGTTGATAGCCCTTTTTGTTGCTCTTGATATTCTTTGCAAGTGTCAGTCCATAATCAGCCTTAGCCTTTTGAAGAATTGTTCTGCAATGGGCCTCCTCCTACTGGTATGCCCTTTTGTCTATTTGTCCCAGGGTCCATTTCCTAGGAAGGTTCGTTTTGTATCTAATCACCTGAACCCTTTCTAATTTTTCTGCTTCTTTCTTATAACTTGGGGCCCAGAATTGGACACAGAATTTTAGATTAGGCCTTACTACTGTAGAGGATTAGGACTACTACTGTAAAATATAGAAATGCAACATACAAATACCAATGAAAACTAACTCAAACACAAATTTACAAAAAATCTGAACAGAACATTTCTAAAATCCTCTGCAGACACCTTTTAAAAATTGTGACATTTTCTGTTTTGGCTATTGCAAAGGTAGCAACCTTATTTGTGATTAAATTACTACAGACAGCCAAAAAGTAGCAGGTAATGAGTGCTAGAAGCTATTTAGGTTTTGGTTTTTGCTTTTTAAGATTCCCCAGAAAGTGACCCTTGGGTTCCTTCTACATGGGACAACGTAACAGATAATCTTCTACATCTTTTACTCATCCATTACCACATACTCAGCCACTGTGTGTTAGGAATTGCTTTATACATTCCTTCCAAATATGCAGAGGGCATTATTTGAAAAAGAAACTCAAGATATATTTTTATTTCATCCTCTTCACCTTCCAGCCTGTCACAGGTGACCAAGGTGACCAGTTTTCTACTCAATTGCTTACTAAGCCTGTGGGAACAGAGCTTGTGGGGAGTGATACAAGAAGACGTCCTTTCATGCTTTTCTGAAGAGAATTCTTGTTTGTGCCCATAAAAATGGAGCAGGTGTGCCCTGAGGGACAGCTAGCAGGAATCACATAAATGAATTCTGCATATTAATATACCCCCATATTTCTGCATCATACAGGAGTTGTGGGAGTATCTTCTTTAAAAGAACCACAACTTTCAACTCCCCTCTTGCTGTTTAAAAAAGTGCAACAGTAGACATATATAAAATGAGAGGAATTCAGTTTCATAGAATCATAGAATAGTAGAGTTGGAAGGGGCTATGAAGGCCATCAAGTACAACCCCCTGCTGTTGCAGGACACCAAGTTACACCATCCCACTCAGATGGCTGTCCAGCTTGCCTGGAATGTCTCTAGTGTGGGAGAGTCCACCACCTTTCTAGGCAGCTGGTTTCACTGCCATATTACTCTGACAGTGAGGAAGCTTTTCCTGATGCCCAGCCTGAATCTGGGTTGTTGCAACTTGAAGTGTCCTACACTCAGGCATCAGCAAGAAGAGACCTTTACCTTCCTCTTTGTGACAGCGTTTGAGGTACTTATAGAGGGTTATCATGTGCCCCCCCTGCCATCTTCTCTTCTCAAGGCTGAACATGCCCAGTTCTCTCAATCTCCCCTCATAGGGCACTGTATCCAAACCTTGGATCAGTTTTGAGGACCTCCACTGGACGATTTCCAATTTTTCTGCTTCTTTCTGATATCTGCTGCCCAGAACTGAACACTGTATTCCAGGTGAGGTCTGACTAGTAAAGAGTATAGGGGAACTACTACTTCTCATGATTTGGAAGTAAAGTTCTGTTAATGCATCCCAAAATACCATTTGGCCTTTTGACAGCTGAATCACATTGTTGGCTAATGTTTAGCCTACTGTTCACAATTACTCCAAGATCTTTTTCAGTTCTGTTCAGCCGCATATTCCCCAGAGTGGAATATGAATGGTTCCTTGTTCCTAGGTGGGGAACTTGGCACTTGTCCTTGTTGAATCTCATTCTGATGCTTTCAGCCCAGTGTTCATGTTCATCAAGATCACCCTGGATCTTCATTCTGTCTTCTAGGGTGTTTACTATTCCACCCAGTTTTGTATCATCTGCAAAATCTGATTCCCTTTCCTTGTACTTTCACATCCAAATCATTACAAAAAATGTTGAAGAGAACTGGGCCCAGGACTGGACCCTGTGGCACCCCACTAGTTACCTCCATCCAATTTGAGAAGGTGCCATTGTTGAGCACTCTTTGTGTATAATTTAGCAGCCAATTTTGGATCCACCTAACTGTTTTTCCATCTAGTCCACTTTTTGCTAATTTGCTTATCAGAATGTTGTGTGGCACTATGTTGAAAGCTTTGCTAGAGTCTAGGTAGATTATGTCCACTGTGTTCCCTTTGTCCATTTGGGAGGTTGCCCAGTCAATGAATGAGATTAAATTAGTCTGACAGGATTTATTTTTGATAAATCCACACTGGCTTCTATTCATCACTGCATTTTCTTCAAGATGCTTGCAGATGGATTTCTTAAATAATTTGCTCCAGAATTTTTCCAGGGATTGATGTCAGACTAACTGGTCTATAGTTCCCAGGTTCATCTTTTTTTTCCCTTTTTTGAAGATAGGGACAATGTTAACCCTTCTCTAGTTGCCTGGCACTTCTCCTGTTTTCCAAGATTTATCACAGATAATAGCCAGTGGTTCTGAAAGTTCCTCCATTAGCCCTTTTATGACTCTGGGATGGAGTTCATCAGGTCCTGGAGATCTGAAAGTATTTATTCCATCTAAGTATTTCTTGATCATTTGTCCATCTTGGACTGCCATCTCTCTCTTCCAGCTTGTACTTCCTTTTCATTGTAGCTTTCTTTGAGGGAGAAGACTCGGGTGAAGTAGAAATTGAACACCTCAGTCTTTTCCTTGTCAACTTCTATCACTCTGCCATCCACTTTAAGTAGCTGGACACTCTTCTCTTTCTTATGTCTTTTGTTCTGGATGCATCTGAGGAAGGCTTTCTTGTTGTGTTTAGCATCCCTTGCTAGTCTTAGTTCCTGTTTTAGCCTTCCTGCAATTCCTTACTATTGATTTATATTCTTCTTTCATGGCCTGGCTCTGCTGCCACTTCCTGTACATGTTGTTTTTTTCTTTCAGTGATTAACTTAACTTTTGGTGGAGCCATGTGGGTTCCCTCTGCTGTCTTCTAGACTTTTTTCTTGATAGAATTGTTCGTAGTTGTGCTTGGAGAATCTTCTTTTTCAAGAAGTCCCACCCCTCTTGGACTCCTTTTCCCTTAAGGGTTTGTTGCCATGGCACTTCGCTTATCATTTTTCTGAGTATGTAAAAGCTGGCTTTCTTAAAGTCCAGGACATTTGTTTGGCTCCAGTTACCCTTTGTCTCCTTTATAATTGAGAATTCAAGTATTGCATGGTCACTTTCCCCCAGAGTTCCCATGGTTGTTATTTTGTCCACCAGGCCATCCCTGTTAGTATTAAATTGAGGAGGTGAGGGAAGATGGTGACAAAGTAACATGCTCAGATACAGCTCCCACTTAGTTTGAAGAATTGAAGCTGCAATTATGAAAAGCAAGGATGTATCTACAGCCAAAGGAGGGAGAATAAGAAAGAGACAGTCCACTACAAGCCCTGGAGAAGAAAAGCTGAAAAAGGAGAGGAAGAAAAAACAGCTTAGAACTGAAAGCTTTCTCCCCTCCAATGGGGCAACGCACGCTGTGAGTATTGGGAGCAGCAGTAAGAGCAGACTTGCAGCATTTGCCACAACCCCCATAACTAGTTCAGCCTGTCAAGACATAGAAAGCAGTCCGTTAATTAAAAACCTGGTGAAGGAGAATGTAGGAAAGCAGAAACCTTTAGGATGAAAAGTAAACAGTTCAAAGAGGGAATATATTCTTCCCCTCATAGCCAAATTGCCTCTCTCAACAGTTTGGCGAAATCTGCTTTATATCTGCAGAAACCCTAATTTTTATTCTAGAGCATTTAAATAAAATTGAAAGGCAATCAGGAGCCTTAACCCAAACATATGCCCACCCAGTACCCAAGTCAGAGCAAAGAGGTAAGAAGAGGAAGATGCCATCGTTCCATGTCCCCCCACTTTAACTTTGAGTAAACACAATTTGCACAATATAAGACTGATGGGAGAGTACAGAGAGTATTCCAAACAAATCAGGTCCTAAAATCCTTCCCAAAGAAAGATGCTCAACTTTGAACAAATAAGGAAAGAATCCTTAGCTCTCTGACAGAGTTACTGAATCGAGTTATATCCTCACTGGATTTAAAACACTTCCACTTTCCACCATCACAAATGGACTGCAAAAGATTATTTCTAGACTTTAAATCACCTACTGTGCCCTTACAACTTTTTCACTTGGCACAGTATCTGAGAGGGTATGATATAATATTTTATATTTTTATTTAATCTTGTTAATTTTAATTTTATATTGTTATTTTTGTATTTTATTGTATTTTATTGTGTTTGTAAGCCACCCCGAGGCTTCGGCAAGGGGCGGCATAGAAATGTTCTAATAATAATAATAATAATAATAATAATATAATCCCGCAGAGAGTCTTCAAAGAGATATGAGTTAGAGTCCCTTCCAGAGCTGGAGGGGTTAATCATGGTACCACTTCATCAGTGATAACTTGAACAGCTGTGGAGGAGGCTAGCCTTGACATGAAAAATAAACCACCAATGAACAGTCAAAGTAAGCTAGCTGGTGCCCAGCCAACCAAGCAGGATGGACTTGTAAAACTAAGGAACAAACTAGATGAGCTATTAATGCCAATGCGAATTAGACTACACAAAGAAGACCTGGTCTTGGAGAGAAACAGTGATAGTTCAGATCCTGACTCTTCCCTTCAGTTAAGCCTAGCCCTTCTGAGCTCTCTGGATCTAAATTTGGATACCTCCATGTTCTGGTGGTTGAGAAAGATCTCACCAACTTGTGGACCAACAATGCCAGACTGCTATATGCACCCAAAGGTTTGGGCAATGTATTTCCATGAACTATACAAAGATCTTGATGCTGCCCATGTGACCTGGAATACTGTGTTTGAAAGTGTTCTGCCTTGGCCCCCGGTCCTGATCTCAAAAATTTATGAACTGCCCAGATGAAAATGGGCAAAGCCCCAGGAGAAGACCTGATTCCTCCAGAGGTGGTCAAAAACAACTTAGAATGGTGGGCTCCAGTTCTAGCGTCACTGCTCTCTTATATTGACATGACCGGGCAGATTCCAGCAGATTGGGGCTCTGCCATCACTGTTCCCATATTCAAGAAGGGAAAGAGAGATGACCCTGCAAATTATAGACCTATCAGTCTATTAAGCATTATTGGTAAACTATATGCTAGGCACCTATATGCGAAGCTCAGATTGGCTGGAACAGAACATGATATTGGCAGAGGAGCAGGCCAGCTTCAGGGAGTGTCACTCTACTATAGATCAATGCTTGGTGCTACAGCACCTCATTGAGAAATACATCTCAAGCAAAGTCACCTTGCTCTATGCAGCCTTTATCGACCTCAAGGCAGCTTTCGATTCCATCTCAAGGGTCAAACTATGGTCAAAATTAGAGGCCTCCAACATTGATAGGCACCTGCTCCTACTTATTCAGACTCTATATAGAGGCACCTCCCTAAAGGTCAGATGCAGCGTGCATGGTCACCTTGCAAATGCTGTTCCAACACAAAAAGGGATCAAACAATGCTGCATTCTTGGTCTACTCTTGTTCAACTTTTACATTATCTCACTGGTTGACCAGCTAAACCACATCGATCTTCACCCCCCCAAAATTGCAGGGGGGCATATAACTGTACTACTATATGCAGATGATGCAGCTATTATTTCAAGGACTCCAATCGGGCTCACAAGAGCACTGCGTAAGTTGACTGAATATTGCAAGGAAGAAGATCTCAGAATTAACTATCAAAAAACAAAAATCATGACCTTTGCAAAAAGACCAAAAACTCAATCATGGAAGATAAATTAGCACAAGATCAAGCAGGTTTCCCAATTCAAATATTTAGGTGTAGTCCTACAAGCAAATGGCTCCAGGAAGGCCCAAGGTGAATATGTGACATTAAACCCATTGAAGCTCATCAGCCATAATACAATTCATGAGATCTAAAGGTGGCCACTATATCCCCCTAGTGATTATACCAAGCAAAAGTACTAGCTCAACTACTGTATGGATCTCAACTGGGACCTTTCCCAAATACCCAAGCACTACAATGTGTCCAATCAAAATTTCTGAGGGCAATACTGGGTGTTCCTAGGGATGTCTCCAATGCAAAGATTAGAGACCAGTCAGATCAAAATTTTAGCTAGGATCTAGGGAGCTATCCTTGCATACTGGCTCAGTTTGGTGTACTTTCCAGTTGGCCTTGCTCCACTAATTCTGAAAGTCGATTTCAAATCCAACTGGATTAAATCATTTGAGTAGAAAATAGCTCTCTTGGTCCTTCCCCTGTGGACTGTACTAAAAATGGGCTTTGAACAGGCAACAGAAACCATCAAGCAGTGCACAGCAGACATTGAAAGACAAAGCGATCTCAATAATGCCCCATAATTCTACCTTAGGAAGGACTACAGACATGTGATAATAGCTGCACTCAATCTCAAACATTTGGAACTGCATAAACACAGAAGGGCTTTTACCTTGGCCCGCCTTAACAGACTCCCCTTGGCATGGTATAAAAAGATCCCCTGGTCAGAGCGCCTTTGCCCCCATGGTGTGGAACAGATAGAAACTACAGAGCATGTCCTGTTGAGGTGTACATTATATAGGGATATTTGCACTGCACTCATTTCCCCACTGATGAATCATTTCCCTGGCCATAAGGAACAATATATCTGTATACTGCTGGCTGAAACTAATCCAACAATAACATACAGTGTAGCTAAATTCTTTGCAGCCACGATGAGTGTCTGAAGACAGATCCTGAGGGAGTGTGGTCCTATCTAGTTGGACAAAAGACAAAGTCTGGGAATGTCATCTACTTAAGATGACTGATACGAACTATGGTGGAAATATATTGTGTCGAAGTATCTATTAATCTGACTGGGGTTTTATGACAGGTAACTATCAATGTATTTTCTTCTTTTTAAAATCTATTTATTTATTCAGCGGAACTGGTCTTTCACCATAATAAAGTTTTATCTATTTGTCCACCAGGCCATCACTGTTAGTATAAAATTGAGGATAGCTGATCCTCTCGTACTTTTCTCTACTTTCTGCTGGAGAGAGTTGTCAGCAACACATGCTAGGAATCTCTTGGAGGGGCTATGCTTGGCAGAACTTGTCTCCCAGCATATATCAGGGAAATTGAAGTCCCCCATGATGACTACATCATTCTTCTTGGAAATGCTGGCAAGTTGCTTTTTGAAGGTTGCATCCCTGTCCTCTTTCTGATTGGGTGGATGGTAATATATGCCAATAACTATGTTATTATTTTTTGCTCCCTTTAAATTTAGCCAGATGCTTTCAATAGGCTACCAAGTTCTTATTGTATTTCTGTGCAGACATGTGTGTCTCTTACATATAGTGCAACTCCACCTCCCTTTTGTCCTTTCTATTTTTCTTGAACAGGTTGTATCCATCAACCTGTTATTCCATATAGAGTTCCAATCATGTAAGTCAACCCACCAACTTTCCATTATTCCTAAAAGATCACAATTGCCCTCATGTACTATGAGCTTCAATTCATGTTGTCTGTTTCCCATACTCGGGGCATTGGTGTAGAGACATCGAAGTTCATTCTCGCTGTGCCCTGGTTTTCTTCCTATGTTTTCTGGGAGACTGGTGTTGGGCCCTGCCTGAGGTTTTTTCTTTGTTGAAATATTTAAGTCTTTGCCAGGTGATGGTATGCCATGCTGCACATCTCCCTCCCGTATAGGTTTTAGTTTAAAGCCCTCCTGATGAACTCATATAGTGGCTTTTCATTCTTTGTGAGGTGCAGCCCATCATTCGCTAATAGTCCATCTTCCAGGAAGCTTAGCTTGTGGTCCCAGAATTCAAATCTCTCTTTATGGCACCACCAGCATACCAGTCATTCACTTGAAGGATTTTTCTTTCCTTAACAGTTTCTCTTCCACATACTGGTAGGATTGAGAAGACTCTCTGGGCCCCACTGTTTTTTATTTTCCTGCCTAGAGCTTTGAAGTCTGATGTTATCTCAGCAAAACTTCTCATGGCTGTGTCATTAGTTAGTTCCCATGTGGAAGAGAAGGAAGGGGTATTTGTCAGTGGGTCGTATGGGTTGTGTGAACTTGCTGGTTATATCTTTAACCTTGGAGCCAGGCAGATAGCATACTTAGCAATTCTCTGGGTCATCACGATACACATATTTTTCCATCATACCCAAGAGGAAATCTCCCACAACTATCACTCTTCTCCTTTTCATGTTGCAAACTTTGGTATCCTTGTCCTTTCTTGATTGGCCTTTTGTCTCTTTTTCAGAGTTACCCAGTGTGCCATATAGTTCTTTCACAGTGGGTTTCTCACACGCCTTCCTCAAGGAACCTGAAGCAGTTTGAGAGTTCCACTGTTTCCACAGGTGCAGATTATTTTCTAGGTCTTCTGTGTCTGTCACCCTGTTCCAGTAAGTTTCCTCATTTGCCCTTCCCTCGGGGTTCTCTTCTGCTGCCTCTGTTTGCTGTTGGTCTTCTTCCTTCTGGACTATACTTACCTGTTGCAGCTCCTCCACTTTATCTAGAAACTCTTCGTTTTCTTTAATTGTCCGGAGGGTGAACACTCACTGCTCTAGTGCTCTTACCTTTTCCTGTAATAGGTATACTAGTGTGCAGCAGTTGCAGTTGTTGCAGGCCACCACTGTGGAGTTTCTTGGCACATTGTCTTTGCCACCATGAGCAAGGGGGAAATTAAAGTGAAATAAAGGACCTTTGCCACCAAACTCTTGTTTGATCTCCCTATTTGTTCTCTCCCTGGGAGCTTGGCTGCTTATATTCCAGAGGCCCTAGACCAGCTGGAGTAGCTTGCTCTGATGTTGCTTTGATGCTCTGCTTGGAGTCAGGAACCAGAACTATTTGGAGACAGTTTGATTGACTCCAAATGTTATCTATGAAAGCTGGGTATTAAACCCAAATTTCAAGTACCTGAAAAATACACTGCTGTAATTTCAGTACCAAGAGACTCATGTTGTTAAAGGAGTTTTCAATGGTCACCTGTGCAGAATGGTTAAAAAGTGATGGAAAATGAAAAGTAAAAACTGTAGTAAGTGTTTATACACCCCTCAACATATATATGTAAGAGCTGACATTCTATACAGTATCCTGTCTTTGTTCCCTTATTGCTTTTCGCTAAGGTATGCTTCTTGGTGATACACCCAACTTCTTTTTAAACATTTACAAAAGGCTTAATCTCATGGACTAATTCATTAAAACTTCCAAAGAGTCTGAGGAAGTCAGGATTTGGTCCCCTAAGGAAATAACTTCCAAGAAGATATTAAGAATAATTATCTCTCTTTCAGGACCTTGTCATTCTAATACTCTTCTTTCATCTTGGAAGATCAAATTCTTTGATGCAGCCACTAGAGAAAGAGTTGGTCTTGTAACTAAAGACTGGATGATATGTACTGGCGTATAATCACTCTCTGGTCTAGTAGGAATGTTAACTTTTCTATAACAGAAAACTGCTCAAAAGAAGATCATAAAATCTATCATACTCTTATCTATTGGTCCTATATGTGTATATCCATCCAATTCAGTGCCTCTGCCTATCCCTTTACATATACATGGATGCAATATAAAAATACTGGCAAAAAAGAGATTGACCAGCTCCTAATGGGGAAACAGTTGATTCTTAACAGTTAAATTTGATTTGTTCTCTCTAGGTCAACCTCTACTATCAGATTTAATTGCTAGGGATAAAATCCAGGCTTTCAAAATAATTTGAAACTGAGCACAGGAATGTTTAAAATTCTCATCAGCTAGTTCAGGGAGCAATCCCACTGCATTTCAGGACAAGATCTTAGTTGGCAAGGGATTTTTAGAGTAAGGTAGTCAATACAGTACTGCCTACTGTATTTTTAGGTAGTCAGTACAGTACTGCCTCAAACATCATCAAAATATTTAAGGGCTATTTTTCTGCCCCACTGATTACCTGTAACTTTTTTTATATGGTTCCCTTCACTTACAGAGTTTCTATCACGTATAATCTGGTGAGATTCAAATAACAGATGCAATCTTAATGTATAGTAATCAAAAACTATACAGTTTTGGGCTGCATGTGATCTAAAGCGAGCCTGAAATAAGGCAGTGATCTTGATTTTTATTGCAGGTAGCGCAGTAACAGCTAATAGATGAACTGTTGCCACAACACTTCAAAATTTATTCTGAAAAATAGCCCAACAGTTCTAAATCCAGATCTTTTGCAGAGGAAGTTAGAAGCATCCACAGTAGTACCTCATAGTTTGAATGACTCTAACTTCGAACAATCCAGAGTTTGAATGCTAAAGTTGAGATAAAATTGCTCTGAAGTTCAATCAATGCTTGTACGTTCAAGCTGGATGCACAGTAAAAAAAGTGATCACTGCATAAACATCATCTGTTGTGCACCCAAGTGGTCTCTCACTGTGAAATACCTCTTGCATAATGCTCATGCAGTATAGTAAATGTGATGTTCATATTGTGAGCCGCCCCGAGGCTTCGGCGAATGGGGCGGCATATGTCTTAATAAATAAAATAAATATTATACAGTACATTTTACATATTTTATTGTTTCAAGTTTTAATTAATAATTTTGGCATGTATTTTTGTTATTTTTACCTTAAATTATGCGTATTTACCATTTAAGTTTATCAAAATGGGTATTGTTTAGGGTCTGGGAACAGATTAATTCACTTTCCATTATTTCTAATGGGGAAAGTTGATTCACACTTTGATTCAGAGTTTGACTGGCCTCCAGCAACAAATTAAATTTGAAGTACAAGGCACCATTGTATATGTTTTAATGCAGGAATTGATTCAGTGGATTCCTTCTGGTAAGATTTAAAAATGGCTAGAGTTCTTTGTTTTCTAGCATTATCTTCCTGAAAGTCAAGGATGAAGGGGTTCCATTCCTCTGCTGGAAGTGATACCCTAAGTTTCTTTCTTCTTCATTTGATGTGACTTCTAGAGTGCTACAAACCACACAGATATTTGTGGACAGGGACCTAAAAACTCAGATGGAATTTATCAATTAATAATTTTTAAAAGAGGATTATTTCGTTAAGACTGCCGATTGCTCCTGCTTTTTTATATAACCATCACATATTATTGATAGGATGCCAAATTATTATATACAAGCTGTACTTACTGATTGGAGACATTGCTATAATTACTCCTTCATATGACATGTGTCATTTACGGTAAATGTAAAAAGACCAATAAAACAGCATAACTCAAGCCTTTCAGATCCTGCATCCACAGGAAGAGAAGGGTATATATTGATCCACCATCATGGGATGGATTAATAAATTATCAATAAATAAGAGCATTGGTTCATTTTGGTCTTGTGCAGACAATCAAAGTCTATAAGGGGTGGGGTACAATAGAGGGAAAAGGAATGTTCTGGCAGCATTTGAAAATATCAAGTGACAAACCTAACAGCTTAGATATAATTTCTGAGTCAATTGGCAATCATTGTCTTTGATTTCTGTAAGGTTTCACTGAACATTTTATTACCAATAAAAAACCAACTGAAATGAAGTGTGAGAGGTCATGTGGTGTAGTGGTTAAGAGTGCAGGACTGGGGTGGCATAAGGTGCAGATACAATTGAGATATACTAAAGACTATAGAATGTGGGGCTTTTATAAAGATTTAACAGCATTTGATCAAGTGATGCTTAAATATTATTTATTTATTTAGAAAATTTCTAGGCTGCCCCATTCACCAAAGCCTCAGGGCAGCTTACAAATAAATAAATTAAAATACATAAATAACAATATAAAATACACATAACTGCATAAAATAAGTCACCCTGGCCAAAAAACTTTAAAAGAAAAATAACATTAACAATTAAAATGACGCTTGAATAAAAAGGTCTTCGCCTGGCGCTGAAAAACAAACAACGACGGCGCCAGGTGGACCTCTCTGGGGAGCGCATTCCATAGATTGGGCGCCACCACAGAGAAAGCCCTCCTCCGAGCACCTATCCTCCTAATTTCCTTCACGGAGGGTTCCCGGAGAAGGGCCTCTCCCGCTGATCTCAGGGGGCGGGCGGGCATATATGGACATAAGCGCTCCTTCAGGTAGCCAGGACCCAAGCCGTTTAGGGCTTTATAAGTGATCACCAATACCTTGAATTGGGCCTGGACTTCAATGGGAAGCCAGTGAAGCTGACGGAGGACTGGAGTCATGTGAGCATAACGCCCAGTCCCTGTCAACAGCCTGGCAGCTCTATTCTGAACCAATTGAAGTATCCGGACCGTCTTCAAGGGTAGCCCCACGTAGAGCGCGTTGCAGAAGTCAAGTCGGGAAGTCACCAACGCGTGTGTCACTGTCGCCAGGCAGTTGTACTCCAGGTAGGGGCGCAGCTGATGAATCAGCCGAAGCTGAAAGAAAGCGCTCCTCGCCACTGCTGTCACCTGAGCTTCTAGTGAAAGCTCTAGGTCGAGGAGCACTCCCAAGCTGCGGACCTTGTCCCTAAGAGGGAGTGCAACCCCGTTCAGGACTAGGTTAAATTCACCCTCAACAAAGCTCAATCCGCCAACCAACAGGACCTCCGACTTGTCTGGATTGGGCTTCAGTTTATTGGCCCTCATCCAGCCCATTACCTCGGCCAGGCACCGGTTCAGCACAGCCACTGCCTCACCTGGATTGGTGGAAAACGAGAGGTAGAGCTGGGTATCATCAGCGTACTGATGATTCCGCAGCCCACACCTCCTGATGACCTCTCCCAGCGGTTTCATGTAGATGTTAAACAGCAAAGGGGACAAAATGGACCCCTGCGGTACTCCATGGCATAGCTGCCATGGGGCAGAGTCATAGTCCCCCAGCACCACCTTCTGGAAACAGTCATTGAGATAAGAACGGAACCACTGCAGAGCAGTGCCTCCGACCCCCACTCCCGGTAGCCTATCCAGAAGGATACCATGGTCGATGGTATCGAAAGCCACTGAGAGGTCCAGAAGAACCAACAGGGACGCACTCCCCCTGTCCTTCTCCCTGCACAGGTCATCGTACAGGGCAACCAAGGCAGATTCAGTACCGTACCTGGGTCTGAAGCCGGACTGCAATGGGTCCAGATAATCAGTTTCATCCAAGAGTGCTTGGAGTTGTCCCGCCACCACCCACTCCAACACCTTGCCCAGAAACGGGATGTTGGCCACTGGTCTATAATTAGTGGCCATCTCTGGATCCAGTGACACTTTCTTCAGGACCGGTCGGACTACCGCCTCCTTTAAAGAGGCAGGTACCCGACCCTCCCTCAGAGAAGCGTTAACCACTTCCAAGATCCAGAGCCCAATCCCGTGCTTGGCGTTATTTATTAACGAAGACGGGCAAGGGTCCAATAGGCAAGTGGTGGGACGTACTCGTCCAAGCACCTTGTCCACATCATCAGGACGCAATAACTGAAATTCATGCATTAATTTTGGACCAGGCGGTGGCATTGGTATCTCCCCAGAAACCTCTGAGTCACAAGTAGAGACTAGCTCACGACGAATCTGAACGTTTTTCTCCCTGAAATCCTTGGCAAAGCCGTCACAGCAGGCCTTCGAGGGTGAAACCAGATCTTTCTTGGGGCCAGGATAAACCAGGCCATGCACCACTCGAAAAAGCTCCGCCGGATGGCATTTTGAGGAGGCAATGGAGATGGAGAAGAATTTCTTTTTTGCCGCCCTCACCGCCACAGCATAGGCCCGATAATGGGCTCTTAAGTGTGTTCGGTCAGATTCATCCCGTGATCTCCTCCACCTACGCTCTAGCCATCTCCCAGCCTGCTTCATCGCCCGCAATTCAGGTGTATACCAAGGGGAAGAGTGGGCTCTGCCCGGCGGGAGAGGACGCTTAGGAGCGATTGTGTCAACAGCCCTGTTCATCTTCCCGTTCCACAGTTCGACCAGGGCCTCAACAGGAGCACCAGTCTTGTCAGCCGGAAACTCCCCCAGGGCCTTCAGGAATCCATCTGGATCCATCCGGCTCCGAGGGCGGACCCACACAATCGGGTACGCACCCTTACAGAGGGAGAGGCTGCTCTCGAGCTCAAACCTCACCAGGAAGTGATCTGACCATGACAGGGGTGTCAGGCATAAATTCTTCACCCTCAGACCACCCTCTTCCTGCCCCATCGAGAAAACCAGGTCCAGGGTGTGTCCACATGCATGGGTCGGGCTGGTGACATGTTGAGACAGCCCCATGGCCGTCATGGAGGCCATGAAGTCCTGAGCCGTCCCGGTCAGACCAGTCTCGGCATGGAGATTGAAGTCCCCCAGGACCAACATCCTGGGGGTCCTCAACACCAGGTCCGAGATGATCTCCATCAGTTCAGGCAGGGAGACTGTTGGGCAGAAGGGTGCACGGTACACCAACAGAATCCCCAATCTGTCTCGGTCGCCCAACACCAAGTAGAGACACTCCAGCCCTGGCCTCGAAGGGACCGGAAGTCCCGTGAGGGAGATGGAGGCTCGGTAAACCAAAGCAACCCCCCCTCCCCTCCAGGCATGGCCGGTGCTAAACCAAATGCCCAGGCGGGCACATTTGAGAGAGGGTGACATCCCCCCCCCTCTCCCGCCCAGGTCTCCGTTAGGCAAGCCAGGTCGGCCCCCTCATCCACAATCAAGTCATGGATGAGGGAAGATTTATTGTGGACCGACCTGGCATTAAGCAGCAGCACCGTCAGGCCTGAGGAAATAAGATGGGAAAATGATTAAAAGACTATATAATTTCTTACTAGATAGGAAAATGAAAGCTGAACAGGTTAAGGAAACTATGATAACGTGGGCACAAAACTTTGGATATAATACTGAATTAGAAAAATGGCAAAAGCTGTGGGAAAGAAATATTAAGGTAACATTAGCAACTTTGTATAAAGAAAACTTGTATAAAATGTTTTATAGATGGTATTTGTCTCCAAATAGACTAGCCAAGATGTTTCCAAATATGTCAAATGGATGTTGGAAATGTAAACATAAATTGGGTACCTTCTACCATATGTGGTGGACTTGCGATAAAGCAAAAAAGTATTGGATTAAAATACATAAATAGCTTGAGGAAATGTTACAAAAATCCTTAGCTTTTAAACCTGAAGTTTTCTTATTAGGCATTATACCAGTTGATATTAGTAAACAAGAAATGTACTTGATTTTACATGTAATTATTGTGGCGAGGATTGCATTTGCCCAACACGGAAAAAGTGAAGAACCACCCACCGATGAACTGATCCTAAAAAAGATCTTGGACTGTGCAGAAATGGAAAGATTGACTTTGTCATTGAAGGAGAAATAAGATACTGATTTCTATCAAACTTGGGACTCTTTTTATTATTGGCTAGAGAAACGGGACTTCGTATAAATTCAAATATGTTTTTAAGTTATCATAAATAGAAAAATTGTGGGGGCTGACCCAGCAAGTCCAATGTTTCTGATGACTGATGTTGTTTTCAGTTTTTCCTTGTATTAGGATTATTTAGAATAAAACTTATTTAAAAAAAAAAAAAGAGTGCAGGACTGGGACTCCAGACACCTGCATTCTAGTCCCTCCTCAGCCATGCAGCTCAATGGGTGACTTTAGGCCAGCCACAGACTCTCAGTTCAATCTATCTCACAGGGTTGAACTTGTGAGCATAAGACTGATAAGAAGAAGAAAATTATGTAAGCCAACCTGAGTTCCTTGGAAGGATGAAGAGCGCTTACGTCCGTATATGCCCGAATGCCCCTTGAGATCTGTGGGAGAGTCCCTTCTCCGGGAACCCTCCATGAAAGAAATTAGGAGAGTAAGTACTCGGAGGAGGGCTTTCTCTGCAGTGGCGCCCAACCTATGGAATTCACTCCCCAAAGAGGTCCGCCTGGCACCGTCGTTACTGGTTTTTCGGCGCCAGGTAAAGACCTTTTTATTTAAACATCATTTTAATTGTTAAAATATATGATCTGGCCAGGGCAACTTCTTCTTCCTTCTCTTTTCTCCTCCTATATTCTTTATCTACTTATTTTATACTGTTAATTTTAATTTTATATTATTATGTTTGTATCTCAGTGTATTTTTTGTATTTTTGTATTTAGTGGTAATTTATTATGTTCTATTGTATTTCAATGTATTTTATTGTGTTGTAAGCCGCCCCGAGGCTTCGGCAAGGGGCGACATAGAAATGTAATAATAATAATAATAATATTGGAAAAGGGTGACAAGTGCAGAAGAATGAGAAGAACTAGAAGACATTCTGTCCCAGTGGTAGCTATGGAACTTTGGAACCACTTTCAGTTACTCGAGGATGAGACTGGAAGACAACCTGCTGTGAAAGACCTGTAAGATTTCCCATACAACACTGCAATATAGTGAACAGTGTTAGTTGTGGGAGACTCCCTGTGTTATGGGATTTAAACAAATGTATGTCAGGAAGATATACCCATGGACTTGTCAAGTATGCTGTCACCCTGGAGCACAGATTAGTGATATAACTGAAAGACTGCCAAGGCTCTTACAGCCCACTGACATGTATCCCTCCCTTCTTATACATGTGGAAACAAATGACACTTCCAAATGGAGCTCTGAAGAGATCACATCAGACTATGAAGCTTTAGGGAAGAAAGACAAGAACTTTGGGGCCCAGATGCTATATTCCAGTTTTAGAAGAGGAAGATACAGGGAAAGAAAAATACTTGAAGTGAATCCCTGACTCTAAAGGTAATGCCAACGTGAGAGATTTAGATTCTGGGACCACAGACTACACTTCCTGGAAGATGGACTGTGGAATGGGTTGCACATTACAAGAACTGGAAAGAATGTGTTTGGCCACAGCATGAAGTATATCAGGAAGGCTTTAAACTGAGCTGGGATGGGGGGGGGGGTTCAGGCCCCCAAGAAACTTGTCTGCACTGGACAAGTGTGGGGAGAGGATCAGGGCTCTGGGAGCAGGGTTTTAGAGGTATTCCAGGGACTGACAAGACTCCTACAAAGAGGCCAGGTATCAGGGAACATGGGAGGAAGGAGGAGGCTGGGGACTCCAAGGAAAGGAAGCTGTGGGAAGGAGTTGAGGTGCATGTATACCAATGCTAAAAGCCTGGGTAATAAACAGTAAGAGCTTGAAGCTCTACTAGGAATAAGAGGGTATGACCGGGTAGGGATCATAGAAATTTGGTGGGATGAATGGCAAGACTGGAATATAAACATAGAGAGGTATCACTTTTTAGAAAGGACAGGAAGGGAAAGAGGGGTGGAGGCATGGCTTTATACTTCAAGGAAGAGATAGGACGCAATATGATAGAATGCAGCACAGATGGGGATTTGGAAGAGACAGTCTGGGTGAAACTTTGGGGTTTTGACAGGGAGAAGGACCTGACAGTGGGGGTATGTTATCGCCCTCCAGGTCAACTTGAGATCCTGGATGATGTCCTGACAGATCAGATTCTAAGGATATCTTGAGAGAGAGACACAGTAATTATGGGAGATTTCAATCTCCCAGACATCAGTTGCGAGACTCACTCGGCGGTGACAGCCAGGTCACGTTGCTTGCCAGCAGCTATATAGGGAAGGTTTTTAACACAGAGGGTTCGAGAGGCGACAAGGGGAGGGGGGACATTCTTGACTTGGTCTTGATCAACATGGAGGCACTGACAGATGAAGTACAGATTAGGGGAGGTCTGGATGCTTTCACAGCCATACCTTGCAACTGGGAAAACCATGGCCTTGACTATACGCACTTTTGTTGGCAGGGTGAGGTCTCTGCTTTTTAGAATGCTGTCTAGATTTGCCATAGCTTTCCTCCCCAGGAGCAAATGTCGTTTAATTTCTTGGCTGCAGCCCCCGTCTGCGGTGATCTTGGAGCCCAGGAAAATCTGTCACTACCTCCATTTCTTCCCCATCTATTTGCCTGGAAGTGAGAGGACCGGATGCCATGATCTTAGATTTCTTAATGCTGAGTTTCAAGCCAACTTTTGCACTCTCCTCCTTCACCCGCATCAAGAGGCTCTTTAGTTCCTCCTCACTTTCTGCCATTAGAGTGGTATCATCAGCATATCTGAGGTTGTTGATATGTCTCCCAGCAATCTTAATTCCAACTGGTGATTCATCTAGCCCCGCCTTTCTCATTATGTGCTCTGCACACAAGTTAAATAGGCAGGGCGACAGTATACAGCCTTGTCGAACTCCTTTCTCAATTTTGAACCAATCAGTGATTCCATGTCCAGTTCTCACTGTTGCTGCTTGACCCACATAAAGGTTTCTCAAGAGAGGAATAGGTTGGTCTGGTACTCCCATCTCTTTAAGAACTTCCCCCAATTTGTTGTGATCCACACAATCAAAGGCTTTATAGCAGAGTCAATGAAGCAGAAGTAGATGTCTTTCTGGAACTCCCTAGCTTTCTCCATGATCCAGCATATGTTGGCAATTTGATCTCTAGTTCCTCTCCCTCTTCGAAATCCAGCCTGTACTTCTTGTAGTTCTCGGTCCACATACTGCTGGAGCATAGCTTGTAGGATTTTGAGCATCACTTTGCTAGCATGTGAAATGAGTGCAATGGTGCAGTAGTTTGAACATTCTCTGGCATTGCCCTTCTTTGGGATCGGAATGTAAACTGACCTTTCCAATCCTGTGGCCACTGTTGAGTTTTCCAGATTTGCTGGCATATTGAGTGTAGCACTTTTACTGCATCATCTTTTAGGATTTTGAATAGCTCAGCTGGAATATTGTCACATCCACTAGCTTTATTGTTGCTCAGACTTTCTAAGGCCCATTTGACTTCACATTCCAGGATGTCTGGCTCGAGGTCAGTGACCACCCCATCATGGTTATCAGGAATGTTAAGCTCTTTCTTGTATAGTTCCTCTTGCCATCTCTTCTTAATCTTTTCTGCCACTGTTAGGTCCCTGCCATTTTGGTCCTTTATCATGCCCATCTTTGCATGAAATGTTCCCTTCATATCTCGAATTTTCTTGAAGAGATCTCTGGTCCTCCCTATTCTACTGTTTTCTTGTTTCTTTGCACTGTTCATTTACGAAGGCATTCTTATCTCTTCTAGCTATTCTCTGAAATTCTGCATTCAATTGGGTGTATCTTTCTTTTTCTCCCTTGCCTTTCGCTTCCCTTCTTTCCTCATCTATTTGTAAAGCTTCCTCAGACAGCCATTTGCTTTCTTGTATTTCTTTTCTTCAGGATGGTTTTAGTTGCTACCTCTTGTACAATGTGGGGGATTGCAGGTGGCTCAGTGGTTTAAACCGCTGTGCTGCTGTGCTGGTTGATCGAAAGGTCACCGGTTCAAATATGCACAAAGGGGTGAGTTCCCATTGCTCCATCCCAGCTCCTGCCAACCTTGCAGTTCGATTGCATACAAATGCAAATAGATAAAAAGGTACCACTTCAGTGGGCAGGTAACAGCGTTCCTTGCACTTCAGTGTTTAGTCATGCCAGCCACATGACCACGGAGACTGTCTGTGGACAAACCCTGGCTCCCTCGGCTAGGAAACAGAGAGGAGAACCGCCCCCTAGAGTCAGGCATGACTGGACATAATTTCAAGGGGAAACCTTTACCTTTTACTTGTACAATGTTGCAAATCTCCGTCCATAGTTCTTCAGGCACTCTGTCTATCAGATCTAATTCCTTAAATCTATTTGTCACCTCTACTGTATATTCATCAGGGATATGATTTAAGTCATACCTGAGTGGCCTAGTGCTTTTCCCTACTTTCTTCAATTTACGCCTAAATTTTGCAACAAGAAGCTCATGATCTGGGCCACAGTCAGCTCCTGGTCTAGTTTTTACTGACTGTATAGAGCTTCTCCATCTTTGGCTGCAGAGCACGTAGTCAATCTGATTTCTGTGTTGACCGTCTGGTGATGTCCATGTGTAGAGTGGTCTCTTGGGTTGTTGGAAAAGAGTGTTTGCTATGACCATCGTATTCTCTTGACAAAATTCTACCAGCCTGTGCCCTGCTTCATTTTGTACTCCAAGGCCAAACTTGCCTGTTATTCTGGTTATCTTCTGGCTTCCTACTTTAGCATTCCAAACCCCCATGATAATAAGGACATCATTTTTGGGTGTTAATTCTAGAAGGTGTTACAGGCCTTCATAGAGCCGGTCAACTTCAGCCTCTTCAGCACCAGTGGTTGGGGCATAGACTTGGACTACTGTGATGTTGAATGGTTTGTCTTGAATTTGAACTGAGATCACTCTGTCATTTTGGAGATTATATCCCAGGACAGCTTTTCCTACTCTTTTATTGACTATGAAGGCTACTCCATTTCTTCTGAGGGATTCTTGCCCACAGTAGTATACCTGATGGTCATCTGAATTAAAATCACCCATTCCTGTCCATTTTAGTTCACTGGTTCCTAGGATGACGATGCTCAGTCTTGTCATCTCGTTTCACCACATCCAGCTTGCCTTGATTCATGGATCTTACATTCCAGGTTCCTATAGAGTATAGATCTTTACAGCATCGGACTCTCCTTTTACCACCAGATACATCTGCAACTGAGTGTCCTTTCGGCTTTGACCCAGTCTCTTCATTCTTTCTGGCGGCACTAGTACTAGCCCTCCACTCTTCCCCAGTAGCATATTGAACACCTTCCAACCTGAGGGGCTCATCTTCCAGCATCATATCTTTTTGCCTTTTGGTACTGTCCATGGGGTTTTCATAGCAAAGATACTGGAGTTGCCATTTCCTTCTCCAGTGGATCAGCTTTTGTCAGAGCTCTCTGCCATGACCTGTCTGTCTTGGGTGGCCCTGCATGGCATAGCTCATAGCTTCATTGAGCTACACAAGCCCTTTTGCCACAACAAGGCAGTGATCCATGAAGGAGAGGTGGAAAATTATCGTTCGATAAAGTTAGATTATATATAGAGAAAACCTTGGGGGAAAATTCCAACAGATGGATACAGAGCTACAAGAACAAGCAATTAAAGAGGAAGAAACGGAAGAAAGTATAAATAAATTAAGAACAGGGAAAACTCCTTAGATAGATGGATTATGGTCATAATATTATAAAGATTTTAAAAAGATCTTGATTCCAAACTTGAAAATTTTGTTCAATAAAATATTGGAAGGAGGAAATATGCCAGCATCTTGGAAATACTCTTCAAATGTTTCAATACGTAAACCTAACAAAAATTTGATAGATCCAGAGGCTTATAGATCTATATTGTTGATTAACCAAGATGTGAAAATTTTTACAGCATTATTGGACAATAGAATGAATAAATTCATTGATAAACATATTAAAGTGGATCAAAGTGGTTTTATAGCAGGAAGACTGATGGCAGACCTGACCAGAAGAGTACTGAATATATTAGAGGTTACAAGTAATGGTAAAATAAAAGCTGGCATAATAGTGTTATACATTTTACTGGCCTTGATTGTGTGGATTGGCCAACAATGAAGTTATTAATAGAAGCCTTAGGATTTGCAAAATGATTTAATGGTATAATAGAGCAACTATGTTCAGGAAATGTGACAAATGTGATAGTAAATAGTGGCATACTGGAGCAATTATCCCTGGGCTGAGGTACTACACAAGAAAGTCCCCTTTCCCCATTGTCATTTGTCTTAGTTATAAAATTATTAACAAATAATATTAGGAATAATAACACAATAAAAGATATAGGTTTGGGGGATGGAAATAAGATTACTTTATTTGCTGATGATACCTTGTTAACAATAAAGGATCCACCAACAGTTATGGACCATTTCGAAAAATTTGGAAAGATAGCCGGTTTTACAGTTGAATCAGGAATGATGTTATTCAATTGTGCCAAAGAAGAGAAGGAAAAGATTAGGTGTAAAATTTAACATTAAGATATCACAGGTCTACAAGGAGAAAGCCTCGAAAATGAAAGTAGCTAAATTTTACCAGAATCGGGTCACTAAAAAAGGAAAATTAAACCCTGAGTATTAATTGGCTCCTGTTTCCAAGATACAGTTTCAGGTCAAAATTGCATCAAAAGAATACAAAATCGCAAGGGAGATGTGCGATTATGCTCAATAACTTTCCTGCAAAATGTGGCAGCCAACCAGATCACTTTCACAAGTCCAGCCAATTGTCCCCTAGCCTGTACTTATGTCACCCATTCCTATACCCCAAGGGCAAAACCTTGCACTTATCCACAGTGAACACCATCCTGTTGTCCCCCACCCACTTCCATTGTCTGTCCAGATCCTTCTGGACCTGGAATAACTACTCCTCAGTTGTGGCCACCACCCCCATTTTAGTATCATCTGTGAATATGATAAGCAACCTGGTCACACCCTCTTCCAGGTCATTGATTAAAAGACTGAACAGGAACTGTCCCAGGACAGAGCCCTGGGGGACCCTGCTCATCACCTGCTGCCATCTTGATGATTCCCCACTAATAGTTAGTCTCTGCTTTCGGTCAGTCAACCATGCCCTAATCCATCAGACAGTGCATTGGTCTATTCCAAAATTCTTCCATTTCTCAACCAGGATATCATGCAGCCCTTTGTCAAAGGCCTTGCTGAAATACAGGTAAACCACATCAACTGCACCCACTCTGTCTAGCCACTTCAAAACCTTTACATAGAATTCCACAAGGTTCATCTAGCAGGACCTGTTTTTGTGGAAGCCGTGTTGCATGGCTGCCAGCCTCCCTTCCCTATCTAAGGTTACTAGATCTCTTGCTACTATCAGCCACTGTTTAGAGCCGACATGATACCAGAAGGAAGAGAAGGCCAGGCTACAAGGAGGAATAAACCCAGATAGCAGGGAAGGTTTATTCCCTGGAAGGGAACCAGGAAGCCTATAGCTTGGAATGAACTGCGCCTAGTGAGGGATGCTAAAAGGAACAGAAAGGCCTTCTTCAGATATGTCAAAGTAAAAGTAGAAGACAGAAGAAACGGGGGTTCAACTATTCAGTGTGGATGGCAAAATGATAACAGATGACAGAGAGAAGGCAGAAGTGCTCAATTTCTACTTTGGCTCGGTCTTCTCCCAAAGAAGATCTATGACCTTCCTGAAGAAGGGAAAGTACAAGCTAATAGAGCAAGATGGTAGCTCAAGATTGATAGGCAAATGGTCAAGGATCATCTAAACTGGGTTGAAGGAGTTCAAATCTCCAGCACCTAGTGAAATCCATCCTCTCACCACTACCTGAAAGTTTGAGAAATCATGGATGACAGGGGAAGTGCAGGATGACTGGAGCAGGGCTAAAATTGTCCCTGTCTTCAAGAAAGGAAAGAAGAAGAACTTGGGAACGATATACCAGTCAGTCTGACATCCATCCCTGGGAACATTCTGGAGCAGATGATGAAGCAGCTAGTCTGCAAACACTCTGAATACAATACAGTGATTACTAGAAGCCAGCATGGGTTTTCTCAAGAACAAATCCTGCCAGGCTAATCTGATTTCATTTTTTGATTGGGTAACCTCCCCAATGGACTGTGGGAATGATGTGATATAATCTATCTTGACTTTAGCAAAGCTTCTGACAAAGTGTCCCATGATATCTTGATCAGCAAATGAACTGAAAGTGGGCTAGATGGAACAACTATCAGGTGAATCCACAGCTGGCTACAGAATCCAATTGAAAGCATGCTCATCAACAGCACCTTTTCAAATCAACAGCACCTTTCAGAGGTGAGGTACTGCAGGGTTCAGCCCTGGACTCTTCAACATTTTCATTAATGACTTGCATGAAGAAATGCAGGGAACAATTACTGCAAGTGCAGGGAACAATTATCGGAAGTGCAGATAACACAAAACTGGATGGGATAGCTAATACCCTGGAAGACAGAAATAAGTTTCCAGGTGATCTTGATAAGTTGGAGAGCTGGGCTAAAAACAAAAGAAAGAAATTCAATAGTAAGGAGTGTCAGAGTTCTGCACCTAGGAAGATGAAACCAAATGTATAATTACAAGAGGAGAAATACTTGGCTCAACAATACTGCAAGGAACAACGAACTTGGAATTGCTGTAGATGTCAAGCTGAATGTAAGTCAACAATGGGATGTGGTGTAAAAAGGGCAAATTTTTTAGGCTGCATTAATGGAAGTATCCCTTCCAAATGCTGTGAAGTACTAATTCCCCTTTACTCAGCACTAGTTAGGCCTCATCTGGAGTACTGTGTCCAGTTCTGGGCACCACAGTTGAAGAAGGATGCAGACAAGCTGAAAAGAGCTTGGAGGAGGGCAGCAAGGATGATCTAAGAACTGGAAACAAAGCCCTATGAGGAGAGATTGAAAGAACTGGGCATGTTTAGCTTCAAGAAGAGAAGACGGGAGGGGAGGGGAGGGGAGGGGAGGGGGATATTATAGCATTCTACACATACTTGAAAGCCTGTCTGAAAGAGGATGGGCAGGATCTTTCTGATCATCACAGAGTACTGGACACAGAATAACAGGCTCAGTTACAGGAAGCCAGGTTCCAGCTGGATATTGGGAAAAATGTCTTGATTGTTCTGCTCTCTAGGTTTTGCCGTTTGCTCATATAGCAGTCATCAACATCCACAGTACTTATAAACACATGGAGCCCCTTTATACAGTCAGTTCATATCCAGCCTTGTCTACAAAGATGGACAAACTTTTTTACCCTATGGGACATATGCAGGTACTACACATATGCTCACACATATTTAAAGGCACATACATATTCTACTCTTACCCCATCTCAGGTGTAAGCCTTCTCTCCCAATGTGCTGAGGGAGAAAGAACCCCTTTGAAAGCCAGGATTTCAAAGGCTACCCCTGCTAGCTGGAAGAAAGTGGACCCCTTTTCAGTCCAACAGGAAAATATTATACCACATCTGTTTGACAGACTGGGAAGAAGGAAACTAATCTCCCCTCCCACCCAACTATCCCACTAACTATCATGAATAATGGGAGTGTGAAGGTAAAGCTTCTCCTCCCTGGTGATTCTGTTCAAGGGCCTTTTTTCCCCATTATTCCTATTAGTTATATACCAGTGGCCCTCCCAACTGTTCACAGCATAATCAACATGCATCAGTTATAGATCATGAATAGTGTAATCCTGTGCAGGTCTACTCATAATGAAGCCCTGTTATGTTCAGTGGAACTTGCTCCCAGGTACATTCAGATATTGCAGCTGAAAGACACTCACAAAGCCAAAACCATTAGACAATATACACATTTTAAAACAGGAATCTGATAGCATATCAGTGGGAGAAATGTGAGGGCTTCTCAGGCCGCACAGAGAACAGCTTGAAAACTGTTATTCACAAATACTGTGACTGGTAACAGCTCTCTAGGACTCTTCCCCCTCATCTGCTACCAGACCATTTAACTGTATATAATAGAGAATGAACCTATGGATCGTTCCCCGAAGGTAACTGCCCTAAGAAGGTTACAATCCAAACTATGTCACAGGGCATAAAGGAGACAGCAAGGTAAGCAGTTTGCAAACCTGTATTCCAATTATATGCTACTTATGGCAGAAAGCTATGAATGTTTAGATAGAAAAATTTCCAACATCTCCCATCATCCTGCTAACCATTCTGGTTGGGACATGCTGGGAACTGTAGGACCCTTTCTCTTCTAAACATGCACAGAAATTGCACATGTACTCAAATGTGATCAGCATCCTATTCCAAGATAATTCTGCTCTCTCATTAGGCATTTACCAGACAAATGCTTTAAGCAAGGAGTCCAGAGGTGGGTGATGGATGGTAGCAGTGCTCTAAGGGGCACCTATGCCAACCATCCCACAAACAAACCCTGGAGCTAGACAGAAAGGCATGTCTTGCATCTGGAAGGTAGAAATACAATGTCATTTAGCACTAATCCAGGCCCCTGCTCCACTTTCTACTGTAGGGGAGCTGCCTACCCTTCTCCTGAGTTATTTCATCTTCAGGCAAAAATGCAGAGAAGTTAGGAGAAACAAGCCAAACTTTTATCTATTAAATCAGAAGTAGGTTCGGATGTTTTCTGGCTCAGGTAGAAAAACATTAGGGTATGGCAAATAATGTCAATAGTTGATATCCTGAACAGCAACATCCACACTGCTACATTTTTTGAGAAGAGGAGACTCAGAAAAGACCTGTTAGCAGCATATAAGTATGTGAGGAGGTGTCAAGCAAAGGGGGGTCATGACCATTTTCCCCTTGCGGACAAGGCCAGGATGTGCTCCAATGGAGCAAAGCTCAAGGAACCAAGATCCAAGGAGGATGCCAGGAAGTACTTCCCGACAGTTAGGACCTCTAGGGTATGGAATGGGTTTCCAAGGAAGGTGGTTGAAGTCCCATCGGTGATGGTGTTCAAGGATAGGCTGGACATGCACATGGTAGGCATGTCATGAGTGGAGCTGCTGTAGCTGGGGGTCAGACTAGACGGCCCGGGAGCCCTGTTCTAACTCATTCTGTGTCTATGTTTTGTCCTACTTGCTGTTTCCAATATTCAGGATTGAATGCTGTTCTTACGGACCAGGTACAAGGAACTCTGATATTTCCATAAATATATATTAAATAAATATAAATATATGCATTGCTTAAAAAAGAAGAGAACCCAAAGATCCCCAAGTACAGTCTACAATCTTTTCAATCTAAGTAAGGATGCCAAAAACGCCTGAAGGCACGGAGTCCTTTTCTCGTGGTCACTCTCCCCCTAGGCCTGTGAAGGGAGAACTTTGACAGCTCCATTTCCACAGACACGGGTATTGTTCTCTCGCCGAGTCCAGCATTATCTATTTTTCTTATTAAAAATGGGCTTTGGCTTCTAAAGGGCTAGCCAAAATTAACCAGAAGGGGTTCGGTTCTCAAGTATCTCAACATCACTTCTGGAGGGGCGGGGAACGGGAAGAAATCCCGTCCTTTATTTTATATTATCCCAAGCAAGATACTGCCTAAACCCACACAATCTTAAGTACGCCACCAGGCAGGCAGTTCCAATGGACGCAGCCTAGAGGAACGAGCTCAGCTGGGAACGAAAAAGACGAGGAGGAGCAAGAGTCGGGGAGTGGTCTTCCAAACCGTTGGCAAGCTGCCAGCAACGAGAAGAAAACAATGGAGCCACAGGCTCCCTTTGCTTTCCCTGCCTCGGAGCCTCGCTGACTAATGACGGCCTTATTTCACGGCACCCAGTCGTCTGACGGACAAGTCAGACAAGGGCAGGGCTTTCTTGCCTCAAGCCAGAGATAAGACGAGAGGCAGCACCTCCGAAAACGCGGTTGCGGCGATTATCTTCTCACCTGAAGATGTAGAAACGGCTAGGAAAGAACACTAGAGCACTGGCCCAGGATACGCTTCAAAACGCCGATCCACCCCTCACTAACTGGCTGGGTGGCTGTGGCTGGCTGGCTGCAGCCTCTGCTAGCTCCTTCTCAATCGCGCCAGGGTGCGGCTTCGAAGAGTCCGCAGGCCAGTAAACACGGCAATCATTGGAGGGCGCCTACGTCGAGACCAAGCTGACTGCTCATTCGCTGGCTCTGCAGACGGCACTGAGTCGGTATTATAGACTTTTAAAAAGAGTAACACTGTATTATCTACTGACGAATTACCTTGGTTCCTTCGGACGGGTTGACTGTTGTTCAGAGGAAAAATTTCGGATTTTAGCACAGCTGTGATAAGGCAGCAATAAACCCTGGCCCCACAAAATATACACGTGAAGACTGGAGCTCCTCTTTATTCGCGACCAAATGTTACTTGATTTGAGAACTTTTTTAATTTTTTTAATAAAATGCCGCATCAAATAGAATGCGAACATTTCTGCAGGTTTGTGGGAAAGGTTTGAAAGAGTAGCACCCTACACTGTCAGTTCTCTTTCAATCTAAGTTTTTACTTCCCTGTCTCGGCCGGAGAGAGGTTTATGGGTGCGATGGAAGCCAACAGCTCCGCTTCCAAGGAGACATAAAGACAAGGAGGCCTGTGGGAACAATAGGACATAATGGGAGATGAGAGGTCTCCACGTGACCTTCCAGGCTCTGTTGAACTCAGTTCAAACTAGATGTGAGTTATTAATAAATCAAGGAATTGATCCTGCAAGGAAATAGCATGGAAAATGAAATAGAGCAACATTGCTCTCTTTTATTACTTCAAATGCTTGCTGAACTATGCTTTTCAGATATTCCATAGAAACATAGCGAGTCAGAAGGGGCATCCCAGGCCATCTAGCCTGACCCCCGGCTCCAGCCAGCTCCGCCCATGACATGCCCACCATGTGCATGTCTAGCCCACCTGAATAGGAACAGGTCCTTTTTGCTCTACTTGTAATCTTAAGTACGGAATTTGATGTTAAAGGCAACTTAGACGTTCTAATTAATCCATTAAATTAAAACACATTCACTACACTGACAATGGAGAAAAGATGAAAAGCAGCAATGACAGACAGGAAATGGAATTATGTTTGGGGGTTTTTTGGAATATTTTTATCCCGTCCTACACAATCCAATTGTCCCAGGACGGCTTACAATATAAATAAGCAATAAATACACAGGCAAAAATGCAATAACATAAATACAACAAAATGCCTTTATTTCATCCCTTCAGGCGTGACATAAGTACCCATGTCTTTGGTTCCCGTGAACAGCAGGTGACGTTTGCAGCCTCCTCGCTCTTCCACGTTTTCCACCTTCGCATATCAACCGCTCATCATCCTCTTTTCCGTCTCTCATTGGCCGGTTCTCCCTGGCCCCACCTTCTTCCAGAGTTTATCCCTTCGGATTGGACCATCTCCCTCGCCCTCCCGCCTTTTCCTCTGTATCCGCGAGCCTTTTCCCCAAGACCTCTTTAAGGGTTAACAACACCCCACCCCCGGCTCTCCCTCATTGGCTTCCTCTGTCTACCTTCCGCTCCCATTGGCCGCTCCGGCTTCTTCGCCCTGATTGGCGCACGCCGCTCTCCTCCCGCCCAGCCAATCGGTTGTCGAGCTGCCTCCGCCAGCGCTTCTCTCCCTCGGCCGCGACGCTACGGCCTGGCGGCGATGGCGGCCCGCGCTCTACCTGTTTGTTTTGTGGGTTTTTGGTGACAGGACTAATAGCTCGACACATTTTGGAATGATAAGCTATTTTGAGAAATCTTATACATCCAAATTATGAAGTGGCATTAGGGTTCAAGAGAGATTGTATCTTTTAGATTTATAGCTCACTTTTTCCAAAAACTCGAAGCGGCAATAAGTTGGATGCAGAATTTTGAGGGAGAATTTTTCCCTCAATGGGAAACTTTGATGACAAAAGATATGAAATTCACAGCTAGTCAGGTATTAAAAGAAAATTAGTATGAGTTGTTTTTGGTTGGTATAGTACACCAAAAGGTATTGAGAAAATTTATAAGATTATAATAGAAAGTTCTGGAAATGTAAAGAAGTTTTACACTTTTTCCCATCTGTGGTGGATGTGTAATAAAGTTAATTTTTTTGGAAAGAAATACAGAACATTTTGAAAATTAACTTTCCTATGAAGTCTAAGAATATGCAATTGAGTATTGCACCAGAAACTCAGCTAAGGAATATGGTAGAGATGTTATATGATAACAGCAGCTAAAGTTATAATTGCACCAAAATGGAAAGCAGAAGACTACACAACTAAAGATGATTAGAAAAACAAGCTACCTGAATATGCAGTAATGACAAAACTAACTAGCTACATAAATAGACCAACTAGAGAATTTAATGATAAATGGAAAGCTTATTATGTGCAATTTACTTAATAATGAAAATAGAGCTTATAAAATATTAATAAATTACATTTTAATACAAATGCTTATTTAGCATTTTAAAGAAATGGAAAATAGGTTAATATTAAGAATTATAAATTAGAACAATTGCTATATGAGCTTCAGTTAAGTACTACTAAATTTAACTGACTGTGGAAGAGATAATAATTACTGTCTTTTCCTGAATTTTTTGAACTTGATATATGTAGTATTTGTGCAAGATTCCTTGGCATCCTTTTTTCCTCTTTCTCTATATTCTACTTGTTATGAACATAAAGCTTAAAAAACCTCAAAGTGGCTTCATTCATTCTCTTCCTCCTGCTCTCAATCTTATCCCCACAACAATCCTGTGAGGTAGGTTAGGCTGAGAGTCTGACTGGCCCGAAGTCATCCAGTTGGCTCCATGATTAAAACCCAAATTGCCTGAGTCCTGGTCTCATGATCTTAGCCATTTCACCACACTGACTCTCATACTATCTCTGTAAGCCTGTTTATTATGCCCATTCAAATAATTTCCCCCCTCACTTTAAAAAGTTATCATCCATGTGTATGTGTGTGCAGTCCAGAGATGAAAAAGGAAAAAGGCTTATAGGAGTGTTAAAATGGGCTTTGCACAGTCGGGTTCAACCTTGAATAGAAACAGGCTATCCTGTTTAGGAGAGGATTGTTCAGAGGTGCAAAGCTCAGGAAACACGCTTTTATAACAAAGCCATTATTTATATTATGCCTGAACACATTTTAAACATATTATGTTTTTTTCCTCCACTTTTGCACCAGTTTTAATCGCTCACCAAAACGTTTACTGATCCTCCAGTTCAGCTTTCCCCAAACTAATGCCATCCAGACGGTTAGAACACCCCTGACCATTTGCCATGCTAGCTGATGCTGATGGGATTTGGAATCCAACATTTAAAAGAAGCCGTTTTAGAAAATTTTGCTGTAATATATTGTTCATATTGTTGCACTGCAGCTATGAGGCTTGGTCTTGATAGGTGTGAAAGGATGATCTGAAACAAGGGAGTAAAGAGATCTGAAAAGGTAACAAAGAAAATTACTTAGCCCAAAGGAGGGGAAGGGCCAAAATCAGATAGGACAAGGTATGGGGAAACAGGCACATAGGCACGAGGGCCAAATACTTCCTGATTGTTTATTGACAAGCTGGGCAGAACAAAATGAGCCTATTGTAGCCCACCAGGGCAGGGCTGGATTGGGAAGAAGGGCTGGTGTTGGGGCAGCAGAGTAGGCGGGCAGAAAGAATGTAACTCTCAGTACCCTATTAGCCAATTAGGGGAAAGGAGGAGGGAACAAGCGGTGGGAGCAGGGTTCAAAAGGGGGGTGTGAACATGTGCTCAGGTGAACAGAAAAATGGGAAGGAAACCATTCCTTTCTGTTCATAGCAATAAAGTTTTAAAAAGAACTCTGCATGCCTGGAATATTTTTCTCTTCTGACAGAAAGGAAAGAGTGATTATAACAGTCTGAAAACAATGAGTGCATAAAATGACAAAGGTTCATATGGTCTGTTTCATCCATATGTGATCTTCCTAATGTGCATGGGCAGCTACAGCTATGTAAAGTGTCTGCTGCTTTATTCCATGTAATTCCTAGTAATGCTTCTAGGACTTCTCAGCAACCATTTCCACAAATTTAGTGGTTTTTAACCACAGCAATTATAGGAATAAGCCACTATAAATTACGGCATGCAAACTCATTTTCTTTTCCTTACATCTGCATGGAACCTTACATGCAAACAAAACTGGCTATGTGATATGGCTGAATACCTACAGTACGTTCTGACTAAATTATGTCTTCTCTTGGGTCTAGTACAGATTTGAGCTGGAGTAAGCCAGTAGTGTGTGCAGGCATTAGAGTACCCCGGATAGCTTTCTTTGCATGTACCAAGGTGTATTCCCCTCCCCCTTAAAAAAAATCCTCCTGGCAATTGGGATTGCTTGAAGCAAAGTGATGGCCTATAGCCACTACCACCACCATTTCCCATGAATGCCTCTGAAACACATGTGGAGCTTAGGGACATTCTCAGGAAAGTAAGACAGTGAAGAGCTTCACTGTGGATTTTCCTCTATGGTGCATGCCATCTTCAGTTTCTTAAGGAAAAAAAAAACGTGAAGGGATTCCTTCACTTTTCTGGTAAGCAGGAAGAGGGGATTCAAGAGAGCAGGAGGGTTAGAAAGATCCTGATCAGGGGCACAGAAACCAGTAGCAAGATACCAACAGGTAAGGCCAGCTGGGAGGAAACAGGGAAGGCTAGCTGGGAGGAAAGCAGGGCAGGAGTAGGGAAGTTTGTATATCTATGTATATGGGAGTTGCTTGTATGCAGAAAAGAGAATTGGTAAAGGAAGGGGCTTAGGGGATATTAGAGGTATCCTGAAAAAGAGTGAGTGTGGTTTTTCATATATTTGTGGAAGAGGGAGGGATATGAATGCATGCATGTAGACACCCCATGTATGGAGGGTAAGAGAAGCTTTAATCCTCCACCCACAATAATTCCAAGTACAATAGTTGTTTCCACATTGCTATTTCCTGCTGCTAATAGTAATCTCAGTAGCACCTGGTCATTGTGAAGGGTGGTGGTGTACTTTGCCTCAGGAAGAACCAGAAATGGTCTGAAGTGGTCCAATTCAGCTCAGGCTTTGGATAAATTTGATGCACATTCCTAGGCTGCAACATTCAAAATAATTAGACTTCTGAACTGACAGCATAGAATTATGCTGTAAAGAAAAGTTGCTATAGGAGTCATGAACTCACTGGGATCTGGACCTCAAGACAAATACTAATTTCCCAGTATTTTAGTTGGATTATAACTCTGTTCTCCATTGGTCTGTTTCAGTCCTGAGCCATTCTTTAAAATAATATGCTAGATTTCTTATAAAGGATTAACAGACACATCTGAAACGCAATTCCATAGAGGTTTTTGAACAGAGGCTGGATGACACTCTTTCAGGGATGCTGTAATAATGGATTTTTTGCATCAGCAAATAGTTGGGTAACAACCTTTGCGAAGAAAGTGTTTTCACATATTTTGTCTATCCTTTTTTTATTGGTCTCTGGTGGAGGGAATAAGGCAATCAGATGATCTGTTCCTTGGGAATTTCAGATAGTTATGTCACAAGGACATCTGGCTATATTTTACTGTTAGGGCCTTTTGACAATTAATGGCCTGCAGCAGGACTGCAGCCTAGGTGAGGATGTCCTGAGAGATGATGGGAAGGTCGAAGATTGGCTACCAGCCCTCACCCTGTTATGAGGACAGGGGTTAAAGTAAGAGCAATTGTCTCTTGACTGTGTACCAGCTAGAAGTATATCATTGACCAACTTTGCTGGGTCTTTACTCCTGGGAGATCTATTGTTCTAGGTAATGTAAAGTAGGGTTAGAAGTTACTTTCTGTCAAGGTGATGTACTGAAGAGCCTGTGTATTCTTGGGAATTTGGTTGGGTTATTTTACTTGGGTTAGCTCCCATTGGGTGTTATTTTTTACTCCCAAAAATAACTCCCCTTGGGTTATTTTTACTGTTTTGTTCCCTTAATTTCTTGTCCTTCTCTTTCCCTTTTTACTTTGTTGTCCTGCACCCTTTTCCCTTTTAAATTAACCCTTTTTGCTCTATTAATCTGGTTTCTTTGCCTGGGGGAGTTCATTGCCAAGTCATATCTGTAAAGTAGCCTATTGGGCAGGAACAGAGGATGGGATCCCAAACAGGATGGCTATAGGACACATCCCAGCCATCCTTCACAACTGTTTAGGTCCCTTCCAAGTCTCTGATCTTCCAAATGGGCAAGTTCTGGTAAAGGCTAATGTGTAATGTGGAAGCCTGCAATGGCAAAAGCAACTGACTGCACCTTTATCTACCTTGAAATATGCTCATGATTTATATCCATTTTGAGGAGCAGTATTCCAAAGGAGATCTGGTAAAAGTCAGAGCATGTTTAAACAGGGAAAAGTCCTACAATTCCTAGCATAGCTTGCTGGAGAACAGTCTTTAGACATAAAAAAGCCTTAGGATGTGATCTAATAGAATAGAATAAAGAATACATTTGTGCTCCTTCCACACCGCAAATCAGCTAGACAGACTATTTTTGGCCATCTAACTATGGCGCTAGAACTTGGTGGATCCAGTTTTCTCCACCCCTTTACCTCTTCTTCAATTTACATCTTATGACTTTGGAAGCTCAGCTTTGGTATTTCTTTCCATGTCAACTGCTGGGGACAGGGAGGCAGGAGCAATCAGATTCCAAAGTGCCAGCACTGTTTTCCAACCTCAGAGCTGAGATTCCAAAAAACCGTATGGCTTCTAGATATGTGGACATACAATTGCTCTTACATGTATAGGAGTGCACCCTTCATTGTTCCTTGAATAATTTTATTATGTACCATCAAATCATCTGACTTAGGGTCACCCTCTGAATGAAAACCCTCCAAAATGTCCTGTCCATGACATCCTTGCATCCTTTATAGTGTCAATCCATCTTTTCCTTCCTTTTCTTCTTTTGCTTTGGCCTTTGAGGAATAGTAGACCAGGTAATCATACAGTGCCTTGCTGAATTATTCACCCCATTTGACTTTTTGCACATTTAGTTGTGTTACAACTTGGAACTGAAATGCATTTAATTGGCACTGTTAGTACTTGATGTACACAAGATATTCAACACTGAGTGCAAACTATTTCTATTGCGATACAAATTTTTCTAAACAAAAACTTAATTGGAACTTGTTGGTTACGAAGTATTTATCACCTTAGCAGCTGCAACATGCCAAAATAAGCTCTGGTGCAACCCACTGCCTGCAGAAGTCACATACAGTAAGGCTGTTCACACCTAATGCAAATGGTTACTGCACAGTTACCTTTCTTGCCTTAGTGATGGGTAGGTGAGCAATTGGCAAGGTGTGGTGTAAACTGATCAATTGGCTGGGTAGCAGATATGACAGTGAGGGAGCCTGAATCAGGAGGGAGGACAGGGAGCATTGCTATGTGAACAGGGCAGTAGAAAAGGGTGGCTGGAATGGCCACACCACAGCTGCTCTTGTCACTGAAATTCCTGGCTGAAATGGGGAAACTGAGGAAAAAATGTAACCAGCTTCACATATAATGTTGGGAGTGATAAAGACATGTGTATGCTCCCCCTCCATAGTATAAATAGAGCGAAGTGTCCGCCATTTTACTCAGTCTTTGCGACCGCCATTTGCTGTGCCTCATGCCTGTTTGTCTCTCACTTAGATTCTACCTCGTGTTCGTTCTACGGTTCTTATACCTACCTTGTTATATTCCAAGTTTTTTCTCTTACCTCTATTACAATCTTTCTTTCTTTCTAAAAAAAACCCCAAAACCAAAAATATTATAACTTTACCCTCTGCACTATCTTCTTTCCTTTTCGCGATGGCGCAGCGAGCGGCATTTTGCAAATGCATCAAGTGCAGCTCCAAGATGTCCCCAGCGGACCTTGTACTTGGCGAGGGGCATAGAACCGACAAGTGTGGCCATTGCTTGGCCTTTACCAAGCAGGCCAGAAAAAATAGGGAGAATTGTCTCCGTAAGCTACTCTGGGACCAGGCCTTGATGCAATCAGACCAGTTGGTCTTAAGGCCTGGCTCCTCTTTGACTGTGCCTCCTCAGCGCTCCGCCTCTGCCTTGGCTGCACTGTCCAAGCGCCCTACTTCAGCCTCAGCCGCACCTCCACAGTGTCCTTTGGACGAAGGTGCTACTTCAATGGAAGCCCAGCAGCTACCTTTTCCCCCAACCAAACAACAGGAGAAGTGTAAGCATACCGGGTCTGATAAGTCCTCCGGGCACAAAAAGCCGAGGAAGGATAAGGCGGGCAAGCCGGCTCATAAGGGCAAAAAGCCCGATCACCCAAACACCAGGGTTCGGGTTCGTCGGGATTCTCGGTACCGACTGCCGCTATGGTACCAACTCCCTCAGGACCGGTCCTGCAGTCAGCAATGCAGGTGGCTCCGCCAGGATCCCCCAGGCAAATTGTTCGGCCTGAGAGCGCGTCTCCTCCACAACCGGAGGTGCTGCTTAGGGAATCGATCTCAGATGGAGAGATCAGAGACTCCCCACCGACGGAGCGCTCTCCAACCCCGATGCCTACAGCTGGGCCACCTGTGGAATCTCCGTCACCACCTAGACGTTGAAGCCGTTCCGCTGACCTTCAAGCCAATGCTTCCGATGCACTGGCCGATGCTTGGCTATGGTGGTTTCTCAGGTTGGGGTGAATACCAACCGTTTGCCTACTACCCACGGGACCGTCAGTCACCACCAATCCCGAGGGAGGCCGTCCACTTTGGGGCGTGCAGAGAGGAGGCGCCCACCGTCCCCGGAGACCTCCTCTTCCAGCGAGCACTACCGCTATCAGGAAGACTCGGATGAATCAGAAGTGGATTCCACATCTCCCGATGTGGCCATTACCTCCCAGGGTCCTGGGGCCCTGGATGAGCCCCATGTTACCTTCGCGGAGCTCATCTCTCGCCTTTTTTGGTCGCTGGAGATTGAGGCCCACCATCGCCCCGGTCCCAGCACCGATAGATTTTATGACATCGTCCGGGGCGAGCAGTCCGCAGCCATAGCCTTGCCGCTCATTACTACGCTCCGCCAAGCAATGGTTCAGCCCTGGGACCAACTGGCTCAACCACAGGCTACGTCTCGTCGATGTGAAGCCATGTACTGGGTTCGAGAGGAAGACATACCGTTCCTGCTACGTCACCCAAAGCCGAACTCGGTGGTGGTTGAGTCCTCCCAGGGCAGGGAGTCGAGGGGTCACACAGCCCCTCACGATAAGGAAGGGAGGAAGATAGATATGCTTGTGTGCCGGGTCTATGCGGCCTCTGGACTCAGCCTACGCATATCAAATTATGAAGCGACGCTGGCGCGTTACCAGTACTTCATAATGCAAAAGCCGGAGAACGTCGCCTCCTCCCTTCTGGACCATCAAGCGGACCTGGTCAGAGTGTTCATCAAGGATGCAATGCAAGTGGCAATACAACAACTTTCCACTGCAAGACACCATGTGGACACTGACTCTAAGGCCCTGGTCAGTGCTATTTCTCTTCGGCAGCATGCTTGGCTGAGGAACTGTAATTTCCCTGAGGAAATGAAGAGGAGAATAGAAGAAATGCTGTTTGATGATACCGGACTGTTTCATGCAAAGACCAACCATAAGCTTAAGTCAATCCATGAATCATGCATGACAGTGCGTCGCATGGAGCTTCCACAGCAAAAACGTAAGTGGTCATTGTCCCGACCTTCCAGATGTCAACAATACCAACCCCATCAGCAGTATCAAGGCAGCAACGCAGAAGGCAGCAGCCGCAACGACGCTTCTCTCAGGGCCGTCAGCGTTTCGATACTGAGAAGCATCCTCGTTGACGGTCCCAGTGGACCATTCTATCTCTCCACTCCCCACCTTCCCCTCACCCTTTTGGGGGCCGGCTCCAAAGCCGACTCCCCATTTGGGAGTCCATTACATCTGATAGGTGGGTGTTGTCCATCATTCAGCTCGGATATAGAATAGAATTCGACATCATTCCTCCATCGAGCCCTATTCGGTTTACACCTTGCTGTTCAGTACTGTGCGAGGAGGTCTATCAGCTACTTCGTAAAGGAGCGATTCGACAACTCTCTCGCTCTGAAGAGCTGCACAGATTGTATTCCAGATATTTTACGGTCCCTAAATGGGACGGTGGTCTTCTCCCTATCCTGGACTTGAGAGATGTTAACTTCCTGGAATCCAAATTGAATCTTGGTTCCCAGAGCTTTGCTCCACTGGAGCATGTCCTGCCATCCTCCGCAAGGGAAAACAGGTCCCTACCCACTTCCATGTGACACCCGCTCACATACCTATATGTTGCCAACAGATCCCCTTGGAGTCTCCTCTTCTCCAGGCTGAAAAGACCTCAGTCTCGCCTCATACAGTTTCCCCTACAATCTGGCCACCATCCTTGTGGCCCTACAGTGCACCAATTCCAACCTGGCTAAATCCTTCCTGTAATGTGGAGCCTAGAACTGAACACAGTACTCAAGTTGCCAGCGTACCAGAGTCATATGAAGTGGCAGTAATATCACTCTTGATCTAGAAGCCACATTTGTGGCTATGCAACCAAGAGTGGCATTTGCCCTCTTGACCACCGCATCACACTGCTGACTCATGTTTAGCCTCCAGGAAACCAATACCCCAAGTTCCCTTTCACAAGTGCTGCCCTACAGCCACTTGTCCCCTAACGTGTACTTATGACACTCATTCCTATGCCTGAAGTGCAAGACCTTGCACTTATCCACACTGAACGCCATCCTGTTATCCCCTGCCCACTTCCATAATCTGTCCAGATCCTTCTGGATCCGGAGTCCCTGCTCCTCAGTTCTGGCCACCACCCCCATTTTAGTAACATCTGTGAATCCAATCAGCAGACTGTTCACCCCTTCTTCCATGTCGTTAATGAAAAGACTGAACAAGATTGGTCCCAGGAGAGAGCCCTGGGGGACCACACATGTCATTGCCATCAGCCCAAAGATTCCCCACTAATAGTAATCCTCTACCTTTAGTCCATCAGCCATGCCCTAATCCATTTGACAGTGCATCAGTCTATCCCAAAACTTCTCATTTTCTCAACCAGTTTGTCCTGCAGCACTTTGTCAAAGGCCTTGTTGAAATCCAGGTAAACCACATCCACAATGTCCCCTCTATCTAGCCACCTCGAAACCTTATCATAGAATTCCACAAGCTTCATCTGGCAGGACCTGTTTTTGCGGAAGCTGTGCTGCATGGCTGCCAACCTCCCTTCCCTATCTAAGGTTACTAGATCTCTCGCTATTAGGGCATTGACTGGATTTGTAGTCCAAGGTGGGCTCCTTGATTATGTTCAGCATAATGCTCAAGAAACTTGTCATCTAGTCAGCCAACCATATCCAGCACAAGCAGACAGTGGAGGCCACATGGAACAGTTAGAGTCCATTCGTCTGATACTCTCTCCTGCCCTAGTCCACTCTCTGATATGGGCATGAGCTCATATTTTATTAAATTCTTGGAATGTTATGAACCAAAAGACTTGAAAATTGTTTTACATGTTAACAACATTCCTTCTTTGTTTTTGTTGTTAAAAACAAAAGGCAATGCAATGATCATCTACATACGGTTTTTTTTGGCCAATCCTTATGAATAAAGTGCCTTCTCCACAGTCATTTAATTATAAAGAAGCCCTGAAAATAACAGAATCATAGGGTAGGAAAGGACCTTGGGGATCACCTGCTCCTCTCTCTCTCTCCCTGCTGCCTCTCCCTACAAGGACAAGGTGGGCAGAATTGCACAAAATGACATGCCACAGTATAATTTTTGTTTACCTTTGTTGGTCTGTCATGTTGTCCAAACCCTATTAGGCATTTCAGTATGATGTGTTGTTAGTGTGAATACTAGAAGCATGGTGACTATTTGGTTACGGAGAATCATTACAGAGAACCAATGGTTTGTTCTAAGGTTTCCATGTGGCAGCATTGCTTTTCATTATGTGTGAAGCCAGTAACTAACTAACTTTCTTTTCTTTTCTTTTCTTTTTTCTTTTCTTTTCTTTTCTTTTTTCTTTTCTTCTTTCTTCTTTCTTTCTTTCTTTCTTTCTTTCTTTCTTTCTTTCTTTCTTTCTTTCGTGCTTTCTCCATTTCAGCCAGTGAGTGTGGCAGCAGGAGCAGCTACAACAGCCGTGGCCAGCTTCCAGTTTCCACTTCCCTGCTTGCCTAGCACTGGCTGAGTTGCTGGCATAAAGGGCACTGATAGATTGCCCCCATACTCCATTCTTCCTTCTAGTACACACTCCTGATGCCTGGCCACTGCACTGCTGCCATGACCACTGCCTGGTCATTCACCTATCCTACGTGCCACCTGGCCAATCACTCAACTACCCACTGCCTGGTGAGTCTTCTGCCTCACGTGCTGCCTGGCCAATCCCCAAGATGTCTTCCTCATGCAGTGGTGCCACTCTGTTGCCTTGCAAATGCCTTCCCCTCCCATGCACCTACCCTTCATGCAAGGCTCATGGGATGGGGACATATTCCCACCTCTTGCACTAGCTCTCACAGATAGGCAGGCAACCAGCCAGGTGGTGGGCATGGTGGTGGCATGGCGGCCAGCCATCAGAGTGTACGTGTCAGAAGGGTTGACCGGCAGTGCCTCCAGCAGCAGTGACCACAGAACCAGCCGTGCATGGCACTCCTGTCTGATTGCTGTTCTGCTACACCTGTGCTACTTTAATGAGTAGATGAGGACTCTCAGAAGCAAGAGAAAGAAACAGTGGCTGCCACCTGGGAACACACCCAGGGAACATGTAGGCCCGTGAGGGAGAGGCAGCCAGTGCAGACAGGAATGGTGAATACTGGGATCAGTTCCCAGCTGCAGGGGCTGATAGGGCCTGTGCCAGTATTTAGAGGGAAGATGGAGGCATGAAGAAAGTACTTATGAGTAGTTATTCTGCAAATGTGTTACTATGGGACACAAGGTAAGAAAGATAATTTTGTGGTATTCCTTAGTGTTATGTGTGAACAGCCCCAGTTTGTTCTACGGTTTCTTGGTACCATGATGACTTGTAGAATAGTAGAGCTAGAAGGGGCTAAGAAGGTGCTCAGTACAGGATTCCAAGCTAAACCATTCTTCTCAGATACCTGTTCAGCTGCATTCTGAAAGTCTCTAGTATGGGAGAGCCCACAACCTCCCTAGGTAATTGGTTCCATTGGCGTACTGCTCTAACAGTCAGGAAACTACTGGCTTCCAGTAACTTGAGCCCATTATTCCATGTCCTGCACTCTGGAGTGATCAAGAAGAGATCCTGGCCTTCCTCTGTGTGACAACCTTTCGACCTTGAACAGTGCTACCATATCTTCCCTCAGTCTCAGGGAAAACGCAGCTCATTGTGATACAAAGCCTCACGCCATAGAGCCACTTGGCAAGAGGGGCCCATTAACTCTTTTGCCAGGTACCTAGCCAAAGAATGCCACTGATAACTGCCGTTTGGCACAATTGTCAAAGGCGTCCCCACTCTGCCTGCCTCCTGCCCTGGGCAGGGGTAGGTGATCAGCTGGGAAGCACTGGGAAAGGAGCTGCGCTACTCCTTTGACCCCCCTCTTGTCACCCTTGCATGTGTACGAGGGGTGAGAATCAGCTGGGCAGCAGTACCCAGTTACAAGATTCCCCTGCCACCTCCACTTCCTTTTCCTGCAGCCACAAAGCAAGTACTAGATCAGGGCCTCTCTGGCAAACGGGAGCAAAAAAGCAGAATGAGTGGGAAATCAGCTCAGCAGTGCTGCCTCCCACCAGGCGGTACCACCCAGCTGATTCTCACTCTTCTCGCTCACTCATGCACATAAAAGGTGCAAGGGGAAGAGCAGCACTCCTGCAATGCTGCACACACTCATGCACGGGGGAGGGGCAGGGGGAGGGGCAGGGGGGGAAGCTGCTGCGTGGCACAACACCTGATGAGGCACCACAGCCCAGCTAATTCCTCTCCCTCCCTTTCATGAAACAGGATTTGCTCAGGTGTGAACCAAGGGAGGTAAGCTCTTTTCTACAGTGCTTCCCAACTGATTCCTTCCCTACTTCCTGCCTGAGCATGGATCAGGCACCCCTGTTTCTTCTCCAGTGATCTTTTCAAGAACAAGAGGTGAGAGTGCCTCATCAGCTCCTTTATCCTTTCTGATGTGCTTCAGGGGATGGATCCTATTTGCATAACAAATACTGCTTGACAGCCATGGTTAACCAGACTCAGCTTGCAATTGCTGCTGTCAAAGAAAAGAGCCTCATTTTGCCCCATGGTTCCTTCTGGGATACCACTTGGAGGACTAAGAGGAAAGGAGATGGTAGGATGGAGGAGAGCCTGATCATCTGTCAGACATATCCATGGAAATGCACTAACATTAAACATCTTGTTGTAACATGTGAATGCAGCCAGTGTCTCAGCTGGTGCAGGCAGAAGCCAAGCCCCTTGTAGGCACCAGCTGAATCAATCACCTCCTTTTTGTGCCACTCACATCCTGACTAAGGTACAACTAGTATGAAAAGCAATTGGACTGCAATTTACAGAAACCAGTTCTGCACAATCCTTATGAGTCTACTGCCTTCCTTCCACATGGAAGAATCACTTTCTTGCCTCTGCAGATGTTGGAGATAACAAGGAATTTTCCTTCCTAGGCTAGTGGGTGGGGATTGGGAAAGGATTATAATGCTGGATTGGGCACTCATGCAAACTGGAAGTTGTCCTTCTCTGATTTAGTGGTTTTCATCAACCCCACTGCACAGTGCAGACTCTCCAATTCAGGATTCAGCAACAACACCTGTTACAGATGAATTTCTAGTCTCTGCTTAAATACCTTCAGCAAAAGAGAACTCATTACCTTTCTTGGCAGTCTATACCACCACAGCCCTCAATGCAAGGAAGCTTCTCAGCTAATGTTTTGCAGAACTGTTTTCCATGCTGCTTCCAACCATTGGTTCTAGTGCTGACCTCTAAAGCAAAAGAGAACAACTCTGCTCTCTCTTCTTTCAGCCTTTCAGATATTTGAAGACTACTAGCATGTCTGCCCTTAACAATATTTTCTCTTGGTTAAACATGTCCAGGTCTTTAACCATTCCTTTATCCTGGTTAAACACGCTCGGCTATTTAACCATTCCTTGTAGGATGTGGTTTCCAAGTTCATCCTATTCAATGGCTTTCCTTGCATAAGCTCCTGTTTGTCAATGCCTTTCTTAAAATACAGCACAGTACTGAAAAGAACACTTCAAGTGCAGCCTGACTAAAATGTAATAGAATTCCTGTTATCTGGATGCTACATTTTGGTTAACACAGGCTATTATTAAAAGCATTAACATTTTTAGGAGCTGCATCTCACTGCTAGGTCATAATTTAGCTTGTGTTCCACTAAGATGTTTAAGGTGCAATGCTATAGCCCACCCCTAGACAGCATCTGAGAGAACATCCAACAGTTTGGATTCCTTGGTCCAAGGTTGGAGACAATGATTTCACCTTGGAGTGGGAAATAGGAGATCCAATAACCCTTCCTTTCCATGCTGGCATGAAAAGAATTATGCTGGCCACCCTTTGAGGTTGAAAAAAGCAACCTCAGAGAGTGGGGCACAGGGAAGGGGAAATTTCTTTTTTATCGTTTTCTTAAAAGAAATACAGTACAGAAAAGAAGAAAAATGTAAAAGAAAAACAGGAATGCCTAGGGAACTTACACAATTCATTATGAATGAAACATATTCATTCATAACCTGCAGATACTCCAAAATCTCAACAATTTCTATCTTTCTGTCAATTAGTACTTTGTTGAAGCTTGCAGCAAAAATAATTACAGCTTTCTAAACCAATTTTCCAATCACTTTAAATCAAAAATGATGTTTCAGGGAGGGAGGGAGGGAGGGATCAGACTGGAGAGGTTAGGTTATGAGTTATCCTGAAACATCTGTGGCATGAAGCATCTTCATTGCCCTTCTGAAATACCCTAGCTGGATGGGCTAAAGAGCCTGTCAAACAGAAACTGGGGCAAAAGGAAAGGGATCACTTCTACCACTCTTCCCCAGTTCATAGTATGACCACAGGTATGCAGGCTAATGATCATCAAAGTCCAAGCCTTAGGATTGTGGGTTCTTTTCACACATGCTTCTGCCAAACTAGGACTCCTTTATCTTACACTTGTGTATTTAATGATTTTGTACCTAATGCCAGAGTACATTTATCTGTTGAATTTTATCTTAATTTCAGCTCAGTGTTTCAGCCGGTCAGGATTCTTTTAAATTTTGATTCTGTCTTCTAACGTGGTGATTGTACAGTGTGAAGTTAGGGCTGGACCTTGGAGCCAACACAGGGTCTTACAGCCCAGAAGGACCTCAAGTGATGACAGTGGGTTATGGGACACCTCCCTTTTTGTCCTTTCTATTTTTCTTGAACAGGTTGTGTCCCTCAATTGTAGAGTCCCAGTCATGTGAGTCAACCCACCAAGTTTCTGTCTTTCCTATAAGATCATAATTGCCCTCATTGAGCTCAAGTTCATGTTGTCTGTTTCTCATACTGTGGGCATTGGTATAAAGACATTGAAGTTCATTCTTGCTGTTTTCTTTCTACATTTTTTGGGAGACTGGTGTCGGGCCATGCTTGAGGTTTTTTCTCTGTTGAAATATATAAGCCTTTGATGGTATGCCATGCTGCACAACTCCCTCCCGTATAGGTTTCAGTGTAAAGCTCTCTTGATGAAGTTTTTCATGTAGTGGCCAAACACATGGTTTCCATACTTTGTGAGCTGCAGCCCATCATTCGCCAATAGTCCATCTTCCAGGAAGCTTAGCTTGTGGTCCCAGAATCCAAATCTCTCTCTATGGCACCACTATTGTAGCCAATCATTCACTTGAAGGATTTTTCTTTCCCTAACAGTTTCTCTTCTGCATACTGGTAGGATTGAGGAGAAGACTCTCTTGGGCCCCACTGTTTTTTATTTTCCTGCCTAGAGCTTCAAAGTCTGATGTTATTTCAGAAAAACTGCTCAAGGAAGTGTCCTTAGTTCCCTCATGAAAAAGAAGGAAGTGGTATTTGTCAGTGGGTCATATGAGTTGTGTGAACTTGCTGGTTATATCTTTAACCTTGGAGCCAGGGAGACAACATAGTTGGCGATTCTCGGGGTCATCATGAAATACATATTTTTTCCATCCCGCGCAAGAGTAAATCTCCCACAACTAGCACTCTTCTCCTTTTATTCTAGACTTTGCTATCCCTTTCCTTTCTTGATTGGTCTTTTGTCTCTTTTTCAGAGTTACCCAGTGTGCCATATAGTTCTTTCACAGTGGGTTTCTCACACGCCCCTTCCTCAAGGAACTTGAGAGTTCCACTGCTTCCACGGGTACAGAGTATTTTCTAGGTCTTCTGCGTCTGTCACCCTGTTCCAGTGAGTTTCCTCATTTGCCCTTCCCTCAGGGTTCTCTTCTGCCACTTTGGCTTGTCATTGATCTTCTTCCTTCTGGACTACACTTACCTGTTGCAGCTCCTCCACTCTGTCTAGAAACTCTTCATTTTCTTTTATTGTCTGGAGGGTGGACCCTCGCTGCTCCAGTGCTCTCGCTTTTTCTGGTAATAGGGGTACTAGTGTGCAGTTGCAGTTGTTACAGGCTGCTACTGTGGCGTCTTCTTGGTGCATTGCTTGTGCCACCTCGTGCAGTGGGAGAATTAAGGTGAAATAAGGGAGAGAAACAAAACAGGGAAAATGTTAGTGACCTCCCCCTTGACCTTCATTAAATCCAGGTTCCAAATCAGTGCTAAGACATAATAAGGGATTGGATGAGTGCCGACAAATGGAGATTCAATCCAGACAAGATGGATGTAATGTTGGTGGGTGTTTCATCTGTCTGGATGGTTCTATTCAACTTGTTCCTGAGGGGTTTGCAATCCCAGTAAATGATCATGTTCACAGTTATGAGGCATGCTTGAATCACCAGAGGTACACGTGGATTAGGTGACAAGGTGTACCCTTCATCAGTTTAGGCTAATATACTAAGTATATCCTTAACTGGACAGGGATAGCCTTGCTAAAATTATCCATGCTTTGGTAACCTCTAGGCACGATCACTGCAAAGCATTATATGTGGGGCTGCTTTTGAAAATGGCCTAGATGTTGTAACCCCCCTCTTAATCGAACATGCAGCTAGGGCATGGCTCGTCACGGGTAAGAAGCATGATCAGACTGTCCTGTTCGCGTAAGAACAAGAACCCCAACGAATGTGCACGCTACGCAAGGCTGACCACAAAGCAGCCTTTGTTGCTACGCTCTAGCATAACGTTACGCCCTTGTACCCTCACTTGCTTGCTTTAACATAAAAAAATGTGCGAATGTAGCTCAGTGGGTTTCCCCTATTGTTCGCTGTTATTCAAGCACCTGCATAGCCGTCCGTGTAAAAGAGTATAAAAATCCTGCCTTCGATCTGCTCAGGACCGCGCTCTAACGAGTGATGGTCCCTGCAGGCAGGTAAATAAACCCCTTCTCTCGAGAATTCCAACTGGTCTCTGGTCTCATCTGTAAAACCGCGGCATACAACATTTGGAGGCCCCAGCGAGATGTTAAGACTATCGGTCTTGCCTCCCCCCGACACCAGGGATGGGCCCATAGGCATCTTATGCCTCTACCCCGGTTTGGTGGGATGTCTGACTAGCCGAGAGAGGAGTAACTGGTAAGTGCGCACAGCGGTTACCCGCCATCTGTTCTGAATATCTGCAGATCTGGTATTGGAAAGAAAAGCCTGCTGGACGCAGCGTAAGGGCTACTTTCCGGTCTGAGGCGAGACGTCGCTTCCGGCCTCAGTTCCTGTTTAGATTGTCCGTCTTGTCGTCTGTCTTGTTGCCGTCTGTCGTGTTGATGTTTTGTCGTCTGTTTTGTTGATGTTTTGTCCTCTGTTTTGTTGATCTGACACTTGGAATTCTCAGTATGGTTTATGTCCTGTTCTATCGTTGCTGTCTGTGTTTTCTGTCTTGTCTGTTTGCACTGAAATGTGTTCCCCTTTCTGGGAGGTAAGCATAGTCCAGAGTGGGTTTTGGGGTTCCTCAGGAAATAGAAGCTCCCCACGCAGCCGCAACAATCTGTCCTCTTCAGGGTAGGGTTGAAAGCAAGGGCGTGGATGCGTGTTCTTGCCCCTGAGATGAGAATGTGTGAACCTGGCTTTGATTAAGAAAGATTCATGAGGTCATTTGCCTGAGCCCAAGCATGGCTGAGTCCGGCTGGGAAAAAGGTGATGATCAGGGCATGAGTGTGTGGGATTTTTTCCTTCCCCCATTCCTTGTATATGAGCCAGAACTGGGAAGTAAGGAAATGTGTGGCCCTTGAATTGGGCTTGCAAACACAGGTCCTACCCAGTTTTCTGGACATGCTCAATAAGCTTATCCTGTGTGAAAGCCCTTTATGAAAGAGGGGTTATATAGAAACATTTTTATGAAGGTCCTTTCCTTGTCAGAAACCGGGAACACTGTTTTAATGTCTTTAATGTAAGTTTTCTGCCTCCTCCATCTACCTTACAGCCCTCCTAGGTAGGAAGATTCCTTTTTTGTGAGATTAAATAATTGTGTTTGAAATTCCAGGAGGGGATGCTGATGGGCAGAGGAAAGAGGGAAAAAAAATGTATATACTGTTGGGAATACTCAGTGGGAATCCTGAAAAGGATTCCCAGTGAGATAAAGAAAGGGTTTTAGATTGGGAACATATTGCTGATAAAGTTTTGCAAATTTAAATTGTTGTGTTTAGCAATTAGCCTGAGCAGTAGAAGGCTGGAATTCAACAGGGCAGAGTGTAAAATCAGAGGAAGACATATTGCAGTTAACCATTAATAAATATTTCTGCCAAATTGGTTGGTTTTTCTTCCCCTGTTAAACTTGCAGCTGTTTGGAATGTGAGGTTTGAGTGAAAGGCAAAAAGATTTTTATTCTGGATGTTGTGTGTATGCCATGTGAGAAGGAGAGTGACAGGATTCCTTGATTCCTTGATTCAGGGGGTGCATGGTGCTTGGTATGTGAGAGAATTTTAAGAGTTTTGGTAAATGGTGATTTGGTACTTTTTCTACTGGAAAAAAAATTATGGGAAGAAATGTGTACCTTTTGGAGTAAAGACAAGAAAAACAAATGAGAAAAAAAAGAGGAATAGTCTACCTTGCTAAGAGCACTCCCATTATTTAAAGAGTCAGTAACTGCAGCCTCTTCTCTGGATTTGGTCTGGCCAACTGAATTCAGGAGGGATTTGTGCAGGAAAATTTGGATTTCTTGACTCTGTGGGCTTGGCTATTCCACAGAGCCAAGAAAAGGGGGGATGCTCTGGCAGGAAGATACCACAAACACCACTTTGTGAGTACTGCAGAAGCAGCACACACAGCCTCTGAGCATGTGCAGAGTTCAAAATACTTTGGGAAGTTTGAGCAGCTCCTCTTCCAGCCACAGATTGGAGGCGTGCTTGCACTAGTTCTCAAAGAAAGTCTTTGAGTCTCTAGTCCTCTCCTCTCAAAGGAAATCTTGAAAATAAATAAAAGTTGTGTAACTGAGGTAAGGCATTTGAGGTCCTCTGAGTGTTCAAAGCTTGTATTGCCTCAGGAAAAATTCTGCCTGGGAAGGGTTGGGTTAAAACAAAGACCCTTAAGCACTCTCAATGAGTCACTAGGGGATTTTTAGGAAGGGAATCCTTCCAAAAAGCAATGTTGTGAGCATGTGATTTGTGTCAGCCATCAAGAGTTTTCCCTCTCCAATAACTTCTATTTTTCTATGCAACATGGATCTGGGTCCTATATATGTGTGTGGGTATAGGTTCTGAATTCTGAGTATACCATTTTGTTATTTTGCTATGTTACAACTGAAGGATTGGGAGGGAATGGATGAAACTCTGGGGCTGTGTGTGTGCGCGTGCACGCACATGCAGTGGGAAGAGTTTCTTTTCAAATCTATGAGGCTACTTTTCCCTTTGGTGTTCAACAGAAAGTTTTGTTTCCTTTTTTTCCTTTTGCAATGTTGCCAAATATTAATGATAGTGATATTGCTGTTACTGTTGTTACTGGTATTGATGGTGCTAAAAAAAAAAAAAAAATCCTTACAATAGCCTAATGTTTGTTGGGGACTGAGCCCATTTGCCAGCCCAAGGATGCCCAAGGATGTTCATCTAAATGCGCAAGCATTGATTGTTAGATGAAATGTGTGTTAGTTCAGGTTTGTGTTAACAATGGGTTGGTGCATTTTGCATCTATGTGGAAGAGTATCATGTCTGCAATAAGAAATTGTGTAAAACTGTTCTCATTGTCCAGAAGAAAGCACATTTCTCTTTAGCCTAGGAAGCAACAGGTTCGTGCAACACCAGTTCAACAAAGGATTTATTTTGTGTGCATTTTTGCATTGGTTGGATTGATTTATAACTGGAAACAGCAGAACCCCCCCTTCTCTGAAAAACCACAAAGCTTGATTTCGTTACTAGAAATGGTTTTTCACACCCATGCCTCCAAGCTCAATTTATAGCTGAGCGGCAGCTAGCGTGAGATGGCAGCCTTGCTAAGCTGGAAAGGCTTTGGTCTGCAGCTGGATGGGCGACCGCATGTGGATGCTGACTGCTATGGATTACACACCCATCGTCCTACTTGGGATGACTGCCAGCAACTCCTGCAAGTTCTTTTTACTTTTTACTTCCGAGGAGCGCGATCGGATTCACCTTGAGGCTCGGAAGCAGGTTCTTGGCACAGATGGCCAACCCACCACTGACCCGGTTATTCTGGAAACGAGCCTCCCAGCCCAACGACCCAACTGGGATCCAAATACGATTGCTGGTGAAGGAGCTCTAACCAGGACCTCCAGATCATCGGCGCCCACACGGTAGAGACCCTTCTCCGAAGCGCACCTGATTGCTGGATCTCCAACGCTCGCGCCATGCAACCTTCTCCAAGTCTCCAAGACGACGGTCCTAAATCCGGCCACCCTCTTGCTGGGGGATGAACAGGAGGGCCCCGCCCCCGATTGCACTGAAGTCCTCGACACTATCACCGGCACCAGACCAGATCTGTCCGATGTCCCGCTAAGCCCGCCAGCCCACAGCCTATTTACAGATGGGAGCAGTTTCGTCAAGGACGGGGTCCGGTATGCGGGAGCAGCGGTCGTCACCAGATCTGAGGTAATATGGGCCCAGTCACTGGGACATGGCACGTCAGCCCAAAGGGCGCAGCTCATCGCCCTAGCGCAAGCCCCCCGGTGGGGGAAGAGGAAGATTCTTAACATTTACACGGACAGCCGGTACACCTTCGCCACGGCTCACGTCCACGGGGCGTTGTACCGGGAAAGGGGACTGTTGACTTCCGGGGGGAAGGATATTAAAAAAAACACGGAAGAAAAAATGGAGGCCCTCTGGTTGCCAGAATGCGTGGCTATTATTCATTGCCCTGGGCACCGGCGGGATGAGTCGCCTGTCTCTCAAGGAAGTAATTTCACTGACAAAACTGCCAGAGAGGCGGCCCTAAGACCAGTAGGGCCACTAGAGATCCTCCCGGTACATCTGCCTCCCCGAGTTCTTCCTGAACGGCCAACTTATTCACAGAAGGAAAAGGACTCGGGCGCACTCTTGAAGTTGGCGGTCACTGGACAGACCTCCTTCCGTTTGTCCTCTTACGCACGCAATGCTCCCCTTATAGGAAGGGGTTCATCCCCTTTGAAATTGTATTTGGGCGACCGCCTCCTCTGCTTCCCCGCCTGGCGGAGGAGACGCATGCCGAGTTGTCTAACCACAACTTGCTTGAGTCCTTGCAGGCCCTCGATTGCATCCGGCACGATATTCGCCGACAGGTTCGGTCCAACATGGGCGAGACTACTGAGGCTCCGGACCCCGTGCCCGACCCTCCCCCACATGTAAACCCGGGAGATTGGGTCTGGTTAAAGAACTTTCACCCTGTCACTCTAGGTGCCCGGTGGCTAGGACCCTTCCAGGTGATCCTCTCCACTCCCACGGTGGTAAGACTGGCTGAAAAAAAAAAAAAAAAAAACCACTGGTTCCACGTGACACAGATAAAGCCTGCCTCGCCGGTCCTCTTGGAACAACGGACGGTACACCAAACCGGAGACCCTCTGCGAGTCAAGTTAAAAAGGGTCTCCTCCCAGCAGTCCTCCTGATTCTTCTCGCCGCCCAGTAGGCCCCCCTGAACCCACACCAGCCACTTACCATGGAATGGACCTTGCAGACTAACTCGCAGACCTCCCCGCCAGTGGCAACCGTCCTCACACCCACGATACCTCCCCGGACTTCCGCATAGATCTCTGCCAACTCCTTCCGCCCAGGTGGACTCACCTGGGCCTCTTCTCGGTGGAGATGGTTGGGGGGGGGGCGCCTGATCTGGGGTTATGGATGTGGAACTGATACCTTGGAAAGGGGACTGTCGCAGGAGCAATATTATGGCTGTCCATCGGATGGGAGCCCCGCTTGCGGTGACGCGCCCTACTTCTACTGCGCCCGATGGGGTTGCGAGACTTTCGCTACCTGGTTGGGAGGCCAAGATAAGGATCCCCCTACCTCCTGGCAGCCCTGAATGGGACTCTTTTTGCTTGCTGATCCGGCCTCACCCCGTGCAGCTTATGTGCTGCCTTGGATGAGAAATGCTGCTTTTATGCAAATCATTCAGGCATCATCCGTAACAGTCTAGACCTAGTCAAAGTCTGCCTGGAGGGTTCCAACTGGTATCAGCGCCTCTTCAACTGGTCCCCCTGGCTGACCAGTCTGCTGTCTTCCCTTGCTGGACCTCTTTTAGGGTTGTTATTTTTCTTTATTTTTGGCCCCCTCCTGCTCCGTTGAGTTACCCGCCTTGTCCAGCAGCGCACTGACGCTGTGAAAATACTGGCACTTCATGCCAGGTCTCACCTGGGCCAGGGTGCTAGTTACAAGCACCGTCCGCTAGCAGCTCGATGATCCGATGATTCGATTCCCCAAGAAGACCAGTAGGGAATGTTGTAACCCCCCTCTTAATCAAACATGCAGCTAGGGCATGGCTCGTCACGGGTAAGAAGCATGATCAGACTGTCCTGTTCGCGTAAGAACAAGAACCCCAACGAATGTGCACGCTACGCAAGGCTGACCACAAAGCAGTCTTTGTTGCTACGCTCTAGCATAACGTTACGCCCTTGTACCCTCGCTTGCTTGCTTTAACATAAAAAAATGTGTGCAAATGTAGCTCAGTGGGTTTCCCCTATTGTTCGCTGTTATTCAAGCACCTGCATAGCCGTCCGTGTAAAAGAGTATAAAAATCCTGCCTTCGATCTGCTCAGGACCGCACTCTAACGAGTGATGGTCCCTGCAGGCAGGTAAATAAACTCCTTCTCTCAAGAATTCCAACTGGTCTCTGGTCTCTGGTCTCATCTGTAAAACCGCGGCATACAACACTAGAAATGTCAGTTCATTCAAAACAGCACAGCAAGATTGTTAACAGGAACTGGTCTGTCTGAGCATATTAAGCTGGTACTTTACAATCTGCACAGGTGGGAACTATCTAAAGCAAGGGGGTCTATAACACCATGAAGCCCAGGGTCTAAAATTATCTAGCTGTATTATTGTGATGGCAGTCCCTCCTAGCTTTTGTAGAGAGTGGGGCTATCCTTCACTGTGGACTGTTCAGTTAGATTCATTGGATTCTGAGCAGGCAGCAGAGTGGCAGGGGAAGAGAGGAATAGTTCACTAATTCAAAGAGATCTAGTGAAGTTTCTCTGGTAGAGCAAGAGAAATGGCTTGCTCTGGAAAGGGAAGAAGGGTTTTCAGGATGAGAGGGGAAGCAGATATAAGACCCAGACTTGGTAAGGAAATGATAGGACAAGTGTGCAACCCAGTTAGAGGTGTTCCAACATTCACATTTGTAGTTCTCAAACAGCAAGAGCCTCCATAAGGGTGGAGTCAGAAGCTTTACAAAAAGAGAGAGAAGGGAAGTCTTCAATTTGGATTCACCTCTTTAAATAGGCAGGTGTTTCTCCCACAACTTCAGTAGAAGTCTGCTTAGAGTTCATACTGTTCTGTATTCTGTTAAGTCTCAATAAAGGAACTGTACTTTAAAGGGTTTGGCTTGAGTTTGATAAACAGAAGGAAAAGAGGGAAGTGACTAGCTCATAACACCTTTGTGCCATCTGCAGACTGGATGATCACTGTCATTCAAGCTCTTTATAAAAATGCTGAAATGCACAAGGCTAACGACAGAGCACTATCTCATTCCACTTGAGACTTCTCTCCAGGAAGATGCAGAACCATGAATGATGATTCATTAAGTATGTTGCTCAATCAGTTGATACACATAACAGCTGTTACATCTAACCCACATTTTACCATCCTGTCAACAAGGATATGGAACACTTATCAAATGTTTTGCTGAATAGAGCAACCCTAACAGAACTAACCCCTTCATGGATCAATGCATTACTATGGCAAAGGGGCTTGTGTAGCTCAATGAAGCTATGAGCTATGCCATGCAGGGACACCCAAGACAGTCAGGTTATAGCAGAGAGCTGTGTCAAAACATGATCCACTGGAGAAGGAAATGGCAACCCACTCCAGTATCCTTCCCATGAAAACGCCACGGACAGTACCAAAAGGCAAAGAGATATGACACTGGAAGATGAGCCCCTCAGGTCGAAAGGTGTTCAATGTGCTACTGGGGAAGAGCAGAGGGCTAGTACTAGTAGCGCCAGAAAGAATGAAGTGACTGGGTCAAAGCCGAAAGGACACTCAGTAGCGGATGTATCTGGTGGTGAAAGGAAAGTCCAATGCTGTAAAGAACAATATTGCATAGGAACCTGGAATGTAAGAATGTAAGATCTATTAATCAAGGCAAGCTGGACGAGGTCAAACATGAGATGACAAGACTGATCATCGACATCATGGGAATCAGCGAACTAAAATGGACAGGAATGGGTGATTTTAATTCAGATGACCATCAGGTCTACAACTGCGGGCAAGAATCCCTCAAGAAATGAAATAGCCTTCATAGTCAATAAAAGAGTAGGAAAAGCAGTACTGGGATACAATCTCCAAAATGACAGAATGATCTCAGTTCGAATCCAAGGCAAACCATTCAACATCACAGTAGTCCAAGTCTATGCCCGAACCACTAATGCTGAAGAGGCTGAAGTAGACTGGTTTTATGATGGCCTACAACACCTTCTAGAATTAACACCCAAAAATGATGTCCTTATCATCATGGGGGATTGGAATGCTAAAGTAGGAAGCCAAAAGATAACCGGAATAACAGGCAAGTTTGGCCTTGGAGTACAAAATGAAGCAGGGCAAAGGCTGACAGAATTCTGTCAAGAGAACACGCTGGTCTTAGCAAACACTCTTTTCGAACAACCCAAGAGACAACTCTATACATGGACATCACCAGATGGTCAATACAGAAATCAGATTGATTATGTGCTTTATAGCCAAGTGGGAGAAGTCAGTAAAAATTAGATCAGGAGCTGGCTGTGGCTCAGTCCATGAGCTTCTTTTTGCAAAATTTAGGCTTAAACTGAAGAAAGTAGGGAAAAACACTAGGCCACTCAGGTATGACCTGAATCATATCCCTGATGAATATACAGTAGAGGTGACAAATAGATTTCAGGAATTAGATCTGATAGACAGAGTGCCTGAAGAACTATGGACAGAGGTTCGCAACATTGTACAAGAGGTAGCGACTTCTCCCTCTGTAAGGGTGTGGACCCGATTATGTGGGTCCGCCCCCGGAGCCGGATGGATCCGGAAGGATTCCTGAAGGCCCTGGGGGAGTTTCCGGCTGACAAGACGGGTGCTCCTGTCGAGGCTCTGGTTGAACTGTGGAATGGGGAGATGACTAGGGCTGTAGGCACGATCGCTCCTAAGCGTCCTCTCCTACCGGGCAGAGCCCGCTCTTCCCCTTGGTATACTCCTGAATTAAGGGTGATGAAGCAGGCTGGGAGACGACTAGAGCGTAGGTGGAGGAAATCACGAGATGAATCTGACCGAACACACTTAAGAGCCCACTATCGGGCCTATGCTGTGGCGGTGAGGGCGGCAAAAAAGAGATTCTTTTCCGCTTCCATTGCCTCCTCACAATGCCGTCCGGTGGCGCTCTTTCGAGTGGTGCAAGGCCTGGTTCATCCAGGTCCAAAGGAAGACCTGATTCCACCCTCAAAGGCCCGCTGTGACGACTTTGCCAGGCATTTCAGGGAGAAAATCACTCAGATTCGTCACGAGCTGGACACCACTATTGATTCAGAGGTTTCAAAGGAGACACCAACGCTGCCGTCTGGTCCAGATTTATTGGAATTTCAGTTACTGCGGCCCGATGACATGGACAAGGTGCTTGGGCGAGTACGTCCAACCACTTGCCTTTTGGACCCTTGCCCGTCTTGGTTAATAAATGATTCCAAGCACGGGATTGGAACCTGGATCTTGGAAGTGGTTAACGCTTCTCTGAGGGAGGGTCGGGTGCCTGCCCCTTTAAAGGAGGCGGTAGTCCGATCGGTCCTGAAGAAGGCGTCACTGGATCCAGAGATGGCCACTAATTATAGACCAGTGGCCAACATCCTGTTTCAGGGCAAGGTGTTAGAGAGGGTGGTGGCGGGACAACTCCAAGCACTCTTGGATGAAACTGATTATCTGGACCCATTTCAGTCCGGCTTCAGACCCGGGTTCGGTACTGAATCTGCCTTGGTCGCCCTGTACGATGACCTGTGCAGGGAGAAGGACAGGGGGAGTGCGTCCCTGTTGGTTCTTCTGGACCTCTCAGCGGCTTTCGATACCATCGACCATGGTATCCTTCTGGATAGGCTTGTGGGACTGGGGGTCGGAGGCACTGCTTTGCAGTGGTTCCGCTCCTATCTCAATGGCCAGTTCCAGAAGGTGGTGCTGGGGGACTATGGCTCTGCGCCATGGCAGCTATGCCATGGAGTACCGCAGGTGTCCAGTTTGTCCCCTTTGCTGTTCAACATATACATGAAACCGTTGGGAGAGGTCATCAGGAGGTGTGGGCTGCGGAACCATCAGTACGCTGATGATACCCAGCTCTACCTCTCGTTTTCCACCAATCCAGGTGAGGCAGTGGCTGTGCTGAACCGGTGCCTGGCCAAGGTAATGGGCTGGATGAGGGCCAATAAACTGAAGCCCAATCCAGACAAGACAGAGGTCCTGTTGGTTGGCGGATCGGGCTTCAGAGAGGGTGAATTGAACCTTGTCCTGAACGGGGTTGCACTCCCTCTTAGGGACAAGGTCCGCAGCTTGGGAGTGCTCCTCGACCCGGAGCTTTCACTGGAAGCTCAGGTAACAGCAGTGGCGAGGAGCGCTTTCCTCCAGCTTCGACTGATTCATCAGCTGCGCCCCTATCTGGAGAACGACTGCCTTGCGACAGTGACACATGCATTGGTGACTTCCCGTCTGGACTTCTGTAACGCGCGCTATGTGGGGCTACCCTTGAAGACGGTCCGGATACTTCAATTGGTCCAAAATAGAGCTGCCAGGCTGCTAACGGGGACTGGACGTTATGTTCACATGACTCCAGTCCTCCATCAGCTTCACTGGCTTCCCATTGAAGTCCGGGCCCAATTCATGGTGTTAGTGATGACCTATAAAGCCCTAAACGGCTTGGGTCCTGGTTACCTGAAGGAGCGCTTACATCCTTATATGCCCAGCCGCCCCCTGAG
>NW_025336598.1:4697706-4698869 GCF_004798865.1 Varanus komodoensis | reverse complement strand
AGGAGGGTGGTTACTCGGAGGAGGGCTTTCTCAGCGGTGGCGCCTAAGTTATGGAATGCGCTCCCCAGAGAGGTCCGCCTGGCGCCGTTGTTATTTGTTTTTCGGTGCCAGGCGAAGACCTTTTTATTTAAGCAGTATTTTAAATGTTAATATAATTGAATTTTATTTGGCCAGGGCGGCTTGTTTTATATTGTATGTTTTATATTATATATTTGTATTTTAATGTATATATTTTAAAATGTTATTTTAATTTATTGTTGTAAGCCGCCCCAAGGCTTCGGCGAATGGGGCGGCATAAAAATGTTTTAATAAATAAATAAATAAAATAAATAAAACCATCCCAAAGAAAAAGAAATGCAAGAAAGCAAAATGGCTGTCTGAGGAAGCTTAACAAATAGCTGAGGAAAGAAGGAAACGAAAGACAAGGGAGAAAGAGAAAGATACCCCAAATTGAATGCAGTACTCCAGAGAATAGCTGGAAGAGATAAGAAGGCCTTCTTAAATGAACAGTGTAAAGAAATAGAAGAAAACAATAGAATAAGGAAGACCAGAGATCTCTTCAAGAAAATTGGAGATATGAAAGGATCATTTCATGCAAAAATGGACATGATAAAGGACCAAAATGGCAGGGACCTAACAGAGGCAGAAGAGATTAAGGTGGCAAGATTACACAGAAGAACTATACAAGAAAGAGCTTAATGTCCATGATAACCACGAGGGTGTGGTCACTGACCTCGAGCCAGAAATCCCGGAATGTGAAGTTGAATGGGCCTTAGGAAGTCTGAGCAACAACAAAGCTAGTGGAGGTGACAGTATTCCAGCTGAGCTATTCAAAATCCAAAAAGATGATGCAGTTGAAGTGCTACACTCAATGTGCCAGCAAATTTGGAAAACTCAGCAGTGGCCACAGGATTGGAAAAGGTCAGTTTATATTCCTATTCCAAAGAAGGGCAATGCCAAAGACTGTTCAAACTACCGCACCATTGCACTCATTTCACATGTTAGCAAAGTGATGCTCAAAATCTTACAAGCTAGGCTCCAGCAGTATGTGAACCAAGAACTACCCAGAAGTACGGGCAGGATTTCGAAGAGGAGAGGAACTAGAGATCAAATTGCCAACATATGCTGGATCATGGAGAAAGCTAGGGAGTTCCAGAAAAACA
>NW_025336598.1:4648671-4697606 GCF_004798865.1 Varanus komodoensis | reverse complement strand
TTGTGGCAAGTTCTTAAAGAGATGGGAGTACCAGACCATCTTATTTGTCTCTTGAGAAACTTGTATGCAGGTCAAGAAGCAACAGTGAGAACTGGACACAGAACTACTGATTGGTGCAAAATTAGGAAAGGAGTACGGCAAGGCTGTATACTGTTGCCCTGCCAATTTAACTTATAAGCAGAGCACATCATGCAAAAGGCCAGTCTAGATGAATCACATGTTGGAATTAAGATTGCTGGGAGAAATATCAACAGCCTCAGATATGCAGATGATACCACTCTAAAGGCAGAAATTGAAGAGGAACTAAAGAGTCTCTTGATGCAGGTGAAGGAGGAGAGCACAAAAGTTGGCTTGAAACTCAACATAAAGAAAACTAAGATCATGGCATCCAGTCCTATCCCTTCCTGGCAAATAGATGGGGAAGAAATGGAGGTAGTAACATATTTTATTTTCTTGGGCTCCAAGATCACTGCAGACAGTGAGTGCAGTCAAGAAATCAAAAGACACTTGCTCCTGGGGAGGAAAGCTATGGCAAATCTCGATAGCATACTAAAAAGCAGAGATATCACCCTGCCAACAAAAGTGCGTATAGTCAAGGCTATGGTTTTCCCAGTTGCAATGTATGGCTGTGAAAGTTGGACCATAAGGAAGGCTGAGTGTCGAAGAATTGAGGCCTTTGAATTGTGGTGCTGGAAAAGACTCCTGCGAGTCCCTTGGATCACAAGGAGATCTAACCAGTCAGTCTTAAAGGAGATCAACCCTGACTGCTCTTTAGAAGGCCAGATACTGAAGATGAAACTCAACTACTTTGGCCACCTAATGAGAAGGAAGGACTCCCTGGAGAACAGCCCAGTGCTGGGAAAAATTGAGGGCAAAGAAGAAGGGGACGGCTGAGGATGAGGTGGCTAGATGGAGCCATTGAAGCAGTCGATGTGAGCTTAGGTAGACTCCGGGGGATGGTGGAGGACATGAGAGCCTGGAGGAATGTTGTCCATGGGGTCGTGATGGGTCAGATGTGACTAACATAGCAACAGTATTATATTTAATTTTCAACTGAAATTTTACAGATAAATTTGAAATATAAACTGCCAAATTTATATCAAGTTGGCAGAACCCCACAAAATATTCCTATGTGAGACTTCCGGTTGATGTCGCAGCGAGACAGCTGTGGAGAACGGGGCTCCGTGCTCCAGATCATAATCTGTTTTATAGGGGGCCTGTCGGGGCAGGGAATAGAAATTCAGGGGAATTCTCATTGAAAGGACAGAGAAGGGTTAATTCCCTTCACAAGCTGTTGACAGCCCAAAAAGAAGCTTTAGAATGGACATGGACCTGCTGAGTGAGCAATTAAACCTTTTAAAATACTACCTATGAAAGAACCTGTGAGATAACCATCAATCTGAATAACAAAAGAAAGGCCTTTTGGCTGTGGAGTTCAAGAGGGGACAAATCTAGGGGAGATTAAGTGAAACTGGGGGAATTTGGGACTTGGAAGAGTTTTTTTTTTTTTTAATGTTTAATCTCCCCAAGGGCGAAGAATTAAATTTGAACTTATTTTATATTAACTGGTAGAAGAAGCTCTCTTATTTTTCTGATCCTCATTTTGGAGACATGGCAGATTTTTCCAGTTTTCTGTATGGTTTTGGCTGCCATCCTGTGGTCATTTTATTCTTTAACAGATGCATTGTTTGCCAAAAAAAAAATCCCTTATTTTTCTCTTTTCGTGATTTTTTGTTGCTATTTTAATTAAACCTTTTATTTTCATCATGGATTCATCTTTGGCATCTATGTCTGATTCTCAAAGCCTACAAACAACACTCTTGGCAATACAAGCATCTTTTAACATCTATTCAAGTATCTCAAGAGTCTATGCAAAACGCTATACAAGAATTTTCCTTGGAACAAAAGGATGAATTGGACAGATTGGATAGCTATGTCTCAAAGATAATGAAGCAACTTGCAGGTTCTGGTATTAAAATAAAGTGAACAAAAGATACAAGTTATGAAAAAGAAGGCAGAAGTTTTTGAAGAGAAAATTGAAAAGATGGTTCAAGAGAAACAACAATTAACACAAACAAATAAGTTATTCAGTTGTCATATTGGAGAGATTTCAGAACACACTAGAAGCAAGAAATGAAAACCTGAGTGGTTTAATAAACACTATGCTAACAGATGGTCCTGTTTTGGAAAAGGAAAAGGCTGATAAACAATCTGATCTGGTCTACAGAGTTAACCTAAGCCATGTTAGAAGTCATAAATTTCTGTGGGAGAATGGATAATTTTAAGGGAATTATATATCTTGAAGGATATGATTTATAAATGGGATGGCATGTTTATAGGTGATAAGGATAATGACATTTCTTGGTGGCATAAAGTTTAAATATGATTGAGATATGTGAAGTCTATAGAATATATGAGCTTATAAAGGATTTATTTATTTATTTATTTATCTTTATTTATCTTTTCGATTTATATCCTGCCTTTTTCCTACAGGGCTCAAGGCAGCTTACATCTCCTCCTGCATCTTATCCCCACAACAACAACCCTGTGAGGTAGGTTGGGCTGAGAGTCTGTGACTGGCCCAAAGTCACCCAGTTGGCTCCATGGTTGAGTGGGGACTAGAACCCAGATCCTCTGAGTCCCAGTCCCATGCTCTTAACTACTACACCACACTGGCTCTCAATGATTTTAAAAATGGATGAAAGAATGATTAAAGGATTGTATAACTTTTGGGGGGGTATAAAATGAAAGATGAATGAATTAAGGAAATTATGATAGTACAGGCACAAAAGGTTGGACATAACATTGAGTTACAGAAACGGTAAAAGTTGTGAGAAAGAAATATCAAGGTAACCTTAGTAATCTCACCTAAAGAAAACTTATACACATGTTTTATAGTTAGAAAGAGAGAGAGAAGTAAAATGACTTATAGTTCTTACTGTTAAATTTAGTAGAAATGTTTTTAAACTGGTCAATTAGACATTGGAAATGTAAACACGAATTTAAATCTGAAGGCTTTTTTTTGATTAGATATTATTTTAAATGATATTGATAAATAGACCATATATTTGATCTTATATGAATTACTATGGCAATGATTTTACTTGCTCACTATGGGAGGAGTGAAGAGCCATGCATCAAAGAGCTGAGTTCAAAAAGGATTTTGGATTACATGGCAGGACAGATTGATCTTGACTCTGAAAGAGGAGGAGGACGTATATCCCTACTAAACCTGGAATTCACTCTATTTTCAGCTAGAGAAACAGGACTACACGTAGATTTGAATATGACTATTGACTGTTGAAATGAGGAAGATGTTAACCCAGTATATCCGATGTCTTAAATAATTGTTTTTAAAGTTAGATTATAGTGAAAACAATAAAATTTATTTTTAAAAAATATGACTATGTGAATTGGCATTTTTTCATAGACTTTGGAAATGAACTGCATTACCTTTACAGTCACCATCTGAATCTTCTTGTAATTCTGATTTTGAAGACAATGCTGATATCTCAAATGAAGCACCTTGGAAACTTTGAGCATCTGGGGGTAATTTGTTAGCAGAAATAGAACCGAAACTGAAATTAAAAAGGATATGTTGCACCATTAAATAAGTGTACAAGTAGATTTGTGCAAGTCTAGTGCTCCACGTGGACATGTCAAGCACTCCTGGACAGTTCTGTACAAACTCATATTTGACCTGAATGAATTGAGAGTGCACTCAATAAACCTATAACTCCTCTGTGACTGTATACTGCATGTGAGCATTAGCGAAAGTGGGCATACCTTTCTATTTATTATTGTCCTGCAATTGCTTGTGCAACCCTGTTGCGCAGCCGCTGGCACAATGTAAAGATTTGGTGAAGTTCTGCTACTGCAATTTGAGTTTGTAGAGTGTCACCACTGGATACAGCTTCAATTCTTTTAACAAACACACAGATTTTGAACAGGTCATTATATACCTGATAAATACATATTTTTTAAAAAATACAGTCACACAACTATAACTAATCTTGTAGTGCACTCAGCCAATTTGAAAACTGCTTATTTTGCAGCAATAAACTGGCCCAATACAAACGTCATTATCTCAAACCAATACATTATGGCTTATTTGCTAGAGGATGTGCCATATACCTGTGAACTCTCCTTGCCTCTTACCTTAGCTCTTCTAGCTGAGCCCAGCTTTAGGACTTTTATCGTGACCTGTTATGCCAGAGTTTTTTTTGGGGGAAATCTGGACTGGGAAATTATGGTTTAAACAGTGCTTACAAATCAGGATAAGAAAACAGGTTTAACAAGGAATAACGGAAGCACTAAAGCCAGACTGTAAGAGTGAGTAATATTTTCCATATGAGTATCAGTCTGTATCAGTATGTTGATGATGTTATCATGCAGACAAGTAGGTCTGCTGTAAATTGTTAGAAGCTCTTACTTAGTATGTTTTATCATTTGTTTCTAAAACCAAGTTCAAATATAAGAATGAACATAAACATATGCTGTAGTTGATTATAGTCACATTAAGTATTGCTTTTACACAACTCAACCTTTTAGCTAATGGTAACTGAAATTGCTTTTGGATAATACTCTTTACAATCTGTATTTCGGTATATGTGGAAATGTTCATATGGGAAATAAATGTCACTACACAATTTTGTGCTCACTTCTAGAGAATGCAAGACAGATTTTTTCTGGTAGCCCCTGGATGAACACATGTACTGAATTATTTGTTGATGAATAATAACAAGAAGATAATGCTTAATGTGGCAAGTTTTGCATTGGCAGCTGTGAAAACTTACTACAACTTTATAAGGACACATGCAATAGACTGAAAAATTGATGTTATTCTGTCATGCAGTTTTGGTGAATTTATATACTTGTTATTTAGCTCCTTTAAGAATGTTCATTTCATATATGTGTGTGTATATATATACATCCATCCCACTTTTTTTGCCTTCCAAGATATCCAAGGTGGCTTATATAATTCTGCATCTCTCGATCTTATCCTTATAACAACCCTGTGCAGTAGTTTGGGCTGAGGGTCTGTGATTGGCCTGAAGTGACCCAGTGGGCTACATAGCTGAGCAGGGACTAGAATCCAGCTCGCCTCAGTCCCGGTCCTGCACTCTTAACCACTACACCACACTGACTCCCAGCTCTGATTATATTATAAATGCTATAGTTTACGCTTGTTTAAGAAGGGGAATTAATGGAGATGAGAGAAGGAAGATCATGATGTTCATCTGCACTTCTGTGCGGTGTGTCGAGGGTGGAGATTGTTTTATTTTGTCCTTGGTCAATGAGGGTCTGTGATGGTTACCAGCAAGGAAAGATTCCCTTGAAACTGTGGCCATGATTTTTCTCTTGCTCACCTCTGAAGTTACATCCAGATAAATCCATTCCCCCCTTTTGGTTCAGAATTTTATGGATATTTGAATTGGGCTACACTCTAGTGGTTTTTTAAAAAGTGGTTTTTAAATTCACACTGGTGTTTATAGTCAGACTAACGACATTATTTTCAGCTAGTAGAATTTTAAGTTATTTGCAAGAGGGCCGCAGGACAACAGACAACAATTAAACAAGGGGGTGAGAAAGCACCAATTAATTCCCACCAATTAATGAATTAACATCAGCATCCCATTTGAAAAACTGAAAAATGAATTCTACTTCATAGTATTAATTCTATTTTCCAACTTACTGTGGAGGAGAAGACTTCTCTGGTTTGAATACAGGCACACATGGTTTGTAAGGAGGCACTTCAGATTCAGATAGTACTTTTGGCATCCAAAAGTCTAGGTTTGTCATATTTTCTTGCTGCTTTAATGTTCATTGGAGTCACAGTAAATTGTGATAACTTGGGTTTGCTGCTTGGCAATGGAGGTGGGGCTTGTGCAGAAATTTTTAAGTTTTTAAGCTTCTCACACTCTTCAGAAATAGGCAACACACAGGCTATTGGCAAATGTGAAGAGCAAGTTTTTTGATCAGAGGAACTGGAGGCACTGGTGGTCTCTGGTTACTTGCCTGCTGACATACTGAGATATATTGTGCTCTGTTTGGTAATGAAGAGAGTTTTCTTCTCGGAAGCATGTCAAGCCTGACATCAGGTATGCTTTTTATCGGGGTGACAGTGGAAGCACAGCTACACCATATTTGCCAGAGAATGAGCCTACTTTTGTTTCTAAATAGGAACATTTTCTTGTCTGTGGAACTGGAGGAGGTGGGTAAATTGGTGGACACACTATATGATCTGCATAAAAAGTAAAAACAAAGCAAATAATAAATGACAGTCACTTCAGTACAGATGATGGTTTGGTAAAGTGCATGAAATTTATTTAAAGGAGGAAGTGCCATGAAGTACATAGTGAAGGCCGTTGCAAGAAGTTGTAATATTACTTTAAAAACTGTATTTAAAAATTGATGGCATTAGAGATAAGATAGTTTGTTATTCAGATTAAGCTACAGATGGAAGTAAGCTAGGGGTGGAGGGAGAAAATATGTGTGCATGCTTCAAATTTGGGCTGCTGTTCATCAGTCTCCCTCTCTGGAAAAAGTACCCATTTTGACTATCATCAGTGACCATAAGCTATCTGGTATGCATGGCAGGGCAATTTAAGGTGCATATCAATATGACAGTTTGTGGGAGGAATGAGTGACAGCTGTATTATTTTTAATTTTGGTGATAAGAGATTAAGAATCGATGTTGCAAGTTTTTTTTTAAATAAAGTCCTACCACCAACTCATATCTTGTTCTTTCTTTTCTGTCATCATTTTACCTAGAGATACTGCTATTATGTTTTCCATGAACTGGGTTGTGGGATTGGTTCTTGGTTCGCCACATAGATTGACTTTGAAGTGGGATATTATTTATTTCAATGTATTTGTTATGCAACATAGAAAGCAATATAACTAGAAAGAGAGTGGCAGATGGGCAGAGCTTGAAATATTCAGAGAAAGCTTTGAGCACCAGTTTGAAGATGGGAGCACCAACCATTTATACAATTAATTTTAAATCTTTCTCTCTTTATATAATCATGTCTTTCACAAAGGAGGTAAAATTGTTGTTATTGATACTATTTCACTAATTCTACAAGGCTTTTCAACTCTCCCAGGTCACTAGCAGAGATCCTTATATATTTAGAATTTTGCATTAACATAGATTGCTGATGGCATGTCCAAAAATATCTTCTACAAGTCAAATTTCTACAAACATCTATTTGATTTCTGTGATATCTCAGTTCCACATACCATCATAGTTTTCACAATCTGAATTTACTGACTATAAGTATGCATCGTCTTCATATTGGTCAAAATCTGAAAATAAATTTCAGCAGTAAATATATGACAGATTGTTTAGAGCATGTCAGGATCTGCAGTAGCAGACTTACTACCAACTACATAACACAGATGGCCCAGATAGAAGTCAGAAGTGACATAAGATCACTGGCAACCTTTTCACATCCTTTATATATGTTCTCTTCTTTCTGGGTCAGGTGAGACCCTCAAAGCCTTTTTTAAAAGGCAGTCAGTTTTGGAAACAGCGGAGAATTGATAAGGACAGAGAAAGCTCTACTACTTAGAGCATGGGTCCTCAAGCTATGGCCCAGGGGCCGGATCCGGCCTGCCATGCCCATTTATCTAGCCCGCCATGCCCATTTGGACCCGCCGTGCACCCATGTGCACACTTACCACCGCCCACCTCACCCCGTGCACAGGGAAGCAGTGGTTTGTTCACTCGAAGAAAACAATCTCCAAGCAAGCAAGCTGCTGCCTCATGTGCCCACCTCGCGGTGCGTGCCTGCCCCTGCCCCACCTCCCCTTGCCACGCACACCACCCCCACACCAGCCCGCGTGCACTGCCGGCACCACCTTCCGGCCCACGCCCAGCACCGGCAGCTTTCAACTGGCCCCCGGGTGGAAAAGTTTGAGGACCCCTGACTTAAAGGAACTCTGCTGTACCACAAACGAGCCAATAGGGATGAAGCACAGACAGAACACTTGTCACCAGTGGTGAAATGAGATCTGTCACAATAGGGCTCAGGGCAGTCTTCTCTGAAGCAGCCAGAAAGGCAAAAAAAGGAGCAACTACAGTAGTCCCCTGAAATTCGCAGTGGTTGCATTCCTAGAGCACCCGTGAATTGTGAAAAACCACGAATTTGGTGCCAGCGATAGGTGCGGGCTGCCAAGGCGGTGTGGGCGGGGGGCACAGGCCAGGCTGGGGGGTGGGTGCATGCATGTGTGGTGAGGCAGGGGCAGGGGTGGGCACACACAGAAATTGTTTTCTCCAGGCAAGTCCAAACAGTGAACAGCCTTGCTGGCAAGGAGATCGGTTTGGACTCATTCGGAAAAAACTATCTCCTTGTGAGCAAGCTGCTGCCTGGAAAATTCTGCAAAAGACTGAGGCCGCGAACACTGAACTGTGACTTCACAGGGGTATACTGTGCACCATGAGCCTGACATAAGTACTTACTGTTTTTTCTTATTAAAAATAAAAGAATACATGTAAAGATGGGTTTTCTCTTGTTCAATGGGCTGAAATCTTAATATGCATATTATTAAAGAAACAAGAAGAGAAGAAAACTAAAAAAGCAGAACAAGCAAATTTTGTTTCCCATTTAAATCTCCATTCCAATCAGGAACTGGAAGAACCTGGAATGACTGGGAGCTTCACCTTCTCTGTGATGGCAGAAGACGGGCATTACAACAACTTCATTATATATGAGGAGGACTTCATCTAGTTAGTTGGTGGCTGGCAAACAAGACAAAGAACCTAGAAGAACTCAGAACTCCAGCAGAGTGAAAAGGCTTGGCTATACAACCAATGATAAAACAACAGGCCACAGAACATAGGAGATGTCACAAAAGCTATCCAACATGAGCAGACCTAACACTGTGAAAGCAGAAGGTAAACCCTCCAGCCTTTCTTAATATAGAAAAATAGTAATAGCATTCCTGATATACTTCTATCCCTGACTAGAATGGAGATTTACAGGTGAGAGAAGAATATTTCTATTTCCCAGAATGAGAAAATGCTGGAACATCCTGAAATAAATAGGATGTAAAAATGCAGCTGTCCAGGACAATTCCTTTGGAGCAATCAGTGGATTACACATTTTTATAATATCTAGTACTTTCATGCTGCAAGCTGCATCCCTACATGCCCAAGTGAAATGATATAGTGGTTGTAAAGGTACAGACAGGTGACTAGGTTGCTGCTCTAGAAATATCAGCTGATGTAATAGCAGATCAAAAAGTTATAGATATATTTTAAACAGAGTGAGCTGTAATACTGTTGCCCACTTGTTCCCCAATGCACTATATGCGACAATGGTCAGTATAATCACCTTGCCATAGCTGAGTTGGGCACATTTTCCCCAGTGAGCTCTTGAAAAGATGGGGGTAGTTCATACTCAGACATGATTAGCTCAGCTGCTACCATGCCCAAGAACCCTCTTAGTATGGAGAGCGTACTAGATACATGATTGTATCATGGCTTGGCAAAAGAAAAAAAATAGCAAAAGCTCCTCCTATGATCTACAAAAGGATACATTTACATTCTAAATGACCAAAAAAATCACACATCTTCATGGATCTTGTTTTTCTGAAATAATCACAGAAAGCTTGTTCAGTTTGAAGATGCACTTACCTGAAAGGTAAGCTTTCAAGAAAGCAAGTCTGAAAGGGTTTTGTCTAAAGAGTTCAAGTAAACTCTGGTTTACCAGAGAATTAAATTCAAGTTTTACCTGGGGAAGCACAACAACTTAATTCGTACTAGAAAGCATTTAATATGTGGATGTTCTGTGATAGACCTCCTTCTCTTACAGTAAACAGCTGCCAGACAGATATCACAGGGATGCAGATTCATCCTTCCCTGCAAAACACCTAGAATATCAGATACCTCTGCTTGCAACAGGAAAGCAACATTCCTTAGACCATCAGCACCTCAAAGCCTTGCAGGTTGCATCATACAACCTGTTTGCTGATGCTCTGCAGGGGGCTAACAGAACTTAATCAGAGTAGCCTAAAGGAGATAGTTTGTGTCTCTCAGCCTCCATACAGCAAGCCACAGAAGACCTAGATCTTCATGAAGAACTGTGCTAGGTGGTCCAGCAGAGTATCTTTTAGATGCTAGGGACTTTTTAAACATATGTATTGGAGTTACAAGACAATTTATGGGTTTTGGAAATATGTCGAACTAGGAATCAACACCATGCTAGACACAGTCTATTTACACAAATGTATTAACTTGATGCTTGTCAGCTGTGTGTGCACATGCATGCACACAGACTCTTGCAGACCAGCTCAGCAATGTGAGCATCATTCAGCAGTGGCATCCACAACAGCACATGCATGGATGGGAGGCTACATATCCCACAGAATAGCCCAGGCTCATGCTGTCCAGAGATTTATTTAAAAAACCAGAACTAATACCATGAACTGAGCCCAGTCAATAGTCTGGTGATAGCATTTTGCACTTGCTGAGTTTCCAAACACTTCTAAAGTGGCAGCATAATGCACAGCTGTTATCTAGTCTGGCATTCATTGATACTAAATCAGACTTTGATGGGAAAAGTCATAGCTAGCAGATTAGTCAAACCTGGTGATATGCGCTCCTGGACACCACCATCACTTGAGCCACCAAAAGCAATGCTGGATCAAGGAATACTAATAGGGACTGCTGTGATACCGTTTTTTACAGTGCTTCCACAAGGAGGACTAGTGGCCATGCAAAAAGAAGTATTAATTCAAAGCTATCCAAAGTCCTTTCCAAGCCTTCTAGTACAGCCACGATTTTCCTTCTTTTGCATGCCCTTAGTGCCATAGGCAGCTAGGCTTCTGCACCAACCACTGAATGGATTCATGCACTTCCCCCACTGAGAACTTCAGGGCTAAAAAGAAACCTGGGTTCCTTCACCAAAAGATCTAGTGCCTGCAAAATGGTCCCTGCCATGTAAGCCATTTGGAGCAGGGGTGGGGCTTAGTGCTCTACAGCCACACTCTTTGGCTCTCTGGTTCTGAAAGAGGGCCTACAGCAACTCCTGTACCTTCCCCTTTGCAGGTGTGCAGTCACCCTGAAGGAGGGCATGCAAGTAGAATTTTCTGAAATTTTCCTTTTATTTTTGAGATGGAGTCATTGCTGTACTTGAGAAAGCCTGAGCCAAGCTGGTTAAAAGAGGAATTATTCTGCCTTGGAAGGAAGCTGTTGCAATGTCCCTGCTCCCTGTCATTTCAGAGTCACTTCAGGATGTTGCTCTGCTTCAGAGTGACCAACCTGGCATCAAGCTTGGCACAGGCAGGTAGATGCTGAGTGCGCAGGAGTTTAGAAAGGCCCATCTCTGCCCAAGATGCCTGTTCCTCACCTACCTGGCTGGCTCTGCTGGAAAAAGAAGCAGCATGGCTGAGGCTGCTGCCTGGTCCTCCAGCTCAGCTTGTTAAAACAACATTTTTTGAGAAGTGAAATTCTGAGTAACAGCAGTCTGGAGTAATCAGGTGTTGCTTGGAGGACAGCCCATGAGGGATACAAGATGGTCTTTATGCCTGTTTCCACATAGGTGGTGTCTTCTCCGCACAGGCGACATCTGATTGGCTCAGATTCTGTTACTCCAGACTTGTGTTTCTAGAGAATTTGTAAAACGGTATGTCAGGGCTATAAGACCTGCAAGGTCATAGCGCTTTGCCAACAGGGCCTGTCAGCAGAGGGAGGAAACACTTTACCCAGTAAATAACCTTGGGTGTGTGGGGGTTGGTGGTGGCAGCAGGCAACAGGCAGCTATGGTGCTGGCATTGCCTGGGGGGGAGGGTGCGAGCGTGGGTCAGTGGGGGAGGGGCTATGGAAGCTGGGTGGCAGAGTAAGGGCAGGTGAAATGCAGCAAGGGGGGGGGTGCCCAGAACTGGACACAGTATTCCAAATGAGGTCTGATGAGTGAGGAATATAGGGGAAAGGCAGGTTGCTTACCTTTAACTGTTGTTCTTCGAGTGGTCATCTCTGCATTCACACCTATGGGCTTGCCGTGGAGTGTGAGGCCTTGATCAGATTAAATTTCCAAAGCTTGGTGCCATGGAGTGGGCGGGAACCTGTTCCTTCCCTTGTGCAGGTAGCGTGGGTGGGGGGCTCCCACCCAGTCCCTCAGTTCCTTTTCAACCACGCTTCAAGTCACTTCAGGTCAGATCTCCACTCCCAAAGCTCACCTGGTTTGCCATTTTGTCTTTAACTTTTTCTCTCTTCTCTTTTCACTATTAAAAAAAATACATTTTTTCTCTGCTCATCTCTTTTCTCATCTACAGTGAGAAGCCCACCCTCTGTCCCTGCTTAGCAAACTCCTCCAGTCTCCTTTTTCCCTCTGCCACATGCACTCCTACTTGAGCCACATGGCCGACTCTTCTTCTTGCCACTGTACCTCCTGTGTGGCCTGAATGCCCACCAATGCCGGGCACTCCAAGTGCCTCCTCTGCCTCAACGAGAGGCACATCGTGGAGAACTGCCCTCACTGCCAGGCCTTTAAAAAACAAACAGGCCGGCAGAGGGCCACCTGCCTCCGACAAGCCCTATGGTTGTCACCCCTCTGAGGGTGACAACCCTCCCACTGAGAGTACATCCAAGCTCCACAGGGCTAGGAAATGGGTAGCCTCCTCGGGCAAGGGCCCCTCCAGTACCACGGCTCCCACGAGCAGGAAACAGCACCACGCCATGAAATATCCCGCCCCCCTGACAACTGAGGCCACCACGGACCAGCCGAGGTCCCCAGCCACTGCGGTCTTGATGAACGAGACCCCTGCGGTCCCGGTCCTGGACTCCCCTGGCACCGTGGCAGCCAGGAGTCTGCCTGTGCCTGGCATTTTGCTGGCACGTGGCCCGGCTGCTGCATCAGCAGCAGAGGCCACCATCCGCTCCTCCACCCTCTCGGGATTGTCAGCTACTGTCAGCACCCATAGGCGCTGCTGCCTCACCGCAAGGCTGGCCAACATGCCGTGCCCCACCCTTCAGAGTGGGGGAGTCTTTGTCATCGCACTCTCCAGTCTCCCCACACTCCAGCTCACCTCCATTGACTCCGCACATGAGGAGACCATGCCTGGCTGACTTCGGCTTGGCTTCATTGGAGGATCATGCTCCCCAGGCCTGAGCCTGACAGGTGGCCCTGAAATGTGGGCCGTGCCGCGAACACCGTGCCCAAAGCTCTACCTCCTCCTCCGATGACTACTCCACTCTCTAAGAGCGTTGCCAGTGCCGCCACTGCTCTCCTGCCTCCCCACCCAAGCCCAGAGCGCATGCATGCATGGGCACACGGGAGCCAGTAAGATTGCGCTGGCACCACATGGGACACGGGGGAGCCGTCCCAGAAGCCAAGAGCCCGCAACAAGGACTACTACACCGTGGATCCTCGTCGCCATGCCTCTTCCCGCAGGGAGCCACGCTGCGCCACCGCCCTCAGGAACAGGCCCCTCTCCCACTGATGCTGCCAGCCCAGTGAGGACCTGTCTACAAGTGAGGAGACCTACACTAGGCCAGCTTGCCAGAACCGCCATTCCCACAGCCCCGCTGCTGCTTCATGTGAATGCTCACCTGCCTTACGCTGGAATTATCAAAGCAGGAGCAACAGAAACCAGCGTTCGCCTTCTCGGGACAGGTCAGAGCTGATCCCCAGGCTTGGGACATTCCCCCTCCCATGTGGCCTCCATCCACTCTCCAGATGGCTTTAGAGCAGGACTGTTCTTTCTCTCTTGTCAAAGGGGTGGGGAGGCGGCTTCTCGGACTTGATTCTCTGCATTGCTGAGGACCTTGGTTTTGAAACCTCTCAACCACCCAAGACTGAAGCCAACTCATGCTATGATGCCCTGGCCTCAGCGGATAGCACTCCTGTATCCATCGCTGCCGTCTGGGCTGCTCGGCATGGCATGGCACTTCTGGAAAGCCCCTGCAGGGCCCTGGTCACCTCACATAGGGCTGAGTCTGCTTATAGGGTGACCCTCAAGGCCTTCCCTCTGCTCCTCCAGCACCCCAAGCCCAACTCCGTCATAGTGGAGTCCATGCAGAGCATCCCCAAGAGGGATCAGTCCACACCAGTGGATAGGGAAGGGTGCCGCCTAGATGCCATGGCTTAGAAATCTATGTGGCCGCCTCCCTGGCTTCAGGGTGCCAACTATGAGGCCATCATGGCCAGATACCAACTCTTCTTGTGGGAGAAGACGGGTGCCATGGTAGATCAATCCCCTGATCACCTCACCTCCAGGATACAGTTCGCCTCATTCACACTGAAACAGAGGGCCTTTTGAGGTTCCAGCTTGAGGCAGCTCGACATCATGTCGACTGCACCAGAAAGGGCATGATAGGGGTGGTAGCCATCCGCCACCATGCCTGGCTGCACTCCGCCTCCCTGCCCCCTGAAACCTGGGCCCACATTGAGGACCTGCCCTTCAATGGCAAAGGCCTCTTCAATGCCCAGACAGATGATGGGAATATGGACTCCCTCCGTAAAGCATGCACCACTGCCAAATGCATGGGGTTTGGACAAAGTAGATGACAGGGAACCCCTGCAGCCCCCAATCGCCACCCCTTTCCTGATCACCCCATGTGCCACCTGCCAACAAGCGACAGGACTCCCAGCCCCACCAGAGGCTCCCGGCAAAGCGCCAGGATGCCAGGCACAGGTGCTGACACCCTTGTCCAGGCAGCCCCCCCCCCCCCCCCCCCCCCCGCTTCATAAACCACCTAGTACAGTTCCTCCCAGCCTGGGAGGCCATCACCTCCAATTCCTGGGTCCTATCAATCATTCAATGGGGCTACAGGATAGAATTTGATACCCTGCCACCCCTTGGTCATGTCAAGACCACCCCCTCATAGCCCACCCTGTGGGCAGAGGTCCAGGCCCTACAGGACAAAGGAGTAATAAAGCACGTCCCCCTGTCGGCCTGCAGGGGCTTCTACTCCAGGTACTTCACAGTACCTAAAAGGGATGGGACCCTCAGGCCTATCTTGGACCTCAGGGGGGTCAACAAATTCATCCCCCCCCCAAGAAATTCAGAATGGCCCCACTCCAGGGCAACCTCCCTCTCCTCAACCAAGGAGACTGGTTCAGCTCCACTGACCTGAAGGATGCCTATTTTCACATCTCCACCCCGAGCACAGGCACTTCCTGCATTTTCAAATTGATCAGGAGGCCTTTCAGTTCTGTGTCCTCCTCTTTGGCCTAGCCACAGCTCCCTGCATGTTCACTAAATGTGTGGCAGTTGTCTGTGTCCACCTTATACTACAGGACATCCAGATATTCCCTTACCTGGGTGACTGGCTCCTTGCAGCCCCCTCCAGGGAGGACCTGCTGTGCAGCCTATCCATCACATGCCGCCTTTTACAGGACCTAGGACTCCTCATCAACCAAGAAAAATCTGTTCTCTCCCCCACATAGTCCATCCTCTTCATAGGGGCTCGCCTGGACTCCACCCCTACCAAGCCCTTCTTACCTCAGCGAAGGGCAGAAACCCTCGCTTCTCTGACCACGGCTATCAGGTCTGCACCACTCTCCACCGCCCACACCATTCAGAAGCTGCTGGGCCTCATGGTCACCACGGTTTCGTGTTGCAGCTCACAAGGCTCCACATGAGACCTCTTCAACTCTGGTTCATGGAAAACTTCATGTGAGACAAAGACCCCCACAGAACCCTACTAACCCCACCCACAGCAGTCAGGGAGTCCCTCTGCTGGTGGAGCGCAGTGGCCAACCTCACCACAGGCATACCCTTTCTCCCTTCCCGGCCATCTGCGACCATCACCATGGATGCCTCCAATACAGGCTGGGGCGCTCACTGTGCAGACATGCACGCACAGGGCCCCTGGAGCCAGGACAAAGCCCGTCTCCACATCAACATGCTGGAGATGCTGGCAGTTCAGAAGGCCCTCATGTCCTTCCAAGACAGCCTGACACGGCACCACGTTCAAGTAGCCACAGACACCACCACTGTCATGTACTACCTGAACAAACAAGGGGGAACACACTCCCCCCACCTCGTGACCCCGGGCACTGCTATTTGGCACTGGTGCGTCCAGAGGGGCATCACTATCACAGCCGTTCACGTGGCAGGTCACCTCAACACCCTCGTGGACTCCTTGAGCTGCTCCCCCTCCCTCCCACATGAGTGGGAGCTGGAGGCCTCCAACTTCCATGCCCTATGCAGGAAATGGGGGTGTCCCAAGATCGATCTCTTTGCTACTCCCCAGAACTCCAAATGCAAACAGTTCTGCTCCAGAGCAGCACAGGGTACGGGGTCCCTAGGGGACGCCTTTCTCCTCAGGTGGGAGGGGACCTTCTTCTATGCCTTCCCTCCCTTCCCCTTGATAACCAGGGTGGTAGCCAAGCTCTAGAGCAACAGGACCAGCTGCATCCTTGTCATGCCCTGGTGGCCGAGACAACCCTGGCTTCCTCTCCTCCTTTGCCTGTCCAGGAATGAGTTCTCCCACCTCCCCTCTCTCCCCAGTCTGCTGTTGCAGGATCAGGGCAGGGTCCTGCACCCAGACATCAGGACCCTCCGGCTGACAGCCTGGAAGATCACACCCTGACTAATCTGTATGGCACCTTCCTCCTGCAGTTGCTGCCATCCTGCAGGCCACCCTAAAGCCCTCCACACAGTGCTCCTATCTAACAAAGTAGAGAGCCTTCACAACCACTGCCACAGCTCAGGGCCTCGATTCCACTGCTGCCTCAATTGAAAACATCCTTGAGTACCTACAGACCTGCTTCATCACTGGTCTCTCCCCTTCCTCTATCAGGGTCCACTTGGTGGCTATCTCCCACATTCACCCCCCTGTACAAGGGTCCTCCGTGTTTACCCACCCCCTGGCACATTGCTTCCTCAGAGGCTTACAAAACATGGCCCCTCCTGGAGCCTCTCTGTGGTGTTACAAGACCTCACAAAGAGGCCCTTCAAGCCTATGGACATGCCAGATCTCGGTCTCCTCTCCTGGAAGGCCGCATTCCTAGTGGCCATCACCTCTGCTTGACATGCCAGAGAACTGTCTGCCCTACAGATCAACGCTCCCTTCACCATGTTCCACAGGGACAAGGTTGTCCACCGCCCTGACCCTTGTTTTGCCCCTAAGATGGCATCTCCTTTTCACATCAACCAGGATATTGTCCTTCCTGCTTTCTTCCCCAACCCCTTCACCCCCATTGAGGCCATGCTCCATCTTCACGATGTGAGGAGGGCCCTGGCCTTTTATAGGGCCCAGACTGAGCCGTTATGCCACTCTGAGTGCCTCTTCATATGCTACGAAGGCCCCAGGGCAGGTGAACCTGTGTCCAGTCAAAGACTCTCTAAGTGGGTCTCCAGCACCATCTCCCTTGCCTATGAGATGGCCAAGATTCCTCTAATGGACCACCTGCATGTCCACTCCACATGTTTACAAGCCACTTCCACTGCACTGCTAGCTGGTGTCTTGCTCCAAGAGATCTGCAAGGCCATGACAAGGTCCACGCCCTCGACCTTCGTCGCCACTACCAGCTGGACGTCCGAGCCAGACAGAACTGCACTTTTGGAAGAGTGGTTCTCCCTGCGATTCTCTGGCGACAACAGCCCCCTCCTCCTAGATGGTAAGCTTGCTAGTTGCCCATAGGTATGATTGCACAGAGACCACAAAGAAGAAAGGCAGGTTGATTACCTGTAACTATCGTTCTTCGAGTGGTCATCTGTGCATTCACACAACCCGCCCTCTGCCCCGCTGGCTATCATCGGCTCACTGCCCTGCACAGGCTGGGGCAGGGTGTGGTCACTGCTGTATCCTTCATAGGTTCCTCAGATCCCTCACACGCCTGGAACAGCATGGTCTTCAGGAAACTAAGCGACTGGGTGGGATCCCCCCCCCCCAAAGCTACCTATGCAAAGGGCAAGGCAGGCTCCCGCTGACTCCATGGTGCCAAGCTTTGGAAATTTAATCTAATCGAGGCCTCGCACTCTGCAGCAAGCCCATAGGTGTGAATGCAGAGATGACCACTCGAAGAATGACAGTTAAAGGTAAGCAACCTGCCTTTCCCCTATATTCCTCACTCATCAGACCTCATTTGAAATATTGTGTCCAGTTCTGGTCACCAAGATTTAAGAAAGATGCAGAAAAATTAGAAAGGGTTCAGGGGAGGGCAACAAAAATGATCTAGGGTATGGAAACACTGCCCTATGAGGAGAGATTGAGAGAACTGGGCATGTTCAGCCTTAAGAAGAGAAGACAGAGTGGGGACATGCCATCACTCTATAAGCACCTCAAAGGCTTATACAAAGAGGAAGGTCAAGATCCCTTCTTGCTAATACCAGAATGTAGGACACAGAATAATGAATTCTAGGTGTGGAAACCCAGATTCAGGCTAGATATCAGAAAAAGTTTCCTCACTGTCAGAGCAATATGATAGTGGAACCAGTTGCCTAGAGACGTGATGGGCTCTCCCACACTAGAGACATTCAAGGCAAAACTGGACAGCCGTCTGAGTGGGATGGTGTAACTTGGTGTCCTGCAACAGCAGGCGGTTGGACCCAGTGGCCTTCATGGCCCCTTCTAACTCTACTATTCTATGATTCTATTATTCTATGATCTCTAAGGGGTTAATGGAAGACAACGTCCACTTTGTGATTAAAGCCATTGAATTTGGAGGAGGAGCAGGAGGAGGAGCAGGAGGAGGAGGCATTTGTCCACCTAGACATGGGAGAAAACTTTGACAATGTGTCTTAGTCCTTTTTGTTGAAAATGCTTAAATATTTAGGCTGTGGCCCAAGATTTATGAACTATCTAAGCAATCTATACTAAGCAACATGCTAAGATACTCATTAATGGAATGCTAAGTTAAAGTTTTTGAACTGGAAAGGGGACCCATCAAGGATGTCTATTATCTCCACTTTTGTTCATCGTAGTATTCTAAATTTTATCTAAGAAACTTCCAGATATAAATGGCTTAAAACAGAAGAATATAAAATGAAAAATTATGGAGATGATACTGTGCTGACCATCTTAAAGCCATACTTATCCATGCAACAAATAATAGATAAAATAGAAAAAATGATATTACTCAAGTTATAAAATCAATAAGAAGAAACTGAAAATTATATTGAAGTTTTTAACAAAAGAGGAAAACATGAAAAAATCTCAGGATATGAAATAACTTTAAACCTGGATAAGTACTTGGGCATAAATGCAACATGAAATAATGAAGCACTGTTTCAAGATAATTAGAAAACAGCTTCTGAAGGATTTATAGATATGGTCTAAACTATAAGTCTCATGGCTAGGAAGAATTTCCAACATAGAAATACAGGGAAAAACTCTACAAGAATGTCAAAGAAAATTAAATGCATTTATTTGAAATGGGGAAAAAAACCAAGAATAAGATTTAAAGTACTACAGGATTTAGAGAGAGAGAGAGAGAGAGAGAGAGCGTGCGCGCGCGCGCGCACAAGCCTTGCAGTACTGAATATCAGATTATACTATTATGCAGTAGGCCTAGTATGAATTACAGACTGGATTTTTAACATTAATGAAACATTAGTGAAAATTAGAAATTGCAGATGTAGAGGAAAGAATGCACAAATCAACTATGGGCTGAAGAATCAATTTAAAAAGCATTGATTTCAAATAATAGTCACCTTTTTAGAGATGGTTTAATAACAAAATGGTATTCCTTTAGGAGAAAGTTTAGCCCTCCAATTTTTGCTATATTGTCAGCAACAGAGACATACTGTGGAAAACATTCTAGGAAAAACAATGATCTTATAACATACAGAGACATGGTAGACCAAAGGGAGCAAACTCAGGTATGACAAAAATTAAAAGATGAAGGAAAAAACATAGAATGACTCCTTTATCATCAGCAAGAGGATTAAAAAAGAGAAATTCAAACTGGAGAAGACACAATAAGAAATTTGACAGACTTTGAAATTATAATTAAAAATCAATTAGATCATTTCCTAGGATGTATTTATAAACAATTGCTTAAATATGATACTGAGATTCAACAAAAGAAAATATGCATGAAAATATGCATATCCCCCAGTACCACCACCTCTAGATAGTCCACCAGGTAGGAACAGAGCCAGTGCAACGTGGTGACTCCAACTTCAACCTGGCAAACCACTCCAGAAGTATATCATGGTCAATGGTATCAAAAGCAGCTGAGAGGTCCAGGCAAAACAAAAGGATTGTGTTCCCCCTCTCTCTTTCCTGGCAAAGACACTGGGTGACCAAGGCAGTCTTGGTCTCAAAACCAGGCCTGAAACCCAGTTGAAATGGGTCAAGATAATCCTCCAAGAAGGCCTAGAGTTGTCCAGCCACCACCCACTTGGTCACCTTGCTCAGGAAGGGAACATCGGCAATTGGTCTATAATTATTCACATCACCTTGGTCCATATTTGATATTTTTTTAGGAGCAGTGTAACCATGGCCATTATTAATGCAGCTGGCACCACACCTTCTCTCAGGGAGGCATTTATGGCCTCCAGAACATAGGTGAGGATTCCCTCTCTTGATCTTCCAATAAGTCAAGATGGGCAAGGATCAAACAAGCAGGTGGTAGGTCAAGCAACTTGTCTGCATCATCAGGCCACAAAGACAGAAACTCATCCAGCAAGGGTGGACCAGATGGTGCACTGGACGCTTCCAATGGCAGTACCAAGCGTTCAAGTCAGAGCAGATAGAAACAATTTTGTCCTCAAAATGCAGAGCAACCTTGGCACAGCAGGCTGCCAAGGCCTCAACAGTATCTTTTTTGGGGCTGGCATGCAAAAGACCCTGAACTACCTAGAAAAACTCTACTTGTCAGCATTCTGAGGATGCAAAGCGGGCAGTATAAAGACATTCTTAGCCACCATGATTGCCATAGAATAGGCTTGATATTGAGTTCCAAGCTATGTTCAGTCAGATTCATCCCAAGTTTTCTACTACCTGTGCTCTAGTGATCTCCTAGCTTGCTTCATTGCCTGGAGCTCTAACTTATACCAGGGAGTTGGATAGGCTCTGCAAGGAGGGTGAGGATGCTTGAGTGTGATCATGTCAACTGTCCAGGTCATCTCTGTGTTCCACAAGGTGACCTGAGGTTCGACTGCACACCAGCCATGTCAGCCAGATAATCCCCCAGAACTCTCAGGAATCCCTCTGGATCCACCAATCTACAGAGGGGGAAGTGGGGCTGAGAGTTCAAACCTCAAAAGGAAATAATCTGACAATGACAAGGGGATTAAAGAAAAACCCCTGACCACCAGATACCGTCTTCCTGTCAAGGAGGTTGGAAATCCATCTCTCTACTACCTAAAATCTCTATTCACTGATACATTTAGTGCTTCTCTTTAAAACCCTATGCATCTTGGGACCTGGATACTTAAAGATAAAATCTCCAACACCAGCAGTCCTCAAGAGTCCTCCCTGAAGATGCTCCCATTATTAGGAGTGGGTGGCTAAGAGGGAGGGTGCTTTTGGTGATGGTTCTGGAATACACCCTTCATCCATGTGAATGACTTCAGGTGGCTCCAAATTTTTTTCACTTGTGTACCCCTTGGCAGCCTATTTCCATAAATTGTACCTTTCATATTAGCAATGTACGAAAGCATTGTTGCTTTTGCAGGAAATAGCAGGTAACTGTCTTCTTGACAGTCTGGTTATTCTCAAAGAAGCAGGAATGTGAGGATAACTGGTTTGGGGGGAGTTTACTTCTTATCTTTAAGTGGTTGATGAGACTGGGGGTGGCAGGCCAAAAACTGAGGTAAGGCAGAGAGGACCTGATGAACTTGTAGCTAGTAATGTGCATGCTTAATAGGCTGATGAATAGTAATGGACACACCTCGCATAGGTAAGACGTTTATTAGCATGAACATGGGATGTATGAGCAGATGTGGGGACATATCAAGGAGTAGTATGATAGAGGTGGACGGAGAAGATTGTGACCTCCTAGTAACCCACACAATAGGTGAAAGGGGGAGGGACTATGCGGACGGGATAGGGAATATAAGGAATGCATGTAGTGTTAAGGGTGTGCCTGCTCTGTGGGACATCTGCCATTGCAATTGCGATAATAAATTTAGTGCTTCTTGAATTTGTGTCATGAATTTATTCTCTTGAAGAACAAAGTACAAGAGTGATTCTCGTAGCAAAATGTTTGTAATTAATATAGTTGTTATTTCCCCCATTCATTTTTTGAAGGAAAAGGACAGAAGAAAATATTTTCTAATAGCAAAACATTGGGGTTAAAATATGTACCAGAAATTCAGCAAAGTTTGCAGCATTTTTTAAATGGCAATACAGAAATTCTGTGCTTATTTATGTTCTGTGGCAAGACAGACAATTGACCAGACCTTTAAAAAGGGAACTTAAAAGTGTGCAACAGGCCAATTTGTATGCTATGGCAAGCCATACTGAGATACAACCAGCACAGTTTGAGTGAGTTGCCTGAGGCCTCACAATATGCCTAAAAACTAATCAGGCATACCATGGATAGCCAGCCCCCTTCTCCCCTCTTGGTCTTCTGGTAGATCTCTCAAGGGGCACTTTGGGAGAAATGAGTCTTTCCTGCCCACCTCTGCCATCACCACAAACCATTTCAGGCTTACTGTAGCTTTTTCTCCCTTTAATTCTTTGGATATTGTAAAATGTGGCTACCAAACTAGCTTTTGCTATCCTTGCTTTGGTAGCCATATTAAGTCCCCAGTGGAGCAAAGTCCAGAATGATCTTTGTTTCTGAAAGTGGGAGAGGGGCATGCACACTTTTTGCAGCAGGATTCTCAAGATTTGTGTGGGGGGGTGGGGAGGGGAATAATGGTCCTAAGCATCCTCTCAGTTTTGCAAATGTCTCTGAGAGGTCTTTGTGGAACATGCAAAATGTCCAAGAACCCATTTATGGGGCAATTCCTCGGTTACACATCAACTGATCTGTCATATCGGAAACCTCTGTTTTACAGTGAGATTTCTAAGCTGTTCACTGTTTCCATCTGTACAGATGGTAAGGATAGTATGCCTAGAACCAACAAAGAGCTGAATGGCACCTTGACTATTTACTGGTTAATTGCAAATTAAACATGACACACTGGCAAGGGAAAGTGTGGGGATGTACTGTAGATTATAATAACCCATTAGTTTCCTTTCTGAACATTTATTGCAGGTGTCTCTAAAAGCTGCACAATATCTAGGCCATTGAACATGCCCACATCTACTACAGGAATTGTCCTTTGTTCCTAGGTTTCCTGCAGCAGAAAATTGCCTTGGGGTCTTTTTACTTTCTTCACAGTTTTGGGGGTTTCCTCTATTGTACAAAATGGCAAATTTTCCTGCAGTCACTGCTGTTGCTTTGGACCTGGTTAGGGCCTTTGTTCTGCAGGTGGTGACTGCTTGTTCTAGGGTCAAGGCACTGGCTAAACCTCCAGCCTCTAATTGGCATAGCTCCTGTGGTTGCTGTGCTGGCTGAAGGCCAGAGTGGGGAACTGTGGGTCTGGTCAGTTCACTCAGTTGGGCTTCCTCCTAGGAACAGCCAGCCAAATGTGCCCCCACCCCATCCCTGTTGCTGTACTCCAGGATACCATGGCTTTACGGCAGGCTCCTTCCTGCTGAGCTTTCAATCACACTATGAGGCAACCCTTCCCTTCTTGCCTCTCTGGCAATGCTCTGGCCAATGCCAGGAGAGTGCAGTACAGGGCACTCCTGCCTTTGCTGTCAGGAGTGTGGGGCAGGGAAACAGGTGACAGTAGCCAAAGATACCAACTTTTTGCTGCTGTCAACTGCTCCCCTCAGTGCTTGGTGTGGCTGCAATGTCTCCTGAGATATTACAAGAGGGTCAAGACAGGGAGGAGAGACACAATCCCTCACTATGTCAAGTACATGGGAATTTTATTGGCAGCACATGAGAAACACTCCGAGTGGTCAACCTGTCATGTAAACCTAGTCAATTAGTAAATGGGAAGTTTCAATTACAAGCCCTGTGAATGCTGTGAAGAATTTCAGTCAGAAGACAGACTTCCAAGCTTTGTTCTACATGCAGCTTTTACTGAAGGCCGCTGCAGCAGTTGAATACAACACTTAAAAAGATATGCTTGTATACTCTAAAATATCACATGACATTTCCTTAATGTAAAGATGATGAATGTCCTGCTGTAATAAAAATTCAGAAACCTGATGAAAGAATATATTGATTGAAGGTATTTATGAATGGAAAGTACAGTTTTTAAAATTCTAAGAAAAAATGCATTTGAAGTGTATCACTTTTAGATGTGTGCACACATGCATGCGCATGCACATACACACACACACACACTGAGGTTTCAGTAACATAATATACAACAAGTGTGAGAAATATACTAAAAATAATAAATTTGTTAGCAATATAGCAATTTAATATTAATTATGTTGTTCGGTGTGGCAGAAACTTTTCCCTCAATCACTATCTCCCCCAAAGAAGAGAGTGTAAGAGGTAACTCCTGATGCGCACATGCTGAAACTATTTCCAACTTGCTCTGTCATTAGCCAAGAGGCTCTGGACCAAAGGAGTGATGAAGGAGATGTGCGCAAACACTCCCGAAGTAACTAGCAGTTGCATGCATGCTCTGTATAGGTGTGTTCACACAAACCTGCAATATGGTCCCTCTCTGAGTCATTCCTTGGCGCAAAATCTGATACATCGCTTTACTTTCCTGTTATGTGTTAGGAGATTAACAAAGATCTTCTGCATCATATCTAGTGTGTCTCTTTCTGACTTGGTTTCAAAAATCCTTAATTATGCCATTCAAACCACAACATCATCAAAAGCTTCTGGGAGCAGGGGATAGCAATCTTCCCTAAAGTAGGAGAAATCACAAACCATTTCACATATTTATGTGGAAGGAAACCCAAATTGCTGCTGAGTGCACACTCAGCAAGGACCAGTAGCCAATCACAGCTCAGGTATGTCATTTCCAGAAATATCACTCCTGTTTCTGGGATCTTTCCTTTGCTAGTACAGATGCCCTTTCCCTTCTCAAAACCAATAATCTCAATGGGGCTGACTTACAGCTGCATTCCTTTTGTCAATTCCAGGAGCTGCCATTAAAAGGAGGCTATCTAATCAAGTTCATGCCTACCTGGGGATCTAATCATGTGCAAACTAAACTTGATCAGCACTGCATAACCATGATTCTCCCTCTATCTCATACACAAACAGTGGAATAACGGGCAGCGCTTCCAAGTCAGTATGCGATCGCCAGGTAGGCATGAGCGTGAACACCCTAAACCGCACATTCTGCAAGAGCACCTGGACAAAGCACAGATAATGGAAATGGAAATATACATTATCATGAGGGGAAGAAAACAAGCCAAACCTGCCTGCCAGAACATGAGGATAGCCAGACAGCAGCTTTGGGAAGCTCTTCAGGCAGTTCAGGCTGGGTTCCCCTACTGCACCCAAGAAGAGGAGAATACCAGCCTACCTTCCACGCATAGCTGGCTATCCGACAAGAAATGCTTCCTGCAGTACTGGGAGGAGATTAGTGCAGCCATGCACGTCCAGCAACTTTGTCCTTTCATTCTTTGTAAACTACTCCTTCCACCCGCGAATGGCTTCTCTGTGTGGCCAAACTTAATCTCCCCCTGCAGCACTGAGGCCCCGCCTTCTGCGCCTCTCACGCAGCTGGGAGGTCGATTGGTAGAAGGTAGCAAGGCAAAATGCAGCAGCAGTTTTTTCTCACAAGGGACAACCAGCTTTCAGTCCCATCTCCCTCCCCAACCCAAGAAAACATGCTTGGATGGGGAAAAAAGTTTTTTACTGTGCAAACAGGCTCAGCTGCCTATCAGTAATAACACAGAAACATAGCAAGTCAGAAGGGGCTTCCCAGGGCATCTAGTCTGACCCCCGGCTCCAGCCAGCTCCACTCATGGCATAAAAAAAGGCAGTCGCTTAAATGAACACATGGGACTTACCAACAATGCCAAGCATTTTCCTGGAATTTCTGTCAAAGCCAATTTCCAAAGGTTAACCCTATTCAGGTGTTACAAATTTCAACCCAGAGAAGGAAAAGCAGGGCTGCAGGAGTTACTTATCATGCTTTAACTCTGTAGCTTTCCATATTGAACTAGATGGTTGTTAAGAGAGATCCTAAGTATGTTTGACTGAACTCAGATGCCACTGGAAGCTCTGCTTTGGGTAGCCTTTCAGATGAGTGTAGCTACTTGGAAGTAGTCCTTGCAGAATGGCCCTTCTCCATCCCAGTTATGGAATACCCTTTCCAGGAAGTTTCACCTGACACCTACTTGCTATCCTTTTGGTGACAGGCAGCAACCTTTTATTACCTCAAGCCTTTTAATTCTCTTATTTCAGCTGTTATGCAATGCTTTAAGTAGTTTTTCTGACACCTGTTTTTAGCCTCTCTTACTTTAAATTGTCCCCCACCCCTTTTCTGTTGTTTTACATAGATTTTATCTTTATTGTTATTGTATGCCAGTGTGAGAACTTGTAGTTCTAGGGCTTTATGCAATTACAAGCCATAGAGCCAGTGCAGATAGAGTCCTGAACTGTAATCCATATTCTAGTTCCCACTCATCCACAAAGCTCATGGGATAACTTTGGGTCAGTCACTGATTTTAGCCTAAAGTCTTATGAGGATAAGATTGACAGGAGGATTATGTAAGCTGCTTTGAATTCCTTGAAGAAAAAAAAGGTAGGATATAAGGCTGACAGGTAACTAAATATTTTATTTATTTTTTTTTTTTTATTAAAACATTTTTATGCCGCCCCATTCGCCGAAGCCTCGGGGCGGCTTACAACATAGATAAAACAAGTTAAAATCCATATAAAATAATCTTAATTAAAACTCACATTATAAAATAAGCCGCCCTGGCCAGATAAAATTCAATTGTATTTAGCATTTAAAATGTTGCTTAAATAAAAAGGTCTTAGCCTGGCGCCGAAAAACAAATAACGACGGCGCCAGGCGGACCTCTCTGGGGAGCGCATTCCATAACTTAGGCGCCACCGCTGAGAAAGCCCTTCTCCGAGTAGCCACCCTCCTAATTTCTCTCACGGAGGGCTCCCGAGAGAATATATGGTTGTACTGCTGCCCGCCCCAGAAGTCCCCACATGAGCAGTTATTTTCAGTGATAAAGCCTATAGATAATCTGTTTTTTGACACTTTTTATAGTCAAAATTGTTCATAGGTTTGCTTGAAGAATCTTCTTTTTCCAAATTTCCTACCCCTCTTGGACTCCTTTTCCATTAAGAGTGAGTTGCCATGGCATCTCATTTATCAATGTTCTGAGTTCGTTAAAGTTGGCTTTTTTGAAGGGCAGGATATGTGTTTGGCTGCAGTTAACCTTTGTCTCTTTTATAGTTGAGAATTCAAGTATTACATGGTCACTCTCACCCAGGGTTTACATACCTGGGTGATATTAATCACTGCATTTTCTCCTAGGTCCTTGCAGGCTGATTTTTAAAAATTATTTGCACCAGAAATTTTCCAGAGTTTGATGTCAGACTAACTGGTCTGTAGTTCCCAGGTCATCTTTTTCCCTTTTTAAAAGATGTGGATAACATTAGATGTTCTCCAGTCACCTAGCACTTCTGTTTTCAAGATTTATCGACAATAATAGCCAGTGGTTCTGAGAGCTCCTCTGTTAGCTCTTTTATGACTCTGGGATGGAGTTCACTAGTCCCTGGAGATTTGAATGTGTTTATTCCATCTAGGTTTTCCTTCACCATTTGTCTTTCGATTTTGGGCTGCCATCTTTCACTTTCACCTTGTACTCCTGCTTTGTTGTAGATCTTCTTGTGGGAGAAGACTGAGGTGAAGTAGGAACCTTGACCTTTTCCTTGTCATCTGTTATCACTCTGCCATCTGCTTTAACTAGCCGGACACCTTTTTCTTTCTCATCTCTTTTGTTTTCAATGTATCTGAAGAAAGCTTTCTTGTTGTTTATAGCATCCCTTGCTAAACTCAGTTCATCCCCTGCTTTAGCCTTCCTGATACCATCCCTACAATTCCTTGCCACTTGTCCTTACTGAATCTCATTCTGTTGCTTTGAGCCCAGTATTCAAATTTATCAAGATCGCCCTGGATCTTCATTCTGACTTCTAGGGTGTTTGCTATTCCACCCAGTTTTGTATCATCTGTAAATCTGATTCTCTTTCCTTGTACTTTCTCATCTAAATCATTAATACAGATGTTTAAGAGCACTGGGCCCAGGACTGAACCCTGTGGCACCCCACTATTTACCTCCACCCAGTCTGAGAAGGTGCCATTGATGAGCACTCTTTGTGTCCAATTTAGCAGCCAATTTTGGGTCCACCTAATCGTTTTTACATCTAGTCTAGTTTTTGCTAATTTGCTTATCAGAATGTCATGTGGCACTATGTTGAAAGCTTTGCTAAAGTCTAGGTAGATTATGTCCACAGTGTTCCCTTTTCCATTTGGGAGGTTACCCAGTCAAAAAATTGAGATTGAATTAGTCTGATAGGATATATTTTTGATAAATCCAAGCTGGCTTCTATTCATCACTGCATTTTCTTCAAGATGCTTGCCAATGGGTTTTTTAAATAATTTGCTCCAGAATTTTTCCCAGGGACTGACATCAGATTAACTGGTCTATAGTTCCCAGATGATGAGGCTAGATATAACAGCACCCTTATTTTTCTCTGAGTTTGTCCAAAGGACTGTTGAGTTTTTCTTTTTCTGAACATGTAATGGCTGCTTCTTCTGACACTGGGTACAGGGTGTTTCTCAGTAGCATGAACCCAAACAGTAATGATGTATCCTAAAGTAGAACAGTGTGCTAACAATGGTTCATTCTTTCAATCTGGTAATGGCCTTCTTTCCTGTGGGAAAAGGCTTAACTCAACAAGTCAATCTGGCATTCAGCACATACTGAAATATGACTTGCTGTTATTGAACTGATTAACTTGAATGGGAACTTAAGCGAAGCATGTTTTTATGAACACAGAATGGATGGTCACCAAGCTAAGAAGGCAGGACCCTTGTAATTTTCTTGATTTTTAAAGAGCATTTAACTTGGTAAGCTAAATTACAGAAAGTGCTGTGAATGGATATACTTGCACTTTGAAGGGGAAACCTTAAAGTGTTTTATTTCATCCATTTATGCTTTTCATAAATTTGACACTTTATAGCGATCATCACAGAAATTTCACATTCCATATGGATGGATAAATTTTCTGATCTTAGAAATCATAGAAGCATAGAATCATAGAATAGCAGAGTCAGAAGGGGCCAAGAAGCCTGTCAGGTCCGATGTCCTGCTATTGCAGGACACCAAGTTACACTATCCCACTCAGATAACTGCCCAGTTTCCCATCCTCTAGTGTGAGAGAGGCCATAACCATTCTAGGCAACTGGCTCCACAGTTGTATTGCTCTGACAGTGAGGAAGATATCTAGCCTGAATCTGGTTTGTTGCAACTTGAGCTGATTATTCCATGTTCTACACTCTGGCATCAGCAAGAAGAACTCTTGTCTTCCTCTTGTGACAGCCTTTGAGGTACCTATAAAGGAATATCATGCCCCCCACCCCTGTCTTCTTTTCTCAAGGCTGAACATGCCCAGTTTTCTCAGTCTCTCCTCATAGGGCAGTGTTTCCAAAACCTAGATCACTTTGGTTGCCCTCCTTTAAGCTCTTTACCATTTTTCTGCATTTAAAATTTGGTGCCGAGTACTAGACACAGTATTCTGGTTCAGGTCTGACTAGTGAGGAGTATTATTTCTCATGAGTTGCATCTGATGCTCCTATTAATGCATCCCAAAATAGCATTTGCCCTTTTTGTGGCTGTCATATTATTGGCTCATATTTATCCTGTTGTCCACAATAACTCCAAGGTTGTTGACTTTTTCCAGTTCTCTTGAGCCATGTATTCTCTATTATGCATTGATGCATTTGGTTTCTTTTTCCTAGGTGGAAAACTTGGCATTTGTCCCTATTGATCACTATGTTGCTTTCATCCCAGCAATCATCTCTGTCATCTAGGGTATTAGTCTGTTTTATATTGTCTGCAAATGCGATTATCTTTCCTTGTACTTCCTCATCTAGATCATTAATACAGATGTTGAAGAGCACTGGGCCCACGACTGAACCCTGTGGCACCCCACTAGTTACCTGCATCCAATTTGAGAAGGTACCATTGATGAACACTTGTGTCCAATTCAGCAGCCAATTTTGGGTCCACCAAATAGAACAATTTATATCTTTTTCCCTTTTTGCTAGTTTATTTATGTCAAAAGCTTTGCTAAAGTTGAGGCAGATTATGTCCACAGTGTTTCTGCTGTCCATTTGGGGGGTTACTATTAAGCTTCTATTAAGCACTGCATTTCCTTCAAGATGCTTGCAGATGGATTTTTTAAAATAATTTGCTCCAAAATTTTTCCAGGGATTGACATCAACCCAGCTTATCTATAGCTCCCAGGTTCATCTTTCCTCCCTTTCCTGAAGATGCGGACAATGTTAGCCCTTTTCTAGACATCTGGCACTTCTCCTGTTTTCCATGATTTTTCAAAGAAAATAGCCAGTGGTTCTGAGAATTCCTCTGCTAGCTCTTTTATAATTCCAGGATAGAGTGCATTGAGCCCTGAAGATATAAACATGTTAATTTCATCTAAATATTCCTTGACTACTTGCCTCTTGATCCTGGCTTGCCATCCCTCACTTTCAGCTTGTACTCCCTCTTTGGAACGAAGGTCGTAGATTTTCTTGTGGGAGAAGACTGCGGAAAAGTAGGAATCGAGTACCTCCACATTTTCCTTGTCATCTGTTGTCACTTTGCCAATCACTGTAAGTGGTTGGACACCTTTCTTTTATGTGACTTTGTTTTGGATGTATCGAAGAAGGTTTTCTTGAGGCTGGGGACTTAGGGGCACAGATTAGAGTCACCCCACTAGAAGTTGAGGGGCTCCTCAGGGCACTGGATGTTACAAAGTCACTGGGCCCTGATGGGTTACACCCAATAGTATTTCAAAAGTTGGCAGGGGTTCTCTCATCCCACTGGCCTCCATTTTTGATGCCTTGTGGAGAACGGGTGAAGTTCCAGAGGACTGGAGGGTGGCATCAGTGGCCCCAGTTTTCAAAAAGGGTAGTAGAGGGGAAATGGGGTATTACAGACCAGTTAGTCTTATGTCCATTGTAGGAAAAACAATAGAAAGGTTCATAATAGTGAGAGATCTAGTAACCCTAGATAGGGAAGGAAGGTTAGCAGCCACACAACATGGCTTCCGCAATAACAGGTCCTGCCAAACGAACCTTGTGGAATTCTATGACAAAGTTTCAAGGTGGGTAGACGGAGGGGACACAGTGGATATGGTTTACCTGGATTTCAGCAAGGCCTTTGACAAAGTGCCCCATGATATCCTGGTTGAGAAACTGAGGAGTCTGGGGATAGACCAATGCACTGTCCGATGAATTAGGGCATGGTTGACTGACCGAAAGCAGAGGGTAACCATTAGTGGGGAATCATCAGGAGGGTGGCCAGTGACAAGCAGGGTCCCCCATGGCTCTGTCCTGGAGCCGATCCTGTTTAATTTTTTCATCAACGACATGGAAGAAGGGGTGAACAGTTTGCTGATCAAATTTGCAGATGATACTAAAATGGGGCAGTGGCCACAACTGAGGGCCAGGTACTCCAGATCCAAAAGGATCTGGACGGACTATGGAAGTGGGCAGGAGACAACAGGATGGCATTCAATGTGGATAAGTGCAAGGTCTTACACTTGGGGCATAGGAATGGGTGTCATAAGTGCAGGTTAGGGGACAAGTGGCTGGAGAGCAGCACTTGTGAAAGGGACCTCAGGGTGCTGGCTGACTGCAGGCTAAACATGAGTCAGCACTGTGATGTGGTGGTCAAGAGGGCGAAAGCCACCCTTGGTTGCATAGTCAGAAACATAGCTTCTAGTTCGAGATAGGTGTTACTACTGCTCTATATGACTCTGGTGCTCCAGCAACTGGAGTATTGTGCTCAGTTTTGGGCCCCTCATTACAGGAAGGATATAGCCAGGTTAGAGTCAGTGCAACGTAGGGCCACAAGGATGGTGTCCGGGTTGCAGGGCAACCTGTAGGAGGTGAGACTGAGGGAACTGGGTCTTTTCAGCCTGGCGAAGAGGAGACTCCAAGGGGATCTGTTGGCAACATACAGGTATGTGAGGGGGTGTCACACGGATGTGGGTAGAGACCTGTTCTCCCCTGCAGAAGAAGGCAGGATGCATTCCAATGGAGCCAAGGTCAAGGAACGAAGGTTCAATTTGGATGCCAGGAAGTACTTTTTGACAGTTGGGACCCCTAAGGTATGGAATGGGCTTCCACGGGAGGCGGTTGAGGCCCCATTGGTGAGGGTGTTCAGTGATAGGCTTGACATGCACATGGCTGGTATGTTGTGAGTGGAGCTGGCTAGAGCCAGGGGTCAGTCTAAATAGGCCAGGAGTCCCCTTCTGACTTGCTCTGTTTCTATGTTTCTATGTTGCTAACAGAACCCGATAACTATGTTCTTTTTATTGTTTGCACCCTTTAAATTAAGTCAGATACTTTCAATGAGGCTATGACGTCCCTTTTCTTGTATTTCTGTGCAGATCTGTGTGTCTCTTAGTGTGACTTCACTTTCTTTTTTGTCCCTTCTGTTTTTCTTGAACAGGTGGAATCCATCAATTTTAGAATTCTACTCATGGGAATTCTATCAAGTTTTAGTTTATTCCTATAAGATTGTAATATCCCTCACATACTAAGAACACAAGGTCATGTTTGTTTTCCATTCTTTGTGCATTGCTGTTTAGACATGGAAGTTAATTATTGTTATGTCCTGCTTTTCTTCCTTTGTTTTTTGGGAGACTGATGTTAAGCCCTGTTTTCTTCTCTGTTGTAATACATAAGTCTTTGTCAGGTGGTGGTATGCCATGCTGCATGTCCCCCCCCCCCCATGTTTCAGTTTAAGGCCTCTTGATGAACTTCTTCATGCAGTTGTCAAGGACATGCTTTCTGTTCTGTTCTTTGTGCTTTTATTTTTTGTGTAATTTTACTTTATGTTATGTACTGGAGATAAGCACACTCTTAAATGCACTAAATAAAGCTGTATTAACTGCATCTCCTCTTTTGTATTAACTGCATCTCCTTCAGGCATCCAAGAGTTACTGAGTTTCAATGTGGAGATTTCTCCTGCTTTTTAAAGGCTCTTCTACATGAATGGTAGAGGAGCATTTTATTGGGGTATCTTCTTCCATTTCCCTTGCTGCAGGATTACAGCATAGATCACTGAGGGTTATTTTCTGGGTGTTTTCCTCTTTGTTTTTTATATGTTTTTTAAGTTCCATTACACAGCACAAGGAGGTTTTCTGGTATAGAGCAAAATAGTGAAAATACACTAGGCTTTTGTAGCAAATAATGGCACCACCTAGGAAAATGCTAAACTTCCCATACTCTTAAAAAAAAGGCACCAATATGACTGGAAAACATGGGAAAGGCCTTGGAGGAAGGCAAGTTCATAAAAAGGCCCCACAAGCTTCTGTAACTGAGGGATCATGAGTGCACAATAAATACTTCATGTAAAGGAACCATGAATCTAACACTGAATGCAGAGACAGGAAGCCACAACTACTTTCAGCCATTTCCACCACAGATCCTTCGCACTCCCCTCTGCTACAGGGAGGATTCCAGAGATGCTTCAGGTTCAGTCATGCCAACCTCTTCCTTCTCTTTCTGCTATACTGGGCAGGATTCTTAATTTCATCCAACTCCAAACAAGGCAGGCATGCAGGCAGAGGCAGGCAGGTTGAAGGATGTGGTAAAGAAGTGAATCAGAATGTACAATAGTTCCAGCCTTGCTTATACATGCATCCAATAAGTTTGCAAATATAGAATAATTGCACTCAGCCCTACATATCAACTCATGGGTGGTAAACTGAACAGATTGCTCACAATATCTCAATTTGTGTCATAGAACAGTAGAGCTGGAAGGGGCCAGTAAGACTGACCAGTCCAATCTCCTATTCACTGCAGGATTTCAAGCATACTTAACAGTTGCATTGTTAATGCCTCCAGTGTGGGAGAGCCCATAGCCTGTCAAGATAATTGATTGCATTGCCATACAGTTCTAACAGTCAGGAAGTTTTTCTTGACATTCAGCCAGAGTTTGGCTTCCTGTTACTTGAGCCCATTATGTGCTGTTCTGTTCACTGAGATGATTGAGAAGAGATCCTGATTCTCCTCTTTGAGACAACCTTTCAGGTACTTGTAGAGTGCTATCATATCTTGCCACAGTCTTATGTTCTTCAGACAAGACATGCTGAGCTCTTTCAGTCTCTCCTCATAGGGCTTTGTTTCCAGGCTCCTTATTATCTTTGTTGCCTTCCTCTGAAGTTTTTCCAGTTTCCATTTTTCTTAGATTTGTAGTATCCAGAACTAGACATAGTACTCCAGATGAGATGAGTATTTCAAGTATAGGAGAGCCAGTACTTCACATGATTTGGCAGTGATACTTTGATTAATGCATTTGCCCTTCTTGCGGTGACATAACATTATTGACTCCTACTCAGCTTCTGATGTGCACCAGTTCCAAGAGCCTTCTTGTCAGTAGTATTTTCAAGCCAAACATCCTCAGCTTGTAACCATGCATTTTTTTTTCCCCTAGATGCAGGACTTCGCATTTGTCCTGTTAGATTTTATTCTTCTTCTATCAATATCACTTTGCCATTTCTTTCTGTCTTTCAGAGAATCACCTAATTCCGCCTGGTCCTATGTCATCTGCAAATCTGATAAACCTGTACCTCCTCATCCAAATCATTAATTTGGATGTTGAAGGGCACTGGGTCCAGGACTGAACTTTTTCCAGTTGAAGAAGGTGGCATTAAGAAGCATGGTTTGAATCTGATTCTGTAGCCAACTGTGAATTCATCTGATAGTTCTTCCATCAAGCCCACTTTTAGCTATTTTGCTAATCAGGTTATCATGGAGCACTTTGTCAAAGCTTTCCTGATGTCAAATTATAGTTTGTCCACAGCATTCCCACAGTCCACCAGCGGGGTAACCCAATCAAAAAATGAAATCAGATTAGTCTGGAAGGATTTGTTCCTGGCAAATTCATGTTGACCTAGTAATCACTGTATTGCTTTTGAGATGTTTGCAGATTAACTGTTCTATTATTTGTTCCAGAATTTTCCCAGGGATTGATGCCAGGCTAATTAATCTGCAGTTCGGTAGTACAGACAAATGTGTCTCTAATTACCAGAAATATCTGAATTATGTGATCTTATGAAAATAAACAGTATGAATTTCAATAATGTGGAAATAATAAACATATAGGTCTAGAATCAGTCAGGCTCAGCTATATATTTCCACTAATTCTTTTAAACAAGTCTTTGGTAAAACTATGCCTGTCACTATTGCAGGACTGAGCTATATAAAAGTTATCAGACTATTTTTCCTCCCAGTAGCACTGAAAGCTCATCATCATTGTTCTGTTGACTTACAACTGTCATAATGAAACCCTTATTAATGGCATATACTACATTCCTTGCAAATCCAAGTTTAGAATGTTATGCAAGAAGGGAAGATTTGACCACAGGTGAAAGCAATTAGTAAGAGGGTAACAAAACTGTGAACAAGATCTAATTAGTTTTGCCCTAAAAATGGATACAGCAGTTAATTAGTGAATGAACAGGTTTAGGCTGCTTTAATGGTATTTATAATTCAAAACATGATTATTCAAAAACAGTCATGATTTTGTTGCTTATGAAAGGTTTATCCAACACCATCGGAGCACAGAGCACATGAAACGTATTTCACAACCCTTCTTTTCCTTTCTTTTCTGATTCCAGGAACTGGTTTCCAGCCACTACAGCTTGAAATAGTCATCCGTGTCCTCATTTTTTAGTTCTACTTTCATGCAAATTCTGCCAGGCTGGATAGTGAGAGACTGACTGGGAGGGGCTTGCTCAGATGCAGCATAGACAGCTGATACCAGTAGCTGCAACAGCAAACATAGAGCTTCTCCCAGGCAACATTTGCTGCAATCTGTTACCTGCCACTTTCTTCACAGATAGCAGGATTTCTCAGCAGCAAGGTATCAGATCAGGGCCTGCACAGAGCTTGCTTAACAAGCACTTGCCTGAGAAAGAAGGAAAGAAAGAGAGAGAGAGAGAGATTGAGAGAGAGAGAATTGACAGCAGTGCCTCTTTCCTCTACAACTTGACTCTTCCGGCATTTTGAGTTTTGCATTGTTGATTTTGGGAGCTGCGCTTGTGCCCCCTCTCTCTTTTCCCACCTTTCTTTTTCTTTTTTGCTGCATCACTAACTCTCATTATGCTGTACACTAGGACCCAGTCTGTTTCTTGCCTCTGCTAAGGCAGTGGCAGCATGGATGGTGCTCTTGTGACGACCTCTGCTGATTCTATCAATCCACTGCGGACAGGCATGCTGAGTAATCCTGCTGTAAATGGGCGACAATACAGACACACGGAAAATTAACCATGGTTTCCTTCGAGACCACAACTATGTGACTGAAGGTAACACAGATGCTGGTGTAATTCATCATCTGCTTCTGAATACTAGTGCCTTTAAAAAAAAGCAAAAAAGAGTGTTATGTTGTGTAGCTGATGTAAACAAATCTCTGTGATCTTGCTAAAATTTAAGATCTTGCCAGGTTCCTGTAAAAATATTAAATAAATAAATCATTCTGATAGCTTGTTGAATGGAATGTATAGACCTGTTAGGGTATGACCAGGAGGGTAGCTTAAAGGATTATGGAGTTGCTAGGATAAACCTTAAAATACATTTATAGAAATAAGTATTTTTGCCTTAAACTAGATTCTTATCCCTTGAGCTTGTGTCTTTCTGCCTGAAATGTTACATTAAAATGTAATATTTCAGTAAATGTTGTAGATGTTAAGAAAACTAGAATGAGCAAATACCTGTTTAAAGGGAAGCAAGAATTCTATCTTCATAATGTAATACTGGAGAGGGGGATTTAAAACAGTCATGAATGACATGCATAGCAACTTCAGCCACCCTGTCTGTTCAGGTCATGACTTTTCTAAGTATGAAGTTCTGTGTTATGCTGTGTGATCAAAAATAGATCTTGTGGGACCTAAAGATTAACACATTTATTCTTGCATAAACATTCATGGACACAACTACCCACAGAAATTGTTAGAATTTAATCTGTTACTCTAGCATCTTAAATGTGGTGGCATGTGTCCTTAGCCAACCAGGATGCCATTCTATTGCCTTCAGAAATTTCATCAACTAGGATATGTTTCCTAATTCATGATCTGAATTTTTTTCTAGAGGAGTGAAACAATAGGATTGCTATTGACAAAGTCAATATGGAGAGGAAACACCAGTCATGTGCTTGATCTTAAGGAGCAATATGTAAAATGTCAGTCATTTTTGCTGTATTACTTCCAAGCCTTTCTCCTTGCATATTTAATTTCATTCTTTGAATTCTTATGTTTATTTGCTTCTTATCCTCTGTTAATGTTTTGTTTACTATTAAGTAAAAATATTTTTAAAGTAGGAGGTCATTTTTGGAGTATAATGATGGCAAAAATATGCAACATGGCAACAGCATTAAGCCATATTTGATACACAGATTTATACATGTGGGCAGTCACAGCTTAAATAAAAACTCTGAGTAACCTGAACTTTTGATGTCCTCAGTAATCATCACCTGGGAGGAGACAATAGTTTACTCTGTTGGGATATATTTTTACATATTTAGAAATGTTTCAACCCCCCAGAAAATGAAAATTGTTGATTCTGCATATTATTAATTTTTCATTCATGTTTCATGGTGGCTCACATCTGAAGTTCAATTATTTTTAAAGTTTATTTTTATATGCCATCCCAATACTAAAAGCCTCTGGATGGCTTACAAAAAATAAAGCAACCATATACAACACACAACACACTGCATCCAATAAATGATGACCACCACTACAAGAAACCTCCAAACAATAAGTCATAGAGCTAACATGCCTGGCTAATTAAACAGTGATAAACCTGGAACCAAAAGAAACTTGGACTATATGCTAGGTTAGTTTTCCTGGAAAGACTATTCCAAAGCTGGGGTGCCATTAAAAAATGTAACCCTAGTCCAGGGGTCCTCAAACTTTTTCAACAGGGAGCCAGTTAAGGTGCCGGCAATGGACGCAGGTGGCCAAGGAGGTGCCAGCGCAGGGCGGGGGCGCGTGCAGTGAGGCAGCAGCTTGCTCACGCAGAGATAGTTTTCTCTGAGCAAGTCCAAAATGATATCTTTGCGAGCAAGCTGGCTCCTCACCATGCGCCCATGCACCTGTGTGGCGAATCCAAAACCTCTGAGGCGGGCCGGATAGATGGGCATGGTGGGCCAGATCCGGCCTGCAGGCTGAAGTTTGAGGGCCCATGCCCTAGTCAAATCCATTTTAATATCTAAAGATGTGGAAACTCACAGAAAGGTCTTCCAAGACCTTAATGTTTTGTCAGCTTCTTTTGGGAAAATGTGATTTGTGAAGTAGCTGGGGCCCAAGCTTTTGAAGTAGAGGTGGGGAATATGTCATCTTCCAGATACTGTTGGAGTTGTACAACTGTAGAGTTTCTAGCCATTGACCATGCTGGCTGGGGCTTATGGGAAATGGAACTCAACAACATCTAGAAGATCATTGGTGCTTTAAAATGTGTAAGTATTAGTATTAATAGTAACCTTATTTATATTATTACATTGCATTTGTATCCTGCCTTTCTTCCTTTTGCAAAAGATCTCAAACCAGAACTTTAAATCATGCTTGAAAAAAGAATGGGGCCTAGTTCAGTTCTGTGAAGCCTGGTAAGATTTGCCCAGTTCCTGTCACTAAGCAAGATGCTGCATTTTTCTGTTCCCAAACTGAAGTCAGTGAGAGCTGGATAGATAACACATTGCAGTAATCCAAACTGGAAGCTTAAAGAACAAGCTGAGGTCCTCTTCAGTGTGACAATCATTTAATTACTTGAATTTAATGACTATCATATCCCCCTCCATATTCACTTCTCAAGGATAAACATATCCAGTTCTTTCAGAGTTTTCTCATAGTAGTTCCTAGTTTCCTCATCAACTTGGTTGTCTTTCTCTAAAATTATTCTAGTTCATTTGAATCCTTCTTAAAGTAGTGGATGCAGTGACTGGGTTAACCAAACACAGCCAGCAACTGTTGATTTTTATCATTGTTTGCTATGTTGCACAAAGCCAGTCAAGGTAACTGACCATTGTGACTTACTGTAGTTAACCATTATAAGATACAATGGCCTGTTCCAGTGTTCCTTCTTACCATGCTAATTTGTTGCGATGGCCAAACAGGTGAGAGCTGTTTAATTGTTGTTGGTTCAGGAATACCATAGAGTTTAATGACAAGAGCAGCACAGCCACTCAAGTAATCCAATCTCTATTCCTGATTTCAGTCATGGCAACACATATCGTATCACAGGTTGCTTTGCTTTGAAAGGTTTTCTCCTATTAAAAGGACTCATACTTTAGTAGTTAAAAGGAATAAAGAGCAGTATTTGAGTAATAATTCAACAAGAATCACATTTACAGATGATACTAAAATGGGGGCGATGGCTGCAATTGAGGAGCAGGTACTCCAGATCCAGAAGGATCTGGACAGACTATGGAAGTGGGCCGGGGAGGGAGGATGGCGTTCAATGTTGATAAGTGCAAGGTCTTGCACTTGGGGCATAGGAATGGGTGTCATAAGTACAGGTTAGGGGACAAATGCCTGGAGAGGAGCACTTGTGAAAGGGACCTCAGGGTATTGGTCAACTACAGGCTAAACATAAGTCAGCAGTGTGACACGGCAGTCAAGAGGGTGAATGCCACCCTTGGATGCATAGCCAGAAGCATGGCTTCTAGATTGAGAGAGGTATATTTGCCTCTCTATACTCTGGTGTGCCTGCAACTGGAGTATTATGTTCAGTTCTGGGTCTCTCATTACAAGAGGGATATAGCAAGGTTGGAATGGGTGCAGTGAAGGGCCACAAGGATGCTAGCTAGTTTGCAGGGTGAGCCATATGAGGAGAGATTGAGGGAACTGAGTCTTTTCAGCCTTGAGAAGAGGAGACTCAGAGGGGACCTGTTAGTGACATACAGGTATGTGAGGGGGTGCCACACAAAGGTAGATTGTGAACTTTTCTCCCTTGTGGTGGAAAGCAAGATGCATTCCAATTCAGCAAAGCTCAGGGAACCAAGATTCAAGGTGAATGCCAGGAAGTACTTCCTTAGGACCCCTAGGGCATGGAACGGGCATCCATCGGAGGTAGTTGAAACACCCTCAGTGAGGGTGTTTAAGGACAGGCTGGACATTCACATGGCAAGCATGTCATGAGTGGAGCTGGCTGTAGCCAGGGGTCAGACTAGATGGCCCGGGGGTGGGGGGGCTTCTTTCTATGTTTCCAAGAAAAACTGGAATGTGATTGTATTCCTCTGGAGGAACATTCCTTAAACATTCATATTCAAGAAATGAGTATTGTGAATGTTCATACACAAAGCCTTATGTCTTTAATGTAGGATAGTGAAGGACAGCATACAAATGTTTTAAATAAATAAATACATAAGAGCACAATTCAGAGGCAATAAAGCAATCACAGCAGTATTTTAATTAGTGAACACAGAAATCTTTTAAATAGAGGCTGCTTTTCACTTTTACAATCAGAATTCCAAAAAAGCCTTGTTTTTCTTTCAAAATAAAGTACACTTTAAAAGAGCAGATTACAATTAAGGAACTTTACAAGTTTGTGGGGTAGTGGAAGAGGGAAGGGGGTAGATGGTAGTCAGCAAAGGGTTGGTAAAATGAAATCAAGATTAAGCCTGGCTTTAGGAACAAGGAAAGCTTTCGGGGAAGGATGGTGTGGGAAAGGTCTCATTCAGATTTGTGATACAGATGGAAGGCAGGATAGGTTAGAGAACTGCTAGAGATGCAAAGAGGTAAAATGTAGGGGAAGTAGTAAAAGGAGCACAGTTTAAGGTGAGTGGGGAAAGAGGTGCCAGTCACTAGGAATGTGCCAGGAATCTGTTTGGGGGTAGGATTCTGTTGGATTCCATGGGCTTGGCTCCTTGGGTTTGGTCTGCTTTGCAGCAGTCCTGAGCCCAAGTCCCTGGCTAGCATTCCCAGTGTTTGTGGGGTCTACTTCAGGAGTCAGGCCCCATGTGCTGTGCCAGCAGAACCCTTCTTCCATACCCAGTGCTGCTACAACTCATTGCACTGGGTGCGGAATAAGGTTGGTTGCTAGGAAAGGTGCCTAGCGTAACCACTCACAGCACCCCACTTCGGCATCCTGCAGTTGCTCTGTGGGCAACTGCATCTGATGGGGAAGGTTACCAGTTGTGCAACTGGGGGTTCACATATGTTTGCTGACTTCCTCTTGGCCTGACTTGCTTTGCAGGACCATGCCAACCACAAGAAGTCCCTGGATGTTAGATTCTGGTCCTTAACTACTCTGGGCCAATTGCCCCCCCCCCCACATTACAACTGCTTCCACTGCCTCACCAAAGGACCATTATTGCAGAGGAGAAGCACCTGCCGTGGTTCTTCAGCAGCCTTTTCTTGAGTCTATAGGCAGGCCTGCTGCTGAATAGGGAGAAGACTGGCTGGCACCCTGCACTTGGGGCCGGTGAGAGGCTTGGTGACTGATGGGGAAGAGGACTCTGGGTCCTTTAACATCTCTGCAGCCATCCCCCCACCCCTGCATTCCAACCACATCCACTTTGCCTTGCCAGATGACCATCAATGTAAAGGAGAAGCACCTGGCTCAGCTCTCCAGCAGGTGCTGTTGAGAATTATGTCTGTGAATTATGTTTTGGGAGCCAACAATTTAGGTGCTGCAGGCTACAGGCAATATGCCATTAGAAGGTGAAATACTGTTGCAGAAGCAGGAGAGAAGGTTGTCTTATAACCATCTTTCCTTCTGGTTGTCCTGCCAACCAGGGTAAAATGGAAAGCCCTCTGAGCTACCCACAATCCCCTTTGCTACTCCTTTGTAATGGCATGCTAGCCTACAGTACAATTATGATAATTCATGATCTGGTTAGAGATGAGGGTGTGGACCTGTCTTAAAGAGACCTGGCTGGGTGAAGATAGTGGTTACATATGGGCACAGACCATCCAAGCTGGCCATTGTGTTGTGGAGGAGGTAAGAGAAAGTGGGCAAGAGGTGGTGTGGCTGCAATCGGTAAAAATACCAGGAAGTACAGAGTGGGGAGCAAGGATCAAAAAATGCTCCTTGGGCTAGGAGCACCAGGCCGTGTGAGGGAATGTGTACAATATGTTAATCAACATCATAGAAACATAAAAACAGAGTGAGTTAGAAGGGGGCTCCTGTCTGACCCCTGGCTTCTGCCGGCTCCGCTCACGACATGCCCACCATGGGCATGTCTAGTCTATCCTTGAATATCCTCACTGATGGGGCCTCCACCACCTCCTGTGGAAGTCCATTCCATTCCATACCCACGGGGTCCTAACTGTCAGGAAGTACTTCCTGGCACCTAAATTGAACATTGGTTCCCTGAGCTTCATGCTGTAGGAGCATGTCCTGCCCTGCTCTGCAGGGGAGAACAGGTCTCTATCCATCTCCATGTGACACCCCCTCACATACCTGTATGTTGCCAACAGATCCCCTTGGAGTCTCCTCTTCTCCAGGCTGAAGAGACCCAATTCCCTCAGACTCGCCTCATACGGCTTTCCCTGCAAACTGGCCACCAACCCTGTGGCCCTACGCTACACTGACTCTAACCTGGCTATATCCTTCCTGTAATGAGGGGCCCAAAACTGAGCACGATACTCCAGTTGCTGGCGCACCAGAGTCATATAGAGCAGTAGTAACACCTCTCTCGAACTAGAAGCTATGTTTCTGACTATGCAACCAAGGGTGGCTTTCGCCCTCTTGACTACCACATCACAGTGCTGACTCATGTTTAGCCTGCAGTCAGCCAGCACCCTGAGGTCCCTTTCACAAGTGCTGCTCTCCAGCCACTTGTCCCCTAACCTGCACTTATGACACCCATTCCTATGCCCCAAGTGTAAGACCTTGCACTTACCCACATTGAACACCATCCTGTTGTCTCCTGCCCACTTCCATAGCCTGTCCAGATCCTTTTGGGTCTGGAGTACCTGCTCCTCAGTTGTGGTCACTGTCCCGGTTTCAGTATCATCTGTAAATTTGATCAGCAGACTTTTTACCCCTTCTTCCATGAAAAGATTAAACAGGATTGGCTCCAAGACAGAGCCCTGGGAGACCCCGCTTGTCACTGGCCGCCATCCTGATGATTCCCCACTAATGGTTACCCTCTGCTTTCAGTCAGTCAACCATGCCCTAATCCACCGGACATTACATTGGTCTATCCCCAAACTCCTCAATTTTTCAACCAGGATATCATGGAGCACTTTGTCAAAGGCCTTGTGGAAATCCAGGTAAACTACATCCACTGCATCCCCCCCATCTAGCCACCTTGAAACCTTGTTGTAGAATTCCACAAGGTTTGTCTGGCAGGATCTGTTATTGCAGAAACCATGTTGCATGACCTCCAGCCTCCCTTCCCTATCTAGCATCACTAGATCTCTCTCTATTATGAGCCTTTCCTTTGTTTTTCCTATAATGTACATAAGGCTAACTGGTCTGTAATTCCCCCTGTCCCTTCTACTACCCTTTTTGAAAATTGGGACCACTGATGCCACCCTCCAGTCCTCTGGAACTTCCCCCCTTCTCCACGAAGCCTCAAAAATGGACGCCAGTGGGCATGAGAGAACCCCTGCCAACTGTTGAAGTACTCTTGGGTGTAACTCGTCAGGGCTTGGAGACTTTGTATCATCCATTGTCCTGAGGAGTCCCTCAACTTCTAGGGGGGTGACTCTAATCTGTGCCCCTGCATCCCCGGCCTCATCTAATCTCCTATGCGGATCTCCCCCGTCCTGCTTTGGGGAGAACACAGAGGCAAAATAGTCATTTAGCATCTGTGCCTGTTCCCTCGCATCAGTCACTGGATCCCCTTCCTCCTTATTTAGCGGTCCCACTACTTGGCTCCCCTTCCTCTCCCTATTTACATGCTGATAGAAGCCTTTTTTATTGCTCTTGATATTCTTAGTAGTCTCAGCTCATAATCAGCCTTAGCCTTGTGAAGAATCCTTCTGCAAGGGGTCTCCTTCTCCTGGTATACCCGTTTGTCTATTTGCCCCAGTACCCATTTCCTATGGAGGTTCCTCTTGCGTCTAATCCCTCGAACTACCTCCGTTGCATCCATGTTGTAATTGCATGAGCAGATGGGACACGATCTTGATGTCCTAACTGGTAATGATGCCGAAATTCCCTTTGCGCAGCAGTCACACTATCGCTATTCTTATAAAAGGCTTTTACAGCAAACGCTCATTGTGCACCACTCCACTGCTCCATTATAACTAATGGCAAGAGGTTCTAAATGAGGTCACACTGGTTCCAAACAATTGCCAATTTCACAGACAGAATCAGTTGAGTTTTGCTTCAAAACTAATGGTAAGGCAGCATTCTCTAGTATACCTGAGAGTAACAGCCTAACTTAGCGACTGCAGAATGGACACACACTGTTCTGCCCTTCAGCAATGTCACATCAAAACATCTTCTGCCTGAGGTCTAGTTTTATTGTAATTATTTTAGATGTCTAAACTATTAACTGTTTTAAACATTAGACTGTTCTCTCTAGCATTTGTATTTTTATTGTATCTCTTTTTATTGTACTTTGAGTCATGTTTGGAAACCACCCAAGAAATTAAACAAATAAATAAACCTGCTTAACAGCCACAGTCATTAAAAATAATTCTAAACGGCCATAGGAATACATTGGAATGAAACCAGGAACAGCCCCCAGACAGCTCACATGACCTAGAGGTACTACCCCAAACATTCCCGGAGGCACTATTGGATGCATGCTTCACAAAGATTGTCCCAACCTACTGCATAGCTGTGATCTTTAAAGTGTCCTTCCAAGTGACCATAGGAATACAGTGAAATGAAGGCAGCAGCTGCACTGAAAACAACTGAAGCCTAAGAGGCTGATGTATTTTAGCTTATACCCCAAAAGATCCAAAGTGACACCATTTGATTCCATTTCCAGAGGAATCATTCCTCCTGCTGTATGGCCATGATTTTTAGATGTCCCTCAGAATAGCAGTAGGAATGCATCAGATCAAGCTGAGCAGCCTTACAGAATGAAGGAAGAACCCCCTCCATGCTCACGGACATGAGTCTGCATTTGATTAATGTCCTGCTTCCACCTTGCCATAAGATTTTGGTGTCTTTTGGTGCAGCCACAGGAATGCATTAGAATCATACTTGCCAAACCCAAAGAAAACAGTGGGAGTCCCCAACTGCCCCCAGGTGATAGACTTACGCTCCCCCCCCCCACATCATCCTGCAAATCATGATCCACAGGAGTGGCCCCTCTTCCTGCTTGACCATAGTTTTCAGGTGCCCTTTGGAATTTATTGAAGTAATATCCATAGTGCGCCCCCTTTCCCAGGATAGAAGACAGGACAACACTGAGTAGACAGCTTCAACTTTGCAAAGGTGGCTGATTTGGGGGCTTCAGTTCTTGTAGCAAATGGGACCAGATCTGTCTGAAGCAATCAGCAAAACCTATTTCAGCAGTTGATAAGGAGTTCTTTTTTAAAATGAAAGCATAGGAGCCATCTCACACCAATAAAACTGTATCCCATTTAGAATGTTCTCCTTCCCTCATGCTGGAGAGGCTGTAGTGAAAGGAGCTCCACTCTTAGATGTGGTTTGAAGTGGCCTCATGAAGTGGAACTCTGCAAAGTTTTATTTGACATGGGACAAGTCACAGAATCACAGGACAGTAGAGTTGGAAGGGGCCAGATGGCAATCAGGTCCAGCCCCTTGCTCAGTGCAGGGCTTCAGTTTAAACCATCCCTCTCAGATGGCTGTCCAGTTGAATCTTGAATGTCCCTAGTGTAGGAGAGCCCACAAGCTCCTTAGATCAGTATGATAATGGAACCAATTATCTAACAGGCAGGAATTTTTTTCCTGATATCTAGCCAGAATTTGGCTGGTGTAGCTTGAGCCCACTATTCCATGTCCTCTAGGATGATCAAGAAGAGATCCCTTCCTCTTTGTGACAGCTTTTTAAGTATTTGGAGAGTGCTGTCATATCTTCTCTCAGTCTTTTGTTCTTGAGCATAACATGATCAGCTCTTTCAATCTCTCCTCATAGGATTTTGTTTCCAGTCCCTGGATCATCCTTGTTGCCCCCCCCCACCCCCAAACCTTTTCCAGCTTGTCTGCATCTTTCTTAAACTGTGGTGGCCAGAACTGGACACAGCACTCCAGATGAAGCCTAACCTGTGCTGAGTAAAGGGGAACTAGTACTTCTTCATTGTGGTATCTGTGCATCACACATATATGGGTGCTGCGCCTGTGCAGTGCCTGTTTTTGGGAAGATTTCATAGCTATAACAGTTTTTGGCAGGACCTCTGCACCCCCTCTCCCTGGTATAAATGGAAAGAATCCCCCCCACTAGTCTGCTTTTGACCACCTTTACTGTGCCTTGAGCTCTTTCACTTTATTCACGTTTTTTCACAAAACCTACTTTACTCTATTTGTCTTTACAACTTATCTCACAACTTTATACCCTAACACTCATTTTCTAGTTTCCAACCACAAAGTACCTTCCTCTCACTCCCCCTCCCCCTCCCCCTCCCCCTCCCCTACTATCACCCATTAAAAAAAATTACAAAAAATAAGCCTATCATGTCTCTTACTTCTATTTCATCCATCTCTCTCAATGGTGCAGTGTCCAGTTTTTTGGAAGTGTGTCCAGTGTGGAGCAAAGATGTCACCTACCAACCCCCATTCACTCTGTCTGCTTTGTCTTGGTGAGGGCCAACACATGGACAAATGCCTTCACTGCCAGGCCTTCACTCACCAGGCTTGCAAGAACCATGAGAAGTGCCTCAAGAAGTTGCTTTGTGTCAGCATCCGGGGCAAGGGCAGCTGAATAACAGGGTAAAGGCACCGGGACCCAGGTGGACAGGGCATGACAAGTCTAATACACAGTCCAAAAGTCAAGCTGGAAGTCAATATACAAGCCAAGTCTGTACAGACAGGTAGGGTAGTCCAGAGCAGGCCAAGGGTTGGAAAACCAAGGAAGGCAAACCAGTCAGGGAGAAAAGAGGTGCAGGCGGGGTCCAGGAGTCATAGGAACAGGAGCATAGGCAGGACACAGATGCGGAGTTCCCAGTCTAGCAGACCAGGAAGGGCTTCACCAATGTCAGGAGTCCTTCATTGCCAAGGCAGCTTCTGAGGGGAAGAGCTGGTTCTTATATAGCTCTTCCCAGGTGGAACTCATGAGAGCCCTGGCAGCTGCAGTGGACTGAGGACAGAATCCTGCAACTACCAGAGTTGCTCTGCCAGCCCTTGGCCAGCAGAGGGAGCCCTGAAGTTGCCCTAGGTCTTGACAGTACCCCCCCCCCAACAAAAGCTTAGGGGAGTCCCTTCCCCTTTTTAGGGCTGGGGTTTGTCAGGGTGGTTTCTGTAAAATACTCGGACCTTGGCGGGTACATGGACATTTTCAGCTGGCTCCCATGAATGCTCTTCTGGGCCATACCCCTCCCAGTCTGTTAGGTAAAGGACCCAGCCTCGGATGGTCTGGACATCCAGGATCTTTGCCACATGATACCCCTCGTGGTCTTGGACCTTGGTTGGTGGGGGTGGCGTAGCTTTGTAGCCAGAAAGGAATCGTCATGATGTTTCTTCAGCTGGGAGATGTGAATGACCGGATGTATCCTTAGTGAGGGGGGAAGGTCCAGTTCATAGGTGATGGGATTGATCTGCCGTTGAATCTGGAAGGGTCCTTGGTATCTGTAATCCAGTTTGGCCAAGGGGCATGGTGAGACATAGTGTTGAGTGGAGAGCCAGACTTTATCTTCAACACACAGACTGGGGCTCTCTTGGCTTTTTCGGTCAGCATATTTTTTTATACGTGGCCTTAACCCTTTCCAGGTGCTGGGAAAGTTTGGTCTGGGTCTTCTGGATGGTACTGACACATTCGTTGGCAGAGAGGACAAGGGAAGTGACGGGGGTGCATGGGTGATCATGGGAATAGAAACCATAGGTGGTGAAGAAGGGGCTGTGACCTGTGGATGCAAGTCTGGCATTGTTACACATGAACTCTGTGAGAGGCAGCAGGTCCATCAAGTCGTCTTGATGGTACCCCAAGAAACATTGGAGGTATTGTTCCACAACCTGGTTAACTCTTTCAGCTTGTCCATCTGTCTGGGGATGGTAGGCAGATGAAAGGCACTGCTCGATGCCCAGGAGATTCAGGAATGCTACCCAGAACCGGGAAGTGAACTGGGTACCTCGATCTGTGATCATGGCATCCAGGAGGTCATATGTAGATGGAATACATGGGTCAGGAGTATGTGCGCCATCTGCTGTGTGGTAGAAAGCTTGGGCAGGGGAATGAACTGGGCCAGTTTGGTCAGCGTGTCCATCCAGTCTCCAGCCCCGCTCTGAGCACTTGGTACAGTCCATCCAAAACCACGATGGACCAATCCATCTGCCCACACTGACTCCATATGGACACTTCTCCCTGGATGCCTCACTGGGAGCAATCCAGCATCTGCCACCCTTCGAACCCGAGCCACCTTGGTGAGACCATAGCAAATATTGGATGCCACCTCCATATGGAGTTTTTGGACCTGGCCAATATGAATCTGGATATCAGTGGAAATACTATCTACCCTATGGGTATCCCTGCCCACAGCCACCAATGCACCAAAAGTGACAAGCACCATAAATGTCTCGGGATGCACCAGCCACCTCAGTGACTGCCATCTCACATCCCGATGTATCTCCAACACAATATTCGTCTTCGAGTCCTGCCTACTATTATGAATCAGAATTGGAAGAATCAGAGCAAGCCTCCACATCCCCTGACCTTCTTGTTTCAACTCAAGGCCCAGGATTGCCCAGCGAGAGCTTAGGATGCTTCTCTGAACTGT
>NW_025336598.1:4632668-4648571 GCF_004798865.1 Varanus komodoensis | reverse complement strand
CCAGACCAAGATAACATCTATGAAGTCAGCAGGACAGAGGATGCAGTCACAGTAGCTCTTCCCTTCATGTCCACCTTGTTCCAGGCCATGATGGAATTGTGGCAATTGCCAAACCATTCACACCCGACCTCTTGGCGCCTTCAGTTGATGTACAAGGTCAGGAATCAGGACATTCCCTTCCTTCTGCATCACCCACAACCCAACTCAATGGTCATCGAGTCCAATCAGGGTCACCAGACAAGAGAGCACACTACACTGACAGATTGCAAAGGAAGAAAGATTGACATGATGTCTTGTCGGATTTATTCTGCCATGGGATTCAGACTTCAGATTTCCAATTACGGGGCCATTATGGCCCGTTACCAATATTTTCTGTGGCAGAAGATGGAGTCCCTTCCTGCATTCCGCCCAGTCAACAAAGGAACGTGGCCAGACTATTCACTGGGGAAGCAATGCAGCTCTCCAAACAACAGTTGGCAATGGAGAGACATCATGTCGATTGTGACTCTAGGAGACTTGTTGGTGCAGAGGTCCTCAGGCAACATGTGTGCCTCTGAGCTGGCAATCTCCCTCAGGAGACAAAGCAGAGGGTGGAGAACATGCCTTTTGATGGCACTGGACTCTTTCATACTAAAACAGATGTCAAATTGGACTTGATCCACAAGGCATGCCTCACCGCCCACAGGATAGGATAGAGACCTTCTCAGCAATGCCGTAAGTGGCCATGGAACAAGCATAGTAAATTCTGCTCCTTCCAACCTTACCAACAAGGGTACTCCATAGGGCATCAACCCTTCCAGCAACGACCTGCCCGTCCCTGCCATACCAAAGAGCCTCAGTACCAGCAACCTAGGAAGCGCGTTGACACCCACAAACGCCAACACTGATGGGTGGTGCAAACCTTTCCTCCTTCCTTGAACTCACCTCTCCCATTTGGGGATAGATGCAACATCATCTCCCCATATAGGAGTCCAGCACATCTGATCAGTGGGTTCTCTCAATTATAGAGCATGGATATAAAATTGAGTTTGAAACTGTGCATCCTCACAGGGCAATCTGCCACACAGAAGCTTCACCAGTCCTGCTGGAGGAAGGCACCGAGGTGCTTCGTAAGAGAGTGATTTGAAAAGTTGGTCACTCAGAGAGACTGCACGGATTCTACTCAAGGTACTTCATGGTACCAAAGAGAGACAGGGGCATTTGCCCCATCTTGGACCTGCGTGGAGTCAATAGAGTCATCAAAACCAAAAAATTTAGAATGATCATGTTTCAAAATATTCTTCCATTGGTCAGCGAAGAGGATTGTTTCACATCCCTGGACTTAAAAGACCATATAGGCATCCACCTGACACACAGGCACTTTCTAAGGTTCACAGTTGGTACCGAAGTCTATGAATACAATGTTCTTCTCTTCGGTCTTGCTACTGCACCAAGGGTGTTTACAAAATGTATGGCCCCAGTCTGCGCTCACCTTAGACTTCAGGGTGTACAAATCTACCCCTACCTGGATAACCAGCTGCTAGTTTCATCCTCCAAAGTGGACCTTGTAGCCTCAATCAAAACTACTTGCTTTTTACTCCATCAGTTAAAATTGTGGATCAATAACAAGAAGTCATTCCTTGTTCCTTCTCAGGTCATCAACTACATTGGAGCACATTTAGACTCATTCCATACTAGAACCTACCTTCTGTTGGATCGGATACAAAGACTTACACACTCCATACACAACCTCATCACAAAACAGACCATCTCCGCGCACTCGATTCAGCAGGTGTTCGGTCATATGGTGTCCACGCTTTCGGTGGTGTCGAATGTGAGGCTGCGGATGAGACCACTCTAGCTATGGTTCAACCACAGCTTTCATCTTGAGCGTGATTCACCATACCAACCACTACAAACTCTGTGCTCAGTCCTCCAGACACTATCTTGGTGGATAACCGACACCAACTTGACCCAAGGGGTACCGTTTCGACCACCAGAACTGACTGTGATGCTCTATGCCAATGCTTCCCTGACTGGATGGGGGGGCCCACTGTGCATCGCTTTGAACCCAAGGCATCTGGCACAGTCACCAGAGAGTGACACACATCAACTATCTAGAGCTGTTGGTAGTTGTCAAGGCTCTCTGTGTCTTTCAAACCATCCTGGAAGGAAAGACTGTCCAGATAGCAATGGATAATATTGTGACCATGTTCCACTTGAACAAACGGAGGGACAAGATCAATCCCATTAGCATATCTTGCTCTTCATCTCTGGAACTGGTGCATCAACCATGGGATCAACATACAAGCCAATCTCCTTGCCAGTATTGAGAACAAAGAAGCCGACTCCCTGAGCAGACATATGTCCATGATGCACGAGTGGGAACTGGATCAAGAGATTTGCCATCATCTCTTCATCCAGTGGGGAATGCCCTCCATAGACCTCTTTGCCACTCACAGGAATACGGTGTGCAAAACTTATTGCTCCTGAGTGGGCGTTGGTCCAAACTCCATCAGGGACATGTTTATGGTTTCATGGCAGGACACGCCATTCTACGCATACCCCCCAATTCCACTAATAACAAGAACACTAGCAAAGATCAGCCAGGACAATGCTTGCGACATCTTGTTCATCCCATGGTAGCCTTGCCAATCGTGGTATTCTACTTCAACTATCCCGAAACACCTACACTCATCTTCCACAAGTTCCACATCTCATTACCCAACATCAAGGTTCAGTTCAGCATCCAGACCTATGTACCCTGAAATTAACAGCGTGGCTCATACAGCAACTCCAGAACCGATAACGGTCTCCACATGTACCATTCCTTTGGGACCAACATCAGCCTTGGGCTCGACAAAAGCCTCGGAGTCGACAGCAGTCTCCACATCAATGTCAGCCTCGATACCGACTTCAGTCTTGGGATTGACGACACCCTCGGGACTGACACAGCCCCGATCAAGCATTCCTTACATTGCTTCAACATGTGCAGATCCCTGGCATTCTATCAGTCCTGAACTGAGTCGTTCAGAAAAACCAAACGTCTATTCATCAAATATTCGGAACATGATAAAGGAACACCAGTCGGGACTCGATGCTTATTGAAATGGTTCATGGAAACCATCCAGCTCTCATACCAATTAGCCAAACTGGACTTGCCTATTGGCCCAAAAGGACACTCTACCAGAGCTGTGGCTATCTCATCTGCCCTACATGCAGGCATCTCAGTACAGGATGTATGTAAAGCTGCTACATGGTCGACCCCGTGCACTTTTACAAAACACAAACTTTAGATGTCAGAGCAAGACAGGACTGCTCCTTTGGCCATGCTGTCTTATCTATTGTCCTCCAATAATGACACCATCACGCCTCCTGGTGGGTAAGCTTGCTAATCACCCATATATGTGTGATGCACAGAGACCACAACAAAGAAAGGCAGGTCGCTTACCTGCAACTGTCATTCTTTGAGTGGTTATCTGTGCATTCACACAACCCACCTGCCAGCCCCACTTTGGTGTCGGTGACTGAGTCAATTTTTTTAATTTTTTTTATATTTTGGCAATTTAACTGTACCCACATTTCCTTGCTGGTACCAACTGGGGGCAAACAGGCGGTCTTTAGGTGACTGGCGAGAGGACAGGGATTCTGCCCATTTATACTGGGGGGAGGGGGTGTGGAGTTCCCACCAAAAACCACTATAGCTATGAAATCTTCTCAAAAACAAGCACTGTGCATGTGCAGCACCCATATATGTGTGGATGCACAGATGACCACTCAAAGAACGACAGTTTCAGGTAAGCAACCTGCCTTACATAGGATTTAGAAGTAATACTTCTATTAATGCAACCTAAAATAGCACTTGTCCTTTTTGACTCATACTCAACTTGTGATCTACAACAATTTCAAGATCATTGTCACTTGAAGTATTGTTGAGCCAAGTATTCCCCATCTTATAAGGATGCATTTGGCTTCTTTTTCCTAGGTTCAGAACTTGGCATTGAATTTCATTCTGTTGTTTTCAGTCCAGCATTCCAATGTATCAGGATCACCTTGAATCATCTTTCTGTCTTCCAGGGAATTAGCTATCCCACCCAGTTTTGTGTCATCTGCAAATCTCATCACAATTCCCTGTACTTCTTCATCTAATTAGTCTAATTGGAATAACTCTTTAAATAGTAGAGGGTGGGCAGCGTGTGACCAATCAGAAGTTGCATTAAGAAAAACCTTGAGAATTGTGCTTCAAACTGACTAGACTGGACATCATCAACAAAACAACTGTTCAGTGTCTACTAAACTTTCTGCTAAGAACAAATGTAATATCATCACCAAATTAGATATGCTAAAATCTAGGTTGAATCAATCCAGGATGAATATCAATGCTGAGAGCAATTGCTAACCAGCATCTTCACCTACAAGCTGCCTTGTCTAAACATGTAGTCAAACAGATGGCTATCATAGGAACCTTTAAGTGTATAAATGCCACGTTGTAAAGACTACCACCTTTGGAATATGACTGAGTTGGGCACAATTCAGACTCCAAGATTTCAAGGTCTTGGCTGACTTACTTAGCTACTCTGGAAATAGGCAGGTCTCCTTCTAGGACAAAGGCAGTTATAAAATTGCTTGCAGGGCTTCTATGGCTAAGAAGAATGGTACGGCTTTTTAAAGACAAGACAGGGTATTTGACAGAGTGGAAATGTTTTGTATAGAGTCCTAAAGGAAACTGGGAGAAAAATGCTGTCATGGAATATACCACAATAGCAATCCAAGCACATAAAAATTATTACTGAATTATACTGAATACCACAGCATTATCTTGCTGAAAGATAAATGGCAAAATAAATCTATAACACTTAATGTTAAAAAATGTTTTCTTTGGCAGCTATTCCTTCTTAGAAAGGTAATATGATGAGGGATGGATTAGCTTGTTTCATCTACACAAAGATGACAGTAACTACAACAGTTATGATTCCATGCAGTTCCCTTGCAATTGCTGTTTACATTACATTCATGAAAGCAATTTTAATGCTGGTCAGTGCTTATATACCACCAGGTACTCTCCTGCTATGGGAGACTGCCCAAACCTCACTCTGAAATATCCTCTGAGGGCAAGATAGGATATTGGATGGCTGTACCACTTTTCCTGCAGTGGAAGGCCCTACTTTTTTCTCTGTACTAGCAGTGGAGAGATGAATGGCTCTTCTGGCATTTGAGCAGTCAGTGGAGAAAAGTTTACCACACATCTGCATCTACTCCTGAAATGGAAACAGAGAAACAGAGCAAGCCAGAAAGGGCCTCCTGGGCCATCTAGTCTGACTGCCGACTCCAGCCGGCTCTGCTCATGACATGCCTACCATGTGCATGTCCAGGCTATCCTTGAACACCCTCACCAATGGGGCCTCTACAGTGTCCCATGGAAGCCCATTCCATATCCATGGGGTCCTAACTGTCAGAAAGTACTTCCTGGCATCCAAATTGAGCCTTGGTTCCTTGAGCTTTGCTCTGTTGGAGCATGTCCTGCCTTCCTCTGCAGAGAACAGGTCTCTACCTACCTCCGTGTGACATTCCCTCATGTTCCTATAGGAGTATGTTGCCAACAGATCCCCTCGAAGTCGCCTCCAGGCTGAAAAGACTCAGCTCCCTCATTCTCACTTCATACAGCTTTCCATGCAATCAAGCCACCATCCTCGTGGCCCTACGCTGCACTGACTAACCTGGCTATATCCTTCCTGTAATGTGGAGCCCAGAACTGAACATAATACTCCAGTTGTGGACACAGCAGAGTTGTATGGAGTGGCAGTAATACCTCTCTTGATCTAGAAGCCATGCTTTTGGCTCTGCAACAAAGGGTGCCATTTGCCCTCTTGACTGCTGCATCACACTGCTGACACATGTTTAGCCTCCAGGCAACCAGTACCACAAGTTCCCTTTCACATGTGCTGCTCTCCAGTCACTTGTCCCCTAACGTGTACTTATGACACACATTCCTATGCCCCAAGTGCAAGACCTTGCACTTACCTGCATTGAATGCCATCCTGTTGTCCCCTGTCCACTTCCATAGTATGTCCAGATCCTTCTGCATCTGGGGTACCTGCTTCTCAGTACCTACTCCTCAGTTGTGGTCACTGCCACCATTTTAGTATCATCTGCAAATTTGATCAGCAGACTGCTCACCTCTTCTTCAATGTCATTGATGAAAAGATTTGTCAAAGGCCTTGCTGAAATCCAGGTAAACCACATCCACCACATCCCCTCCATCTCACCACCTTGAAACCTTGTCATAGAATTCCACAAGGTTCATCTGGCAGGACCTGTTTTTGTGGAAGCCATGTTGCATGGCCACCAACCTCACTTCCCTATCCAGGATTACTAAATCTCTTGCTATTATAAGCCTTTCCATTGTCTTTTCTACAATGGATGTAAGGCTAACTGGTCTGTTATTTCCCATGTCCCCTCTACTACCCTTTTTGAGAATTGAGACCACCAACACCACCCTCCAGTTCTCTGGAACCTCACCTGTTCTACACGAAGCCTCAAAAATTTCCTACAGAGGTACCTCTGGCATCTAATCCCTCTTGCCACCTCCTTTTGCAACCACTCTCCTTTGCCTGCATACCTTACTAAGTAGCAGTATCGTCAAGGCTTGCACCTCCAAGACCTCCCTTTTGAATGCCATCCACCCCTCCTGAACTCCCTTGCCTTCCATTAATTTCTCCCAGGAGACTTTCTCCAGTCTGGCCTTAAGCTGCCCAAAGCTGGCCCTCTTGAAGTCCCAGCTTCTAGTCCTCGACCTGCTGCACATCCCCATTCCCCTGATCTCAAAACAAAGGATGGGGTGATCACTTGCATCCAGAGCTCCCCTAATCTAGACCCCATCTATCAGCTCCTACCTGTTGGTCAAGACTGATTCCAGGATATTTCAGTATCTCTAACACCATGGCCCCCAAACCCTGGTCCTCTCCCCTCAGTTGTTTAATCAGGACAAGTTTCTGAGGGGCCTGAACACAGATATGATCTCATCAAAGCTTTCCCCCCACTCCACACACACACACATTCAAGTACAGGTAGTCTTTCACTTATGACCATCCGGGTTACAAATGGCCCATATTCAACAAACATGCACAGTGTCATAAACTCTATATGAATATCTCTACAAAAAGTCAATTTCTATCTCTAGGGAACTGTGTGATGTGTTTGGTGACACGTCATCAGTGATTGCATAGTCCTTTAGAGATAGTAACAGCTTTTTTGTTTGTTTTTTGCATAGAGATTCCCTAGAGATATTTAAAGTTTTTATGTAGAGATAGTCATGGCTATCTCTAGGAAGTTATGCAATGTGCTTGGCAACATAGCATCAATGGCCAGTGGCCCTAGAGATACAGTATTGATGGTGTTTCATTCTGTGGCCTCGGCTCGAGTGTACCCAAGCCAAAGTGTTTTGGGGCACATGTTTGGAGAAGTTCACAAAGGTTTACAATGCCCTCAGCGTCTACAAGCCAATTTATTATGAGAAAAGAAAATTCTGTACAAGCAACCCTTGAGCCCTACTTCAGGAAAGGGTCTCCAGTGTAAACCTCCCCCCACCACCAACCACACAAGCAAATCCTGATTCTCCACCACCAGGTCCTCTCCATCATTATCAGTTAATGTCAGGCTTAATGTTACCTCATTGATATTCTAAACTGTTTTAAGGATTGATTGATTGTACTGTGTATCTACGGTGCTTGTAGTTACTTTATTATTACTGCATAATTATCATTATTACAATGCTGTACTGTGTTTAAGAAATTTTAGAGAATATGGTAGTGTTTCTTAAGTATTTTATTTGCATAGAAAGGTAAAATATACACATCTACTAAAATGAACATTTGGCTTACTCATATGATTCAACTTAAGGACGTTCTCAGGAACAGAACTCATTCTTAACCCAGGGACTACTTGTATTCACATTGGAAACATAGAAACAGAGTGAATCAGAAGGGGTCTCCTGGGCCATCTAGTCTGACCCCCAGCTCCAGCCGGCTCCACTCATGACATGCCTCCCATGTGCATGTCTAGCCTATCCTTGAACACCCTCACTGATGGGGCCTCAAGGGCTGTTCACAGCCTTGCTGCACCTTTTCACAGGTCCATTCTTCTCTAGCTAGAGGACTGTGAGAAATTCTGTGAGCTTTGTAGTGTTCACACAAAGGTAACAGCATGTTTGGGACAGGAGAATAGTAATAGTTTCCCTATGCATTGTCACTGGGAACCACACTATGTTGAACCATTTTTGAGGAGATTTCTAATGTTGCTGACTGCTGCAGTTTAATATAAATGTATGTTAATGCTGTATGAATGCATATAGCTATTTGGCTGTCTTGTGACATTGTAAGTAATCCCTGCCTTCAACTTCTCCTTGCTTTGAAATTTATCACTCTCTTGGGTTTAAAGAACCCACATGAAAGATGTATTTCAGAAAATGGATGATAAACAAATGTTTATGTTTTTCTTACCATGAACAGTTCCCTTAAACGTCATATACTTTGTACAGATGTTATAAAAGTACTATCAATCCATGAGTATCACATGGTTGATAGAATACCTTACTTAGTCTTCACTAAATAGTGTTCCAAAGTGCAATATATATGAGGTTACAATCACAAGCCTAAGCCTGTCTACTCAGAAGTAACTCCCACTGAATTCAGTAGGTTTTACTTCCAGGTAAGTCTATATAAAATCAGTGCCTAAGATGTCTTCATCATGGATTCTAATGGAAGTGAGATTAGAAAGGTTTGTTTGGTGTTTTTTCCCCCTTTTTCTACATGACAGGTGCTGAACTCACAGCACTGGAAATTGAAGTCCTCTATTTTTCCACAGGGCTGGCATAGCATGGGCGGTGGCAGCCATGCAAGCTTCCCCACACTGCCATGCCAATGTGTCTCAACCCTCTTCTGAAGAAAGCACTTCTGGAGGTGAGTGGGAAGATCAGTCTCTATTTCAGTTCAATCACTGGCCTGTATGCCAGTGGCTATTAAATCTCCCAGGTGTCCATTACCAAGTTAGCTGAGCACCCCTTGTTTTGTGTGAGACACATAAATGGCTTGCATCATCATCACACCTTTTATACTCTTGTGAGGAACCCATGCTGACTCCTTCTCCTCCTCTTCCTCCTATCAATATTAATGTTATAACATCCCTGCAAAATAGGTTAGGTAGGGAGTGAATGACACGCCCAAAGTCTCCCAGTGAGCTTCAGGGTTGAGTAGGGACAAGAAACCCAGATCCCCTGAGTTCCAGTCCTGTATTCTAACAACTGTACAGCTCCCTCATCACTAACTCCCAGAAGACTCTCATGCCAGCTGCTGGTGCTGGAGGGGATTCATCCTGACATGACAGTTTTCAGTCTATGAATCTCTTATAATTAGTAAAATAGCTATTTCTTGAATGAACTTTGACAGTGTTTTTAAAAGGTGAAGACAGGACTTAACACAGCAAGCTGCACATGGGGTTTCTTAATGAACTTCATCGGGGTAGATCTATAAAGAGCAACATTAGAATAAACTGTATATTGCTGCACTCAGACGCACACTGATCTCCTTCAATGTATAATTCGTAATGATTAAAACACAGTAAAAGAACAACAAAAACCTTGAAACACAGAAGGGAGAACTATTACTGCTACCTTTGCTTCAAAGAACATCCTTCTTCCTTCCAGAATGGCCTGCGATTCAGTTCCATACTCCAGAGTAGGCGCACCAGAGTCATATAAAGTGCTAGTAATACCTCTCTCGATCTAGAAGCCATGCTTCTGGCTATGCAACCAAGGATGGTGTTTGCCTTCTTGACTGCTACATCACACTGCTGACTCATGTTTAGCCTGCAGTCATCCAGTATCCCAAGATCCCTTTCATGAGTGTTGCTCTCCAGCCCCTTGTCCACTAACCTGTACTTATGACACCCACCCACAACTGGAGTACTGTGTTCAGTTCTGGACTCCATATTACAGGAAGGATATAGCCACGTTAGAGTCAGTGCAGCGTAGGGCAACAAGGATGGTGGCTGGATTGCAGGGAAACCTGTATGAGGGGAGAGTGAGGGGCATGGGTCTTTTCAGCCTGGAGGCGAATTCGAGTGGATCTGTTGGCGACATACTCCTATAGGAACATGAGGGAATGTCACACAGTGGTAGGTAGAGACCTGTTCTCCTCTGCAGAGGAAGGCAGGACACGCTCCAACGGAGCAAAGCTCAGGGAACCAAGGTTCAATTTGGATGCCAGGAAGTACTTCCTGACAGTTAGGACCCCAAGGGTGTGGAATGGGCTTCCACAGGAGGTGGTTGAGGCCCCATCGGTGAAGGTGTTCAAGGATAGGCTAGACATGCACATGGTAGGCATGTCATGAGTGGAGCCGGCTGGAGCTGGGGGTCAGACTAGATCAGGGGTCTCAAACTCGCAGCCCACAGGCCAATTGCCGGGACGGGCGGGGCATGGGGGAGGGGCCCTGCGGCCTTCAAAGCGCTGGCGGTGCCCAGGCCGGCCTCCGGGAGCGACGCGGGATGAGAGGCCACCACCACCGTGGTGGTGGAATACTTGATGCGGCCCAGCCTCACCCAGACTCTACTTCCAGCAGCCCCCAGGTAAGTTGAGTTTGAGACCCCTGGACTAGATGGTCTGGGAGACCCATCTAACTCACTCAGTTTCTATGTTTCTAATCTGTGACCCCAAATCCCTGGCCTCATCCGATCCCTCATGTGAATCTCCCCCATCCTACTTTGGGGAGAACACAGAGGCAAAACAGTCATTTAGCATCTGTGTCTGTTCCCTCATATCAGTCATCAAATTCCCTTCTTCCTTATTAAGCGGTCCCACCCTTTCCCCCCTTCCTCTGGCCATTTACATGTTGATAGAGGCCCTTTTTGTTGCTCTTGATTTTCTTTGCAAGTCTCAACTCATAATAAGCCTTAGCCTTGCAAAGAATCCTGCAATGGGCCTCTTCCACCTGGTATACCCTTTGGTGTATTTGCCCCAGTGCCCATTTTCTACAGAGGTTCCTCTGGCGTCTAATCCCTCTTGCCACCTCCTTTTGCATTCACTCTCCTTTGCCTACTCGCCTTACTAACTAGTGTATCGTCAAGGCTTGTGCCTCCAAGATCTCCCTTTTGAGTGCCATCCACCCCTCCTGAACTCCCTTGCCTTTCAGTAACCTATCCCAGGATACTTTCCCCAGTCTGGCCTTCAATTGGCCAGAGTTGGCCCTCTTGAAGTCCCAGCTTCTAGTACTCAACCTGCTGCTTCTCGTCATTCCCCTGATCTCAAAGTAAAGGATGGAGTGACCACTCGCATCCAGAACTCCCCTAAGCTGCACCCCATCTATCAGCCTCTCCCTGTTGGTCAAGACCAAGTCAAAGATATCCCCCCCGCCCCTGGTCACCTCCTTGACCATCTTTGTGAAAAACCCTCCCTCTATAACATCTAGGAAGCGACATGACCTGGCTGTCGCCACTGAGTGAGACTCCCAACTAATATCCAGGAGATTGAAATCTCCTATAATTACTGTGTCCCTCCCCCAAGTTATCCTTCAAATCTGGTCTGTCAGGACATAATCCAGGGTCTCAAGTTGACCTGGAGGGGGATAACATACCCCCACTGTCAGGTCCCTTTCCTTGCCAAAACTCCTTAGTTTCACCCAGACTGCCTCTACCAGAACCCCATCTATGCCACATTCTATCTCATTGCACCCTATCCCCTCCATGACATATGCTACATCTTGTTCCCTCTTTTTCTTCCTGTCCTTTCTGAACAGGTCATACCCCTCTATGTTTACATTCCAGTCATGCTTTTCATCCCACCAAGTTTTTGTGATCCCCACCAGGTCATGCACTCCTATTCCCAGGAGAGCCTCAAGCTCTTCCTGCTTATTACCTATCCTCCTAGCATTGGTATGCATGCATCTCAGCACCTTCCTACAAAATCTCTTTCTTTGGGTTCCCTGGCCTCCTCCTTCCTCCCAGCTTCCCTGATATCGGCACCCTCTTTGTAGGAGTCCCACCAGCCCCTGCAATACATCTCACAGCCTGGAACCAAAAACCTGGTCCTCTCCCCTCACTTGTCCATGAGGACAATTTTGGGGGGACTATACCCCCCTTGGTTCAGTTTAAAGCCTTCTGGATGAAGCTCGCTGGAGCACGTCCGAATGACCTTTCCCCATCCTCGTGAGGTGCACCCTGTCCCTCGACAGAAGCCCCTTGGCAAGAAACCGGGTGCTGTGGTTGAGTTACCCAAAACATTCCTTCTGACACCACACCCTGAACCAGCCATTCACCTCTGCAATCCTCTTTTCCCTGGCTGGCCCAAAACCCCAGATAGGCAAGATAGAGGAAAAGGCCACTTGGAGTTTTGGGCTCTGAGTTCCTTGCCCAGAGCTTCAAAGTTCCTCTTGATCCCACCCACCCACTGCCTGGTCATGTCATTCATCCCCACGTGGATCACCAGAAACAGCTGGTGACCCTCTCAAGGGAAGAGGAAACTCTACTCTGTCTGTCATACTCTGGATGCGTGCACCCAGCGGGCAACAGACTTCCCTTGCCCCGAGGTCAGGGCGGCACACCGCTGCCTCAGTGCACCTTAGCAGGGAGTCCCCAACGAAGATCAACAACTTCCTGGTGGCAGTAGATAGTCATGCCTTGACCCTTGCCTCATCTGCAGTGGCCCCCTGGCTGCATCAGGCCCCAGGCTGGGGATCCTGAACAAGTCGGTCCCCCATGTCCTCATCAGCCCCAGACTCCCCAAGTGGAGAAAACCTGTTTCCCAGCTCCAGATCTGTGCCAAGAGACTTGCCTCCATGTCTCCCCAAGTGTTTCTTGCTCAGCCCCTCCCTCAACTTTCTGTCCAGAGGGAGGCTGCTCCTGAGTGGCCTGGAAAGCTCTCTCCGTCCTCATGCTCCTTACTTCCTCCTTTAGGAGGACACCAGCTTGCACTTAGGGCAAGTGTATCCCTGCCTCTCCTGAGGGAGAAGGGCAAACATGTCACAGCTGTTGCATTGGATAGCAACACATATGATTCCAGCCAGGGCCATCTCCTGGCCTGACGCAGGGCACCCCTTGCAGGCCCTGCCTTCTTCTCTTGCCTTGTCTATCCTACACTACCCTTCTCTGACTTTACACACCTAGTTCTTCCAGACAAAACAAACAAACCAACAAAAACCTGACAATTGAAAAAAAATAAAAATTACTGAAAAAAAAAAAAAAACCCAGGAGAAGAGAGTCCCCGGGCAGCCCAGGCTGCAGCTAAGGATGCAGACGCACCATTGGTGCCACACCAATGGCAGCACAGGGCCTCAAATAGGTCTCACTGCCAGCCGGCAGCTTGCCCCACCTACCTCATGCCTCTCCCACATGTGCCAGGCTTGCTAGACCTCCCCTGCCCTGCAGCCCAGCCCTTACCTCCTTCCCAGGGCCCTCATCGCCCATGTGTGCACACCCTTCCCAGTTTCTTCATGCTGCTCTGCTCTGCTGCTGGTGGCGTGGCTCCCTCTCTCCAGGCCCAAGACTCAAAAGGAGCTTGCAGCGGCGGCACAGGGCCTCAAATCAGCCTTACTGCCAGCCATATCTAAGATTCATCTCAATTAACAGTGGTGGAAATTCTGAGTTAAGTGGATAAACACATGTTAGTATATAGTTCCTTTGTGTTTAATATTTGCTATTTTTATAATAATTTAAATTTAATTTTAGAGGGGTGTTGGTAAAGGTGAAATACTGAAGTATTTCCTATGAAAATTTTTATGGACTCTTAAAAGTATTTTATTTTTTCTCTTTATTTATTTGGAATTTTAAACATATTTAATTTGTCCCTTTAATATGATTTTTTGACTCATTCAATAACCATACACTGGATAAGACAGGGAAATATGAAGCTATGAAATCTGTCATAAAATCTTGCCATTTGACAGCTATCAAAGGGTTGATCACTAAGCCTGACCAGTTTGATCTCCTTGCAGTTCAAGGGACTCGCAGGAGACTTCTCCAGCACCGCAATTCAAAGGCCTCAATTCTTAGGCACTCATCCTTCCTTATGGTCCAGCTTTCACAGCCATACATTGCAACTGGGAAAAGCATAGCCTTGACTATACGCACTTTTGTTGGCAGGGTGATGTCTCTGCTTTTTAGTATGCTAGATTTAGATTTGCCATAGCTTTCCTCCCCAGGAGCAAGCATCTTTTAATTTCTTGGCTGCAGTCCCCGTCTGCAGTGATCTTGGAGCCCAGGAAAATAAAATCTGCCACTACTGCCATTTCTTCCCCATCTATTTGCCAGGAAGTGAGAGGACCGGATGCCATTATCTTAGTTTTCTTAATGTTGAGTTTCAAGCCAACTTTTGCACTCTCCTCCTTCACCTGCATCAAGAGGCTCTTTAGTTCCTCTTCACTTTCTGCCATGGGAATGGTATCTGCATATCTGAGGTTGTTGATATTTCTCCCAGCAATCTTAATTCCAACTGGTGATTCATCTAGCCCCACCTTTCTCATGATGTGCTCTGCATATAAATTATATAGGCAGGGCAACAGTATACAGCCTTGCCGAACTCCTTTCTCAATTTTGAACCAATCAGTGGTTCCGTGTCCAGTTCTCACTGTTGCTTCTTGACCTGCATATAGGTTTCTCAAGAGACAAATAAGATGGTCTGGTACTCCCATCTCTTTAAGAACTTGCCACAATTTGTTGTGATCCACACAATCAAAGGCTTTATCATAGTCAATGAAGCAGATGTTTTTCTGGAACTCCCTAGTTTTCTCCATGATCCAGCGTAGGTTGGCAATCTGATCTCTAGTTCCTCTCCCTCTTCGAAACCCTGCCTGTACATCTGGTAGTTCTCGGTCCACATACTGCTGGAACCTAGCTTGTAGGATTTTGAGCATCACTTTGCTAGCATGTGAAATGAGTGCAATGGTGCGGTAGTTTGAACATTCTTTGGCATTGCCCTTCTTTGGGATGGGAATGTAAACTGACCTTTTCCAACCCTGTGGCCACTGCTGAGTTTTCCAAATTTGCTGGCATATTGAGTGTAGCACTTTTACTGAATCGTCTTTTAAGATTTTGAATAGCTCAGCTGGAATACTGTCACCTCCACTAGCTTTGTTGTTGCTCAGACTTCCTAAGGCCCATTTCACATTCCAGAATGTTTGACTCGAGGTCAGTAAACACCCCATCGTGGTTATCAGGGACGTTAACCTCTTTCTTGTATAGTTCTTCTGTGTAATCTTGCCACCTCTTCTTAATCTCTTCTGCCTCTGTTAGGTCCCTGCCATTTTGGTCCTTTATCATGCCCATCTTTGCATCTTTCCCCTCATATCTCCAATTTTCTTAAGAGATCTCTGCCCCCCCCCCCCCATTCTATTGTTTTCTTCTATTTCTTTGCACTGTTCATTCAAGAAGGCCTTCTTATCTCTTCTAGCTATTCTCTGGAATTCTGCATTCAATTGGGTGTATCTTTCTCTTTCCCCTTTGCCTTTCGCTTCCCTTCTTTCCTCAGCTATTTGTAAAGCTTCCTCAGACAGCCATTTTGCTTTCCTGCATTTCTTTTTCTTTGGGTTGGCTTTAGTTGCTACCTCTTGTACAGTGTTGCAAACCTCTGTCCATAGTTCTTCAGGCACTCTGTCTATCAGATCTAATTCCTTAAATCTATTTGTCACCTCTACTATATATTCATCAGGCATATAATGTAGGTCATACCTGAGTGGCCTAGTGCTCAGGCCACTCTTTCTTCCCTACTTTCTTCAATTTAAACCTTAATTTTGCAACCAGAAGCTCATGATCTGAGCCACAGTCAGCTCCTAGTCTAGTTTTTACTGACTGTATAGAGCTTCTCCATCTTTGGCTGCAGAGCACGTAGTCAATCTGATTTCTGTGTTGACCATCTGGTGATGTCCATGTGTAGAGTCGTC
>NW_025336598.1:4619865-4632568 GCF_004798865.1 Varanus komodoensis | reverse complement strand
CTCTATACAGTCAGTATAGAGCTTCTCCATCTTTGGCTGCAGAGCACGTAGTCAATCTGATTTCTGTGTTGACCATCTGGTGATGTCCATGTGTAGAGTCGTCTCTTGGGTTGTTGGAAAAGAGTGTTTGCTATGACCATCGTATTCTCTTGACAGAATTCTACCAGCCTGTGCCCTGCTTCATTTTGTACTCCAAGGCCAACTTGCCTGTTATTCCGGTTATCTTTTGGCTTCCTACTTTAGCATTCCAATCCCCCACGAAGATAAGGACATCATTTTTTGGTGTTAATTCTAGAAGGTGTTGAAGACCTTCATAGAACTGGTCAACTTCAGCCTCTTCAGCACCAGTGGTTGGGGCATAGACTTGGACTACTGTGATGTTGAAAGGTTTGCCTTGGATTTGAACTGAGATCATTCTGTCATTTTGGAGATTGTATCCCAGTACTGCTTTTCCTACTCTTTTATTGACTCTGAAGGCTACTCCATTTCTTCTGAGGGATTCTTGCCTGTAGTAGTATACGTGATGGTCATCTGAATTAAATTCACCCATTCCTGTCCATTTTAGTTCACTGATTCCTAAGATGTCAGTGAACTAAAGAGATGTTCAGTCTTGTCATCTCTTGTTTGACCACATCCAGCATGCCCTGATTCATGGATCTTACATTCCAGGTTCCTATGGAGTATAGATCTTTGCAGCATCGGACTTTCCTTTCACCTCCAGATACATCTGCAACTGAATGTCCTTTCGGTTTTGACCCACTTGCTTCATTCTTTCTGGCGCTACTAGTTCTAGCCCTCTGCTCTTCCCCAGTAGCATATTGGACACTTTCTGACCTGAGGGGCTCATCTTCCGGAGTCATATCTTTTTGCCTTTTGGTACTGTCCATGGGGTTTTCCCGGCAAAGATACTGGAGTGGGTTGCCATTTCCTTCTCAAGTGCATCACGTTTTGTCAGAGCTCTGTGCTATGACCTGTCCATCTTGGGTGGCCCTGCATGGCATGGCTCATAGCTTCATTGAGCTACGTAAGCCCCTTCGCCACAACAAGGCAGTGATCCATGAAGGAGTTCTGGCACCTACAAATAATAATTAAAAATATATGATGAACCTGGGCATTTTTGTTACCGAACTCAGCCAGCCAACAGCTAGGACAAACCCGGGTGGACCCAGACCCAAGTCAAAAGGAGCCTGAGATGAGACTTAGAACCAAAACCAGCTTTATTCTAGTGCACTATAGAATAAAAGGAGACGAAGGGGGATGTTCAGCCCAAAGCAATGTCTCAAAAGTTGCACCCCGGTACATGTGTTTTATACCCTAGGTGAGCAATTAGGTCACCTAATACACTTCTAATGCATCAGTACATCAATGTAGCCACACCCACACTGCTGTTAGCTTCAAAGAGTCATTTCTTCTGTCAAGGACCAGACATTTCCCATGTCTATTTCTTATCTGCTCGTTCTTACTCCATGTTCTTACTCCCTGCACATTTGGAACTTTCATGACAGCTATAACCAGTTTCTACTGTCCTTTTGATTACTGTATTCGAGGTCAGGCTAGTGTGTTAGCTGTGGGTTACACAAAGTTCATTTTGTTCTTATTGCACCCTCCCTTCTGGAACAGTATAACTGTGGTGTTTTTAGTATGTGGCCTTCCTCTGGCCAACTAATTTTGGGGCCTTCCTCCGGCCAATGACTTTTGTGGTGTTTTGGGGTGCTGCAATTTGCAACACTTTGAAGGGGCTGTTAGCGGCTGTGCCTAGCAGGGATTGCAACAAGATCAAAAAAGAGAAAAAAAAATGGAAAAACTGCAGTGGCAATCCAAAAGGGGCTACAAGTGGAGAAGGAAAGCTAAGCCAGTGATGGTTGCTCCCAAGTGCCACCTGGGCATCACTAGAGTAGCTGTTCCTGGCAGTGGCCTGGGTAATCCTACTAAGAACTTTTCCCATTGTAGCTGAGCAGGTTTCTCTCTGCTTTCTATAATACTCGATAGGGTCAGACACGCAGATTTGGATGACGTGGCAACTCAGTGAGTTTGAACCATCTCTGTAATAAGCCATGCTTTGCCAGGGTGCTTGTTGCCCCAAACAGGCAACTCTGTGATAAGTGGTCTGGATCCACAGAACACAGCAATCCACCATATCCTTTTACCTGCAATGGGTTGCCATTTTGTGCCAACCCAGTCACTACTTATGTTCTAACTTGAAGGTATTTCTTAAACTCTCATCCTGAACTCCCTCATAATATGAACTTCAGTGGGGGAAGAAAGATAAACTTGAAGAAGTAGATGAAATGCTTAGAAGAGAAAGTACACCAGAACTGCTTTTCTTGTTCTTAAGTGTCATGTCTGTCTGCCTTTTTTAGTATATTTTTTCTGGGGCACAGAATCCTGCAAGGTATAAGTCTGTGATCCTGAAAGTCTGCTAATGACTAATTTAGGAAAAAATCTATTCTGAATAGGTCCCAAATGAGTTTGTTCTATTTGGTCATGGTTTGTATATCACAGAGATGGGCTTTATGGAACTTGAGCTCTGTAAAGACCAGACTTTTGAGATAGCCAAAAGTCTTATCTTAAGCCAGCAGATTTTTAATTGCTGTATGTAAATCAGCACTATGAAGCAAATTTGTATCCTGCTTGGTTTACATTTTGTCCTGTTCAATTTGTATGTGACATCTTACAGAGATAATTTTTCATTATAAGTATATTATTTTTTTTCAACAAAGTAGATTGACTTAACCTCCTCAGACTTAACCTCCTCAAATACACATAAGCAACTCTTTTCTGCCAGGATTTAGCTGAATTTTCCAAACAATATCCTTTCTAGTTTAAAATAAAGTTTTTGAAATTCTGAATTGATATCTTTTGGGTTCATGTATACATTGTTATGGTTACCTTTAATTAATGGAATATAATTGAGTTGTTTTCTTGTAGTTGTTGTTTCAGTCCTGTACCAGCATCTTGCTCTGCACTCTCTGGTTTTGAGAGGGAATCAGAGAGGACTGTGTGCTCAGTTACATGCAATACTTCACTCAATGTTTCAATGTTCAATGTTTTTGAAACTTGTTTTTGGTTGGCCTACTCACACAAGCCATGCATTCCTGGGGCATATTAGAGTTCTCTGAGTCAAGAACTGTTCCCTGCCTTAACATGGCTCTCTCGCTCTCTCTCTGACTTACTTGCTTTCACAATCTTGCTACAGGTCTCTGGGTCTGAACACTTTTCTGGCTCTGGAACTCATGTCTGCAGTGCTTTTCTGTTTCACTTGCTTGCACACCCTCTGTGTCTGTGGCACGCACTCTCCTGCATTCCTCTTTTCAACTATACCATCGCTTGAAGTTGGACTCAGGAGAAGAAGGGGGAAGCAAAGTTTTCTGCCTTCTGGAACATATGATATTTCTTCCGATTCATGTGGTTACCCCATTGTAATTTGCATTCTTTAATTTTCTTCTGCAGCAGACATAATATCAACTGTTGAATTCAACCACACAGGGGAGTTGCTGGCAACAGGAGACAAAGGTGGTCGTGTTGTTATATTCCAAAGGGAGCCAGAGGTATGACTTTTACCAATCTTTCACTAATTGCCAGAAAAATCTCTTACTACAGTATTTCACTGTAAATAACCCTCCCCAGAGAATATGGGCAGAAATTGAACAACAGGAAATTGAGGTATCTTTGTTTAAACATTTTCTTTAAACAAGATGAGAAAATTGTAAAAAGGATAGGAAATCCCTTTTTAAATAATTTGATATGAATTTGGGAGAAGTATAGGAAGGAATTTGTGGCAATCACCTCACCAATAACTTCAGTTATAGAAACGAGATTTCCAGAAAATTTGAGGGATAGTTTAAGAAAGGTATTGAAAGAAAGTAAAAGATTGGATGGAGAAAATGGATAACAAGGAAAGGATAAAATCGTTATCTGGAAAAGGAAAATTAACTTGGTTTAATGTTATACAGTTGAAAGAATGGACTAGAGAATGGTTGCAGAAAAATGGTTGACTCCAGAGATCTTACCAAATTTCAGTGGATAGTGATGAAATAGGGAGACACAAGGCAAAATGCAAACAAGGGGGATCATAAGGGAGATATATAAGATTTTATTAGACAGGGAAGATATGTATGATCTTTTTAAAATTTCATGGGAAACAGATTTAGGGATGGATATAGAGAAGGATGATTATGGGGAAAATATGTGATAAGAGAATATTAAAAAGTATTTCAATTAGAATTAAGGAGTTTTTAAATAAATTAGTATGAAAATGGTATATGACCCAGGTTATATTATTTTATATGGATAATAAATATTCTAATTTATGTTGGAGATGTGGATGAAATATGGGTATCTATTTCCATATGTGATGGGAATGTGAAAACATCAATAAATTCTGGATAAATATTTTTAATAAGATTATTGAATCTAAAAGTTGAAGCAGATCCTGAAATAGCATTGTTGCTAATATTTGGTGAAATGATATGGAAATGGAATATATAAGAATTAATAATAAATTTGGTATCTGCAGCAAAATTGGTAATAGCAACAGACTAGAAAGAAAAAAGGGAGCTCCAATTAAGTGAATGCTATAAAGAAGTTTGGAATATAGGTCATCAGGAGGTGTGGGCTGCGGAATCATCAATACGCTGATGATACCCAGCTCTACCTCTCGTTTTCCACCAATCCAGGTGAGGCAGTGGCTGTGCTGAACCGGTGCCTGGCCGAGGTAATGGGCTGGATGAGGAACTGAAGCTCAATCCAGACAAGACGGAGGTTCTGTTGGTTGGTAGATCGGGTTTCAGTGAGGGTGAATTGAACCTAGTCCTGAATGGGGTTGTACTCCCTCTTAGGGACAAGATCCGCAGCTTGGGAGTGCTCCTCAACCCAGAGCTTTCACTGGAAGCTCAGGTGACAGTGGTGGCAAGGAGCGCTTTCTTTCAGCTTCGGCTGATCCATCAGCTGCGCCCCTACCTGGAGTACGACTGCCTGGCGACAGTGACACACGTGTTGGTGACTTCCCGCCTTGACTTCTGTAACGCGCTCTACGTGGGGCTACCCTTGAAGACGGTCCGGATACTTCAGTTGGTTCAAAATAGAGCTGCCAGGCTGCTGATGGGGACTGGGTGTTACGTTCACATGACTCCAGTCCTCCGTCAACTTCACTGGCTTCCCATTGAAGTCCGGGCCCAATTCAAGGTGTTCGTGATGACCTATAAAGCCCTAAACGGCTTGGGTCCTGGTTACCTGAAGGAGTGCTTACGTCCATATATGCCCGCCCGCCCCCTGAGATCTGCGGGAGAGGCCCTTCTCCGGGAACCCTCCGTGAAGGAAATTAGGAGGGTGAGTACTCGGAGGAGGGCTTTCTCTGCGGTGGTGCCCAATCTATGGAATGCGCTCCCCAGAGAAGTCCGCCTGGCGCAGTCGTTATTTGTTTTTCAGCACCAGGCGAAGACCTTTTTATTCAAATGTCATTTTAACAGTTAATAGTATTTATTTATTTTTTGGCCAGGGTGACTTATTTTATACTGTTAATTTATATTATTTTAATTGAAGTTATTTATGTTGTGAGCCACCCCGAGGCTTTGGTGAATGGGGTGGCATAGAAATTTTCTAAATAAATAAATAATATAGCAGTTACTGACAAGTTGATGTGTGAGATAAGGGTGAAAAAGGGATTGGTAAAGAATGATTTTAACAATATATGGGGTTTGTTTATGTATTAATAAAAGGGGAGGGTAATAAACCCTCAAAGGATATATTGCAATTTTGGTTGGAAGCAGGCATCTTGGAAAAATGAACAAAACAAAACAATATTATACAGCCATGGTCCCAGTGAAGAGGTGCATAAAGGGTGATTTCTGTTTTTTTAAACTTCATTTTGTGTATCGAGAGCTTCTCCGCCACCCTTTATTACATGACTTTTGTATTTGTTTGTTTTTTAATTACACACACACACACACACACACACACACTGTATATATAGGGATGCAGGTGGCGCAGTGGTTTAAACTGCTGTGCTGCTGGGCTGGTTGATCCAAAGGTTGCCGGTTCGAATCTGCACAACAGGGTGAGTTCCCGTTGCTCTCTCCCAGCTCCTGCCAACCTTGCAGCTCGAAAGCATGCAAATGCAAGTAGATAAAAAGGAACCACTTTGGTGGGCAGGTAACAGCGTTCCGTGCACCTCGGTGTTTAGTCATGCTGGCCGCATGACCACGGAGACTGTCTGCGGACAAACGCTGGCTCCCTCGGCTAGGAAACGGAGATGAGCACCGCCCCCTGGAGTCAGGCATGACTGGACTTAATGTCAAGGGGAAACCTTTATACACACACACACACACACGCACACACACACCTCCCCCATTTGACCAAGTTCCGGTAGCCTCCAGGTTTCGATTAACACATCCTGAATCACAAATACTAGCATATACTGCTTTAGAACTGTGATAACTCTTGGAATATTTTTTGTAAAACATGATGCACAAGAATTTCCCCCTGTTTCTCCAAGGATGATGTATGTGACTATCTGAGGGATCATCTTATTTGTATACTGGCTGGTTTCATCTGTAGTAAATGGAGGCAGACTGATAATGCGTTTGTGTCATTATTCATTGCATGCAAAGGTCTTGAAGATCTCATTTGAAACATTTGAAAAATATTGTATGTGCTTGTTGACTAAAATGGGGCTATGGCATTAAATGAAAAGTAGGATGGACTCTTCACTAATAGAATTAGTGAAGCTGAGGTTGTGAAGAAGATTGTTACTGGAATGTTTAAATTTTGTCTTTTCTACTCAAAGTGATTGGCTTCTCTACAGGTAGTTATTTTCTCTGGTGCAGCTTGCATGGCTTTGCTGAAAGTCTTTTTGAGAAGAACAACATGGATGGGGCAGAAAGAGGAAAAATATTTTGTGGCTCTTGCAATGCTAGCAATGGTCATCATGGAAAGAAATGGATTTCAATGGCTAACGATCAGGCATAGCAGGGTTCCTGAGGCAGTCTCCCCCTCTTCCCCCCTCAGTCTCCCAGTTAGGAGTGGGAGTTGCTGATAAGTGAGTGCTTTTGACAGCTATGTCATCTGCTTCCCTGCCTGCACTTCCAGTGATGCTGAGAAAGCAGGATTGCTTGTGAGCAGTTCTGCTTTCCCAGCATGAACAGAAGTACGTGGCAGGGAAGATGGTGTGGGGAGGGCAGGGAAACCTAATGTTGCGTGGGAGCCTAGTTCAAAGTGGCCCATCCCTTCCCACAACTCAGCTCCAGTGCTTTTTCTTTGCCCTCCCTCTGGGGTCACTTTTCCTTACCTCTTCCCAGGAAGATGAAGGAAGTCCTTTCCCTTTGTTCTACATGGCCATTGTGAAGGCGAAGCAGTGGCTGTGCAGAGTGAGGGAAAGTCCTGAGCTGCCAGCTGCTGTGGTTCTTCAAGAGGAAGCAGAGTGCAAGGCGGCTTGCCCCCCTTCCCCCTCCTGGCACACGGGTGTGTGCGGGGGAGGGGATGGCAGGCACAGTCAGTAGGGACCAGGGACCAGCTTGAGCTGGTTCCACTTGGCATTTGGGACTGGCATAGAAAAAGAATGTGCTTAGTCCAGCTTATGGAATTTGCAAATGGCACCACTAATCGCACATAGAGACATGGTGCAGGGAAAGAGCACATGCTCACCTGTATCTTTTGCCAGCGGGTGGGGGGGGGGTGGATTTAGCCAGCCTGCTCAGCGCCCTCCTCCTCTATGCCAGCCCAGAAAAGCAGACGTAGCTGGTGGGGAACAGGCCACAAATGGCTACACCTACCATTTCCCCTGGTGGTGCACAGCAGCCAGCAGGCTGTCAATCCATTCTGCTTGCCTTCCTCTCAAGGGAAGCAAACCAAGTGGCTTATTCTCAGCATCCACCACTGCAGCCTTTGACCCTCAAGAGGAAACAAAAATTACTTCTCCCACTGCACACTGCCTCCCCAAAGTTCAGGGTTGAGTAGGTGGCACATGATGGAGCTTGGCAACTTTTCTCCCCACTTCTGTCAATGCAGGGAGAGGGGAATCACTTTTAAACAACCCTACCTGTTTTGCATTGACAAGAGAATGAGGGGAAGCTGATGGCAGCAATGTAAAGTGCTGCTTGGGCACTTTGCTGGCTCTCATTGCCAAAAGCCCCTTGGCAAGAGTGGCAATCCTTTAGTGTTGCTCTGACCAAAGGCTTCTGTAGCCTTTTCTCTTCTACAAGACTTAGTGTGTCATCTGGGTTTGGATAACATGATAAGCCATGGTGGATTTACTAAACTAAACAACAATCTATGGCTACCTGGATTGGAGGGGAGGCTCGGACACAGCGGTACCTTGGCTAACGAATGCCTTGGGTCATGAACACCTTGGGTCACAAACAAAAATTTCATGAACATTTTGACTTGGGTCACGAACTCCGCTTTGGGTGGTGACCAAGATCGCAGCCATCTCCGCACCCTGCCGAGTGGGGAGATGGCCACGATTGCAGTCGCGCTTGTGCGGGGAACACATGTGTGATCACGGCTGTGCAGTGCTGCACCCATCTTTCCTGAAGGAGTATGCCCGTGATCACGCACATCTTCCCTGCACAAACGCAACTGCGATCCTGGCCATCTCCCCATTTGTGGGGGTGAGGAGATGGCCATGATCGTGCTGGTTGGTGGGGGGGGGGGGAGATGGCCAATATTGCGCCCATCTTTTCTGTAGGAGCACGCTCATTCCAGGGTTTCTTTGAGAAGCACCACCCCAACATAAATGTAATGAACAGAGTGTTGGATCTGATGAACAATAACGTGGTCTCTCATTTCCAAAGAGTTATGCAGCACGTGAAAAAACAAGTGACTGTAGACAGTTTTTTCACCAAAATTGACCCTGCAGCTAAGAGACAAAGAGGAAACCCCTGAAAGAGATCTCCCCAATGTCCTTATGGAAGAGGACTCTCCCTCAAAACAATAACCTCCCCCCCACCTAGGTTAGTGTTCTTCACTGTACTGTACAGTATTTTGTTACTTTGTTCTTCTTTGTCACTTTGTTTCAAAATTTCTGATAAAAAAAGTTACAGAACAGATTAACCTTATTTACATTGAACCTTATGGGGAAATTTGACTTGGCTCGCAACCAAAAACTGGCTCACAACCACATTCAGAGGGACCAGAACAGATTAACCTTATTTACATTTAATCTTATAGGAAAATGTGACTTGGGTCACAACCAATTTGGGTCACAACCAGAGTCATGGAACGAATTAAGTTCGTGAGCCAAGGTACCACTGTATTATGTTAAGCAGCCCCAAATGGGTTACCATGTCATTCAAACAAAGTAATTATGGAAAAGAGTCAATAGCTATTTAATTTAGAAAATTTGAGTGGTTCAAAAGTTTTAAGCCACTATTATTATTTTTGTTTTCTTTCTTTTTTCCTCTTTTTTATCTTCTTGTTCTTCTCCTCCTCTTCCTCCTTTTTCTTCTTTCCTCCTTTTTTCAATTCTGATATCTTTCTTTGTCTAGATTTAATGTTTTAGCTGGTATCATGATGATTATAATAGTAAAACTAATGGTAGTTGTAGGAAAGATTAATTGTTAATTAAAATTTAAGGCTAGTGTTTCTCCTTTGTTGTTTGCTTTTTCTGTAGAAAGCTGCAAGACATTATTCATTTATTATTAGTCTCTGCTGCCTATTATTCTTTATTTTGTCTTCTTCCTTTTTATTGTCTTAATGCGTCATTATTTTTCAGTGTAAATATACAGTGTAAGCATGTCATTATAACAGTAATGATTAGCAGGTACACTTATGAGACTTTTCCTGAAGGGAGTACATAATTGGTATATTAATTATAGGTAATGTGAGTATGACTACAAGAAATTCTGAGGATAATGGAAAATTTCATATAAATATTGGAAGCACATTTTATTTCTAAATTGGAGGAGAAAAAATTAGCTAAGATAGATAAGCTCAAAACAGAAATAGAAAAGAGGTTAATGAAGCTGGAAAACTGTAACACAAATCTTGAAGAGACAGCTATCTGGTGAATTAGAAAGTATTTAATGCATCCAGAAGAAACTTTTTAGAAAAACCAGGAATCAAATATGAATCAGATATTAGATTTGTGTATGCTGGTGCTGAAGAGCTCCCCTTTGAGTTTGAGTTTCCACCCCCATCACCATTAGAGATATCCACATTCTCTTTTGTTGATATGACCATACCTCCTCAAGAGGGTGGATGCATCATGGTGTCTTTACTTTGACCATTCCATTGTGGGTAACCCGACTACTGTGTATTATGTGCAGCCATGAGAGGTATATTAGTATATTCTTTCTCCCCTTTTCTTTTTTCCACATATTTTCAGAAACAGATATACAGTGGTACCTCAGCTCATGAATGCCTCAGTTGACAACCAAATAGGGTCATGAACAGAAATTTAGGGAAAAAATTCCTCAGGTCGTGAACTCCACATCGGGTGATGATCGCGATCGCACCCCTCTTCCCTGCATGGGTATGATTGTGGTTGTGCTTTTGGGGAGGGGGGAGATGGCCACAAAGTGCACCCACGATCATGCCTATCTCCCCCCTAAGCGCGCCCATGATCGCGCCTGTCTTCCCCGCACGAGTGCACCTGCGATTGCGCCCATCTCCCCACCCCCATCTGATCATGTCTGTCTTCCCTGTGTTTACAAAAATATTTACTGAATGGATTAACTTTATTTACATTGAACCTTATGGGGAAATTTGACTTGGCTCAGGACCAATTTGGGTCGTGACCAGAGTCCTGGAATGGATTAAGTTCATGAGCCAAGGTACCACTGTACATAAGTTTTGCTTTAGGGGGTTGTGTGTGTGTCTGTCATGTTCTGATTAGAATTATTTTATTCAGCATAACTGTAGGAAATTACAAAAGGTGGGTAGGATGTAACTTAAGGAGAAAACAAGTAGACATATTGTTTGTTCAAGAAACACATGTAAAAGGGCAACATATAACATACTTCAAAAGTATGAAGTTAGGCAATGTCTGTACATCTTGTGTAACTACCAAAGAAAACCTATGAACAAGGCATGCAAAATATGGCAGTGTTATTTGAATTTCCTGGATAAAATTACAAATCAGTGATATTCTGAAGGGTGCTAATGGCAATTATATTCAAATCAAAGTGTTTAAAATGGAATGATAACCACTATAGTTTGCATTTATGCACCAATTAACCCTAACCCTGACACTGAGAATTTTTTTGATAGAACTCTTTAACATAATATCAGCATTTGCTGAATGAGATATATCAATAGCAGGTGACATTAACAGAATATGACATGCCAAAAAAGACCATTTTCAAAATCAGCAAAGATACTGGAAATATACTATCTGGAAGTTCTTTTAGAGGCATGGAAAAATCATAGCTTACAAACTGCAAGCATTTTTATATGAATGCTAAAAACTACACCTGCTTTTCAGTACCACATCAGACCTATACTAGAATCGACATTAGGATTTCTCTATTTTTTAATCTAAAAATTGAAAAGGTGCTAGGGATGTGAAGATAACTCAGAGAGTTGTTACTGTGCGCACATGTGGGGAAAGAGAAAAGTTTCCACCCTGAATCATTTGAATGGGGGAGAGACAGACTGTTTTGTGAGTGGTGAAAGTTTTGAAGGAGGAAGTTAGAGCAGACACAGGATTTTAGGAATAAAGTGGATAAAGAAGCCTAAAATAACAGGGACATATCTTTTGTCCATATCTTTTGGAGATGGAATCAGGTGAAATATTAGGAAAAAGGGAGGAAAAGAGAACACCTAGAGTACAGACCATGGAGAAGAAAAAAAGTTTGTAATACCAATATTTATATCGCTCTTTTCTGACTTGTGAAGTGATTAGAAGTTCTGCCTCTGGAAAAGTAAGAGGACAAAAGAAACGAAATGGGGGCTGTGCTTGTGAGCAGAAGTGTGAGGATCCTTCTTAGATGGAAGGAACCTGTTTTTGCTTTCTTGCTCTCTCTCTTTGTAAAATCCATGGATTTGGGTTGCTCTTGTAATCCCTTCTCTCAGTATTGAATAATCAAACTGAAACAAACAAGTTTTTCTCCTGAATTGCTCATCAGATATTGAAAAATGTGAGGTGGTCATGAAATAAGGTCAAAAACCTTTTGAAGGAATTACTTACCAAAATACAGAAAATTTTGAAAATTAACTTTCCAATGAATGCTAAGAATATGTTGTTGAGTATTTTATTAGAAACCCTCCCAAGAAATATAGGATAATTATTTAAATATATGATAACAACAGCAGGAGTTACAATTGCAACAAAATGGAAAACAGAAGACTGCACAACCAGTGAAGATTGGAAAAATAAGCTAGCTGAATATTCAGTGATGGAAAATTAACCAACTATGTGAATAGAAGACCAGTTAAAGAATTTAACAATAAATGGGAAGCTTATTATATGTATTTTAAGTCATTAATAGAAAATCCTGTTAATGAATTTAGTAACATAGAAACAGAGCGAGTCGGAAGGGGTCTCCCGGGCATCTAGTCTGACCTCTGGCACCAGCCAGCTCCGCTCACAACAGGCCCACCATGTGGACGTCCAGCCTATCCTTGAACATCCTCACCAATGGGGCCTCAACGACCTCTCGTGGCAGCCCATTCCACACCCTCGGGGTCCTAACTGTCAGGAAGTGCTTCCTGGCATCTAAATGGAACCTTGGCTCCCTGAGCTTTGCTCCGTTGGAGCGCATCCTGC
>NW_025336598.1:4597054-4619765 GCF_004798865.1 Varanus komodoensis | reverse complement strand
TCTGCAGGGGAGAACAGGTCTCTACCCATCTCCATGTGACATCCCCTCACATACCTGTATGTCGCCAACATATCCCCTCTGAGTATCCTCTTCTCCAGGCTGAAGAGACCCAGTTCCCTCAGTCTCACCTCATACGGCATCCCCTGCAAACCGGCCACCAACCTTGTGGCCCTACGCTGCACTCACTCCAACCTGGCTATATCCTTTCTGTAATGAGGGACCCAAAACTGAACACAATACTCCAGTTGCGGGCGCACCAGGGTCGTGTAGAGTATTATTATTTTATTCATAATTGAAAGAAAAATTAATGTCATTTTCTTGATATGAGGAAAGGATCAGTGCTGATGGATTGTATTTTTGCATAAATACCTCAAGTTATCACAGGGTCAAGTAAACAAGAAAATCTAGACGATTCACAGAGCACATTAAACCACTTGGGCATTTTAACCATGCACTGTGGCTAAAATTCCTCTGTGCCTGACCAACAAAATTCCTCTACCCTTTACTTTCTCCTTGCCCCCTAATCCTCCTATAGGAGATCCAGGGGACATTGCAGGAGCACCAAGATGTTTCCCAAGCAACAGAAAACCATGCCAGATTGCAACTTTTTAGCCCACAGCTAACTATCATTTATCTAGTTATTTACAAAGGTGGAGATGTACCAGAAGCACCCTATAAAGAGTCCTGCGGAGAGCACCCTGCAGAATCCCCAGGGTTTCTAGTAGGGAGTGACAGAAAGTTTTCCAGCTGTCCCCAAGTGCTGTTTTGCCTTTTGGGGCTGCATTCTAGTTCCTTGACTAGGGAAGCAAGCCTTGCTTTTGCCAAGATGTTCCCTAGCATTTTGATTTGACAAGGACTTATCTTGTAAACTAAGTTTGAATAACACAATAAGCCATAGTGGGTTTATTAAACTATACTACAAACCAAGACCAACTAGGGTGGGTTATAAGCTGTGGTAAGGTGGCTTATACTCTTTCCTGAGGGAAGTGTGTGTCGGGTTCAGATACCATGCTTAAACCACCATGGCTTAATGTGTTGTGGAAGCCCAGTGATTGCAGCAGCAGCAGGCAGGACTGACTCTTGAGGAAGAGAAGCAGAGTGTTGCAGTTCTAGTCCCATTTTCCCCAGCAGGGAAAGGAGGAAACATGGTGGGAAGCTTCTGTTTGTGTCACCTGTCCAGCCCTTTCCAAGGAGGATGCAAGTGAAGTGCTGGTGCCTGCCCCTTGCAACATTCCTGTGCCCCAAATGGGAAGAGGTGCACTGCACATACTGGCTCACCTTCCTGGTTGATGTGGTGCCTGTGGACAGTGCACCATCTGAAGGGGACCAGGGCAATGATTTAGCTGGGTCTCCTCCCAGGGAGACTAAGCTGATTATCACCTCCACCTTGCCCCACTGATCAGCAGCAGTGTATTCCAGCTGACAAAGGAGGAAAGGGCACAGATGGCCTTTCTGCTGCTCAGCTGCGACATGCTGTGTCTGAGCAGTGGGAAGCAGTTCAACTGGCTCTTGGAATGCCATTTCTCAGCAGTAAGGAAGCCACTCCTGCCGCTTCTCTGCTCTTCAGCTGAGATGCACCTCAGGAAAAGGCACAGGCAGCCTGTCAGGGTCCAGGGCTGGCCAGAGACAAGACAGAAGCACCAACCAGTGCTACAGAACTTGAGGCAAGACATGGTTCAAAGTCCAGTCGTGCAGTCCAATAGCAAAGTCCAAAGGTCAGGAACCAGAAGTATGTACCAGAATAGAACAAGGACATGGTCATGGACAAACCAAGGGTCGAGAACAGAACGACAAACATTGGTGTAAGTACCTTGAGGCAGGATAACTGGGCAGGATACACAGCAAGACAGGGTCTTCTTTGTGGTCTCTCTGAATCACACATATGGACTCTGGGCCTGCTTTGGGCCTGTTGTTAGGAAGATTTCCTAGCTAATGTCTTTTTGACTGGATCCCCTCCTCTCTGGTCCCCGGTATATCTGGGAAAAGTCCCTGTCTACTTCCTTGGTTCTCTCCCAACCACCATTGTGGATGTCTCAGGACTTTCCTCTGCTGGTAGCTGTCACTTTTTCCTGACTTGTTCTTTCTTAGTCTCAATCTCTTACAATTCTTATTTCTTCATTCCTAGCCGCTTTTTTAAAAAAAATATCCTTATCCAAAAGCATCCTTATCCAAATCCCCCCACACACACTTTCTATCACCATCTCTTCTCCTGTACCCAGTGTTTTCATTTCTTTTCTTCTTCTTTCCCAATGGCCTTCAAGGAACCATTTTGTAAGTGTGTTCATTGTGGGAGCAAGTTGCCTCCAGTGGAGGACCATTGGCTGTGCCTCTTTTACTGGGAGAGGAGCACCTTGTTGATCTCTGTCCACACTGCCAGGCCTTTACTATACAGAATAGAGTGGGCAGATTGCATGCCAAACTATGGAACTGCATTCTGCAGGCTGCTAGCTCACCCAGGCCTATGGCACAAGAACACCAACCACGTTCTGAACTTCAGGATTGCCATGCCCACCATTCCTAGCTGCAGCGACTCCTCCAGCCATGCTGCCTACCTCATCTACCCCAGGGTGCCTGGCTTATGGCCAATAAAATGACCGGGAAGATGACAGAGTTGAAGAAGCCAAAGCACAAGAAAAGGCCTCAGATATACCACCCACATCAAGGCCAAAGGCAACTCTATCAGGTTTAGAGCTGAATTAAATCAGGCCCATGCTAATGACAGATCCAATCTCAGTAACAAGGAGAGATGTTGGCCAGACAGGATGGCATTCTGGGCCTATTTCTCTGTGGCATTGGGCCTTCATTTCTCCAATATGAGGCCACAAAGTCCTACTACAGGATGTTTCTCTGGGAGAAGATTGGCTCCTTCATCAAACATCTCTTAGAGCAATACAGAGATCTGGCTCAAGTCTTTCAGCCCAAGGACCTCCACCTGCCCCATCAGCAAATTAACGCAACATGTCACCACATTGACTGCAACTCCAGGGCCCATGGTGTGGTGGCAATTCATTAACATGCCTGACTTCATGCAGCCAGGTTATCAGAGGAAGTTCATCCCCAGACTGAAGACCTGTCATTTGATGGGGAAATCCTCTTCAGCACCAAAATGGACAAAAGGCGTGACACCATTGAGGAAGCTAGGATGTTGGCAAGGAGATGGAGTTCCCCCAACCAGAGTAGCGGGCATGTAAGGGCCTCCCTATGCTGCATGCCAGCCATGTAGATGGTATGCCCATCCCCTGTGACAACAGTTGCCCACCCAATCCAGCAGGAGGGAGGCCACTAGCCAGTTTCAACAGTCCAAAAGGAGACTGGACATGGACAAAAGACAGCACTGATTAGTGTGGCCAACCAGTTCCCCTCCTTCTGTATGGTTCAATGGACACCTATCTTCATATTTATCTTCCCATCTCCACCTACCTTCCTGCTTGGGAACCATAACATTGGTTAGGTAGTTCTTCTCCATCATGGAGAGAGGATACCAAATAGAATTTGACACCCTGCCACCTCAAGGTTCTGTGTGGATCACTATTCCCCATCCTAGCACCAGAGGTAGCTACAGTGCTATCAAAAGGGGCTATCCAACCAGTTCTTGCATCTAACCTTTGACATGGGTTCTGCTCCTAGTAAGATACAATTCTGAAGAAGGATGTCAGTCTGTCTCTGATTTGAATATGAATGTCTTCATCACTCTAAAGAAGTTTTGCATGGTTTTCTTGCAGGACATCTTACCAGTGTCATAGTAAGAAGATTGGTTTATGACTTGCCTATTTTCATATTATAATCCATCAGGATTATCAGCTTGTCCTTCACTTGTAGATTGGCATGGAAGCTTTTCCCATTCAGACTCTCCAGTACTGTAAGGAGGTTCACCAAATGCATGGCATTCATCTGTGCCCACCTGCACTTACAAGAAGACCAAGTCTTCCCCTGTCTTGATGATTGGATCCTTGTTGCCCCCTCAAAAGACAACCTCATGGATTTGAGGACTGCTCCACTTTTGACCTCCTGGAAAATTGGGACTGTCTGAATTGAAAAAAAATCTGTTCTGTCTTAGTCAATCCTCTGCATTGGAGCACTAATCTACTTGGCAATTGCAAGAGTCTGCCTCCTGGCTCTCAGAGCCACAATTCTGATAGACATGACCTCAAAGCTCCAAGCCAACCCCAGAGCTATGGTATGACAAGTATAGCACCTCCTCAGATTCATTCCAGTAATGGGCACAGTCGTTCCATTCACCAGGCTTTGGATGCATCTGCTCCAGCTCTAGTTTGTGCATGCCTGTTGTTGTTAGTCATGAAGTCATGTCTGACCCATCGCAACCCCATGGTCAACATTCCTCCAGGCCTTCCTGTCCTCCACCATCCCCCGGAGTCCACTTAAGCTCACACCAACTGCCTCAGTGACTCCATCTAGCCACCTCATCCTCTGCCATCCCCTTCTTTTTTTGCCATCTATTGTTCCCAGCATTAGGCTCTTCTTCACAAAGTCCTTCCTTCTCATTAGGTGGCCAAAGTATTTGAGTTTCATCTTCAGTATCTGGCCTTCTAAAGAGCAGTCAGGGTTGATCTCCTCTAGGACTGACCAGTTTGATCGCCTTGTGGTCCAAGGGACTCACAGGAGTCTCCTCCAGCACCACAATTCAAAGGCCTCAATCCTTTTGTCCCTCAAGTCTGGTCATTCATCCCAACCTGGAGCCTTTCAGTTGTTCTCCAAGCCCTAATGAAATGATCCTTTGAATTATTGGCCACCACAGACTTCAGAATTCTCTCCAGGAGGGTAGCCTTCTTCATGGCCATCATATCAGCCAGAAGGACCAGCCAACGCTCTGTGCTCTGCATTGTCCAACCATACCTCACCTTTCACAGAGACAAGGCAGTCTTGTGTCCAAACCCCTCATTCCTCTTGAAGGTCACTTCACCATTCCACCTTAACCAGGACATTGTTCTACCAGTATTTTTTGCTACACTGTCAAACCCAGTGGAATCTACCCTGCACATACTTGATGTACACTAGTATACACTTGCACTTGCATTCTACTTTTTTCAAACCCTTTTGCCATTCCCAGAGACTTTTCATTTGCTATGGTGAGAAGTCCAGAGGAAAACCTGTCAGCTCTTAATGGCATGCACACTGGGTGATTGAGACCATCACACCTGCCTACCAGATCAGTCCTCTGCTGATGACACCTTTCCACTGCCATCTCAAAGTTAAGCTCACTAGTTGCTCATATGTGTGATTCGCAGAGACCACAAAGAAGAAAGTCAGGTTGCTTACCTGTAACTGTAGTTCTCTGAGTGGTCATCTGTGCATTCACACAACCCAGTGTGGGTTGTGTGAATGCACAACCCACACTGTGAGAGCCAGTGTGGTGTGAGAGCCAGTGTGGTGTACTGGTTAAGATCATGGGACTGGGACTCAGACGATCTGGGTTCTAGTCCCTGCTCTAGTGCCTGCTCAGCCATGGAGCCAACTGGGTGACTTTGGGCCAGTCACAGACTCTCAGCCCAACCTACTTCACAGGGTTGTTGTTGTGGGGATAATATGGAGGAGGAGAATGATGTAAGCTGCCTTGAGTCCTTTGTAGAAAAAAGGCAGGATATCAATCAATCAATCAATAAAAACCCATCCTCTGGCCCCATGCTGGTGCCAATTGGCTATGATACTCTTCAGTTCCTCAACTCTGTAGCCCTTGGGTTTGAGGTCAGCTGCTTACCAGCCTCTCCTTAGTTCCAGGGCCACAATATCAGTCTCAATGGACCTGAGGTATCAGTCTCAATGGACCTTGCAGATATACTGGAGGGACAGGAGGTGAGGGGCTCCCACCAAAACGAGTTTAGCCGTCCCAACAACATTCCCCATGCAGATCAAAGCCCATCTGTATAAATGCACAGATGACCACTCAAAGAATGACAGCGACAGGTAAGCACCCTGACCTGTCACAGCAAGGGTCAGGCAAGATACCATAGGAATGGAATCACAACTAGCAGGCAAACCTGCATTGCTGAATCAAGGCAGGATACAATTGGAACCAAGTGCAGCAAGGGTCAGGCAAGGTGCAGCAGCTGAACCACAATGCAGCCAGCAAGAAGATCTATGTTGCTGAGGTAAGACAGATAGGCAGGATACAAACAGTGGGGCAGGATTTAGGTCAGGCACTACAGCAAACAGGAAGACCTGTGTTGCTGAGGGCACATGGTAAGACAGGAAACACAGTAAGAGGCAGCAAGGCTCAGGTATAGCAGAGGAGATGAACCACACCATCATCAGCAAGACCTATATTGCTGAGGTGAGACAGAGGCAGGATCTGGATGAGGCAAGATGCAGGCACTACAGTAAACATTGCAGTGAGCCCGTTCTGGAGAAAAGAGCTTGCTCTTGCATAGCTCTTCCCCCCAGGGCTCCCCATCTGGTGCTCATCTGGAGGCTGAGAGATCCAGCAGGGCCTGGGACCCATCTTGTGAATACTGAGGTGAACTTCTGGGTTCTGACCATCAGATGATGCCCAGAGCAACCCAAAACCTGACAAAGTCTTTCTCCTGCTCCACTGTGCAGCGCATTGTCTTGGGCTGGATTTTTGAGGCCAGCATATGGTAACCCAGCTTTTCTCATTCTCGCCTCCAAGAGGTGGGTCCTGGGTGCGGAAGAGGATGACAGTGACCAAAAATGTCAGGCAGTATCATCCTGCCTCCTTCAGTATTCCTGCAGTGTCTCCTGTATGTACATACTGCATTGTCTTTTGAAAGTGTGTTATGGATTTCAGTGCAAGAGATCATAAGTAAAATCTTTGACTGTAATATGTATGTATTTGTTTTAATTTAGTGGGAAGTGCAAGCTTCTAGCCATGTCCCAAAAAAATTACACTTAATGGCTTTTTCCTATATCAGGCCTTGTTGCTAAAGGGGTAGAACTTTTTTTAACCAACCGAATGATCTCCATTCTGGCAGAGGAAATTTCTTCACCCCAAACCAGTAACTGTAGGTTACACAGTCAAGACACACATACAAGAGTAAATCCAGAATAATCTCACAGAGATTTTAGCAGCTATAGGTTGCATGATGGTACCTATAGTCTATATGGGTCCAGGCACAGAAAAATCCTTGACTAATCCAAGCAGAAAAATCCAAGCCATTTGTCAGCTCCTGCCTAACAATACTGGAGATACTGTACATAGTCTATAGCAAACAAAAATGCAAGGTCTATGAAAAGCACAATGCTTTCCATGGCATGTTATTAACAATACAGTTTCAGAGAGACAGGGGTCCAAATCTGATGCAGAGTCCTTGTATAGAGTGCTTCAAGAAGCCCAGTAAGTAAATCTAAACAGAGATGATTTGGTACAATAAAAACATGTTCCTGGAAAAGGTTCCCAGTCTCAGCATCTGCTTAAAAGCAAAGGTGTTGCTGTGAGAACTCAGCCTGTGTAAAACTACTGAGATTTTAGTTCCTCAACAAGGCTCCTGCCCAAATAGTGTGATTTGTTTTACCTTCTTGATCTGACGCTTCAGCTTGTATGTTTACTGTGAATCCCCTTTCCTCCCAATATGCTCACAATAATTCTGACATTCTGCAGGCTGAATAGGCTCAACCAGCTCCTCTCCTCTTGCCATTATGTAACTAGACATTGCCAAAGCCCTAGGCTCCTGGCTTCTCACTACTGATCTTGCTTCCAAACTTCTCTGGGCCACTTCTGACCAAATTCGATCTACAGAGGCTACTGCTGTTCTGGGGCTGAGAGCCTGCTCTGCCCTATTGCTCTGAGCTCCCTTCTTGGATGCCATTTAACAACTGTAGTCATACAATTTGCACATGCAGTCCTGGATCATAGACATTGCTTTTTCCTGGACTATTTGAACAGTTCATGTTTTGTTTTTCCTATTCTTTGCAGAGCAAAAATGATCCTTATAATCAAGGAGAATATAATGTTTACAGCACTTTCCAGAGCCATGAGCCAGAGTTTGACTATTTGAAGAGTTTGGAAATAGAGGAAAAAATAAACAAGATAAAGTGGTTACCACAACAGAATGCAGCCCATTCTCTTCTGTCAACAAATGGTAAGACTGCAGGATTAATAATAATTAATGGTATAACTGCAGAGTTAAGGTTGACTAATGCTGTTTATTCTTAGCCCTCAGTAGCAAAGTCAATGAATATTTAACATACTTTTTAATTTCATAATTCACACTGAACTGGTTCAGATATAATGTATAACGAAGATTAATTTAAGCATAGTTTGATCTGCAAACCATGATTTGTCTCTGAAAGATAAAAATCTGTCTGCTATCCCAAAATGTTCAGCAGTGACAAATTCCTGGCAAATTCTCACCATATTGTTCCCATTAGCCAAAAGCAGGAGAGGGAAGCCAAATGCTCACTTTTTGTGGAGATATCAAGCTACTCTTGGCAGAATTGGGACTAAAGAATATGCCTCATGTAGCTTTTTCCTTTTGATATGAAGTCATCATCTGGATTTTAAATTAATTTTCCTCCCCACTTCCCAAAGGTTTCAATAGACAGTCCCTGCATTTCCCATTAACTTACTAAGAGTGAGCAAGCACTTGTATAGATGAACCTCTATATATTTAAATTAGAGTAGGAGTCTTAGGGCAGGAAGAATTGTTCATGGATAGAATGTTGTCCATGGGGTCGTGATGGGTTGGGCATGACTTTGCGACTAAACAATAAAAGAATGAAAGCCTGTGCTAGAATTGCTGATTTCTTGCTTTTCAAGCATTAGGCACTTGACAGAAAGATGTGTTCACTGTTTCTGCTCTAGGCCTGCAAATTTGGATACACACAGACCTAGAATTGCTATTGTTTTCTAGGGAAAAAAATCCTATCTTGTCTGATAGATTTTGTACTAGGTACAGCACATCATGACTGCAGCAGCATCTAGGGCCTGCTCAACATCTAGTTGGCTGTAGAGGGACCTGGTCCTTGATGTCAGCTGTCCAAAGGATCTCCCTATCAGCACTGTCACTCTACTGTAGTAGTGCTATAGTACAAAGAACATATTAGAGAGATAGAGTCAGCTTTGTAGGGTGTACACCTAGTCAGTTATGATGACTGGCTTCACTGGCATGCTGTTCACCAGTGGACTTGCTCCACAGTAAAAGTTACAAATGAAAGTTTAGAAGATACATGAAGGACTCCAAAGTATGGCCCTGTCATGGCCTTGACTGGATGCAGGTGTCTATGAATCAAATTGTTCCATGAATCACTTCTTCCAAAACCATACTGGGTATAGAAATTTCATGTGTGATAAATCCAAAGCCTGCATACTTGAGGAAGCCTCAGTGACAGGAACCCCACTGGTATTTCTTCGAAATGGTTGCAGTTATCATCTTCAAGAAAAAGTTAACTGATGACACAGACTGATAAAACTACATCAAACAAGTTCCTGAAAATTAGATATGATTTATTGAAGGCCAGCTTGAAAAGGGTAAGGGTGATTCTTTTCTCCACAGGGACCACATAATGCATCTCTACCTCACACTGCTGCAAGATAAGCATCATATCCTGGACAAAGAATTTAGAAGCTGACATCCAGAAGCTACAGCTGAATTGAGGATTACTCAAATTCTCAGATGTAAGAGCTGGCTATGGGCAGATATATCAGAAGTTAGGAAATGAGCCAGGGAGATAAAGTCATAAGATCAAGCATGAATCAGAGAAAGTAGCAAGCCAGAGCAGACCAGAACCAGAAAGCAAGCTGGAAGGCACCAAAGGCAGGAAAGCATGTTTGCTTAGATAATAAGCAATAGGCCTTTTGTAGTTATTTCTGCGCAGGAGAATTAGCTTGAGTGGTAGGACAGTCCAGGAACTAAGGATAACCAGGCAATGTTACACCAGGTAATCTTAGTGAGCAATATACCTCAGAAGGAGAGGCTTGCCCCCAAATTGCTTCAAAGGGACCTTTTGCTGGGGTTTGACTCATGTGGCCAGAGAAAACAAGCCCCGTTTTTGCATTCACACTACACTTAGAAAAGAAAGAAAAGTTTATCAGAAAAATATAGAGCAGGCACAAGCTTTTATTCCCATGTTGTCCAAACAGCAAATATCCCTATTACATCCCAATCTTACTCTAACATCCTGAAATTTATACTATTTCTTTCTGAAGATATGTTTAGGTTAGGCTGTTTTGCCTAATTCCTTTAAGGGGAGAAATTTCTGACCTTTTCTCTGCAAGAATCCCAGCATTTATTCTTCTTTCACATTGGCTAACCAGGATAGGGTTAGGGTTAGGGTTTCCTGACCTTCCTGTCCTTCCTGAATTCAAGTCTTCCCAACATGGCCCTAGTCTACAAGCCCATTCTGGCCCAGGAGTTTGTGGTTCTGGCGCTAATATTGATATATACACATGTTATAGCAAGTGGTGTGCCCCACAGTAGTGTGAGTTACTACATGACTATGGAAGATCATCAGTTCAAGCATTGTTAATTCCATGATCAAAAGTCAGAAATTATTTCTCTTCTGAAGGTACTTGTGTCACCAGCAGGTACTCCATAGATATACCATCAGAAACAACATGGATTTCTGAAACTGTGGCAGCAGGGTATTGAAGCTGCTGTACAGCAAGATAACTTACTTCAGTGCAAAGAACTTTGCTGTTGCACCACTCTGCTCTAGGCTAGCCCTTTAAGGGACAGGGCCCTTTACGAGTGAAGTCTTTTCTTCACTACCTCTTCCAGCATGGCTTGTGCAACCCAAACAGATACTCATGCTGCTATACTGATGGGGCCTCAACCACCTTCCTTGGAAGCCCATCCCAGGGGTTCTAACCCTCAGTAAGTACTTCCTGACATCTAACCTGAAGCCTGGTTTCTTAAGCTTTTCCCCATTGGAATGCATCCTGCCCTCCACTACAGGGAAGAACAAGTCACAGCCCTCCTCCACATGACATGCACTCACATACTTATAAGTCACCAAAAGATCCCCTTGGATTCTCCTCTTCTTCAGGCTGAAAAGACCCAGTTCCCACAATCTCTCCTCATATGTCATCCCTCCCAACCCAACTACCATTCTTGTGGCCCTATATTAGTCCAATACTAACCTAGCTATGTCTCTCCTATAATGTGGAGCCCAGAGTTGGACTCAGTACTCCAGTTGTGGGAGTATCAGAGTCGTGCAGAGTGGTATCAGCACCTCCCTAGATCTGGAAGCCATGCTTCTGGCTATGCATCCAAGGGCAGCATTTGCCTTTTTAACCGCTTCATCACACTGCTGTCTCATGTTCAGTCAGCTCTGACAAGTACCCTGAGATTCCTTTCACAAGTGCTGCTCTCCAGCCACTTGTCCCCCACCCTGTATCTGTGACACCTGTTCCTGTGTCCCAAATGCACTTATCCACATTGAATGCCATCCAGTTGTCCCCCACCCATTTCTACAGCCTGTCCAGATCCTTTGGGATATGGATTACCTGCTCCTCAGATGTGGCCACCACCCCAATTTGGTATCATCCACGAATTTAGTCAGCAGACTGATTATCTACTCCTTGAGGTCATTGATAAAGAGATTGAACAGAATTGGACCCAGAACTGAGCCCTGGGGAATTCTGCTCATCACTGACTGCCATTTTTATTATTTATTTATTTATTTATTTATTTAGTAAACTTCTATGCCGCCCCATTCGCCGAAGCCTCGGGGCAGCTTACAACAATAAATAAATACATATAATCATATAAAAACAATATAATTGGAAATGCCCTGGCCAAAGATATAAAATCAATAAATAAGCTAACAATAAAAATGCCGTTTAAATAAAAAGGTGATTCCCCACTGATAGTCACCCTCTGCTTGCAGTCAGTCAACTATGCCCTAATCCATCGGACAGTACATTGATTTATCCCAAAGCTCAACAATTTCTTGGCCAGGATATCATGTGGCACTTTGTCAAAAGCCTTGCTAAGATCCAAGTAAACCAGATCTACTGCGACCCCTCTGTCAAGCCACTTTGAAACCTTATCATAGAATTCCACAAGGTTTGTCTGGCAAGATCCATTTTCATGGAATCCGTGCTGTATTGCTGCCAACCTTCCATCCTTATCTAGGGTTTCTAGAGTTTTCCCTATTATGATCCTTTCCATCACCTGTCCCAGTATGGATGTAAGGCTTACTGGCATGTAATTCCCATATCCCCTTGCTACCATTTTTGAGACTGGAACCAATTATGCCAACCTTCCAAATGGGAACTTCTCCATTTTCCATTAGACCTCAAAAATGTAGACCAACGGAGGTGAGAGCATGCCTGCCAATTCCCAGTATCCTTGGGTGTAGCCCATCTGTGCCCAGTGACTTTGTAACATCCAGGGCCCTGTGGAGCTTCTCAGCTTCCAATGAGGTGACTGCAATCTGTGTCCCCATAACCCCAACCTCATCTAGCCCCTCCAGGTAGAACTTCCCCAACCCTCTTTGGGGAGATCACAGAAGCAAAGTAATCATTTTACATCTGTGCCTGTTCCCTTGCATCACTTACCAGATCCCTTGCCTTTCTTTTAAGTGGTCCCACCACCTGTCTCCTCTTCCTCTTCCAATTTACTTGGTAGAAGTCCTTTCGTTGTTCTTGACATTCTTCACAAGTTTCAGCTCATAATCAGCTTTAGCCTTGCACAGAATCCTTCTGCAACATGCTGCCTCTTTCTTTTGTCCACTTGCCCCAGTGTCCATTTCCTGGGAAGGTCCCTCTTCCTTATAATCACTCTCTTCGCATCCATGGTGGTACCCTCCTATGCCTCCCTTCTTTGATAATCAGTGGTATCGTTAAGACTTGTGCCTCCAAGACCCTAACCCATCCACCCCTCCTGAACAGTACCCTCTCCCAGGAGCTTTCCCCCAGTCTGCCCTTGAATTGAGTGGCCCTCAAGAAGCCCCAGCTTCTACCACTTGACCTACTAGAAGCTGGGACAGCTTTCCCTGATCTCAAAACATAGGATGGAGTGGTAACTCACATCCAGAGCTTCCTAATCTGCTCATCACCAGATCCTCCCTGTTGGTCAGAACCAAATCTAAGATGTTTCCCTCCCTTGTTGCCTCTCAGAGCCTCTGCGTGAAAAACCCTTCCTCCATAGCTAGTGACAGGATCTAGCTGCCACCACTGACTGCATCTCCAAACTAGTATCAGGGAAGTTGAAGTCTCCCAGTATGACTGTGTCCCTCCCCTGGAATACCCTTCCAATCTGGTCTACCAGAGCATTGTCCAGGGTCTCAAGTTGACCTGGTGGGCAATAATATACTCCCACTATCAGATTCCTGCCTTCATCTAGACCCGTCAATCTTACCCAGTTTGCCTCTATCAGATCCCCATCTGTGCCACATTCTATCTCATTGCACCTATCACATCCTTAATATACTACACCCCCTCCCCTGTTTCCCTTCCTGTCCTTCCTAGAGAGAACATACCTTTCTGTGTTAACATTCCAGTTCTGCTTTTAATCCCACCATGTTTCATCCCACCACCAGCTCATACACATGCCTCAAGCTCTTCCTGGTTGTTTCCCATGCACTTAGCATTGGTATATATACATCAAAGCTCTTTCCATGAAATCTATCCCTTGCTCCCCTGACCTCCTCCTTCCTCCTGGCCTGCCTGGCACAGCAGGAACCCTCTGTGGAGAACTCATGCCAGCCCTTGCAGTTCCTACATCACCTTGACCCTAAGACCCTGATCCTGTTCCTTCATCAATCTGATCATGATTTGTTTCTGAGGGCCCTGATCCCCCCCACCCCCGGATCAGTTTAAAGCTCTCCACACAAAGCCCATTAGAGCATTCCTAAAAGTTGCTTTCCCCCTTCTGGTGAGGTGCACCCTGTCCCTTGCCAGAAGTTCCTTTGGCAATAATTGGTTGCTGTGGTCAAGAAACCCAAAGTATTCCCCCTCCATCCAATCATTCATCTCTGCAACCATCCTCTCCCTGGTTGGCCCATGTCCTTGAACAGGGAGAAGAGAGGAAAAGGCCACCTGAATCTTGAATCTCTTGCCAAGAACCTCAAAATCCTGAGTGATCCCACCCATTTCCTGCCTGCTGTGTCGTTTGTTCCCATGTAGATCACCAGAAGTGACTGATGTACCCTTGAGGGAAGAAGATGCTCTAGTCTGTCTGTCACATGCCGGATGCATGCTCCTGGCAGACAGCAGACCTACTTCATCCCTAGATCCAGCTGACACACTGCTGTCATGGTACCCCTTAATAATGACAATGACCCGCCTTCCTTTTGCCTGTCTGGTGAAGATTGGAGGCTGCACCTTGGCCCCTACATGTCTGATAGGGGCCCCCTGCGCCTGCCTAGCCTCAGGCCAGGCTTCCCAAGCAGAGTGCGCTTCCCGAGCACACTGGTCCCCCAGGGGATTTGTGGTCCCACTCTGTTCAAGCAGAGAAAACCTCTCAGCTTCACTTTCATGTCAGGAGATGGAGGGCGTGGTGCTGGCCTCCACCTCCTTAGCATGGCATACTTCCATGTCTCCAGAGCTGATTTGCCAGTGGGCTCTTTATCTTCAACCCGACTGGAAGGGTGCTACAGTTGGTCAGCCTGGAGGACCTCCTGGGCAATGTCCAGGTACTGTTCCCCCTCCATTATCCCCCAGATGGTGCCAATGGCATGCTCCAGACCCTTCAGACCTTTTCCTCCAGACCTTTTCTTCAAGGAGAGCTAGGACCCACTCCTGTTCAAATACCAGCTTGCACTTAGTGCAAGTGTATCCCAGCTCCTGCTGCAGGAGGAAGACATACATTCTGCAGAAGCTGCAGGCAACCATCACACCTGCCATGGCCATCTTCTGGCCTGACATAGGCCACCTCTCAGAGAACTTTGTTTCTGTTTGCCCTATGCACCCTTGTCTTGTCTTGCCTTTGCTATGCTACCCTCACTTGAGCCTGAGAACCATGCTCCCTCAGTGAGGACAGAGTCCCTGGAGAAGAGAGTCCCTGGGCAACCCAGGCTGCAACCAAGAGATAACACCCCCTCTGCTTCCTCCTAGGCCTCTCTGGCCTCTCTAGTCCTGCCTCCCTTACTCTCCACTCCTCCTTCCCCCCACCCCACCCCACCCCACCCCACCCCACCCCAAGCTCCTACCTTGCCTTCACAAGTTCCCTAGCAAGTTCCCTCCCTTCTCTCCACACTTCCTCAACCTCTGCTTCTGCCAAGATCCAAAAAAGAGACTTTCTGAATGATCTATCCATGCAACTCCCATGAGGCATCACTGCCCCTTGACTTTAAGCAGCGGTCATGGAGATCATGAGGGGCAATCTTTCCAGTCTTCACTCCCTGCAGGATAATGATATTGACTGTTTACAGCCAAATGCAGCATCTGCAAGGGTAAATTTCCAGAAAGACTCTCATGGCCTCACTGTAAAACCCTGCCAAATGTTCCCAGGCACTACTGGAATGAATTGCCTGTTCTCAGGCTCCGGGATTGCTGCCCAAGGTCCTAAAGCTAACTCAATGTAGGGATGGTTAGCACAGGAAAAGGAGGACACATGGCAGCAGCAAAGGAGGGAAAGGTGATTTCTGTTTTGGATTGAAGGCTTCTAAGTGCAGGGCAAGTTGGATGGGACCAAGGAGAGAATGTTATGGATCCTAGGATCATTTAGTCCAAATCCAGGATCAGGAAGTGGGGGAAGGAAAATCCAGGTGGAGTGACTATTTTGTTTTGGGAGGTGGACTTAACCTACCAATGGGGTTAAGGAAACTAAGTTGCAAAACACTAGGGACTGAAAGAAAGGTGTTGTTCCAGTATGCCTCAGGTACCAACTCAGATGTAGTCAAAACTTTGAGCTTGCATCCAGGTACAACTACAAACAATCTGCCCTACTCCAGCAGAGTATCATTTGGAATTTTGGAACCCCCTGCACAAGTCTATGCTTCTAAGTGGACAGGCTAAGCAGGGTATCTTCAGAGACTGGAGTGGTCAGAACAGTGCTGGTGTTGGGGGCCTACCCTTCATCAGAGTGCTTTCAGGCTCTGTAATGTCAGAGTGATTATTAGCAGGGTTGCAATGATGTCACATATAATACTAGTCCCCTCTTCAGAAGCTCATCCCCTCTTAGCCCTGTTTTGCCTGAGTACAAAGAATGAAATTAACAGGCAAAGGTTAGGGTGTGTACCCCTGACCTGTGCCATGGTTGATCTCCAAGCCTACAGCCTTTGCACTCAGTGAGGAACTGGAGGCAGACTCTGTACTGCCATGAGTCTAGGATGGTGGCCATGTTGTGTTCTTCCCATCTGTCTACTGCAAAAGAGTCAGAAATTAGCTAGTTTCTGAAAGGATACATAGGTGTGCAGGAGCCAGGAGCCAAGTGAACATTTAGATGAATATGCAGAGTGGGAAGTAAGCACTGGTGATAAGTAACAAGGAACTATGGGCTACTATGGGGAAAGGACTGATAAATCAACACCCATCAGCAGTTGGGTCTCTGGATAGGGAGCTACCAAGTGAAAATCCACACATGTTGCCCACAGCCATGGTAGGATCTGGATGGTTTCATTGTTCTGCAAATGTTTGACTTAGTTTCTACAACTGATGCAGAGTCTGTAGTTCCTGGAGGAATTGATAGTGGCTGAAACTGAAGTTTGAAAAAAGAAGTGTGTGTTGAGTGGAGGAATGTTGGAAATCATTGTAAATTAGTTTGGCTAAGGGCAGCAGCACTGTCCAGTTATCTTGTTGTAAGTTCACATAGCACCAGAGCTATTGTCCAAGAGCATTCAGTTTGCCCATTCAATTGTTTGCCTATCCAATATGAATAGCATCTTCAAAAGCCATGTGGTGAACTTAATGCCCCTCTCTAATTAGGTGAGTCCTGGAGATAAAGATTATTCCATATAAATAACAGCCATTTTCTTGACCAAGGAAGTTTCTGGAGGAGGAGATAATATTTTTGAAATGAGTTTGTCAGCCACAAGATGGTGGAATGTCCTGTGATAAAATCCATGGTTATTGCTTTCTATGGACCAGCAAGAATCTGGAATGGGAACAGAAGTCTCATGCATCTACTAGGTTGGTTCTTGGCCCAGCAGCATGTGTAACATGCCTCAGCATATTATTTCAAATCAGTATGAAACCTGGGCTACCAAAATTCCTGGATGACCAAGAGAAAGATCTTATTAACTATAATGGAAGAGTTGGAGTATTTCAGCCCTAAGTGGTCAGGACAAAACATAGAGCAGTCTCAGTGGTACAAGAATTCATTCTGTATTGTGAAGGGAGCATCTCTTGGGGCTTTGGGATCCTGACATTCACACTGGTGGGCCTTGCCACTATTGATCTTTAAATCGGTTTACCAAAGAAAGTGGAATCTTTGAAGCTGCAAAATTTTCTGGACATACATCTCTGGTCACCAGGTTATCTTCTTTTGCTTTGGCTTAATTTGGTTCCAAATTGGCTTAATTTGGTTCCAGCTTCCAACTTGTTAGTTGCATGCACTGGGGATGAAGTATATAAAGAAGTTAACGAGGGAAAAGAATAAGGACCTCAGGTTTGACACTGATTAAGCTGTTTTCAGGTATTCCAAAATTTGATGCTGGATTTTGGAATACCTGCATATGTATACTGCTGGCTAGCATATGTCATACTTTTTAGCAGATGACTTTCTGAATGCTGCCTTAATGGCCAGCATTGCAAAAGCAATGCTCATAAAATTGCAAGAGGCCCCCACAAATCCACCACAGCAGAGCTCTGTATCATGGCCTGTACAGAGCCCTGAAGGGTGACAGGTAAAAGCATGTACCTCTCCATATAAGTGGGTAAAGTTCAGTGGCAATAGTGAACAGCTGACTTGTTGCCCCATTGCCCAGTATCATGGGTAAAGAACATTTGACCAGGTAAGTGGTTGCAAAATTTCCTGCAATGCCAGTGTATAAACAGTGACCCCTTGTCTCCTGTCCTTTTATCTGGGCTTAACTTAGGCTGAGCTCCTTCTAGCTGTTGTGTGGTGTGGTGTTTTGCATTTTCCCTTATGGAAGAGTTGTTCACTGTAGATGGCCCCATTTGTGGTTGTTTTAAAAGCTCCATAGTGCTTGGAATAATAGTACATGATAGGCAAGCTTTCCAGATACCTATGTATCAACAGACAAAAGTGGATCAGTGTTTGGAGAGTTGATAATTTCTTCTACTCATGTCGGTTCATCATGAATGTCATCAGAGAACCCATCCTAAAATTAGTCAGCCAAGGCGACTTCTTTCTGCACTACATTATGGGACACTTTGTTGAATTCATTTGCATAGTTTGCAACCTATTTGCTTCCCTGATGGAATTGTCTGATCTTGCAGTTAGCAGTTTCAGCCTTTAGAGGCTCTTCCCAGAACTAGTGCATCGCTGTTGTTAATTCAGTAACATCTGCCAGAACTGCATCAGGTAAGCACTTGCCCCAGTTGGTAGCAGGCACAGTCAGTAGGCCAATCTGGCACCCTGCCCAAATCCAGTCATCAGGGAAATCCTCAGGATACAGGCCCATATAAAGAATATACTAAGCCTACAGTTGGGAACTATTTAAATGAACCACAACCCTTTTAAGTGGCTGCCACAGGACAGTTCCATTGGGGTTGGGTTGGTTGGACCTGGAGAATAATAACAGCCCTCAGAATGAGGTGTTCTTTGTCGTGGTCTCTGAGCATCACACATATATGGGTGCTGTGCCTGTGCAGTGCCTGTTGCCAGGAAGATATAAGAGCTGTAACGGTTTTGGCAGGAACTCTGCCCCCCATATAGTACAAATGGGTGGAGTGCTCACCCCTTCACCAGTCTGCTTGCAACTGCTGTTCGCCATACCTCAGGCCTTTTTGCTTGTCTCCTTGTCTGTTTTTGTAATACTTTGCTTCAATTTCTTCAATTACTTCTAAACTTCTAACTTTTTCGCTTCTTGGACACTTCCTTTCCCAGTTGTTCACTCTCTTACCAAAGCCCTCTTCATAATCTTTGTCCGCTCCCTCAACCAAAAAACCAAAAAACAAACAAACAAAAACCCACTATCATCTTACCTTACTGCTATACTTTTTCCTTCTTCTCGATGGCACAGCGGGCAGCTTTTTGCAGGTGTGCTCAGTGCAGAGCTAAAATGTCTCCCACTGATCCGCACTCCCTCTGTCTCCTCTGCCTAGATGAGGGACATAGGACCAATAAGTGCAACAACTGCCAATCTTTCACCAGGCAGGCTTAGAAAACCCAAGAAAATCGGCTGTGCAAGATGTTATGGGACCAAGCCCTAGTGGCTATGAAGCAGGTCTCAGCAGATACCAGCTCCTCTGCAGCTCTGAAGCCCTCTGAAGAGCGGCTCCTATCACCCATCCAAAGGGGACACTGTTGGTCCCAATGGAAAGTGCTCCTCTCACTCTCTTCCTAAGAAACATAAGAAGAGAAAGCATGTTGGCTCTGATGAGGTCACGAAACCTAGTTGTCCCAAAAAAGACAGATCCAACAACATTGAGCATCCTAAAGTGCCCTGCTCTGAGCTGATTGTTTTACCTACCTCGGTACCGTTCGAGCCTTCCAGCCACCAGTCGGTTATGCAGGTGACACCTCCAGCATCACCCCTGTGAATCACCATCTCCCCTCACTCCAGTCCCGACCGATCGGATCTGTTGGCTCGAGCCTCTATCTCAGATGGAGAAATCCATGAATCACTGCCTCAGCTGGGACTTGACCAACAACCTGTGAGGTTGCTGACTCCTACACCTGCCAGCCATTCATCTTCAGAGGGATCTCCAAGGGCCCCTCATCATCCTTCCTCCCTTCTGCCTCCACAACCTTCTGCTCCGCAACCTTCGCGGTATTGGGTGCCTTTACCCTATGGGGATTGTGATCCCAATTGCATAGATCATCCCTATCTGTGGGATTTCTATCCCTCATATGGCTATTACCCACCACCACCACCAATGTGTTGCCACTACTCCACCCCTCAATTGGCGTTGAGGGATGCTCCATCAACATCTGCTGCAGCACTTGCCCATCCACCATCTCCTGATGGCTCTTCTTCCAGCCCTCCATACCAGTCTGATTCGGATTCGAAGGAATCCTAACAAATTTCCCCCTCTTCTGATGCTGTTATCACTACCCAGGGTCTAGGATCTCCCAGGGACAGCCACGGTTGGTTCTCTGAGCCGCTCTCTCGTATGTCCTCTTCTCTCGAAATTGTGGTACAGCAGCATACTGACACAAACTGGGATGACATCTACTATGTGGCTTGTAAAGAAGACGCGGTCCCAATTGCCCTGCCATTCATTTCTACACTTCGACAGGCAATGACAGAGTCTTGGCAGCTGCCAAATCACCCTCATCCTACCTCTCAGCGTTTAGAGGCCATGTACAAAGTTTGGGAGCAGGATATACCATTCCTGTTGAAACACCCTCAACCAAACTCGATTGTTATTGAATTGACATAGGGTCATCAGTCGAGAGAACACTCGACCCCATCTGACTGCGAGGGGAGAAAAATCGACACGAAGTCTTGCTGCATCTACCCCACCATGGGACTCGGTCTGCAGATCTCCAATTATGAGGCCACTATAGCCTATTATCAGTACTTTCTTTGGCAAAAAATTTAGTCCCTCACTGCATTCCTTCCAGATCAGCAAAGGGAGCTGACCCGCATCTTCATCAGGCAGGCAATGCAGCTCTCAAAACAACGGCTCACCATAATGAGACATCATTTCGATTGCAAGTCAAGGGTGCTTCTTGGTGTCATAGCCCTCCGATGCCATGACTGGCTCAGAGCAGGGAACCTGCCTCAAGAAACTAAACAAAGAGTTGAAAACATGCCTTTTGATGGCATCGGTCTTTTCCATTCACAGACTGATGTCAAGCTCAAACATATCCATAAGGCTTACCTAACTGCACGTTGGCTGGAATATTCTACCTCTCAGTCTAGACATAAGTGGCCATGGAACAGACCCCACAGTACTGACCCTTCCAGCCCTACCATCAGGGATACCCCTCTGGACGACGGCAATTTGGCCAAAGAATCTCGGACCCAATGATCCAATGCCCCGCACTACCAACATCCCAGTCACTGTGCTGATGCTGACAAGCATCCATGCTGATGGGATGCGTGAACCTCTACTCAATCCTCCATCTCACCTTTCCCTCTCCCTTTTGGGGATTGGCTGCAAAGTTGACTCCCCATCTGGGAGTCCATCACATCTGATAGGTGGGTTTCTTTCCATCGTAGAGCATGGATATAAAATTGAGTTTGAAACTGTGTAGCCTTCAAGTCCGATTTGATATACAGCAGCCTCTCCAGCCCTCTTGGAAGAAGTCACCGAGCTCCTTCATAAGGGAGCAATCCAGAAACTTAGTTGCTCAGAAGGACTGCACAGTTTCTATTCCAGGTACTTCATGGTACTGAAGAGAGATGGGGGTGTCTGCCCCACACTGGATTTACATGGAGTTAATAAATACATAAAACTTATTAAACCATACAATCAAAACCATAAAATTAGGAATGACCACACTCCAAAACATACTTAGGTTGCTAAGGAAAAAGGATTGGTTCACATCCCTGGACTTAAAAGACTCTTACTTCCACATCAGAATCCATCCTGCTCACAGACACCTCCTTTGGTTCACTGTCAGTACCGAAGCCTATGAGTACAACGTTCTTCCATTTGGGCTTGCTACCGCTCTGAGGGTCTTTACGAAATTGTGTCCATCTTTCCGGTTTGTGCCCACTTCAGGCTTCAGGGTATCCAGATCTGTCCTTACCTGGCTCATCATCTCCCCCTCCAGAGATGACCTACTGGCTTCAATTGATACCACCTGCTCCCTGCTTGACTGATTGTGTCCTTGCATCAATAATGAAAAACCATGCCTCAGGTCATCAATTACATTGGAGCACACCTGGACTCTCTCCATACCCGAGCCTTCCTACCTGCAGACTGACGAGAGACTGATAACTTCTGTATGATGAATTACGACTCAATGGATTGTCCCAACACACTCCATTCAACAGGTGCTTGGTCATATGGCATCCACGGTATTGGTGGTGCCGAATACAAGACTCTGAATGCGGCCATTACCGTATAATGGTTCAACTGCAACTTTCATCCGGACCACAATCAATCGAACCAACTATTACAACCTCCACACTCAGTTCTCCAAACTATATCCTGGTGGACTATCGATGCCAACCTCTCTTGTGGAGTACCATTCCATGCACCGGAATGGACTGTGACACTCTATACCAGAGGTCCTCAAACTTTTTAAACAGGGGGCCAGTTCACTGTCCCTTAGACTGTTGGGGGACTGGACTATACTTTGAAAAAAATATGAACGAATTTCTATGCACACTGCACGTGTCTTATTTGTAGTGCAAAAAACAGGAAAAACAATACAATATTCAAAATGAAGAACAATTTTAATCAACATAAACTTATTAGAATTTCAATGGGAAGTATGGGCCTGCTTTTGCCTAATGAGATGGTGACACCCCAGAAACGTGTCCACAGCAACACAATGAGTATAAAACTGAGACGATTAGTACCATTTCTGCAGAGAAAAATCATAAACTCATCATGAGCACAGAGCTCATTTACATATGTGGTAGTGTGATCCACAGGGGATCGCTTTTTGGAAAGCTATGGACAGGCGGTGATGAAGTGATCTGTCACCTCCACACCATTTGTTTTAACTGCCATCTCCAATAGCAACAAAATGACACTAATAAATCTGCACTCACATTATTATTATTATTATTATTATTATTATTATTATTATTATTATTATTA
>NW_025336598.1:4459958-4596954 GCF_004798865.1 Varanus komodoensis | reverse complement strand
AAATACATTGAAATACAATAGAACATAATAAATTACCACTAAATACAAAAATACAAAAAATACACTGAGATACAAGCATAATAATATAAAATTAAAATTAACAGTATAAAATAAGTAAATAAAGAATATAGGAGGAGAAAAGAGAAGGAAGAAGTTGCCCTGGCCAGATCATATATTTTAACAATTAAAATGATGTTTAAATAAAACGCTCACATCAGTGCACACCCATAGAAATACATGATATGTGGCATCCTACATCAAAATTTGCATTACAATTTATTTTTCATGAGCAAAAATGAGGAGGAGAGATGGAGGGGAGAAACTTCTGGATCTGCTAAAAATTATTATTTTTATTAAAAAAAATAAAAAATAAAACAGCTTTAAAAAAAGAGAAACTCGCTGAATATCCACAAGGTCCTGCAAATCAAGTCCATCTCCACAAATTATGTCTCTACATATAGTTTGAAAAGATGGACTCGGGTTGCAGGACTTAGTGAATATTCAGTGAGTTTCTCTTTTTTAAACCTGTGGGTTTTTTTATTAAAAAGTGTTTGCTCCGCTCACTCGGGCTGCAGCAGAAGCCCAAGAGGACACTGTACCGCCTGCCAAAAGGGAGAGCACAAAACGAGGGAGAGCCATGAGGGCGTGCTTGCCTCAGTCGAGGCCTTCCCAGCTCCTTGATGCTGCCCTGCTTCCAAGCAGGCGCTCGCCTGTCTCTGGGATGGGGAACAGGAGCAGGAGGCCAGAGAGGTGAGTGTGAGGTGGCTTCCCTGGCTGGGAGAGGGCCATGAAGAAGGAGGTAATGGTTGCTTTCCATGGGCCGAGGCAAGGGACGGACCTGCGGCCGGCCGAGCGGAGCGCCTCCCGCCTCTCCTCACCATGAGGGGAAGAAGCATGGAGTCTGCTCAATGGTGGTGGTGGCTTGCCCTGAGAAGGCCACAGCGGAGGCGCAGGAGCCATGGCCCCACTCCCACACTGCCTTGGTCCATCTGCCCCTGGGCTCGGCAAGGCAGCTGCAGCTTGGCCTGCAGCCCTGGGACATGGCTCATATTTTTGTGGTTAAAAAAAAAGCAGATTAACCTTATTACATTGAATGTTATGGGGCAATTTCATTATATTTTTCTTACTTTCTATCTTTTTTTAGTGTCTTCATCTCTCTCTCTTCCCACCTCCCTCCTCTCTTTTGTATTCCAGCTCCATATTCCCACTCTGTATTCAGAGCCAACGTATGTGTGCAATAGGGGGAAGAGTTAGCACGTGTGCAATTCACGCTGGCAAGACCAGCACAGCAGCAGGAGTTAGCCAGAGCTAGCAGAGAGAGCTGGCACACATGCAGTTGCAGGAAGCTGTTACAATTTTGCATGTGCACCGGCTCTCTGCTAGTCTCCAAAACTGAAAGAGTTTCAGAGTATGCCTGCACTGGCTCAGAGCTTTTGGACTCATTTGGAGATTGTTTTCTCCAAAGCTCCAAGCTCATTTGGAGATCATTTTCTCCAAGCTCTGAGGTGGACTGGGTAAATGACCTTGACGGGCCATATCCAGACTGCAGGCCATAGTTTGAGGACCCCTACCAATGCCTCCCTGACTGGATGGGGTGCACACTGTGTGTCTCTTCAGACCCAATGCACCTGGCATGAACACGAGACCACCAGACATTTCACCTATCTGGAATTGCTAGCTGTCTTCAATGCACTACACTCCTTTTAGGCTATTCTACAAGGTCACATGGTCCAAATCACATTGGACAACATGGTGACCATATTCTACATCAACAAGCAGGGTGGAATGAGATTGGTCCCATTAGCGTACCTCGCCCTTAATATGTGGAACTGCTGCATTGCCCACAGAATCACTCCTCAAGCAGTTCATCTGGCCAGCATCAACAATCAGGAAGCTGACTCCCTCAGCAGACACATGTCCACAATTCACGAGTGGGAGCTAGATCGTCGAACCTGTCACCATCTCTTCCAACCATGGGGAACACCGACCATTGACCTGTTTGCTGCATGGGAGAATTCTGTCTGCAGGACCTGCTGCTCCAGAGTGGGCATCGGCCTGGATTCGACCAGGGACACCCTCATGATTTCCTGGGAGAACAAATTCTTCTATGCATTCCCTCCAATCCTGCTGATAACAAGAACTCTGGCAAAGATCTGTCACGACAATGCTTGTGGCATCTTCATCACTCCCTGGTGGCCCCAGTAGTCCTGGTTCCCCACTCTCCTCCAGCTATCCAACAACAGTTTCTTGCATCTACCTCACATCCTACACCTTCTCACTCAGGAACAAGGTGCTATACGGCATACAGACTTGCAGCCCTGAACCTCACCACTTGGCTCATTCACTAGCTGTTCCTCAGACTTCATTCTCAAAATGGAACTCATCCTTGGTACCGACTATTGCCTTCACTCATCTGGTACCAACAGCTCCTTCAGATCCAACAAAAGCTCCTTCTTTGGGACCGACACCCACTTTGTCTACAGTTGCTTCCATGAGATCAGAGATGCTTTCTTTATCATTTCACTTGGTACCGACCCCATACTGACAACATCTATGAACCCAACAGGGATTCATCCAAACATTCAGTTCATCCTCCAGTCTGCACTACAACCGAACACACAACACTCCTATAATGCCAAATGGAAGCACTTCACCTCCTTTGCCACTGCTAACCAATTTCTACCTCAATCTTCCACCATTGAGAACATTTTACAATTCCTACTCTTGTTACACCGTGGAGGTCTCAAACCTTCCTCGATTAAGGTGCATATTGCAGTCATCTCACACCATTGAGGATACATTGGAGGTTCATCCATATCCTTTCATCAACTTATACGTCGATTCTTATGGGGATTACAAAACCTACAACCTCCGATCCGATCGGTTGTCCCGAGATGGAGCCTTTCTGTGGTCTTACAGGCTCTCACCAAACCTCTGTTTGAACCTATGGCTACTAATGATCGCCTTCTCTCATGGAAAACGGCTTTCCTAGATGCCATCACATTGGCCAGAACAGCTAGTGAACTGTGTGCTCTTCATGTTGACCCTCCATATCTCAATGTTCACAAGGAGAAAGTAGTCCTTCGTACTGACCCAGCCTTTCTACCAAAGGCTGCGACACCTTTTCACCTTAATCAGGACATCATTCTACTGGTGTCATGCACACTGATTCAGAAGAGTCTTTGGCACACGTAGGGGAGAGGGAGACTTCCCGTGGGAACCAGACTTCGTTGCAGGAAGATGCGTATTTGGTGCCAGTGGTTCATACTCCCCCCGCACTCCCTGGCAGCGCTCTCCAAAGGGATGAGAGTGCGGGGGGGGGGGGTAGGATTCGGGGGGAAACCGAAAGCGTACAGCAATCGGAGGTCAGCTGAGAGGTTGCCAAGCGAACAGTTGTGACACCTGCTGATAACATTCTTGAGAACACGGGAGTTAAACTTGACGGAGAGCAGATGCGCACTCTCGCAGACGCACGCGCAGATTGGGGCAGTTGGAGACAAGACTGTTGGAATGACGGAGGGAGGGAAGTTTGTCAGACCCACCCATCGAGGGATGGCCAGGTGAGTTAAAAGTATTCCATGAACTGATCCCATTCAGAAAGAGAGGACAACTTCATCATCATCATTAGTGTCATCATTATCACCATCATTACTCATGACTGTAATTGCTAACTTTGTGTAGAATAAAGACTTTAGTAGCCACAACTGGGCTTGTTGCTTTCATTGGGAAGGAGTGCCCGCCACACAACAGCTTGTCCTCTCTTTCCTCTCACCCCACACACAAGGATGTTGTATCCTACATGGTTGGGCGCTGACTTTTGCTGCAGCATAGTGATGGATCCTTTGGCCCAAGCGGTGGCGGCAGAAATCCAAGAGGTACGAGAGGAGATCATGCGTTTGTGAGCTGAGAAGGCAGTAATGCAAACTGCAGCGGTGGCAGCGGTGGCAACAGAGGAGATAGGACTACGAGTGGAGAATGCCGCGCTACAAGTAGCGGCAGCGGTGGCTGCTGCGGTGCCCCTCAGACTTCCGAACTCAAACTGAAGAGATACCCAGTGGAAGCCCCACCTAAGTATGATGGAAAGAGGGAAGGTTTCACAACCTTTCAAGTTCAATGTGAGTTGTACATGCAACTACGCCACAATGACTTCCCAGATGAAAAGGCTCGGGTGGGCTTCATTATCAACCAGCTTTTGGGAGCAGCTGCACAGTGAGTGACTGCGAGATTGATAGCACAAGATCCCATGCTCAATGATGCAGTGACTTTCCTAACAGCCATGGGACAATTTCTGGGTGTGGGAATATGCAAAGAGATGGTGCTCCACGAAGTCAAATGCCTTTTACAGGGGGCTGGCTCAGCAGCCAACTACACAACACAATTTCAACTATTGATGAATGTTCTCATGTGGAATGAGGAGGTTCTAATGGTGCAGTATCGAGAAGGGCTTTGAGGTGAGATCTTGGATGTGTTGGCCCTGTCTTCTTCCCTGGAAAACTTGGAAAAGTTGATGCTTCTGACCATTCAAATTGGTGCATGGTTAGAAGAGTGTAAGAAGGAACGGCACTCTGGCCGCTCTGGCCCACTGCCATATGGGGAAAGGTATTTTCCGTGGGTAGCTGCCACCCCCTGAAAATTTTCCCCTGACTACTACAGAGCAGCCTGAGCTGGAGCCAATGTAGCTGGGGGCTGCCAAGCCATGCCTTCCTAAAAGTGAAATGGATCATCATCAAGTCCCTGGACTGTATTTTACTTGTGGGCAAAGAGGGCACCTGGCTCGCGCTTGCTCGTGGAACAAGCCAGCGAGAAACTCTATGTCCCAGCGTCATTGAGCACTGTGACACTGGGACCCACACCAAATGACCAGAGGTGCTCCCTTGCGCAAGATCCAGCATGTGCTTGGCATTTATTGATTGACGTTCTTTTAAAGCTGCGGCAACAATTGGAAATACAAACAACCGCTTTGATTGACAGCAGCACCACAGCTTCTTTTATGAATGAAGGTTTTGCCACAAAACATTCCTTCCCAACCTCGCTGTTGCCAAATCCACTTCAAGTGGATTTGATCCAGTAACTGCCGTTGCAAGGGGGGCCGTTATCATGGCAGACCTCACCACTGATGCTGCACATTGGTAAGCATCGTGAACAAGCCGTGTTTCTATTAGTAAAAGACTTGAAGTATCCCCTGGTGTTGGAACTAGACTGGCTATTCAAACACAAACCCCAGATAGGGTGGGACTCAGGGCAGGTATTATTCAAGTCAGAGTACTGCGCCCTTTATTGTCTTGACACTGTCAAGCCCTGGAGGGGGGCGATTAGCATTACAAAAGAGACTCTAGCTAGCAACTCCTCACCTTCTCCTGCCTCATTACTATCTCCATACCAAGATTTTTGGGATGTCTTTGATTCTCAAGAGGCTGAAAAACTACCGCCCCACTGCTCTTGTTACATGGAGATTCGTATACAGCCAGGGGCATCTCTCCCCATGGGTAATCTGTGGTCCATGTCTCCAAAGGAGCTACAAATACTGAAGGAGTTCATTTCCACCAATTTGAAAAAGGGCTTCATCCAGCCATCCTTTAATTATTCCTAGGTGCAATTCTAATGAACCTAGGATTTGTGTTGATTATGGATGCCTGAGCTCAATTACCATCCCCAATACATATTCCATGCCTTTGATCTCAGAGATGCTGGACTACTTAGGGCAGGCAGCCATTTTTGGCAAGTTAGATCTCAGAAATGCCTACAATCTCCTCAGGATACAGCCAGGCTTTGAAAGATACTCCGTGTTCGCAGGGCGCTATGGAAATTTCAAATTTCAGATTGTCCCTTTTGGGCTAGCAGGGGCAGGCGCAGCATTTACATGGTTAAAAAATGATTTTTTTCCTGATTTTTTGGATGACTTTCTGATGGATGATTTGTTGATTTTCTCCCAAGACCCTGAGACTCACGTACAGCATGTGAAAGCAGTGTTACAGAGGATGAGAGAGAATCACCTTTCAGTTTAGCTGGAAAAATGCGAATTCCACACCACCACTTTAACGTATTAGGATATTGCATTTCCCAGGAGGGTTTAAAGATGGACCCAGACAAGGTGCAAGTCATGCTGTCCTGGAAACTGCCTCGCACTGTGCAGGAGCTGCAAAAATTATTAGGCTTTGCACATTTTTATTGCAAGTTTATCCCGCATTACTCTTATCTAACCACCCCTTTAACTGACCTCCTGAAAGGGAAAAAGAGATGCCTTTGCTGGCCCCCTGAGGCAGAGGAGGGCTTTGCAGCCTTAAAGCAACAGTTTGCTTCTGGAAACCAATTGACCCATCCCAATAATACTGTTCCTTTTGTGTTGCAAACAGATGCCTCAGACAGGGCTGTAGGGGCAGTTCTTTTACAATGGGGGGGGGGCTCAGGGAGAGCTCAGACCTGTGGCTTTTTACTCACGTAAGCTCACCTTCTCTGAACAAAACTACGCCATCTGGGAAAAGGAACTATTGGCAATTAAAGCAGCCCTAGAGGAGTGGAGACACTTGCTGGAAGGTGCCTCAGACCCAGTGCTCATTCAAACCGACCACAAAAACTTGGTCTACTTTACCTCAGTCAAACTTCTCAACCAGAGACAATTGCGGTGGGCATTGTTTTTTACGTGCTTTCATTTTAACATTGAGTATATTCCACCCTCCAAGAATCTCCTGGCAGGTGCATTGTCAAGGAAATGGGAGTATTTTGAGAGTGTTGATGCACACCCCAAGCCAGCGCTGATCTTGCGCCCAGAGTCGCTGGTGGCAGTCACCACCTCGACCTCATGGCTGGATGACCTCTGCCAGGCACAACAGACTGATGCCTTTATCAGGGCCAAATTGGGGGAGCAGGACACGGGCACACTGTCTTCTGTATTTCATTTTGAGAATGGCTTGTTTTATAATCACACTGTATATGTGCCTCTTCCACTTAGGGAACACGTCTTGCAGCAGTGCCGTGATGCTTCCTCTGCTGGTCATTTTGGGGTTTATAAGACTTTACATGCTATTACCAGGGAATGTTGGTGGCCTCATGTAAGTTACAATGTCAAATCTTATGTTCAGTCCTGTCACACCTGTCAGTGGGCCAAACATTAACCTGGCAATCCAGCTGGGTTACTTCAGCCCCTGCCTACTGCCCCGGTCCTGGCACACTGTATCTTTGGATTTCATTACTGATTTGCCACCCTCCAAGGGTTTTACCACCATTTTAGTAGTTACAGACTTGTTCACCAAGATGGCTCATTTTATTCCTTGTATGTGGCACCCCACCACCAAAGCTACAGCCTCCCTGTTTGTGGACTATATTTATAGACAACAGTGAAATTAATTGCATTAATTTCAGATCAGGGAGCCCAGTTCACCTCCAGGTTCTGGAGGGGACTCCTCTCCTTACTCAAAGTAGACTTGTGTTTGTCTGCAGCACACCACCCCCAAACAGACAGTCAAACAGAACAGCTGAATGCGATGCTGGAGCAGTACCTCTGTTGCTACGTAAATTATCAACAAGATGACTGGGCTGCCTTCCCCCCCCCCCCCGCTGAATTTGCTGACAACAGTTCTGTGCATGCCTCCACCCAACAGAATCCTTTTTTTGCGAACTTGGGCTATCACCCTCGTGCTTTTCCCAATGCGCTCCCATTTGCCTCAGTGCCAGCAGCGGGGGAATTTCTTCGAGAATTGCTCTTGGCCAAGGCACTACTCAAGGACTAACTGGAACATGCCAAGGCTGCTTATAAGTCGGTGGCTGACATGCCCCATCAGCCAGGACCGCCGCTATGAGTGGGAGACTGGGTATGGTTGTTCACTGAGTTCCTGTCCACTTCAGTGCCTTCCTGCAAATTGGCACCTAAGCGGGCAGGGACCTTCCAAATACTAGTGCAAATTAATCCTATCACCTTTGGTTTGGTGTTACCGACCTCCATGAAGGTGCACCCCATTTTTCTTTTCTTTTTTTTTTGCACATTTTTTATTAAGATTTTAAACTAAAAACTAAAAAAATAACCAATCATCAAATACATCGGACGTACTGGGTCAGCCCCCTATAACATATCTTTTAAACAGTCTATAATCATATTCAAACAGATTTATAAAAATTTAAAGACATCTTTAAATCTAAGCCAAGTCCCGTTTCTCCAGCCACTCGTAAAAAAGGTCCCAGCTTTGATAGAAGTCAGTATCTTCTTTCTCCTACAATAATAGAGTCAATCTGTCCATTTCTGCACAGTCCAGAATCTTTTTTAAAATCAGTTCCTCAGTGGGTAGTTCCTCACTCTTCCAGTATTGAGCAAGCGCAGTTCTCACTGCTGTGATTAAATGTAGTATCAAATACATTTCTTGTTTGCTAATATTTTCCGGTACAATACCTAACAAGAAAATTTCAGGTTTAAAGCTAAGGGTTTTTGTAGTATTTCCTCAAGCCATTTATGTATTTTAATCCAATACTTTTTCACATATTCACAAGTCCACCACATATGGTAAAAAGTATCCACATCATGTTTACATTTCCAACATCTGTTTGACATATTTGGCAACATTTTAGCTAACCGATTTGGTGACAAATACCATCTATAAAACATTTTATATAAATTTTCTTTATACGAAGTTGCTAAAGTTACCTTAATATTTCTCTCCCATAACTTTTACCACTTTTCTAATTCAATATTATATCCAAAATTTTGTGCCCATGTTATCATAGTTTCCTTAACCTGTTCCCCTTCCATTTTCCTGTCAAGTAGGAACTCATAAATTCTTTTAATCATTTTCTCATCTGTTTTTAACATCACTTGATGAAAGGCTGTTAGGTCTTTATAAAACCCCCATATTTTACAATTTTTAGCATATTTTGATTGCATCTGCACCTTATACCACCATGAGATATTGAGTCCCTGTTCTTGTATTTCTTGATCTAGGTTCAGGCCTCCATCTTTATCCAAAATATCATCATATCTTATGATCCCTTCAAAATTCAATACATTTGGATACACAAAATCTTCCATAGGTGAAAGCCATCTTGGTAACTTATTATACAATTTTGACTTTAACTTTTCCCACACTGACATTAATGATCTTCTAATAAAGTGACTTTAAAAAGTCCCCATGAGACTTAGCCTTGTCATACCACACATAAGCATGCCAACCCATTTGCAAATCATGTCCTTCAAGATACAAAATTCTCTTATTTCGCAAGGTTATCCATTCTTTTAGCCAAGTTAAAATAGACGCTTGATAGTACAACATCCAATCCAGTAAACCAAAACTCCCATTCTTTTTGGTTTCCTGGAGCATTTTCAGTTTAATCCTTGCTTTCTTTTTTCTCCAAATAAATCTCGAAATTTGAAAATTTAAATCCTCAAAATTTTTTTGTCAATTTTTGCAGGAATTATTTGGAACAAAAGCAGAAGTTTTGGTAGTATATTCATTTTAACAAGTGCAATTCTTCCCATCAACGACAGTTGTAAATTTGCCCATCTTTCCAGATCACCTTTAATATCTTTCAATAATTTATTGTAATTGTCTTCTTTCAAAGTTGTGAAGGTGCACCCCATTTTTCATTGCGCCCTCCTGTCCCCAGTACCCCTTGCACACCCACTTTGCACACAGGTTGCTCCCCCTTCACCCGTGTTGCTGAGGGGGAGGAGGAATTTGAGGTTGAAGACATTATTGATTCCAGGTTTCACAGAGGGCAATTGCAGTACCTCATATACACTGGAAGGGTTACCTCCTGGAGGATTGCAGTTGGGAACCCGTAGACCATGTGCATGCGCCAGATGTCATACGGTGCTTTCACTTTCATTTTCCCCACAAGCTAGGCGGGAAGTGCCCATTACCCCAGTGGGGGAGGGGGAGTCGTGGGGAGGAGGAGTGTCATGCACGCTAACTCAGAAGAGTCTTTTGGCGCACACAGGGGAGAGAGAGACTTACCGTGGGAACCAAACTTCGTTGCGGGAAGATGTGTATTTGGTGCCAGTAGTTCAAATGCCCCCCGCACTCCCTGGCAGCGCTCTCCAAAGGGATGAGAGCGCAGAGGGGGGGCAGGATTCAGGGGGAAACCGAAAGGGTACAGCAATTGGAGGCCAGCCGAGAGGTTGCCAAGGGAACGGTTGAGACACCTGCTGATAACATTCTTGAGAACAGGGGAGTTAAACTTGACGGAGGGCAATTAGCAGATGCGTGCTCTTACAGACGCACACGCAGATTGGGGCAGTTGGAGACAAGACTGTTGGAATAACGGAGGGAGGGACATTTGTCAGACCCACCCATCGAGGGGTGGCCTAGGTGAGTTAAAAGTATTCCATGAACTGATCCCATTCAGAAAGAGAGGACAACTTCTTCATCATCATTAGCATCATCATTATCACCATGATTACTCGTGATTGTAGTTGCTAACTCTGTGTAGAATAAAGACTTTAGTAGTGTTATCGGACTCAGCCAGTCAACAGCTGGGGCAAACCCGGGTGGACCCCAGACCCAAGCCAAACAGAGCCTGAGACGAGACTTAGAGCCAAAATCAACTTTATTCTAGTGCACTATAGTATAAAGGGAGACAAAAGGGGACATTCAGCCCAAAGCAGTGTCTCAAAAGTTGCACCCCGGTACATGCGTTTTATACCCTAGGTAGCCAATTAGGTCACCTAATACACATCTAATGCATCGATACATCAATGTATGTATCCCCTCCTGTGCTGGAGAAAGAGTCCTTTCTTTCTGTCAAGGAGCAGACATTTCCCATGTCTATTTCTTATCTGCTCGAGATTCAAACAGGCTTGCCATGTTCTTAATCCCTGCACATTTGCAACTTTCATGGTGGCTAGAACCAGTTTCCACTGTCCCTTTGATTACTGTATTCGAGGTCAGGCTAGCGTGTTAGCTGTGGGTTACACAAAGTTCATTTTGTTCTTTTCTGTCCTCCCTTCTGGGACAGTATAACTGTGGTGTTTTTACTATGTGGCCTTCCTCTGGCCAACTACTTTTGGGGCCTTTCTCTGGCCAATTACTTTTGGGGTGTTTTGGGGTGCTCCAATTGGCAACTTTAGTGACAACCAGGCTTGTTGCTTTCGTTGGGAAGGAGTGCCCACCACACAAGAACCGGCTTATTTCCCTGCTCCATCGACACTGATCGAGTGGTCTGTACACTGCCTTGACATCCACAAATGTCTGGCTTTCTATCGATCCTGAACTTAGTCATTCAGGAGAACCAAACGACTTTTCATCAAATACTCGGAACATGACAGTTGGCACTCAAAGAATCTTGAAATGGATCATTGGGACAATTGAACTTGCTTACCGCCTCTTCAAACTGGACTTACCTGTTACTCTGAAAGGTCATTCCATGATTGCTATCGCAGCTTCTTCTGCCCTCCATGCAGGCATTCCACTACACAATATCTGCATAGCGGCCATGTGGTCTACCCCATGCACATTCACAAAGCACTATTGCTTAAAAGTCAAGGCCAGACAGGACTGCTCCTTTGGCCATGCCATGTTGTCCACAGTTCTCCAGTGACAACATCGTCCCACCACCGGGTGTGGTAAGCTTGTTAATCACCCATATATTTGTGATGCATGGAGACCACAACAAAGAAAGGAAGGTTGCTTACTTGTAACTGTCATTCTTCAAGCAGTCATCTCTGCATTCACACAACCTGCCCACTGGCCCCACTTCGGTGTCGGTGACTGGGTATACTGTATACCTTTATACTTCCTTTTATGGAGCAGGGTCCTATACCTGCCGGTTCCAGCTGGGGGTGAACGGGTGGTCTTCAGCTGACTGGTGAAGGGGTGGGCACTCTGCCCATTTATACTATAGGGGAGGGGGGCATGGAGTTCCCACCAAAACCATTAAACCTCTTAAATCTTCCTGGCAACAGGCACTGTGCAGGTGCAGCACCCATATTTGTGTGAATGCACTCAAAGCATGACAGTTGCAGGTTTTAAATGAACTACAACCCTTTTAGCTTTTTAACTGGTGGCCCAGGACAGTTCCATTGGGGTTGGGTTGGTTGAATCTAGAGAATAGTAACATCAACCCTCAAAATGAGGTGTTTTCTCTAGCCTTGCAAGGACTCAAATACACTTTGTGCTATGGCTCAGGAAAAAAAATCTGTCCTGAAGCAAACCCAGATGTCAGAAAACACCATGTTACCACCATGGTCAATAAGGGAGCAAACCCAAACTAAAGCAGGCACAAGGTTTTGGCAGGAGTCCAGCATGGGACAATCAAGAGAAGAAACAGGGCTAGGAAAGCTAATTTGCAACATACTAGGAACTAAAAGTAAGGTGTTGTTTGAATAAGCATCAAGCCTCAACTGAAAGCTTACATATTCATGTCTCCCTTCCCACATGCATTAATAGTTGCAACAGTTAATCCTGCCTTCAGAATTTTCCTGTTCCTGTGGAGATACTTCCTCTTGAGTAGACCATCTGATTTCTGCTTCACGATACACACTTCACCTCCAAGAGGTGCCTCTGCATACATTTTCTGGCAGTCCCAATTCTTTGGCCCTGTGAAGTGACTCGACCTGTCCCTCCAATTCCACCAAGGGAAGATTTTCTGAAGGGTGTTTGGCTCTATTCAGTCCTTCCTATTTGGTGAGTCCTGGCGTTGGCTGGAGCAATGCTGGACTGTAGGACCCTCCTCTGTAATAGAAGGTTCAAGTCAGAAAAAGCCTCCAGGACCTGGGCCATGTTAGACATGACACCGTGATAATACAGTGCCTGCTTCCAGACAGTGTGCTTACCCCAGGGGAGACAGTGGATCAGCTTGTCACTGTTGCTCTTGTCTTTACTCCTCAGCAGAGGTAGCCTTCTTAGCTAAGGGGTAAAGAGCACTTCTTCACTTCTTTCCAGCTGAAAGGAATTACCACCCGAAGAGATCTAAACTTGGTTTGTTCCAGGCTCCTCCTCACCACTCACTAGTAAAAACCTACTCAGAGCAACTGCTTAGCTACAGCTACTTCTTGGAATATATACTCCTACCTGAAAAGGTGGTAACAGAAGGGAACCGTATTGGGATTTGCTTTTACATCAAGGGGTGGTGAATAAATAGTTCTGGTTTCCCTTTTGTTCTTTTTCCTTTATTTATAGAACTTAAGTATGCAAATAAAACATCTTAAAAAGAAAGGGCATATGGTGGGATCACAACATCATCAGGAGATAAAACCTAGTTTGGGACATACTTAATTACATGGCTATTTGCATTTCATCTCATTCATTGCATTCATTGCATCTACAGCCAGAGTTTTGTGGGCAGTTTTGAAAGATTAACCTTCATATATATATATATATATATATATGTATGTATGTATGTATGTATGTATGTATGAAGTACAGAAAGAAACTATTTTAAAACAATTACCAGACCTATTAAAAACCTTAACATAGGCTATTGAATGCTTGAGAGTATAGAGGAAAATCTTAATCTAGCATCAAAAAGATGCCAGGAAAGCATCACTGGTAAGAACGTTCTGTAATTGAGGGCCAACACCAAGAAGGCCTCTCCATTGTTGCCACCTTCCAAGTGGCAGTTGGAGGAGGGACTGAGATGGTAAGCATAGTATACAGGTAGATTTGTACAGGAAAGGCACCACATAAAGGAGTGTGGTTTCAAGCCATATAAGAATTTATAAGTAAAAACCAGCACCTTGAATTGGTTTCAGAGATTTACAGACAACTGGTGCAACTGTGTTACAGAATTTATGTTATTTATTCAGACCTTCTAGTTCCAGCTATCAATCTGGCTGCTACATTTTGCAAAAACTTCAGCTTCTAACCACCTTCAAAGGTAGTCCCACATGTAGTCCATTACAGTAATCTAACTCTGTTAACTAAGTTAACAGAGCATGAAGAACCCAAGACTGGTTATCCCTTTTCAGATAAAGGCATAATTGGACAACCAACTGAAAGTGGTAGAAGGTGCTCTGTGCTGAGGCCACTCAAGCCCCAAGTGTCAACAGTGACTCCTGGAGAAGTTCCAAGCATTGGAGCTGTTCCTCCAGGGGAAGTACAACCCTATCTAGAACAGGTTGAACCTTCTCACTCCAGACAGAAGAACCATGCACTAACAGCATCAGTCTTGTCCAAATTGGACATTAGTTTATTAGCCCTTATCCAACTATTATTACAAACAGGCACTGATTTAGCATTTCCACAGCTTCACTTGATGAAGATAAAAAGGAGCAACAGAGGTAATTGTAATCAGCAGTGCTGATAACAGTGTATTTCAAAACTCCTGATGACCCCAGCCAATGGTTTCAAGTAAATGTTTAATAGCATGGGGGTCAACATGTGTCATAATCCCACCTCTGCTGCCATGTAACAGTTGGGTGAAGAACCCCTCAATGACAACGCTGAGAGTTCCCCCTTCTTAGCAGTTGCTAGGGCCCAAATAGCCTAAGTTTGCTTCCTAAGGAGCCAAACCGCACTGGATTAGCACACATTGACCCAAGACTTGGGGGAAAAGAGTCTTTATTAGTCTACAAGACAAACATACACACAAAGGGAAACTACAGATAACTTCAGCTACTCAAGAGTAGGGAAAGGGGAAAAGGGATGAGGTAGGCAAACAATGCAGTTTCCAAAGGTTCACGCTCCTAGGGGTCTTTTGACCATCTCAGACTCTAAAACAACAAAGACAGACTAAACTAAAACCTAAGAAACTGCTCTGCTGCACCAACTGGCCTCCTCAGAGTCACCGTCGGATTGTCTCCTCAGCAACTGGCAGTTGGGTCATCTATCTCTCTTCCGATGAGGCGCAACAAGCTGTCCATCGGTGGGGCTTTTTATCTCCTCCAAGGACTGCAAAAACCCTTTGATCCCAGGGTCATGGAACACTCCCAACCTTTGCCCCTCCCTGATGCCAGGCCTGCAAAGGCATTCATTTTTATGGTTTTTTTAAATCTTCCTTCCTGCCTCCTGGCATCCATTCCAGGGAGAGTATCTGATTCTGTAAATTATCAAGGCTTCACTCCTGTCTCAACCCCCGCATAACCTTGGTGCTGAAACATCTTTATTGCAGCCATCTGGGCGCTTGCTGTTTTTCACACCTGGCCAGCCAATTCCAGATTTTAACCTCTGCCTTTTCTCCAGCCTCAAAAGGCCCTTTTCTGTTACAACCAAACACCATGTTTTAGAGCTAGCCATGCAAGTTTGAGCGAAAGAACTGCAGGGCAATACCTTCCACTCTCAACTTGGACAAGTGCTTCAGAATGATGCCACAGCTGATGATTTTAGAAGCTACTGAGAGATTACACTTATTTATATTTATTTAAAACTTTTCTAGACCATCCCTTACCAACAGTCCCACTTCCCATGTCCCTCTGATATGTCATAATACAAGGTAGCCAAGCTATTTCCATACAAAGACTCAGCCTAAACCCTGACTGAAATGGATCCTGTAATCAGCCTCAGGTACTCATGGACCTCACCCAAGAAAAGAACTTGAACTGTTGTCCCAGAATTAAAATTTTCTGGGTCCACAGAGGATTATTTTCTCAAGGTCTTGCTGCTGCCTATTTCAAGTGGTCCAGGACCATTCATTCTTGCAAGAAGGCATTATTTATCTTCTTGGCCAAGCTGGCTCTTCCCTTCCTACCAGTTTTTATAAACCAAAGTTGGGCAGAGGTTCAGTGTAGGAGAGATTCCTTGAATTTGTCCAAGTACTTTGTCAGTGTCCTTAAGCTTAACCAACATTCATCCAACAAAGTTAGGGAAGACTGTGCTCCAGATGCTTGTGCTGTGATGCTGGCATCTAAGCCCTGCCAGATACTTTCCAAACATACCTGATGGTTCTACAGTCTTCATAGGGCCAGCATATGATAAGCTTCCAACAACCCTAAATACCTCTGCTGAGTGACATACATAAGATTACTCCAGCAATACTGTAAGACTCAACTGGCAATTCAGGGCCAGGAAGTTCAGGATGGGGAAAGACTGGGGCATCTTTGTTGGTTCTGACCATCCTTCCTCTCCATCTGGAGCCTGAAAGACTAGGAAAAGTGTGGGTGCATAAAGGGTAAGTTGTAAGCAGGCATAATTGGCCACATGGCATAGCATTACTTCTGAACATGCCTTAGCTTCTAATTTCCTGACTTTGTGTAGTGTCAGCTAACATGAGGTAGTTTTAAATCTAGCCTTTGACAAAGTTGGTTTGCTTAAAAATCATTGAATAACTAAGAAATTAAGAATGCTATTTCTAGTATCAGAATGGTGGTTTCCTTTATTTCAAGATAAAACTATTAAATTGTGGAAGATTACTGAACGAGATAAAAAACCTGAAGGGTACAATTTAAAAGACGAAGAAGGGAAGCTTAAAGATCTCTCTACAGTGACCTCACTTCAGGTGAGTGGTTGGATTTTCTTTGAACATATTCCAATTTATTATGTTCTGTTAATGCATCTCCTGTATGGCTTCAAACCAGGGAAGCACTTCAAACAGAAACACAATAGCATGCCAATATAGTATTTTAATTTATTGTATCTATATTTATTTATTTATTTATTTATTTATTAAAACATTTTTATGCCGCCCCATTCGTCGAAGCCTCGGGGCGGCTTACAAGCATGCATTTAATTATATTTTCTACCCATAATAACTTTGTGATATAAGTTACACTGAAAATATTAATTTTCCAGAGTGATCCAATAAGCTTCATGTCTGAATGAGGATTTGAACTCAGGTTTCTCTAGTGTAAATAAAACATATTTTTCTGCTACACCACACTGATTCATTATGTGTTGGTGTCCTGGAATACCTAAGTATTTTTAATTTTATAGGTAACATGTACACATACCATTCCATAATTAATGGAAATAATACTTTGAAGAATTTATTACTTGTTACATTTAATACATCTAGGTTTAACTGTATGACAATCTGTTAAATGAGTCACCTTATATGCAGTCATCCTGTGGTGCACATCAATTGAATAAGTTTTGATAACTTGGTTAAGGAGGAGGAAGCCTGAAATTTGAGTGATTGCGAGAGATAGAAAATGGATTTCTAAAATCTGTCCAGCTGAATCCATTTAGGAGTTCCAGCAAACCTCAAATGCATGTTTTCTCTTTCATGACTTCTCAGAGCCTGCCTACTATCTCCTTCCCAAACATATCTCAGCAAGGCAGTTTACCAGGTCTTAGGGCCAAAATAGATGTCATGATTATTAATCACTTAGGAACTATGTGATTTCTAAAAGCAAATATCATCAGGGAAACTTCCATATTGGGATGGTGGCAAAAGGGAGAAGGGTAGTGGTGGTATATTATTAATAATAATAATAATTTTCCACTGTACAAGTCCAAAGACTTAAGTGGATTACAATACATTACAATTTAACTCTTGTCTAACTGAACATCTGAACTGGGTCTTATTATGGGTCCCAGTTCAGATGTTGTGGGGAGGATGGTTGCTATGGCCTTGTTTACTTGGTAGTATGTAAGCTACTCCAGGAAGCTTTTTGACTGAGGAGTGGTATGAAAATACTGTGGATAAAGAAAGAAGAAATATTTATATGTGTAGGAGGATGAATCTCCCTTTGGCTCCACTGAGAATTTTCCTCCTGAAGCAAATCATATCTGTGGGGATTGAGGGCTACAGTGGGTCTGCTGTCTGAACCAAAAATTGCTCTTTTTTTTTTCCAATCCTGAACTGCGGGGAGTGTTCATGGCTGCTATTTACCTTTAAAAATTCACACAGGTACAGCACTCTGCATTATGTCTATTTTTGTCCTTAGATACTGCTGTAAGCATGCATGACAATATCCAGAGTCCTGGTGGTCCTGGAAGTTGCCACAAAATCGTTACAGCAGTATTTCCAGCAATTACTTATCTCTAATTGACAAAATATTCAGCTGAAAATTGCACTCCATATTGAGTTCCCTGTTTAATGACTGCCTATGGCTGTAACAGCCAATGAGGAGGAGCAGGAAGGATGCCATAATATGATGGCATCATATCACAAGATGAGAGAATGTATTTGATGGGACCATCTTCTTTTTAGTGGGAAAATTACAACAGGAAATACAGTTGGCATTACAAGTGGTAGTACACATGAATTATTGTATCTCAGATTTATCTTTAAGACCTCTATTCATTGTGGAGTGTTGACCAAAACTAAGCATTAATTTTGAGGGGATATGGAATGGTGACAGATGTAGCACTACTGTAAAATAATTACTAACTTTCATAGACTGGGAGGAAAATCCTCTTTGCTAAAACCATGTATAAATGCCTGTACATTGTGCAAGATGTACAACATAAAAATATTTTATTTGTTTTCCTTAATGTAGGTGCCAGTACTGAAGCCCATAGACTTGATGGTAGAAGTCAGTCCCAGAAGAATTTTTGCTAATGGCCACACCTACCATGTCAACTCAATTTCTGTCAACAGTGACTGTGAGACATACATGTCAGCAGATGACCTCAGGATTAACCTCTGGCATTTAGCAATTACAGATCGGAGCTTCAGTATCCTTTGCACGGTTGTACTGATCATCTACCATGTTTTTATTGATTCAGTATGTATTTCTTGTATTATCGCATCCACCTCAATTTTGGACACACACACACACACACACACACAGAGAGAGAGAGAGAGAGATGCCAGTTTCCATTTAAACATTCTCAAGTTATTTACAACTAATTACACACACCACCTCAGCAACATCAATTCAAGCTAATAATTGGAAAAAGCTAGGATAAATTAATACATTTTAAATAATTGTGGAAAGTTCATGATTGACTGTGCCTGAGAAGAGGTCATTTCAGGTAGTGGATGCCACCCTGGGAAAAGCCCACTGCCTTCCTGTTGCCAGATGGTATGGTGCAGGGAACATCATGAACAAAGGCATCCTTTGATATTGTAGATCTCTCACATTACCTAATTCTAAGTTGTTTAGGGCTCTTTATGTCAATAATAATAATATGGTGAACCTAGTAAACTGGAGCTAGATCTGTTCTTTCACTACAGATGTTGTATGAGCATGTTGTCGCACTCCCCTCAATAACCTTAATGCAGCATTTTACACTAGTTACAGTTTCCAAACTAGCCATAACAACAGCTCCACATAGGAAGCACTATACTAGACCAATGCACTGACCTTTAGTGAAGACAGAAGAAATATAGAAACAGAGTGAGTCAGAAAGGGCCACCCAGGCCATCTAATTTGACCCCCGGCTCCAGCCAGCTCTGCTCATGACATGCCTACTATGTGCATGTCCAGCCTATCCTTAAACACCCTCACCAGTGGGACTTCAACCACCTTCTGTGAAAGTCCATTCCATGCCCTAAGGGTCCTAAACATAAGGAAGTACTTCCTGGCATCCACCTTGAATCTTGGTTCCCTGAGCTTTGCTGCATTTGAAAGCATCCTGCCTTCCACCACAGGGGAGAAATGGTCACAACCTACCTCTGCGTGACACCCCCTCACATACCTGTATGTTGCTAACAGGTCCCCTCAAGGCTGAAAAGAGCCAGAGAAAGCACCAATTGTTACAGCAGCTCCCCACACATAGGTCCCTCACAAAGGTTGCATGAACAATGGAGCAAGAAGACTCCACAGTGGTGGTGACCTGCAACATCTGTGCAATGTTTGTTTTCTTACCTGAGAGCAACAAGGCCTACACATGCAACAAGTGCAAGCTAGTAGCCCTGTTAGAAGAAAAGGTGAGAGCACTTGATCAGCAATGTAAAAATATGTTCATCATGATGACTAAGAAAATTGTCAAGCATGCTGTCTCCCCAGCACCAGGTTTAAAGATATAACCAATAAGTTCATGTAACTCATACAGCCCAGGAACAAATACCCCTTCCTTCCCATCTGTGTGGGACTAATGACAATGCCAGGAGAAACTTTGATGAAATAACAGCCTTTAAAACTTTAGGGAGGAAAATCAAAAACACCAGGGACCAGATAGTCTTCTCAATTATACCAGTATGTGAAAGAGGAACTGATAGGGAAAGAAAAATCCTTCAGGTGAATGACTGGCTATGATAGTGGTGCCATAAAAATAGGTTTGGATTCTTGGACCACAAGGTAAAGTTCCTAGAAGATGAACTATTAGCAAATGATGGGTTACACTTCACAAAGAATGGAAAGCATGGCCAATTCATGAAAAGGTTAATCAAATGGTCTTTAAACTAAGATATAGAGGGGAGGGACATGGGCAGCATGACATACCATCATCTGACAAAGACATATATTTCACCAGAGAAAAAACCTCAAGCAGGGCCTAATATCAGTCTCCCAAAAAATGTAGGAAGAAAATGAGGGCACAACAGAAATGAACTTGGATGTCCATACACCAATGTTCCGAGTATGGGGAAACTAACAACATTGATATATTATTTCTATTTATGTTGTCTCCCTTCTCCCGGGTTATCCCAAGTATTCTCTTATCTCTTTCTTCTGTGATGCAAGACATGAGCATAGTATGACTGAAACTGGTATTTCTGTAGTATATACACATGCACACACATGATAGCGATCTAGAAGTCCTGAAGAATATTAGGCAGTTCCAGCAATGAGAAGCTATGTGTCTGTAATCTTCATTAGGGTTTGTAATTGTATTATGGATGTCAGTACCCCCAAAAATATTTTCCATCCTTTTAAGTAACCTACTATAAAACAATGCTACTTCCAATCAGCAATTAGTGAGCATTTAGTACTGCTGACTAAACGCTGCCAGTGATGGGTTGTCATGTTTTATGAACCCAGAATGATTTCCCCAGGGTGGCTTGTTTGTGGGTAACAAGATACCCCAATAACCCATGGGTTGTCATAGGGGTTGTTATACCACCAATGAGCTGTGTCATTGAAACCTTGCCAAACAAACCCTTCTTGAGTATGGGGAATTACCTACTGAGGATTCGATCCAATCACTTCCATGGCGGATGTTTGTAACTCTCCAAACATGGAGGCTTATAAGCATCCAATGCAATGTGTGAGGTGAAGTGATGGTGGCCTTCCGTACAGGCCAACGATCAGGCAGGAGCACTGTGCAAGGTTGCCCCCATCGTTGCTGTTCCTTCCTTGCCAGTACATGCTGTCCAATGTCATAGAATCATAGAATAGTAGAGTTAGAAAAGGCCAGAAGACCATCTGGTCGAGCCCCCTGCTATTGCTGAATATTAAGTTATACCATCCCATTCAGATGGCTGTCCTAATGTTTTTTGAATGTCTCCAGCAAGGGAGAGCCCACAGCTTTCCCAGGTAATAGCTTCCATTGTCATACTGCTCTGACAGCGAGGAAATTCTTCCTGGTGTCTTGTCTTATTCTGCTTTCTTTTAACTTAGATCTGTTATTCCATGTCCTGCTCTCTGGAATGGACAAGAAGAGATCTTGTCCTTCCTCTTTGTGTGTCAATAGGCTACATTAACATTGGTAATTGTTTAGTTGTATCATTGAACTTTGCTCCAGGGATACAGCACACCTGATGTTTCCAAGGTCTTCCTGGTGTGTTTTTCCATCTCATGCAACACAGAATCGCCCACAACTAGCACTCTTCCCCTTTTGGTGTTGGTTCTTTTTCCTTACTTGATTGACTTTATCTCTTTTTCAGAGGTACTCAGTGTGCTGTTTACTTCTTTCACAGTAGGTTTCTCGCTCATCTCTTCCTCAAGTAACTTAAAGAGGTTCAAGAGTTCCACTGCTTGCACTGGTGCAGAGTGTCTTCCAGTTCTTCTGCCTTGTCACCCTTTTCCAGGGAGTTTCCTCATTTTCCCTTCTTTCAGGGTTCTATTCGGCTGCCTCACCTTGCTGATGCCCTTCTTGCTTCTGTTCTACTCTTAGCTGTTGCAGCTCCACCACTCTGTCTAAAATATCTTCATTTTCTTTTATTATCTGGAAGGCAGACACTTGCTGCTTAAGTGCTCTCACCTTTTCTTCGAACAGGGCAACTAGCTTGCACATGTTGCCCTCAGGTAAGGAAACAAATATTGCACAGGTGTTGCAGGCCACCACCACTGTGAAATCTTCCTGGTCTATTGTTCATGTGACCTTTGTGATTGGGGAGCTGTTGTGACAACTCATGCTATCTCCTGTCTTCACTAAAGGTTAATAACACAGTTCTTGTAGTAAATGGGAGGGAGTTCCAAGGAGGAAGACAAGTGTTTGTGTGTGTGGGGTGGGGTGGACTAAGGGGAAAGAACTAGGGGAACAGAAAGAAGAAAAAAGGAGTGGGGAAGGTTAGGGACCTCCCCTGCTGAACTCTGCCACCAAACTCCTGATTGCTCTTGATTTACTCACTCCCTGGGAGCTTGGCTACTTGTATCCCAGACTCTAGACCAGCTGGGGCAGCTTGCTCTGCTCTGCTAGGAGTCAGGAACCAGAATGAATCAACCCACCCACACAACTGCTGCTATCTGATCAGGTCACTCCCCTTTAGTTAATAAGTTAATCAGCTAATCAGAAACTTCCATTCAGTTGCCTCTTCCAGAGCATATGGCCTCTTAGAAAACAAAAGAGACTGATCTGCTCTGTTCTACTCTGCAAGGAATCAGAATGAATCAGCCCACCTACATAGCTGCTGCTGTCTGATCAGGCCACCCTCCTTCAGTTAATCAGTCAATCAGGCACTCCCTTTCAGTTGTATCTCAAGCTTCTGTCTTCTCTTCCATTACAACTCCACCACCAAACTCCTGTTTGCTCTCCCTGTTTACTTTCTCTGGGTGCTTGCTCCCTGGGAGCTTGACTGCTTGTATCCCAGAGGCCCTAGACCATCTGGGGCAGCTTCCTCTGATCTCTTCAATTAGGAGTCAGGAACCAGAATCCACCTGCCCTGTCACCATGATGCTCTGCCATGACCCACCCCCACCACACCCTGCCTGCCTCACTTAAGTGCTCCACTTTGCCACCTCACTGTGATGCCCTACCATCCCCCACATCACTGTCTTGCTGTGACGCCCTGCCTCACCATGATGACTCACCATGCCCTGCCTTGCTGCCTCACCACATTGCCCTGCTGAGTGGTAGGGCATCACGGCACAGTGGTGAGGAGAGGGGAACTGCAGTGAGGTGAGGCAGCAAGGAGGCATGCTGGGGAATCTCAGTGGGGGGAGCGTCACCATGCGGTGACAAGGCTTGGTGGGACATCATGGCAGCCAGGCAGCTGGGTATAGGCCAACTCATGTTGGCAGGGAAGAAAAGGAGTGGCTGCAGCAGCAGTGACTGTGGAGACAACTTTCAGTGGCATTCCTGCCTGGCCTCTGCCCTGTGCTGGAGCAGTGCCCAGTAAGCATACTGGCCTTGCACTATACAGGGAAATCCTACACATGGGGGGGAGGGGTGTAGTGTTGAGCACAGGTGTAGCAAGGGGAGCGAGGTATGGGTGGGCATGTGTGCTATTGCATGGGCACAAAGTGTAGCAACAGCAATGAGTGCTAATCTGTCATTTTTGCAGAGCTGCAATCCTGCTGTAATGGATAGATGGTGGCTTTGTGGAGCAGCAGAGAAAAAAACCCAGGAGCAAATGCCTGAGGCCATGCCCAGGGGAGTGTGTGGGCGAATGGGGTGAGGCAGATGGGGCAGGCAGGAGCGGTGCATGCTGGGATTGATTCCCAGCCATGGGAGCTGATGGGATACGTGCCACCATTTGGAGGGGCAGGGAAGCTACTCTTGAGTGGTTACTATGAACATGTGTGTGTGTGAACACAGGACAGAAGGTGAGATGCCATGCCATGCGGTAATTGCACAGTGTGGTTTATAGTTACATGTGAACAACACCATGGTGACAACTGTATTTCAAAAAACATTATATAATAATGAAATGTACAAGGTAATGCATGACTATTTAATAATCAGAACCTACAGGGGCAAGCAATGGAGGTGATGAAGCAAGCAGCTTCATACAGTGGAGGTGATTATTTTTCTCACTCCAAAGGCTGAACATACCCATTCTAGACTGGTGGCTAGCACAGTTACAGGACTAGCTCTGATTTTAATTCTGCACAATCCAGTCCATTTCAGTTCCACTTTATATTTTGCACTAGATTTACTTCATTTTGTTTTACTATGTTTCATTCTTCCTCTGTCACTTTCGCTTGTGACAGTGCCCATGAAGTAGTTTGATTTGCAATCAATGCATCAATGTTAATTTGCTCCTGTTTCACTGCAGAACCTGTACCAATTGGATTTGAGACACCTTAGTGGGTAAGGTGGGTAATGAAGTCAAGGTAAACATCAACACGGAACAGAAGTTATCTGAAACACTTTTTTTTTAAAATGGCAGAATGTTAACGGTGATATGCTAGTGCAAATGAAGTTGTGCTTGGACAAATTGAAGGCTTGATGAACGTACAAGATGAAACTAGAACTAAAGTTATGCTTCCACAAGCAAGGCTGCACATCTGTAATACACAAGTGCTTGTGCAATGGAAAGATTCTGTTCACTTCTGGAATAATGTGTTGGATATTGCTCATAGAAAATTAGCATGGTGTTTATTTGAACATAATTTGGAAGCTTAGAATTATAGAATAGTACAGTTGGAAGGGGCAATGAAGGCCATTGAGTCCAACCCCCTGCTGTAGCAGGACACCACATTATACCATCCCACTCAGATGGCTGTCCAGTTTTGCCTTGAATGTCTCTAGTGTGGGAGAGCCCACCACCTTTCTAGGCAGCTGGTTCCACTGTCGTATTGCCCTGACAGTGAGGAAGCTTTTCCTGATGTCCAGTCTGAAACTGGGTTGTCACAACTTGAATTGATTATTCCATGTCCTACACTCTGGTATTAGCAAGAAGAGCTCTTGACCTTCTTTGTGACAGCCTTTGAGGTACTTACAGAGGGATATCCTGTCCCCACTCAGTCTTCTCTTCTCAAGGCTAAGCATGCCCAGTTCTCCCAGTCTCTTCTCATAGGGCAGTATTTCCAAACCCTGGATCATTTTTGTTGCCCTCTGCTGGACCCTTTCTAATTTACCTGCATCTTTCTTAAATCTTGGTGCCCAGAACAGGACACAGTATTCCAGATGAGGTCTGACTAGTGAGGAGTATAGAAGAACTACTACTTCTCATGATTTGGAAGTAATACTTCTTTTAATGCATCCCAAAATAGCATTTTCCCTTTTGATGGCTGCATCACATTGTTGGCTCATGTTTAGTGTATTGTCCACAATTACTCCGAGACCTTTTTCTTTTTCAGTTCAGTTGAGCCCCATTTTCCCCATCTTGTATCAATGCCTTTGGTTTCTCTTTCCTAGGTGGAGGACTTTGCACTTGTCCTTACTGAATCTCATACTGTTGCTTTCAGCCCAGTGTTCAAGTTTAACAAGATCACCCTGGATCTTCATTCTGTATTCTAGGGTGTTTGCTGTGCCACCCAGTTTTGTAACATCTGGAAATTTGATTCTCTTTCCTTGTATTTCCTCATCTCAATCATTAAGAAAGATGTTGAAGAGCACTGGACCCAGGACTGAACCCTGTGGCACCCCACTAGTTACCTCCATCCAATTTGAGAAGGTGCCATTGATGAGCACCTTTGTGTCCTACTTAGCAGCCAATTTTGGATTCACCTAATCGTTTTTCCATCTAGTCCAGTTTTTGCTAATTTAAATGTCATGTGGCACTATGTGGAAAGCTTTGCTAATGTCTAGGTAGATTATGTCCACAGTGTTCCCCAAAAAACAATATTCAATTAATTTGACAGGATTTATCTTTGATAAATCCATGCTTCTATTAAGCACTGCATTTTCTTCAAGATGCTTGCAGATGGATTTTTTAAAATAATTTGCTCCAGAATTTTTCCAGGGATTGATGTCAGGCTAACTAGTCTGTAGTTCCCAGGTTCATCTTTTTTTCCCCTTTTTTGAAGATAGGGACAACGTTAACCCTTCTCCAATAGTCTGGCACTTCTCCTATTTTCCAAGATGTGTCAAAGATAATAGCCAGTGGTTCTGAGAGTTCCTCCACTAGCTCTTTCATGACTCTGGAATGGAGTTCATCGGGCCCTGGAGATTTGAATGTGTTATTCCACCTAGGCATTCCATGACCATTCGTTTGTCAATCTTGGGCTGCCATCTCTCACTTCCAGCTTGTACTTCCCCTTGGTTGTAGATTTTCTTTTGGAGGAAGACTGGGTTGAAGTAGGAATTGAGTGCCTTTTCCTTGTCTGTTATCACTCTGCCATCTACTTTAAGTAGCTGGACACCCCTCTCTTTCTCGTCTTTTGTTCTGGATGTACCTGAAGAAGTGTTTCTTGTTGTTCTTAGCATCCCTTGCTATTCTCAGTTCATTTCCTGCTTTAGCCTTCCTGATGCTCTTCCTGCAATTCCACCCCTCTTGGACTCATTTCCCCTTAAGGGTGTGTTCCCATGGCACTTCATTTATCATTTTTCTGAGTTTGTTCAAGTTGGCTGGCATAAAGTTGGCAGAATTTGTCTTCCAGCATATATCAAGGAAATTGAAGTCCCCCATGATGACTACATCATTCTTCTTGGAAATGCTGGCAAGTTGCTTTTCGAAGGTTGCATCTTTGTCCTCTTTTTGACTGGGTAGATGGTAATATATGCCAGCTTCTTTGTGATTACATCATTCTCAGAGAAAAGAATGTGTCATAAATGTAAGGTTAACTAAAATAATTTCATTTGACAAAGCTGACACTACAAAGATAGTGACCAAGGCAGCAAGTTGAACTCCTGGCATTGTTGTTTGGATACTGTGTCTTCTCATCATCTTCCTGCACTCTACTAGCTCATCAAACCTAAACTAAACCATGCCACATTTTCTGACATGCTCCTGTGAAATGTTTGAATGCTAAATCTTTACACAGTTCCTGTGTGCATGTAAAGATCTAAACTTGGCATCTCTCAAGCAAAATGGAGAATCTAGAGCAAAAACAACCAAAATCTAAAGATGAAAATTAAGTGGTCTAATTTAAAAAGTTTCCAGAATCTACAAGACTAATGCTGCTTTCATCAATTAAAGCATTGTATCAAGTCATCTACACCATCTATGCTTCTTCTGAACATAATTCTTCTGAATTTTTGCCATTGTTATGGCTTCCCAAACCAGCAGGCATCAAGTCAAGACATTCTCAGAACCCCTCATTGTTGCAGGTACACAATGCAAGCTTGGCAGCAAGATATTTCTTCCTAATTGGTGCCTGGAAATTAATCAGCACTTGTCTCCTCTGCTTGCTATCAGTAACTGCAAGGTGCTGAGCTTGCTGTAACTTTTCTATTGCTTTGTAGGGAGTAGGTTTGCAGAATGGTAAAGTCTGCTGTACTTTTCCAATGCAGACAACTTGTCAGCACTCAGTGAAAGGGATTATAATACCATAATATTAATTAGGATCAAATCACAAAACCTAGCTACTCTTGCCTATGATCAGGGCCCCTTTTTCATACTACATTTTTAATCTTTATTATTTTATTAATTGGACATACATAAAACAATACAATTAATATAATGATGATGATGCACTCGTAATAAACATAATTAAGCAATACAAATCTTTTGCCATTTATAGGGCCCTGGAATATGTCTAAGGTCTTTTTGGATAAAAGTCTGGAGACTTTTAAGGGGTGTTCTTGTGAGTCTCCTGCAACACTGTAATTCAACTATTCTAGACCAAATTAGTCATCTTTACTTTGTGCAAACTCTTCAGTCTTCTGTTAACAAAATTATTTAACCCGTTCAGTAACACACCTATACTTCTGAAACTTTTCTGGTTTCTTAGTTAGGGTAATCTTTTACCTATTTTTAATTTTCTCAACATTGATTAAAAAAAAGAAGATGGAGGATAAGTATGTTCTCTCAAAATATCAAGGGTGCTTTTCCATATACAAAAAGCATCTATCATTATGAAATTTGCCAGACTTGGTTCCTCTATAGCAGGGGTCCTCAAACTTTTTAAACAGGGGGCCAGTTCACTTTCCCTCAGACTGTTGGGTGGCCGGACTATAGTTTGAAAAAAAATGAACAAATTCCTAAGCACACTGCACATTAAAATTAATTAAAATTAAAATTTATTATACATTTATTAAATTTTAAAAAATAATAAAAAATGTTTGCTCTGCTCCCTCAGGCTGCAGTGGAAGTCCAAGATGAGGTGGGGAAAAGCATGTTCATATTCAAGGAACATAGCTACAACACAACCAAGGCACTAAGTATAGTATTTTGCATAATGCAGCTGATGACTGCAACAGGCATTTACAAAGAACGAAGCAAAGATACTAAGGATAAATATTGTTAATGCCACTCTTAGTATTTGAAGCAAGTCAGCCCAGAACAATTCCCACAACACACAATGACTGTATTTGGATGCAGAGCTAATGACTACCATAGTTTAGTGCAACCTTGCCAAAACTGGTACTGTCCAGATGAGTTGGACTACAACTTCCATTGGCCATGCTGGTTGGGCATGGAAATAATAGTCCTTGCCACCGCCCCATTTCTGAGGAAGTGGGAGGCTGGAGAGGCGAACACGCGGTGGCTCCCCCGGCTGGGAAAGGGCCACAAGGAGAAAGGTAAGGGCTGCTTTCTGAGGCGAGGCGGGGGGGGGCAAGGGACAGCACCACAGCTGGCCAAACGGGGCAACTCCTGCCTCTCCTGCCATGGGGGGAAGCATGGGAGCTGCTCGATGGTGGCGACCTGCTCAGAGAAGGCCGCAGTGGAGCCACGGCCCTGCTTTGCCTCAGCCTGTCTGCCTCCAGGCTCGGCAAGGTGGCTGCAGCTTGGCCCCCAGCCTGGGGATGTGGCTCACATAATTAAGAATAGATTTTAAAAGTTATATTTTTCTTACCTTCAATCCTTTTTAGTGTCTTTGTCTCTCTCTCTCTTCTACCTTCCTCTCTTCTGTTTCCCGCTCCATATTCCTGCTCTGTATTCAGAGCCAACACATGCGTGCAATGGGGGGTGGGGAGGGAGAGAGCCAGCATATGCGCAGTTGAACGGAGCTGTTACAATTTGACACATGCACTGGCTCTCTGCTCAGTTTCAGAGAACGCCTGTGCCAGCTCAGAGCTTTCGGACTCGCTTAGTGATCGTTTTCTCCAAACGAGTCCAAAAGCTCTGAGGTGGGCCAGGTAAATGACCATGGTAGGCCATATCTGGCCCACGGGCTGTAGTCTGAGGACACATGCCCTATAGGGACCAATTTCCCTGAAACTTTCATTCAATTCTGTGAAGAAGGAAAAGGACTATTGGTAGTACTCTTTACAACATTGGAACAACAGTAAATTCTGTGCTTGCATTAAAGTGGATAGATTCTGAATCTGAACAAGCTGAAGCAGGCCATTATCCGAGGTTCAGAGTCAAGGTACAAGTAAAATGGGATTAGTGCACACTTCTAATGTGCAGTGTGTGTGAAATACTATGGATTTATAAAGTTCATGGATGTTTAAAATGCTAGAAAAATGAAGACCTACAGTGACCAAATAATTTATATGTATATATTTTATTAAAATTTTTAAACTAAGACTAAAAAAAAGAAACATCAAACATCACAAACATTAACATTGGATTCACTGGGTCAATCTCCTACTACATATTTTTTAACATTCTAATATCAAATTCCAGTTAGTTTATCATAGTTTGAAAAACATCTCTAAATTTACGCCAAGTCCCATTTCTCCAGCCAATAATAAAAAGAGTCCCAAATTCGATAGAAATCAGTATCCTCTTTCTCCTTCAACAATAAAGTTAGTCTATCCATTTCTGCACAGTCCAAGATCTTTCTTAGAATCAATCCATTGGTGGGCAGCTCCTCACTTTTCCAATACTGGGCAAATGCAATCCTTGCCACTGTAATTAGATGCAACATCAAATAGATTTCCTGTCTGTCAACATCTTCCGTTATAATGCCTAACAAGAAAACTTCGGGTTTAAAAGCAAAGGGTTTTTGTAATATTTCCTCCATCCATCTATGTATTTTAATCCAGTACTTTTTTGCGTTGTCACAAGTCCACCGATAAAAAGTACCCACTTTATGTTTACATTTCCAACATCTATTTGACATATTTGGAAATATCTTAGCTAGTTGACTTAGTGACAAATACCATCTATAGAACATTTTATATAAGTTTTCTTTATACGAAGTTGCTAAAGTTACTTTAATGTTTCTTTCCCATAGTTTTTGCCACTTTTCTAGTTCAACATTAAATCCAAAGTTTTGTGCCCATATTATCATAGTTTCCTTAACCTGTTCTCCTTCCATTTTCCTGTCAAGTAAAAAACCATATAGCCTTTTAATAATTTTCTCATCTGTTTTAAGCATCACTTGATCAAATTCTGTTAGGTCTCTATAGAACCCCCATGTTTTACAATCCTTAGCATATCTTGATTGCATCTGCACCTTATACCACCAGGAAATATTAAGTCCCTGTTCTTGTATTTCTTGCTCCAGTGTCAGGCCACCATTCTTATCCAGGATATCGCCATATTTTATGATCTTTTCAAAGTTCAATACATTTGGATATACAAAAGCTTCCATAGGTGAAAGCCATCTTGGTAAATTATACAGTTTTAGCTTTAATTTTTCCCACACTGACATTAAAGATTTTCTAATAAAATGACTCAGGAAGGACCCAGGTGACTTAGCTTTTTCATACTACATATAAGCATGCCATCCCATCTGCAAGTCATGACCTTCAAGATACAAAATTTTCTTATTTCGCAACGTTACCCATTCTTTTAACCAAGTTAAAACAGATGCTTGATAATACAACATCCAATCAGGAAGGCCAAAACCTCCATTTCTTTTAGCTTCCTGAAGCATTTTTAATTTAATCCATGGGGGTTTTTTTATCCAGATAAACCTCGAGATATGAAAGTTTAAGTCATCCAAGAATTTTTAATCAATTTTTATGGGAATCATTTGAAACAAAAACAAAAGTTTAGGTAATATATTCATTTTGACAAGAGCTAGTCTTCCCATCAAAGATAATTGTAAATTGCCCCATTTTTCCAAAAAGCCTTTAATATCCTTCAATAATGTATCATAATTGTCTTCTTTCAAGGTCGTACATTTAGCTGTAAGATAGATTCCCAAGTATTTAACCTTTTTAACAATCTGCAAGTCTACTTGTTCCTGGAGTCTTTCTTTTTGTTCTCGCGTAAGGTTTTTAACTAACAATTTCATTTTTTCTCTATTTATTTTCATTCCCGTAACTTCACCATATTCTTCAATCCATTGTAGAAGTTTGGGCATTGTTGAAAAAGGTTCCTCCATTATAAAAACCAGATCATCCGCAAATGCTTGCAATTTATAACTTTCATCCCTAATTCTAGTTCCTTTGATGTCCTCATCATCCCTAACACATCTATTCAGTACCTCTAAAGTCATAATGAACAAGAGGGGTGACAGAAGACATCCTTGTCTTGTGCCCTTTTGAATCTCTATAGGGTTTGAAAGTTCTCCATTAATTAAGATCCTGGCTGATTGCTTTTGATAAATACTTGATATCGCATTCATAAGTCTTTCACCAAACTCCATTTGAATCATCTGTTGTTTCATAAACTGACAATTAACATTATCAAAGGCTTTTTGGGCGTCTAAAAACAATAAGGCCATTGGTTTTTCAGTATGTATCTCATAATATTCTAAAATATCCAAGATAGTTCTCAGGTTATTCTTCATTTGTCTTTTTGGCAAAAAGCCATTCTGGTCTGGATGGATAAAGTCTACTAATAACTTCTTTAATCTTTCTGCGAGTATGGAAGCAAAAATTTTGTAATCCACGTTTAATAGTGATATAGGTCGGTAATTTTGAATCTGTGCTACATCCATATTTTCTTTCGGTATTAATGTGATATTTGCCTTGGTCCAAGTAGTTGGTATCTTAGCATTTAACAATGCTTCATTACATATGTCTTTTAAGAGTGTAGCAAAAATTGTTTCGAAAGATTTGTAAAACTCGGCTGGTAGTCCATCCGGGCCAAGAGTTTTGTCATTCTTTTGTTGCTTGATTGCTTCTATTACTTCCATGATCGTGACTTCTTGATTTAATAATTTTTGATATTTCTCTGGTAGTTTTGGTAACTTTCCCTTTTGAATATATTCTTTAACTTTCTCGATTGAAATCTCCTCCTTCTGATAAAGCTTTGTAAAAAAGTCTTTCACTATTTTCTTGATTTGTGCACCCTGTGAATGTAGCTGTCCTTCTCTGTCTTTCAGTTTCACAATCTCTTCTCTTTTTCTTTCTTAACTTTATGTGCTAACCATCTCCCTGGTTTATTAGCATTTTTGAAGAAATTCTGTTTGGTCAATTTCATTTGTTTAGTAAGCTCATTTGTATCCAAAGGGTTTAACTTATGCCTTAAAATATCCAGCTGAGACTTAAGACTTTGTTTTGATGGGTCCTCCTGCAGTATTTGTTCCAATTTCATCAATTCCTCTACTATCAGAGCTCGCTCTTGTTTTTTCTTTTTATTTATTTGTGCTGAGTATATTATTATCACTCCTCTAACATAGGCTTTGGCTGTATCCCAGACATTCTGTAAAGAAGTTTCTTCTGGTTTATTTATTTGAAAAAATACTTGCATTTCCTTATTCATCTTTTCTGTGAATTTTTTATCTTTTTTCAATGCTTTATCTAGGCTCCATCTGGGCACCCTTACAGTTCCTTTTAGTGATAAGAATACCGGGTTGTGATCTGCCCAGACATTTGCCTCTATTTCAGCTTCTATCAGATCTGGTACTAAGTCTGGAGTTATCCAAACCATATCAATTCTAGACCACGACCTATGTCTATTTGAGTAAAAAGAATATTTGGCAGAAGATGGATTTTTGTGCCTCCAAGCGTCTGTCAGTCTAAATTCCTCAATCATGTTAGAGCAGGACTTTGGGAGTATCCTCCTACCCTTTTTCCTTTACTAACATTCTTATAATCCATTTGTTTATCCACAATCACGTTAAAATCTCCCATTAGACACATCGTCTGGAAATCCACTTGTAGAAGTAACATGTGATTTTTGGTAAAAAGTCTACTGGTGATCATTTGGCGCATATATTGCCACTGAAAGTACTTTTTTCCGTTTAATTGTAATTCCAACCATCAGAATTCTACCTTCCTCATCAGCAAGAATAAATTTAGGTTCCAGTTTTTCCTTAGCATAGAGTGCTAGACCTCTTTCTTTTGAGAAGCAGAAGATACAAACAATTTTCCCAGTTTTAAACATTCCAAAAGTTTAACACTTTGCTTCTTAATATGTGTTCCTTGTAAACAAATTATATGTAATTTTCGTTTTTGAAGTTGGGCGAAAACCCTTCTTCTCTTAGCGGGTCCATTCAGTCCATTAACATTTAAGGAGAGGAGCTCAATTCTCCCTTCTCTTTTTGTAGCCATATTTAAGAAAAATTATATAAATATATATGTATATATGTACATATACATATCTACTTATTTTTTGCCTTTACAGCTCTACCCTTTCTCTTCTTCTTTGGGTCCAAAATTTGTGCTTCTTGCTGTGCATCGAGATTTGTTACTTCTCCTTCTTCCGAATGATACTCTGTTACTTCCATTGCTTCAGTACTTTTTCCTTCTTCTTTTGCAATGCCGGGTTCTTCCTCTTCAAGAATCGATCTAAATTTTTCATAGAATTCTTGGGCTTTGAGAATTGAGTCTAATCTATATCTTACAGAGTTCCAAGTGAAAAATATTCCTTCTGGTATTAACCACTTGAAAGTAATCTCTTTCTTCATCAATTTCGTGGTAAGAAATAAGTATTTCTTTCTCCCATCTCTAACTCTTCATGGTATTTGTTTCAGAACCTTCACTTCTTGATGATCATCTCTCTTTAATGATTTCTCATGTGTAGCCCTCAAAACATTGTCTCTTACAAACCTTAGAGAAAATTTGACATGAACTTCTCTCAGGAGTTTGTTTCTTCTAGTATAGCTTGAATTGACCCTATATATCAGGTCGATCCCCAATTCCATGGCTTCATTATCTACACCTAAGAGGTCTGCCAGCATATTGGTCATCAATTCCCGCAAGTTCTCTAATATATTCTGAAATCTTAAGTAATAAGATGCTTTTTCCATCTCTAATACAGTCACAGCATCCCATGTTGACTTACATGTTTGTTTGATTAACTGTGTTTCTTTATCCACCATTTCTAGCTTTTCCTGTGTTTGCTGTAATTTTTGTGTATTCTGTTTAGCTTTGAACTGAACATCAGAAAGCTGAGTTGTTATCTCCTTAATAGAGTTATCCAATTTATCCCATCGCTCTTTCTTTTCATTTGACATACTCTCCAGCCGTGTTAGCATCACTTCTTAAGAAGCTTGCATCCATTCTTGGGATGCTTGCAAAACTGTTAAGGCCGTCTGTATCACCAAAGTCGTCGTTTGCAATTCCTTTAAGCTTTTTGCCATCTCTTCTATCTTAGGTTGGTGAGTAGGGCTCTGAGTCGCTGAACAGGGAGCTGAGGAAGAGGTCTGTGTTTTCCTCATGATGAAGGTTATTCACCAAAAAGGAGAAAAAAAATAGAAAAGAGAGGTGAAGTTGAAAGGAAGAAGAACTAAAGAAAAAAAGGGGGAGAAAAGGAAAAAAAAAAGAGCTTGCAGTAATTCCAATATTCACTGGGTGTCAGCAGAAAATTGTTGGGGGGGGGAGGGAAAGCTTGCAATAATTCAAATGTCCACCAAGTGTCAGCAGATCACAGTCTTCTCTAATTAGCCTGTCAGAAATTTATTTTGGCAGTCATCCAATTTTCTTTCTTTCTTTTCTTTTTTTTTTTTTTGGCAGAAGTCCCAGAAAGTGAATAGATGGCCAAGAACACAAAAAGTAACTTTCAACAAGTTATATTCTGGTATAGCTTAATTCCGTAATTGTTACTTTAGTTTTCGCCCTTGAGGAGGTTTAAGAGACACCATTTCAGCTTTTACACAAGCCTTAAGTCCTCTCCCCGTAATGTTAGATTGCTGCAGGGGGAGAGCTTCCTCCCTCCCTCAAAGGGACTTACTTTCTTTGTTCTCATACCAATTAGTAGCAAGTACAGTTTTTTCATAAATAGCCTTCTAAGAAAGGAAAGCAATGCTCACCCAAGGATGATCATAAAATAGAGAAAAACACTACATAATACAAAAGTTTCTTGGCAGATATCCAGATAGCCTTGGCAGGAGTCCAGTATAGAGAAAGATTTTCTATCAATCAATTCCACCTTAATTGCTTATTTTTTTTTATTTTTTTTGCCCTGGAGAGATTAGAAAAAGAAAGCCTTTTCTTTACTTACAAACAGCCCTGTGTCTCTCCATCTCAGTTGCCGCTTGCAGTTCTGTGAAAGGAGGGCTTCCCTTGTTTTTTTCCTTATATCAATTAGCAAATAAAAAACAGCGTTCCCACGGGTAATAATGTAAAAAAAAAAAAAAAAACAGAAAATAAATGTGTCCCAGTAAATCCAACGACAAATTCCTAAACTAATCTTCTGGTATGTCGGAGACCAATGGGAGGCTAATCTCCTCCCTGTGTTGTCCAGCTGAAAATGCCTGATTCTCCCCCAGTAGGCATGGAATTGCTGTTCCACATCACCTGGGAGATTTCCAGCACTTATCTTCCACCCCGACAGGGCTTAGATTGGGCTCACGGCCCACCACTGGACATTTACCAGCGTGATAACAACGGAGGGTTGTTAATCACATCTGCCTTGTCTCGACACCATTACTGGAAGTCCCTAGTGACCAAATAATTAAGCAGGGAGTTAGGCCTGGTCTGCATCTTGCACTTCACATATTGATGAGATAATCACTGTAAACTGCTACCGTATTTCCCCGAAAATAAAGCCTAAATGGAAAATAAGCCCTAGCATGACTTTTCAGGATGCTCGTAATATAAGCCCTAGCCCAAAAATAAGCCCCAGTTAAGATCGTCAGCCAAATGCATTTGCTATGTCCATTGCAACACATGATGGACATGTTGAATTATAAAATAATAATAATATATAATTAAATATAAATAAAAATATTATTGACATTAATACTTAAAATAAATTATAATATAAATTATAATTAAGTTCACTGGTACCTTGGCTCACGAACTTAATCCATTCCAGGCCTCTGGTTGTGACCCAAATTGGTTGTGACCCAAATCAAATTTCCCCATAAGGTTAAATGTAAATAAGGTCAATCCATTCTGACCCCTACACACATGGTCGCGAGCCAATTTTGGTCACGGGCCAAGTCAAATTTCTTCATAAGTTTCAATGTAAATAAGGTTAATTCATTCTGTAACCTTTTTTTATCACACAAATATGAAACAAAGTGACAAAGAGCAACAAAGTAACAAAGTACTGTACAGTACAGTAGAGAGCACTAATCTAGGTAGGGGGAAGGTGATTGTTTGGAAGGAGAGTCCAAACGATAATCGTGCAATAATAATCATGCTGGGGGGTGGGGAGATGGCCGCAATCGTGCTTGTGCAGGGATGACAGGCGCGATCGCGACCATCTCCCCCTCCCCCCAAGTACGACCACAATCATACCCGTCTTCCCTGCATCAGCGCAACTGCAATCACAGCCATCTTCCCCACCCCCTCCCAGGCACAATCGTGCAGGGAAGATGGGCGTGATTGCAGTCGCACTCATGCAGGAAAGACAGGTGGGATCACAATCATCATCCAATGCGGAGTTCATGACCTGAGGCAAAATGTTGCCAAAATTTCTGTTTGTGACCTGATTTGGTCGTGAGCTGAGGCGTTCGTGAGCCGAGGTACCACTGTATTTGTAAATACCCAAGTGGGCACCTTTGGCCGAGAGGTAAACACCTATGTAAACAGATGAACTCAAGACTTACTGCTGAATGACCAATTGGAGTACAGTCACAACACACAAACAACGTGCGCACTTGATAACAAATGGACATGTTTCATAATTCAATATGTTGTGTGTGGTAACAGACATACTTAATGCACTTGCGTGTTGCCACTCCTGTTTCATAAATCTTCAATTAGCACTTGATTTAATGGTAGATTTAAAGGGAATAATATTTTGACCCCAAGATGAGTCCAAAAAGAAAGCTATTTGTGGAGTACAAGAAAGGAATCGTGGAGGGCTCTTGGGGCAAGAATCTTACAGCTTTTGTGAGAAAAAATAAGACATCACCAGAAAATAAGCCCTAATGTGTCTTTTGGATCAAAAATTAATATAAGACCTGGTCTTATTTTCAGGGAAACATGGTATATATGAAGCAATCAGATCAAAATATTTGCTCCTGTGGCTCTTTTTTAATTCTTCAGTATAAATCTGCTATTAATTTGTATTACATTTACCTGTACAATTGTGACATAAATTGACCAGGGTTTGATTTTTCTCCAAATTCAGCCAGAGAGATTCATGGCTGAATAGAGAATTCAATTCAATCTGCTATGCTCAGCAGGCTATAATTTTGCATATAGTGGTTGACTCAGGCCACCATCCAATGTGGCTGCTTATAGCACTCTGAAACTTGGAGGATTATGGGCATCCAATGGACGATGGGAGCGATGAGGAGGTAAGGATTGCCTCTGTGCTCCACTCCCCTTTTGAAACATTTAGAGGGTCAATTTCACTCTCACAAATGTCTCCCCTGACCCCTGCTTACAAAGAGGACAGGCTAATGGGATGTTCCTTCAGCTGGAATAGACTAGCGGCAGTAAACCAAAATCCTCTTTTCCGTATCACCCTCATTAAAATATTTGTTTTACAACAGTTGTCAAGACTCTTTGCTTTCCTCTTAATACTGTCCTGACTCAATGCTGCAGACTTTAAGTTCCCTTAGGGTCAAACTAGATATGACATTAAAAACATATTTGCATTTAATATAAGGATTTAAAAGCAAATAGCATCACCAGGAGGTTGATAATGATCAGGATCAAAGCAAACTCAGAGGAAAATCTTATCTCTTCTCCGATAAGGACTTCCCATTTACATTGGAAGAAAATACCCCATCGCTACCAAGAAACCATGGCAATCCACCCCCTCCCCCGCAAAAGTAATTTGATTTAAATTACACTGAATTCTCCTTGAAATCAATGGGACTGACTGCTAGGACTGACTTGTTATCAGTGGAATGTATTCATGACCAAGGGTACAGTCAAGCCTTGAATTTGGAGGGTTATGGGCATCCTATGCATGGAATGAGATATGGCAGTGGCAGCCTCTACCCCTGTCAAACCTCACATTTTATTTTATTTTATTTTATTTTATTTTATTTTATTTTATTTTATTTATTTATTAAAACATTTCTATGCCGCCCCTTGCCAAGGCCTCAGGGCGGCTTACAACATCAAATACAAAATACATTAAAACAATAACAATTAAAATATATACAGTAAAATAAAATAAGCCGCCCTGGCCAAATAAAATTCAATATTAACATTTAAAATGCTGCTTAAATAAAAAGGTCTTCGCCTGGCGCCGAAAAACAAATAATGACGGCGCCAGGCGGACCTCTCTGGGGAGCGCATTCCATAACTTAGGCGCCACTGCTGAGAAAGCCCTCCTCCGAGTAGCCACCCTCCTAATTTCCTTCACTGAGGGCTCCCAGAGGAGGGCCTCTCCTGCTGATCTCAAGGGGCGGCTGGGCATATATGGACGTAAGCGCTCCTTCAGGTAACCAGGACCCAAGCCGTTTAGGGCTTTATAGGTCATCACCAACACCTTGAATTGTGTTTATCTTAGAGGGCCATATGAAGCAATATTACAGTATGTTGTTGTTGTCACAAAGTCGTGCCCAACCAATCACAACCCTGTGGACAACATTCCTCCAGGCTCTCCTGTCCTCCACCATCCCTCAGAGTCCACTCAAGCTCACACCCACTGCCCCAGTGACTCATCTAGCCACCTCATTCTCTGCTGTCCCCTTCTTCTTTTGCCGTCAATCGTTCCCAGCATCATTATATGTGTATGGAACCATTTTTATTTATCTTTACTGCTTTGTTACTGCTAACATTATGTCAGTAATTTGAAATATTAGTGTTTTTATTATATACAGGGAATTAAGCATTTCTTTTTACATAGGAAGTTTATTTTTGGAAAAAATAAGCTGTTTGGGTTGTTTTTATTTTGCAACTGAAATGTAGCTTGGATTAGAAATTATTATTTCTTCTTAATGTTTAGTTAGAAATTTGATCAAGTACTTATGCATCCCTCTTGGGAAACAGAGATGGTATCCCCCCTCCCCCCCTCGCTCTCTCTATATATAGACTTGGCGCGCTCTGCCCAATCAAGCACAATAAGAGTCCTTTAAATTTTTCATATTTTTTTAAAGTCACCCTTAGTGCACCCCTCCACCAGGACCATGTATTTTTTTCTGTCTAGTATTTTTTCCCCTTCATTTTCAACTCTTTTCGAGATGCCCCTTTCCATCCAAAATTGCAATACATCCATTGGAAGTTTAGTACCTCCCCTTGTATTAATACATGTTCAATAAACATACCCGATATATTGTTAAAATCATTCTTCTTTACCAATCCTTTTTTTCACCTTTATCTGACACATCAGCTTGTCATTAACTGCTATATTCCAAACTTCTTTATACCATTCAATTAACAGCAGATCCCACTTCTACTTCCATTTCTTTGCTATTCTCAGTTTTGCTGCTGATACCATTTTTAATTGATTCTTTAATATTCCATTTATTTATTTAAGACTTTTCTATACCGTTCCATCACAGATGTCTCAGGACAGTTTACATTTCCAGTTATTTTCACAAAATATTAGCAACAATGCTATTTCAGGTTCCACTTCAATTTTTAGGTTCACTATTTTACTAATCTCCTTAATCATAATCCAGAATTTTTTGATGTTTTCACATTCGCATCACATATGGAAATAGGTACCCATATTTCATCCACATCTCCAGCATAAATTAGAATATTTATTATCTATATAACATAATTTAACTGGTCATATAACATTTCCACACTAATTTATAAAAGTTTTCCTTAATTCTGATTGACATACTTTTTAATATTCTCTTATCCCATATTTCCCCCCAATCATCCTTGTCTATATCCTTCCCTAAATCCATTTCCCATGAAATTTTAGAAAGATCAAATATATCTTCCCTTATGAGCTCCCTTGTTTGCATTCTGCCTTGCACCTCCCTATTCATCACAATCTTTGCAAATTTGGTAAGGTACCATTTTTGGTAAGGTACCAATCTTTGAAAATTTGGTAAAGTACCACATACCATTTTTCTGCAACCATTCTCTAATCCATTCTTCCAATTGTATAACATTAAACTAAGTTAATTTTCCTTTTCCAGATAATGCCGTTATCCTTTCCTTATTATCCATTTTCTCCATCCAATCTTTTACCCCCAAATTGTTAAATACTTTTCTTACACTATTTCTCAATTTTTTTATTGTTTTTTTTAAATTCTTTAATCTCTGCAACAGGAGTTATTTGTGAGGTGATTGGCATAAATTCTTCCCTATACTTCTCCCAAATTCATACCATTTAAAAAAAAAAAAAGGATTTTCCATCCTTTTTAAAATCTTATCATCTTGTTTAAAAAGAGTATTGAAGAAAGATCCCTCAATTTTCTGTTGTGCCATCTCTGCCCATATTATTTCATCTGGCTGCAAAATAATATTCGGTATACATCTTACTTGATTTATTCACTTCATAATATAATTTATTTGGAATACTTATTCCCCTCTCTTTTTATGATTTATACCATCTTTTCTTACTGATCCTTGCTTTCTTAGCTCCATTACAGAATTTATTAATCATATTTTGCCAATCTTCCAACTCTTTTCCTAATAGCCTAACTGGCAAAATTCCAAGTAAAAATTTTTCTTAGGAAAAATTTTCATTTTTACAAACCACTGTTCTCCCAAACCATGATAATCCTATTTTCCTAAATTGCTGCAGTTTCTTATTTATTTCAGATTTTAATATACCAAAATTATTCTTTTTTGAATATTGAGTATTTTTTTGAAATATTAATACCTAATTATTTAATATCACATATTCTGACCTGAAATTTATTTTTAATTCCCTCTCTTCCTTAATTCTTCTCTATTGCAATTAAACAGCATTATCTGATTTTTCCCAATTAACCTGTTATCTCACCAAATTCCACCAAATGCATTTTAATCTGATCCATAATTTTGAATGGGTCTTCAATTGTTAACAATGCATCATCAGCAAATAGGTTAATAATGATTTTGTTTTTAATTCCAGTACCTTCTATATTATCATCCTTTCTTATACTATTTGCCTATAGCTCTATAACTAAAGCAAACAATGTTGGTGTAAGGGAGCATCCCTGTCTAGTGCTTTGGCCTAAGGATATTCTTTCTGGTAAACCATCATTAACCATCACTGTTGCAAAATGTTCTGAGTATAATTGATCTATTACTCTTTTTGAATCATCAACCAAATCAGAATAACCAAATCAACATCTTTATTGCAGACCATTCCACACAATGATCTTTAAAAATATCTAATGATATTAAACCCACATTCAAACTTTTCATTGATATTAATTCTATTTCATTTAGTACTCTTCTGGTCAAATCCAAAATCCTTCTCCCTACCATAAAACCAGCCTGATTCCCTTTAATGTATTTATCAGTAAAGAAGAATAATAGTGAGAGGAGCAAAACTGTATTTTATTATTGGAAATAAGTTTGATTGCAAGTAAAAAGGGGCAATTGACCCTGCACCTGGCCCATGTGCAGTTGCACATGGCAGAGGCCCCTTTTATACTTTTGCTGACCAGGTAATACTAGGAGGTGTCCATTGGTTCAAAATTCCCTCTGAGTGCTGATTGCTACATTTGAATTCAGGTGGTTCCTATGCTTACCTAGAGGCTGGGCTACTTGGGAGTTGGACTGGGAATGCTGACAAGGGATTTCTCAATCCCTGGCCCCGTGGATGGCTCCAGTTTCATAGATAGCACATAGGGACATGATCAGCCCACCTGTGCTTAATGCTCCCCCCACACCCACCTTGAGTCTAAGAACCTCTTTTAGCTTCTTTCAGACTCACCTTAAGGGATATACTTGATCATGTTGCTGAGTTTCTGCATCTCTGTGAATGATATGTGGCTCTTGCTAATTGTGCTTCACACCTTATATGTTCTGATTAGTGGTGATAGCACTGCACAGGAGGTTGCAGTCAGGGATGTCAGTACAACAAAGGTTCCCTTGATAACATGTGCAAGCCAGGTGAGTTCAGGCAGCCAGGACCACAGCCAATCCCACCAACCCCTCCTTCTGAGTCTGTGGGAGCCAGATGGGTGGCACTAAGGGTCTAGTGTCCAATCTTTCCCAGTCTGCCATTGTCATCTACTTGGGCAGAAATAGAGGATGTGCTGTGTCTCCCATTGCCAATTCAACATCTTAATAGCTGTTCTCATTGGACTGTATTCCAAGCTGGGACCAGGTCTGATTCCATCCCTGTTCTGGAGGATGTTAGGTGAAGCCATTAGAAGGGCAGCTGGAGGCAGTATTCAGTAAGGGAAAGTTGCTCTTCCAGTATATGAGGGATGCAGACAGAGCTGACAACTGGTTTGATTTTAAGTTTTTCTGGAGCTGCACTATCAGGAGTGTTAAGATGTTGTGCCCCTGTCCTGGGTATTCCTCCTGTAGTTCTGCCCAACTAATTTTTATACTTGTCACTGTGACTGACAGCAAAAGGAGTATTTGCAGCTTAAGTCCCATTGTTTCAGCCTCCCCCATTAGACAATATGAGGCCCCCTCCTTTCTGAGTGTAACACGGTCAAAAATACAGAGTGTATGTTAAAGTTCACAGTCAGTCTCTGGTTCTAGGCACTTCTGGAATAGGAATTCAAGTCCTGGATCAGCTCACAGGTCCAATTCATCTGCTTCAGGGGACCTGTCTCCCTATTAAACCCCTATTAAGACTGTACTGGCATCCTCTTCAGTCTAAGGTTCTGGAGCTTTCTTAATTTGGGTATGGTGGATCCATGAAGCGATTCTGTTCACTTTCATGGCAGTGTGGGTGGTGAGTGACACTTGATGAGGCCCAGAACATGTCTCCTGGAAGGGTTCCTTGGACTACTGCTGGAGGAAGTCCCGGTCACCAGGTTCAATGTCATGGAGTGACACATCCAATTTTGGAGGCTGTCTGAGCCTGGGGGTACCTGTAAGGAGAGGTTAGAGCAGAATGCAACACAATGAGATATTTGAGTACATTTTCCCCAACTGTCATTGCATCTGAGATTCAATATGGACAGCTCCTTTGCCATCCTGGATATGGCTGCCTGTAAATGATTACAAATGGGGACATCTTAGTACATTTTCAGGGACTGATTGAAGCCTTAAGAGTGTCGGAATAAGGTGTCTACCCACTTCAGTTTGGCTTATTGACAGAATTTTTGACAGATGTGTCTTTAGTGTTCTGCTTAGTTTGTTACCTTATTTGTTCTCTGCTTAGTTGTTCCTTTGTTGCTGGACTGGGGTCTCCATGGAGTGTGACAGTGCCAGTCTATTTTCTAAGGCTTTTGCCACTGTTGAGTATTTCTCAATCCCTGGCCACGTGGATGGCTCCAGTTTCACAGATAATACTTGGTGACATGACTAGCCTGACTGTGCTTATATACGTGTGTGTGTGCGCGTGCACGTAGAGAGAGAGAGCGAACAATTTCTTTAGCATGGTTTCTGCATTTTCTACAATTATGGAAATTTAATCCATTTTTGTCTATCAGAACAATTAACTGCTTCATGTATAGCATTCTTTGTTCACTTTTATTCATTATTTACTGTATTTTTACCCCACTTTTTAGACAGTTAATGTCTTCCAAAGCTGTTCATCAATCAGAGAGAGAGAAAGAGACCTAACATGAGGCTCCCAAATTAATAAGAAAAAATAAATGTTACTGGAGGAAAAAGAAGGGGGGAGCTGTAATGATTTAAAGTGTTATGAATAAGTTCATAGAAACAGAGACAGAGCAAGTAAGAAGGGGCCTCCCGGGCCATGTCCAGCCTATCCTTGAACACCCTCACCAATGAGGCCTCAACGACCTCTTGTGGAAGCCCATTCCACACCCTCGGGGTCCTGAATCTCAGGAAGTGCTTCCTGGCATCCAAATGGAACCTTGGCTCCCTGAGCTTTGCTCCATTGGAGCGCGTCCTGACCTCCTCTGCAGGAGAGAACAGGTCTCTTTTTCTTTTTTATTATAAGTTTTATTAAAAATAACCCTAAAACAAACAAACAAAAACCCTAAAAACAATATCAATTATCAGAAACATCGGACCTGCTAGGTCAGCCCCCACATTTTTTTCCATTTATGATAACTTAGAAACATATTTAAATCTATATGAAATTCCGTTTCTCTAGCCAATGATAAAAAGAGTCCCAAGTTTGATAGAAATCAGTATCTCCTTTCTCCTTCAATGACAAAGTCAATCTATCTATTTCTGCACAGTCCAAGATCTTTTTTAGGATCAGTTTGTCGGTGGGTGGTTCTTTACTTTTCCAGTGTTGAGCAAATGCAATCCTCACTGCAGTAATTACATGTAAAATCAAGTGCATTTCTTGTTTACTAATATCAACAGGTATAATGCCTAATAAGAAGACTTCAGGTTTAAAAGCTAAGGATTTTTGTAACATTTCCTCAAGCCATTTATGTATTTTAATTCAATACTTTTTCGCATTATCGCAAGTCCACCACATATGATGGTACCCAATTTATGTTTACATTTCCAACATCCATTTGACATATTAGGAAACATCTTAGCTAATCTATTTGGTGACAGATACCATCTATAAAACATTTTATACAGATTTTCTTTATACGAAGTTGCTAATGTTACCTTAATATTTCTCTCAGGGGAGAACAGTTCTCTACCCACCTCCATGTGACACCCCCTCACATACTTGCATGTTGCCAACAGATTCCATCTGAGTCTCCACTTCTCCAGGCTGAAAAGACCCAGTTCCCTCAGCATCACCTCATATGGCTTCCCCTGCAAACTGGCCACCAACCTTGAGGCCCTATGCTGTACTGACTCTATCCTTCCTGTAACAAGGACCCCAAAACTGAAAACAATACTCCAGTTGTGGGTGCACCAGAGTCGTATAGAGTGGTAGTAATACCTCTTGATCTAGAAGCCACAGTTCTGGCTATGCAACCAAGCGTGGCGTTCGCCCTCTTGACCACTGCATCACACTGCTGACTCATGTTTAGCTTGCAGTCAACCAGTACCCCGAGGTCCCTTTCACAAGTGCTGCTCTCCAGCCACTTGTCCCATAGCCTGTATTTATGACACCTATTCCCATGCCCCAAGTGCAAGACCTTGCACTTATCCACATTGAACGCCATCCTGTTGTTTCCTGCCCACTTCCATAGTCCAGATCCTTTTGGATCTGGGGTACCTGTTCCTCAGTTGTGGCCACTGCCCCAGCTTTAGTATTGTCTGTGAATTTGATCAGCAGACTGTTCACCCCTTCTTCCATGTTGATGAAAAGATTAATCAAGATTGGCCCCAGGACAGAGCCCTAGGGGACCCCACTTGTCACTGGCCGCCATCCCGATGATTCCCCACTAATGGATACCCCCTGCTTTCGGTCAGTCTACCATGCCCTAATCCATCAGACAGTACATTGGTCTATCCTAAAACTCCTCAGTTTCTCCACTAGGTTATCATGTGGCACTTTTTCAAAGGCCTTACTGAAATCCAGGTAAACCACATCCACTGCATCCCCCCCCCCCCCATCTAGTGACCTTGAAAACCTTCTTGTAGAATTCCACAAGATTTGTCTGGCAGGATCTGTTTTGGTGGAAACTGTGTTGTGTGACCACCAGGCTCCCTTCCCTTCTACCATCACTAGATCTCTCTCTATTATGAGCCTTTCCATTGTTTTTCCTACACGTAAGGCTAACTGGTCTGTAATTCCCCCTGTCCCTTGTACTACCCTTTTTGAAAATTGGGACCACTGACGCCATCCTCTGGGACCTCACCTGTTCTCCACAAGGCCTCAAAAATAGAGACCAGTGGGCGTGAGAGAACCCCCGCCAACTCTCGAATTACTCTCAGGTCCTGCTTTGGGGAGAACACAGAATATTCATTCAGCATCTGTGCCTGTTCCCTCATATCAGTCCCTGGATCTCCTTCCTCCTTATTTAGTGGTCCACTACTTGTCTTCTCTTCCTCTTCTGTTTACATGCTGATAGAAGCCCTTTTTGTTGCTCCTGATATACTTTGCAAGTCTCAGCTCATAATCAACCTTAGCCTTGCAAAGAATCCTTCTGCAACGGGCCTCCTCTTCTCGGCATACCCTTTTGCCTATTTGCCTCAGTACCCATTTCTTACCCAGTACCCAGACCCAAGAAGTTCCTCTTGCATCTAATGCCGCTAACCACCACCTTTCGCATCCATGGCTGAGGTCTCCTTCGCCTCCCCGCCTTACTAACTAGAGATATTGTCAAGGCTTGCACCTCCAAAACCTCCCTTTTGAGTGCCATCCACCCCTCCTCAATTCACCTTTCAGTAACCTATCCCAGGAGAAGTCCCAGCTTCTAGTGCTCAACTTGCTGCACATCCCCGTTCCTCTGGTCTCTAAGCAAAGTATGGAGTGATCACTCGCATCCAGAGCTCCCCTAATCTGTACTTCATCTATCAGCTCCTCCCTATTGGTCAAGACCAAGTCAAGGATGTCTCCCCCCCCCCCCCCCCCCGTCGCCTCTCGGACCCTCTGTGTGAAAAACCTTCCCTCTATAGCTTCTAGGAAGCGACATGACCTGGTTGTCACCGCCGAGTGAGTCTCCCAAGTAATATCCGGGAGATTGAAACTTCCCATAATTACTGTGTCTCTCCCCCGAGATATCCTTAGAATCTGGTCTGTCAGGACATCATCCAGGGTCTCAAGTTGACCTGGTGGGCGATAACATACCCCCACTGTCAGGTCCCTCTCCCTGTCAAAACCCCTACGTTTCACCCAGAGTGCCTCTACTGAATCCCCATCTGTGCTGCATGTCCATCTCACTGCATCCTGTCCCTTCCCTGACATATAAAGCTACTCCCCCATTCCTCATTCCCTTCCTGTACTTTCTAAACAGTTAAATGTTGGTAAATTTCAGAAGAGCAAGGGGGGGGGGGTAAAATAGGGGGATGAGTGGGTGAGGTGATTTGTTGGTGAGAGTGTGTGGGTGGAGCTTGAAAGTGTGTGTGAGAGAAATATATGTAGAAGGTTATGGATCTGTCAGCAGTGAACAGTCACCAGTTTGTGTAATAGAAGTGGCAGCGTTCTCTTTAGAATCCTATGCAGTACTTTGAAAGGCATTTAAAGATTCAAAGGGAAAGGGAAGGAAACAGCATATTTAGAGGTCATATTAGTGACCAGAGAGAGTTAAACCTTATATTGTCAAGTATTATAAGGTTGTGAAAGATAAGAGCTAACAGAAATCTGAGGTCAGAAGGGAAACATTAAACTGAGATAAATAGAATAAAGACTCAGTCAAAGTTCATTCAGAAGAGAAAGGTCAATTTAAGAGTGAGGATTGTTTGTGAAGGGAAATAGTGAAATACCTCTGTAAGAAGTTGTTGTTATACATTTTTTATTCATCAAGGAAATAAGTTACTGAACATCTTGAAACCAAAATGCTTCTTGTACAAATAAAGTTTTATTTTGTTTATTGTTAACTCAGAGTCACAGGCTGTTGGAATACCACTGTCTCATCTTGAGGACCACATAGTCCAATGAGGGAACCTTTTAGCTTGGGCACCATACTGTGAGAGAGGTTAATTTCCTGGTGGTTAAATTAATTTCCTGAGCTTAAGTTCCTGTGGCAGTGTTACCTTCTGAGAAAAAGAAAGGGAAATTAATTAAAGACACACCATATCCAAACATATTATGGGAGAGTACTTCTGACAGGGGCATCTGATTTTTCAAGACTAGAACAAGACAGAGAGGTAGAAATGGGCATTTAAATGCTTGAACTGATGGCCAGAATTTTCTCCTGCACCACAGAGCTACAGGCAGTTGGATCAAAGATTTTTCTGGCTGAGAGGGAGAAGCAAACTTTTTGCAACTGTTCCTTCCCTGACCAATGCGTGGAACTATTGGCTTGATGTTATTCCTAGGAAAGATGGGGTAAGGGCTCCATGTAGTCCTCTGTCCCCTGTCTATTATTTTCTCTGTACATCTTTTTGGAATGAGAGATTTTTATCATGCAATTATAATTTCCCTTTTTCCTGAACAAGTCTGTCTCTCTTTATCCATCCATCCGCCACATATTTACTTACTTTCTATACTAGTAAATGGACCCAATGTTGCATGGGTTGTAGTAACCCTTTAATTTTAACAACATAATAAGAGCAATACTGCATCACACCAACCATCCAAATTGATGGTCATCACTGTGTCTTGTAATAGTGAATTCCATAGTTTAGCTATATGCTTTCTGAAGAAATACTTCCTTTTATATGCTATGAATCTCCCATGGGTCAGCTTCATAGTATGCTCCTGGGTTTTAGTATTATGAGAGAAAGAAAAATGTCACGTATTCCACTTTTTTCCACACATATCAACCATGCCTCTCCTCACTTGCTCTTTTTTTCTGAACCAATCAGTCTCAATTATTGTGATCTTTTCCATAAGGAAATTGTCTAGCACCTTAACCATTTTGGTTGCAATTTTGATGTGTGGTGACCTAAACTGTACATGGCATTCTGAATGTGGTTGCACTAAAGATTTGTGCATGTGCAGTATAATACTGACAGTTTTAATTCTGATGGAGACCCAAGTCCAGGATGGATGACACCTGGTCTGGAAGCAGTACATGTGGAAAGGAGCTAGATGGATTACAAGTTGGATATGGGAAAGCAGTATGATGCAAACGCTGACACTGTTAATACAGTCTTGGGCTGCATTAATAGAAACATTATCAAGAAGAAAGGAAGTAATAGTCCTGTTCTGTGTTAATCATGCTACATCTGGAATACCATGTTCAGTTCCTTGGCATGTCTGGAAGATGGTAATGGATCTGGAAACAAGGCCCTGTGAGCAACAGTTCAAAGAGGTGGGCATGTTATTTATTTATTCATTTATTACATTTATATAATGTCTCATAGCCCAGAGGGCTCTCTGGACTGTTTACAATGAAATACAATAAGGACAACAGTACATTAATAAAACAAATAATAAACCAACAAGTTGCTATAATACTTGGCCTCACCCCAACCAAAGGACCTGGTGCCCAAACCCATGTTGAACAGGGACAGAATGGGTGCCCAAGGGTACTGCTCTGCATGCTTCCAACTGAAGAAACAGAAACAGAGCAAGTCAGAAGGGGTCTCCCGGGCCATCTAGTCCGACATCCAGCACCAGCCAGCTCCACTCATGACATGCCCACCATGTGCATGTCCAGCCTATCCTTGAACACCTGCACTGATGGGGACTCAACGATCTCTCGTGGAAGCCCATTCCACACCCTCGGGGTCCTAACTGTCAGAAACTGCTTCCTGGCATCTAAATGGAACCTTGGCTCCCTGAGCTTTGCTCCGTTGGAGCGCGTCCTGCCTTCCTCGGCAGGGGAGAACAGGTCTCAACCCATCACCATGTGACATCCCCTCACATATCTGTATGTCGCCAACATATCCCCTCTGAGTCTCCTCTTCTCCAGGCTGAAGAGACTCAGTTCCCTCAGTCTAGCCTCATACCCCATCCCTTGCAAACCGGTCATCAACCTTGTGGCCCTACGCTGCACTGACACTAACCTGGCCATATCCTTTCTGTAATGAGGGGCCCAAAACTGAGCACAATACTCCATTGCAGGTGTACCAGAGTCAAATAGAATGGTAGTAATGTCTCTCTTGATCTAGAAGCCACACTTCTGGCTATGCAACCAAGGGTGGCATTTGCTCTCTTGACCACTGCATCACACTGCTGACTCCTGTTTAGCCAGCCGTCAACCAGTACCCCAAGGTCCCTTTCACAAGTGCTGCTCTCCAGCCACTTGTCCCCTAACCTGTACTTATGACACCTATTCCTATGCCCTAAGTGCAAGACCTTGCACTTATCCACATTGAACGCCATCCTGTTGGCTCCTGCCCACTTCCATAGTCTGTCCAGATCCTTTTGGATCTGGGGTACCTGCTCCTCAGTTGTGGCCACTGCCCCTGTTTTAGTGTCATCTGCAAATTTGATCAGCAGACTGTTCACCCCTTCTTCCATGTCATTGATGAAAAGATTAAACAGGATCGGCCCCAGGACAGAGCCCCACTTGTCACTGGCCGCCATCTTGATGATTCCCCACTAATGGTTACCCTCTGCTTTCCATCAGCCAACCATGCCCTAATCCACCGGACAGTGCTTTGGTGTATCCCAAAACTCCTCAGTGTCTCCACCAGGATATCATGGGGCACTTTGTCAAAGGCCTTGCTGAAATCCAGGTATACCACATCCACTGCATCCCTTCCATCTAGCCATCTCGAAACCTTGTCATAGAATTCCACAAGGTTTGTCTGGCAGGACCTGTTTTTGCAGAAGCCGTGTTTTGTGGCTGTCAGCCTCCCTTCCTTATCTAGCATCACCAGATCTCTATTATGAGCCTTTCCATTGTTTTTCCTACAATGGATGTAAGGCCAACAGATCTGTAATTTTCCATGTCCCTTACTCTTTTGGAAAATTGGGACCACTGATGCCACCCTCCAGTCCACTGGAACTTCACCTGTTCCCCACGAGCCTTCAAAAATGGAGGCCAGCGGGCGTGAGAGAACCCCTGCCAACTCTCTAAGTACTCTCGGGTGTAACCCGTCAGGGCCTGGCACCTTTGTAATGTCCAATGCCCTGAGGAGCCCCTCGACTTCAAGGAGGGTGACGCTAATCTGTTCCCCTAAGTCCCCAGCCTCATCTAATCTCATATGTGGATATCCCCCATCCTGCTTTGGGGAGAACACAGAGGCAAAATAGTCATTTAGCATTTGTGCCTGTTCCCTCATATCACTGGATCTCCTTCCTCCTTATTGAGTGTTCCCACTACTTGTCTCCCCTTCCTCTTCCTATTTACATGCTGAAAGAAGCCCTTTTTGTTGCTCTTGATGTTCTTGGCAAGTCTTAGCTTGTGATCAGCCTTAGCCTTGCGAATAATCCTTCTGCAATGGGCCTCCTCCTTCCGGTATACCCTTTTGTCTATTTGCCCCAGTACCCATTTCCTACAGAGGTTCCTCTTTTGTCTAATCCCTCTAACCACCTCCTTTTGCATCCATGGCAGCGCTCTCCTCTGCCTCCCCACCTTACTAACTAGAGGTATCGTCAAGGCTTGCGCCTCCAATACCTCCCTTTTGAGTGCACTCCAACCCTCCTCAATTCCCTTGCCTTCCAGTAACCTATCCCAGGAGACTTTCCCCATTCTGGCCTTCAGTTGGCCAAAGTTGGCCCTCTTGAAGTACCAGCTTCTAGTGCTCGACCTGCTGCATGTCCCCATTCCCTTGATCTCAAAGCAAAGGATGGAGTGATCACTCGCATCCGGAGCTCCCCTAATCTGTACTTCATCTATCAGCTCCTCTCTAATGGTCAAGACCAAGTCAAGGATGTTTCCCCCCATGCCCCCAATGTTTGTTTGGGGGCGGGATGTTTCCCCCAGGAAGCCCTGCCCCCAACCAACAGGTGGGCTTGGCTTGGCTCTCTTGCTCTCTCCTGCTTTCGCTCTTTCTCCCTCTCTCTTGCCACGTCACGTCTATGCTGGAATATGGTAGGGGAGCGATGGGAATGAGGATAGTCCAGGAGGGCAGGATGAGGCAGTAGGATCAGGTAGGCGAATGGTAGCTGCTCTGTGTGCACATGCTTAATCTGTGGAACAAAAGATTAAGGGTAGACATAATACCAGTCTTCAAATATTTTACAGCAGGCATGAAGAATAGGGAGCAGACTTGTTCTCTGACTCTCCAGAGGGCAGGACTAAACAGGAAAATTGCTCCTGCTTCATGATCATTTTATTTGACCTTTCTGCACCGTTACAAATTCTGCACTATTCTTTTTAAGTTACAAAATTTTATACAGTATTCCAAGTATAGATTTGTGCAAGGGTATTATCATTTTGGTAGCGTTATTTTTGATTCCTTTCCTAATTATGCTCAACATGGCATATCCCTGTGTTGAATCTTTCATGAAGCTGTCCAAGATGGTCAGTCATGGCTAGCTCAAATTCCATTTGTGTATACATGAAATTGAGATTTATTTTTTGTCTCATGTAAATTGAGGTTTTTATTTATTTTCCTCAGCATGCATTTCTTTACATTTGTCTCTGAACATTTCAGAGTGCCTAAGAAATCTAAGCCTCTCCTCCTTGTACTACAGTCTCATCCATGTGCTGATCTTTACAGCTGATCCTTCACATAGATTAAGTGGGAGTTTCACAAATATGGTGTCTCTTTGCTTTCAATCTGGTAACCTAGATTTGGCTTCCAGGACCTCACAACTGTGTTTCCCCATATCACTGGTATGAATATGCACTGACCTACCCAGGAACTGTCTGCAAAGCACTCTAGACAATATGTGACATGTATGCCTTTCTATACCAGTTGCTGGGGAAATGGCTGTGAGGGTGCTACTGCACTCATATCTTGCTTGTTCATTTCCCATTAGCTGGTTGACCATTGTGTGAAGAGAATATTGGACTAGAAGTCCCCTTGGTCTGATTCAGTGCAGCTCTTTTTATGTTCTTATGATATTCATTAATCTTTGCACCAAGCAAGCAGTCTGCAAACCTTTCACAAACTCATCTATGTCTCTAATGATCAAATCTTCCATTATCACAAGCCCACACCCTTCACTTGCATATCCTTGTCATGAAAGGGTATTTGTTTGTCTGCTGAACAATGAGATTCTTCTGAAGAAACATTTACTTCTGTCTCTTTCCCTGAGACTCCCATTCTTTGAGACAGAAGAGGAGGTATCACCCAGGAATTGGACCACCATCATTTTATCCCTAAAGTACTTACTCTGTGCTTCTTTCAGCTTTTCCACATCTGCAGCCTTGGATTCAAGAGAACAAGCCATGACTTCTATCCAGCTGGTGAATAGTTATATACATACTATATAGCTCTGACCCACCCGAAGGATTTCCATCTGCTTATATGCTTATTTCATTGTTTTGGTTTTGTTCACCTAAGAAACCAATTTTTTTTTACTAGGAAAAGGTACAGAAGAGATGACTTTCTTGGCCTTGTTGCCTTGTTTCTAAATTTTCATAGCTGTTTAACTTGCATGTATGCTTAACTTATTTTTCTGCTTGCTTTAAAATTAAGGGGAAGATGATGATGATGATGATGATGATGATTATTAGAACATTTCTATGCTGCCCCTTGCCGAAGCCTCGGGGCGGCTTACAACACAATAAAATACAATACAATACAAAAATAACAATATAAAATTAAAATTAATTATATATATATATATATATATATATATATATATATATATATATAAACAATATAAAAAAAGTTATAAAAGAAAAGAAAAGAAAAGAAGTCGCCCTGGCCAGATAAATAAGTAAATATTGTTAACAATTAAAATGACGTTTAAATAAAAAGGTCTTCACCTGGTGCCGAAAAACAAATAACGACGGCGCCAGGCGGACCTCTCTGGGGAGCACATTCCATAGATGGGGCGCCACCGCAGAGAAAGCCCTCCTCCAAGTACCTACCCTCCTAATTTCTTTCACGGAGGGTTCCCGGAGAAGGGCCTCTCCCGCAGATCTCAAGGGGCGGTCGGGCATATATGGATGTAAGCGCTCCTTCAGGTAACCAGGTCCCAAGCCGTTTAGGGCTTTATAAGTCATAACCAACACCTTGAATTGGGCCCGGACTTCAATGGGAAGCCAGTGAAGCTGTCAGAGGACTGGAGTCATGTGAACATAACGCCCCGTCTCCGTCAGCAACCTGGCAGCTCTATTTTGAACCAACTGAAGTATCCGGACCGTCTTCAAGGGAAGCCCCACGTAAAGCGCGTTACAGAAGTCAAGGCGGGAAGTCACCAGCGCGTGTGTCACCGTCGCCAGGCAGTCGTAATCCAGGTAGGGGCGCAGCTGATTAATCAGCCGAAGCTGAAGGAAAGTGCTCCTCGCCACCGCTGTCACCTGAGCTTCCAGTGAAAGCTCCGGGTCAAGGAGTACTCCTAAGCTGTGGACCTTGTTTCTAAGAGAGAGTGCAACCCCATTCAGGGCCAGGTCAAATCCACCCTCTCCGAAGCCCGATCCGCCAACCAACAGGACCTCCGTCTTGTCTGGATTGAGCTTCAATTTATTGGCTCTCATCCAACCCATAACCTCGGCCAAGCATCGGTTCAGCACAGCCACTGCCTCACCTGGATTAGTGGAAAACGAGAGGTAGAGCTGGGTATCATCAGCATACTGATGATTCTGTAGCCCACACCTCCTGATGACCTCCCCCAGCGGTTTCATATGGATGTTAAACAGCAAAGGGGACAAAATGGAGCCCTGTGGTACTCCATGGCATAGCTGCCATGGCGCAGAGCCATAGTCCCATAGTCCCATAGATGCAGTGGTTTCAATTTCCCTGGAAATACAAGGGGCTGAGCAACTCTGACCCTTGCTCTGTGTGCTATTTCTAGATTTCCACTCTATGTTTTTAAATTAGAAGTGCAGTTAAACTTTTTATTTACACTGATGTTTGTACCTACTTTTTAGTTTATGAGTTGCACTTATAAACCTAAAATCTGAAGCTACACTGAGTCTGAGATGAATATAAGCTTATGGGTTTTGTTTACAAGCAGACTCTTCCAGTAGCTATAGTCAATGTAGTCTTGACAATATAAAATGATGTATTACTTTTATTGCTCCTTTCCAACCCAGGGTTTAGTTTATGGATCTGGCTGAGGTTCTCTGCAATCCCTCAGGAGTCCTTTTTAGAGCAGGGTTGCAAGTTCCCTCCGAATTTCTCCAAATGGGATTTAGCCCTTTATTATAAGTGCCCACTGGTGTGTGTGTCCCTGTCCCCGCCTCCCTCCTCCCAGATTTAGCTCCCAGCTGCCCTGGGAAACAGTATCTGATGAAAAATAGCCAGTGTGGTGTAGTGGTTAAAAGCATGGGACTGGGACTCAGGCGATCTGGGTTCTAGTCCCCGCTCGGCCATGGAGCCACCTGGGTGACTTTGGGCCAGTCACAGACTCTCAGCCCAACCTACCTCATAGGGTTGTTGTAGGGATAAGACGGAGGAGGAGAATGATGTAAGCTGCCTTGAGCCCTTTGCAGAAAAAAGGCAGGATATAGATCGAAAAAAAATATCTAGAGGATTTTCTTCTTGGGATTCAGTTCCTGATAATATGTAGACTATATTCCCCCTAGAATTTAGCTCCCAACTGTAAATTTCTGCTGCATTCTTCTCCACTGCTAACTGTGAGTTTGGAAACTTCCCTTAGCTGTTAACTTATTTTGAATTCAATTGATGATTTGAGTTTGAATGATGACATGAGTGAAATAAACAAACAAACAGTACTTAGTTATGCCTTGCATGGGTGCTTAACTCTTGCATGTGCTTAATTTCTTTTCCGTCACTGGGGCTACATGTGCTCAGTGAACTGAGATACAGCAAAGACCTCAAGCAAACTTATGTTGATATAGGAGTTGGTCACATTTTGTACAGTCTGTTGGAGTGAAGTGATACTCACTGGTACTCCTTGGTAACCCTACTCCTTGCCATGATTTATGGTTCACCCGTATCGCTCTCTAAGGAAGGATTTTGTCCAATTGCTTCAGGGGAATTTTTTTCATGGCAAGGTGAGTAAGCAAGTATCTCTTGACCTACTAATTTCTTCTGGCATCAAATTGCTGCAAAACTTTGTTCTGTTTAGAGATGCCTTCCCCTAGTGGTTGCAGACTTCAATCAAATTTATGTATCTAAATCAGTTGTAATTATTTTTTTAAAAGTCCTCTTATTATGGTGTCCAGGCTTCATGTTTTTGGTGGCATGATGTTGATGGGTAGATAGACACCTCTTTTTATTATTATTGTTATAGATATTGATTGATTGATTGATATCCAATATTAGGGATATGCTCCTGTTTGGCTGAATCCCAAATAAATAAGGCTGATTTGAACGGATTCTAAAGGACATCTCTGGAACGGACTGAATCCAGCAATTATCCCCGTGCACCAAGGATGTGCCTCTGGGGAGAAAAGGGTCTGTGGTAGTGGGAGAGTCAATCATTACTTACATAGATAGCTGGGTTTGTGGTGGACATGATAAATTGCCTACTTAGTGGGAAGCTTATTCATATCATGCCTTGTTGGAGTCCGTGATTGTGATCTATGTTGGTACCAGTGACATGGGGAATGGTATTCATGAGGACCTAGATAGGAAATTTGGGTTGCTAGGTAAAAAGTTGAAATGCAGGATCACAAAGATGCCTTTCTCTGAATTGCTACCTGTTCCACATGCAGGAATAAGATGATGGTGTGGAGAAAATGGGTTCAGCTTTGCAAGGCACTGGGATTATTTTGGGACAAGCTGTGTCTGTTTAGGAGGAATGGCTCCACTTGAACCAAAATGGAACAAGACTGCTGGCGCATGACATAAAAAGGTGGTAGAACAGCTTTTAAACTGAATCCTGGGGAAAAGATGGCAGCAGCTGGGAAGCATCTGGTTGGGGTTAAATCATCCCTCTGGGACAAGTATGGAAAGGTTTCTGATCTCCCAAATGTAAGAGGGAAGGAAATAAGCTGCAAGCATGTGGTGAAACATGATTACTGGTCAGAGAGGCCTGAGTGACAAAATGTAAGTTACACATGACTGGGGAGGGACATTATGTGCAGGTACTTCTATGCAAATCATAAAAGTCCCCAGCCAAAGTAGGATTTCTGGAGTGCCTAATTTTAAAAGAGAACCCAGGTATTATAGGCATTATGGAGAAATGGTGGATGGAGAGAATGAATCGGAAATGCCCATCTCTGGATATAAAATCTATAGGAAGGACAGGGAAGGGCATATTGGTGGAGGTGTTGTTGTGTATGTAAAGGAAGGCATAGAATTCAATAGACTTAACAAACAAAAGGGCATAGACTCCTCAACAGAAGCACTGTGGGTGACAATACCTAGCTCCAACACTAATTTAGTTCTAGGAATATGCTACTGTCCCACGGACTAGACTGCTCAGAGATGGCAAGTTAAATCATTGAGACCTCAAAAAAGTGTTGGAAAAATGGGTCACTTTACTACCCCCACACTGACTACATAAATTGCATGTTCCAGTTCTGACAATGATGTTAAATTTCTCAATGTCCTAAATCACTGTGCTCTAGTACAGTTGGTCATGGAATGATGACCAACATAATCTGAGGAAAGGAAAACCTGGATTTAATCCTAGGTAACCCAGGACCAAGCATGAAATGTTGTTGAATAAATGGGAAGCACCAACCACAGTTCAGTCATCTAAAGATTGTTAAAGCATAACAGTCAAAGGGGGGATAAAGAGGTTTAAATCTATTTAAAACACTTGGAAATTACTCAAAACCACAATAATAGAAGCACAGATGGTATGCATACCACAAGTTAGGAAAGATAGCATGAAGTCCAAGAGCATGGTTAATGAGCAGTGTCAAGGAAGCTGTTAGAATGCTTCCTTCAGAAGTCTTGCCTAAGTGAGGAAAACAAAAGGAACCACAAGTTTGAGGAAAGGAATGCAAACAGACAGCAAGAATATAAAAAAGAATTTTAAGGAGCACATTTTAACAATACGAAGGCTAACAATAAGGCATTCTTTAAATATATGAAAAGAAAGAAACCAGCTAGAGAGGCATTTGGACAACTGGACAACAGTGGAATTAAAGGAGTATGGAAGGAAATTGCAGAGAACTTTGAATCTGTCGTCACAGCAAAGAATACAGGGCAGACATCTGTGCTTGAACTGATGTTTTTCAGAGAAGTGTTGGAGAAACCAAAGCAGATAATGGTGAGAAAAGAGGAAATTCTCAACTATATTGGCAAACTGAAAGTTGATAAATCATTGGGCCCAGATTCTTAAAGAACTCAAAGTTAAAATTGCTGAGCTTCTTAAAAACATATGCAACATATCCCTAGGATTAGCCTATGTACCAGAAGAATGGAGAATGGTCAATGCAATGCAAGTGGCCACCTTCCAGATAATAAAAGAAAACAAACAGTTTTTAGACAGAGAGGAGGAGCTGCAACAGCTAAGTGTAGTCCAGAAACAAGAAAAGCATCAGCAAGCTGAGGCAGCAGAAGAGAGTCCCAAGGGAAGGGAAAATGAGGAAACTTACTGGAATAGGGTGACAGTTAGAGGCAGAAGATCTAGAAAAAATGCTGCACCAGTGGAAGCAGTGGAACTCTCAAACCGTTTTAAGTTACTTGAGGAAGAGACGGGTGAGAAACTCACTGTGAAAAAACTACATGACACATTGTGTAACTCTGAAAAACAGACAAAAGACCAATCAAGAAAGGAAAAGGGTACCAAAGCTTGCAACACCAAAAGGAGAAGACTGATAGTTGTGGGAGATTCACTGTTGTGGAGATTGGGAAAAATATATATGTTGTGATGACCCAAAGAATCACCAAGTATGATGTCTCCCTGGCATCAAAATCAAAGATATAACCATCAAGTTCACACAACTCATACAACTCACTGACAAATGCCTCTCCCTTCTCTTCCATGTGGGAAGTAACGACACTACCATAAAAAGCTTTGCTGAAATAATATCAGGTTCTAGGGAGGAAAATCAAAACCACCAGAGCCCGGATAGTGAATCCTACCAGTACATGGAAAATGAACTGTTAGGGAAAGAAAAATCCTTCAAGTGAATGACTGGCTATGATGGTAGTGCCATAAAGGGAGATTTGGATTCTGGGACCACAAGCAAAGCTTCCTGGAAGATGGACTACTGGCAAATGGTGGGTTGCACCTCACAAAGAATGGGAAGCAGATGTTCGGCCATTGCATGGAAAACTTCATCAGGAGGTCTTTAAAGCATACAGGGGAGGGAGATGCGCAGCATGGCATGCCATCACCTGGCAAAGACTTAATTATTTCAATAGAGAAAAAACCTCAGGCAGGGCCCAACACCAGTCTCCCAAAAAACATTGGAAGAAAACCAGGGCACAGCGAGAATGAACTTCAACGTCTCTTCACCAAAGCCCAGAGTATAGGAAGCAAAAAACACGAACTTGAGCTCATAGTACATGAGGGCAATTATGATCTTATAAGAATAAGGGAAACTTGGTGGGATGACTCACATGGCTGGAACTCTACTACTGATGGATACAACCTGTTCAAGAAAAATAGAAAGGACAAAAAGGGAGGTGGAGCTGCACTATATGTAAGAGACACATATATCTGCACAGCATAAAAATGTTTTAATAAATAAAAAAAATAAAATATCTGCACAGAAGTACAGGACAACGAACAGAGTAGCCCTACTGAAAGCATCTGCCTAAATTTAAAGGGAGAAAAAAACAAAGATAAACATAGTTATTGGCACATATTACCGTCCACCCAGTCAAAAATGGACAAGGATGAAACCTTTGAAAAGCAACTTGCCAGGATTTCCAAGAACAATGTAGTCATCATGCGGGACTTCAGTTTCCAGGATATATGCTGAGAGACAATTTCTGCCAAGCATGGCCCCTCCAAGAGATTCCTGACATGAGTTGCTGACTGCTTTCTCCAGCAGAAAATATCACCAGAGGAAGATATGTGAGGATCAGCTTCCTCAATTTAATACTAACTAACAGGGATGACCCAGTGTACAAAATAACAACCATGGGAACTCTGGGGAAAGTGACCATGCAATACTTGAATTCTCAATTATAAAGGAGAGAAAGGGTACCTGGAGCCAAACAAGCATCCTGGACTTCAAGAAAGTCAATTTTAATGAACTCAGAAAACTGATAAATGAAGTGCCGTGAGAACACACCCTTAAGGAGAAATGAGTCCAAGAGGAGAGGAATTGCAGGAACAGCATCAGGAAGGCTAAAGCAGGAAATGAACTGAGAATAGCAAGGGATGCTAAGCACAATAAGAAAGCCTTCTTCAGATACATCCAGAACAAAAGACATAGAAACATAGAAACAGAGCGAGTCAGAAGGGGCCTCCCGGGCCATTCAGTCTGACCTCTGGCACCAGCTGGCTCCGCTCACGACATGCCCACCATGTGGACGTCCAGCCTATCCTTGAACACCCGCACCGATGGGGCCTCAACGACCTCTCATGGAAGCCCATTCCACACCCTTGGGGTCCTGACTGTCAGGAAGTGCTTCCTGGCATCCAAATGGAACCTTGGCTCACTGAGCTTTGCTCCATTGCAGCATGTCCTGCCTTCCTCTGCAGGGGAGAACAGGTCTCTACCCATCTCCATGTGACATCCCCTCACATACCTGTATGTCGCCAACATATCCCCTCTGAGTCTCCTCTTCTCCAGGCTGAAGAGACCCAGTTCCCTCAGTCTCACCTCATACGGCATCCCCTGCAAACCGGCCACCAACCTTGTGGCCCTACGCTGCACTGACTCCAACCTGGCTATATCCTTTCTGTAATGAGGGGCCCAAAATTGAGCACAATACTCCAGTTGCGGGTGCACCAGAGTTGTGTAGAGTGGAAGTAATACCTCTCTTGATCTAGAAGCCACACTTCTGGCTAGGCAACCAAGGGTGGCATTCGCCCTCTTGACCAGCATCACACTGCTGACTCATGTTTAGCCTGCCCCGAGGTCCCTTTCACTAGTGCTGCTCTCCAGCCACTTGTCACCTGACCTGTACTTATGACACCTATTCCTATGCCCCAATTACAAGACCTTGCCCATTCCACATTGAACACCATCCTGTTGTCTCCTGCTCACTTCCATAGTCTGTCCAGATCCTTTTGGATCTGGAGTACCTGCTCCTCAGTTGTGGCTAATGCCCTGGTTTTAGTATCGTCTGCAAATATGATCAGCAGACTGTTCGCCCCTTCTTCCATGTCATTAATGAAAAGATTAAACTGGATCGGCCCCAGGACAGAGCCCTGGGGGACCCTGCTTGTTACTGGCCACCATCCTGATGATTCCCCGCTAATGGTTACCTTCTGCTTTCGGTCAGTAAACTATGCCCTAATCCACTGGACAGTGCTTTGGTGTATCCCAAAACTCCTCAGTTCCTCCACTAGGATATCATGGGGCACTTTGTCAAAGGCCTTGATGAAATCCAGGTATACCACATCCACTGCATCCCTTCCATCTAACCATCTCGAAACCTTGTCATAGAATTCCACAAGGGTGGTCTGGCAGGACCTGTTTTTGCGAAAGCCGTGTTGTGTGACTGTCAGCCTCCCTTCCTTATCTAGCATCACCAGATCTCTATTATGAGCCTTTCCATTGTTGTTCCTACAATGGATGTAAGGCTAACAGATCTGTAATTCCCCATGTCCCTTACCCTTTTTGAAAATTGGGACCACTGATGCCACCAGCGGGCGTGAGAGAACCCCTGCCAACTCTCTAAGTACTCTCGGGTATAACCCGTCAGGGCCTGGCGCCTTTGTAATGTCCAATGCCCTGAGTAGCACCTCCACTTCAAGGGGAATGACTCTAATCTGTGCATCTAAGTCCCCAGCCTTATCTAATCTCCTATGCGGATCTCCCCCATCCTGCTTTGGGGAGAACACAGAGGCAAAATAGTCATTTAGCATCTGTGCCTGTTCCCTCATATCAGTCACTGGATCTCCTTCCTCCCTATTGAGTGTTCCCACTACTTGTCTCCCCTTCCTCTTCCTATTTACATGCTGAAAGAAGCCCTTTTTGTTGCTCTCAATGTTCTTGGCAAGTCTTAGCTCGTGATCAGCCTTAGCCTTGTGAATAATCCTTCTGCAACGGGCCTCCTCCTCCCGGTATACCCTTCTGTCTATTTGCCCCAGTACCCTATGGGGGTTCCTCTTTCGTCTAATCCCTTTAACCACCTCCTTTCGCATCCATGGCGGCACTCTCCTCCGCATCCCTACCTTACTGACTAGAGGTATCGTCAAGGCTTGTGCCTCCAAAACCTCCCTTTTGAGTGCTATCCACCTCTCCTCAACTCGCTTACCTTCCAGTAACCTATCCCAGGAGACTTTCCCCATTCTGGCCTTCACTTGGCCAAAGTTGGCCCTCTTGACGTCCCAGCTTCTAGTGCTCGACCTGCTGCACGTCCCCAGTCCCCTTATCTCAAAGCAAAGGATGGAGTGATCACTCGCATCCAGATCTCCCCTAATCTGTACTTCATCTATCAGCTCCTCCCTATTGGTCAAGACCAAGTCAAGGATGTTCCCCCCCCCCTCGTCACCTCTTGGACCCTCTGTGTGAAAAACCCTCCCTCTATAGCTTCTAGGAAGCGACGTGACCTGGCTGTCACCGCTGAGTGAGTCTCCCAACTAATATCTGGAAGATTGAAATCTCCCATAATTACTGTGCCTCTCCCCCGAGATATCCTTAGAATCTGACCCGTCAGGACATCATCCAGGGTCTCAAGTTGACCTGGAGGGTGATAACATACCCCCACTGTCAGGTCCCTCTCCCTGTCAAAACCCCTACATTTCACCCTGACTGCCTCTACCGAATCCCCATCTATGCTGCATTCTATCTCACTGCATCCTATCCCTTCCCTGATGTATAAAGCCACGCCTCCACCTCTCTTTCCCTTCCTGTCCTTTCTAAAAAGGTGATACCCTTTTATGTTCATATTCCAGACTTGCCTTTCATCCCACCAAGTTTCTGTGATTCCCACCAGATCATACCCTCCTATTCCCAGGAGAGCTTCAATCTCTTCCTGCTTATTTCCCATGTTCCTAGCATTGGTGTACATGCACCTCAACTCCTTCCCACCGCTTCTTTTCCTTTGAGTTCCTAGCCTCCTCCTTCCTCCCATCCTCCCTGATACCTGGCCCCTCTCTGTAGGAGTCCTGTCAGTCCCTGCAGTATCTCTAAAACCCTGCTCCCAGAGCCCTGACCCTCCCCCGACACTTGTCCAGTGCAGACACATTACTGGGGGGCCTGAACCCCCCCCCCGGCTCAGTTTAAAGTCTTCTGGACGAAGCTCACTAGAGCATCTCCAAAGGACCTTTTCCCCATCCTCGTGAGGTTTAACCCGTCCCTTGCCTGAAGTCCATTGGCAAGAAAAAGAGTGCCGTGGTCGAGGAACCCAAAGAGTTCCTTCTGGCACCTCACCCTAAGCAAGTCATTCACCTCGGAGGCCCTTCTGTCCCTTTGTGGCCCAAATCCTCGGACAGGTAAGATTGACAAGAAGGCCACTTGGGCCTTCAGCTCCCTGAGTTTCTTCCCCAAGGCCTCAAAGTCCCTGGTGGTCCCAACCACACCCTGCCTGGCCACATCGTTTGTGCCCACATGGATCACCAGGAGAGGCTGGTGACCCCCGGAGGGAATAGGACGCTCCACTCTGTCCTTCACATGCCGGATGCATGCGCCCTGCAGGCAGAAAAACCTCCCTTGTCCCCAGGTTGGGGTGGCACACTGCCGCCTCAGTGCCCCTCAGCAGGGAGTCCCCAACAACAATCACCCGCCGCCGTACCTTCCCGTTGCTGGTGGGCGGCCGTGCCCTGGCCCTCGCCTCTCCTGCTGTGGCCCCCTTGCTGCCTGACATCTCAGGCTGGGGGTCCTGCTGGTCCCCCGAGGCCTCATCAGCCCCAGCCTCCCCAAGTGGAAAGAACCTGTTTCCCAGCTCCAGATTGGTGCCAGGAGAAGGAGGAGGCCGTGCTGTCCTCCTCCTCCTGTGGGTGACATCCCTCCATGTTTCCGCAGCTGCTCCTCCCGTGGCCTCTCCCTCAACCCTCCGTCCAGAGGGGGGCTGCTCCGGGGGGGGGCCTGGAGAGCTCTCTCGGACCTCAGGCACCTCACGTCCTCTTCTAGCAGGGTCACCCGCTTGCACTGGGAGCAAGTGTATCCCTGCCTCTCCTGGGGGAGAAGGGCGAACATGTCGCAGCTCTCGTAGCGGACAGCAACACCCGTGTCTCCCGCCAAGGCCACCTCCTGGTCTGCCATCGGTATCCCTCGCGAGACCTTACCTTAGTCCCCTGCCTTGTTAGTCCTGCAGATCCTCCCACTCGCCCAGTTCTCCCAGACGAAAACCCACTTGCACACACACACAAGGATAAAATAAACTTAAATTGGAAGAAAAACAAAGCACAGCACAGCACAGCACAGACAAAAACAAGCAAACAAACCTCTGTGTCTCAGGGAAGGGAGTCTCTGGACAGCCCAGGCCGCAGACAAGGGACGATGCCTTATCAGTCCCTCAGGCCGGTGGCCCCGCCCCCTGCTCCCTCCTAGCCCCTCCCACCTCTCTGGCCCCGCCCCCTTCCTCTCCGCTGCTCCTGGCCCTCTGCTTCCCTGCCCAGCTCCTACCTTGCCTTCGCCAGTCCCCTAGCCACTCAGCACTAACTCCCAGCCTGTGCCTCTGCTGCTCTGCCAAGAGGCCAGAGCCAAAAGGCAGAGGCACAGACACACATGAGAAAGAGAAGGATATCCAGATACTTAAAGTCTTCTTCCAAAAGAAAATCTACAACCAAGAGGAAGTACAATCTGGAAGTGAGATATGGCAGCCCAAGCTTGACAGACAAATGGTCAAGGAATGCCTAGATGGAATAACACGTTCAAATCACCAGGGCCCAATGAACTTCATCCCAGAGTCATGAAAGAGCTAGCAGAGGAACTCTCAGAACCACGACACATCTTGGATAGCAGGAGAAGTGCCAGATGACTGGAGAAGGGCTAATGTTCCCCCTGTCTTCAAAAAGGGGGGGGGGGGAAATATGAACCTGGGAACTACAGACCAGTTAGCCTGACATCAATCCCTGGAAAAATTCTGGAGCAAATTATTTAAAAATTCATCTGCAAGCATCTTGAAAAAAATGCAGTGATTAATAGAAGGCAAAATGGATTAATCAAAATTAAATCCTGTTAGATTCATTAAATCTCATTATTTGCCTAGGTAGCCCCCAAATGGAGAGAGGGAACACTGTGGACATAAGTTACCTAGACTTTAGCAAAGCTGTCCACATAGTGTCACATAACAGTCTGATAAGCAAATTAGCAAAAACTGGACTAGATGGAAAAACTATTAGGTAGATCCAAAATTAGCTGCTAAATTGGAAACAAAGAGTGCTCATCAATGGCACCTTCTTAAATTGGGTGGAGGTAACTAGTGGGGTGTCACAGGGTTCAGTCCTGGGTGCAGTACTCTTCAATACCTTTCTTAATGATTTAGATGAGGAAGTACAAGAAAAGATCATCAGATCTGCAGACGATACAAAACTGGGTGGCACAGCAAACACCTTAGAGTACAGAATGAAGATCCAGGGTGATCTTGATTAACTTGAACACTGGGCTGAAAGCAATAGTAAGGACAAGTGCCAAGTCCTCCACCTAGGAAAAAGAAATGAAATACATTGATAAAACATGGGGGATACATGGCTCAACTGAACTGAAAAGAAAAAGATCTCAGAGTAATTGAGGACAATAGGCTGCCTCAACAGGGGGAAATGCTATTTTGGGATGCATTAAAAGAAGAATTACTTCAAAATCACGAAAAGTAGTTGTTCTCCTATAGTCCTCACTAGTCAGACCTCCTCTGGAATACTGTATCTAGTTCAAGGCACCACGATTTAAGAAAGATGCATAAAAATTAGAAGGGGATCAGGGGAAGGCAACAAAAATGATCTAGCGTTTGGAAACACTGCCCTATGAGGAGAGATTGAGAGAACTGGGCATATTCAGCCTTGAGAAAAGACTGAGTGGGGACATGCCATCATTCTATAAGCACCTCAAAGGCTGTCACAAAGAGGAAGGTCAGGATCTCTTCTTTCTGATGCCAGAGTGTAGGACACACAATAATCAATTCAAGTTGCGACAACCCAGATTCAGGCTGGATATGAGGAAAAGCTTCCTCACAGTCAGACCAATACAATAGTGGAACCAGCTGCCTAGAGAGGTGGTGGGCTCTCCTATACTGGAGACATTCGAAAAGAAACTGGACAGCTGTCTGAATGGTATGATGTAAATTTGTGTCCTGCAACAGCAGTGGGTTGGATCTAATGGCCTTCATGGCCTTCCAAATATACTATTCTATGATTCTATGAACACCAGTTTTTTTAAGGGATCTGGTAGGATCTGGGAAATTACAGGCCAATTAGCTTGACATGTATTCTGGGAAAATTGGATGAGAGCGTTAGTCTTTACTAATAGACTCATTAAGCATATAGGTTACAAGCCCTGCTGAAAAAGAATCAACATGGCTTCTGCAAAGGTAATCCTGTCTCACTAACCTTTTAAATTCTTTGAAAATGTATATAAACATGCAATCCAGGGCAATCTGGTAGATTTTGTTTACTTGGATTTCCACAAGGCTTTTGACAAATCCCTTACCAAAACCTTCTGAGCAAACTTTAGCAAGCATGGAATAAGAAGGGAAGTCCTTTTATGGATCAGGGACTAGTTAAAGAAAAGGAGTGATTGGGAAACTGTTAATCTTCCCATTAAGATTAGAGGGACTGAAAGAGTAGGGATTCAGAGGAGTCAACAGTAGAATTAATGTTTTTCAACCTATTAATGAATTGTCTGGGATTAGGAGTGAGCAGTGGAGTGGCCAAGTTTACTGATAACATCAAATTATGCAGGAAGGATGAAACAAAAAGGGATTTTGAAAAGCTTCGAAAGCAGAGAATGGAAAGCAAATTGGCCGATGAAGTTTTGTGCAAGCAAGTGTAAAATAATGCACATTGGGACCAAAAAAAAAAAATCAGCTTCAAGTATAAGCTAATGTGATCTGAGTTAGTAGTGGCTGACCAAGAAATAAATATCTGGGTTGTAATGGACAGTTTGATGAAAATGCAGTGTACCGCTGCTGTGAAAAAGGCAAACTCCATGCTAGGCACATTTAGGAAAGGAGCTGGAAATAAACCTGCCAAGACCAGTAAGTTGGAATATTAAGTACAATTCACCACACCTGAAAAATGATTTTATTGAAGTGGAAAAAGAGCAGAACAGCTAAAATGATGAATGGAATGGAGCAACTCCTCTGTGAAGAACAGTTGCAACAACTAAGCTTAGAAAATAAATGAGTAAAGTGAGAAATGATAGAGGCATTCAAGATTATATGTGGTGTGAAGAAAGAGGAGAGAGAGACATTTTTGTTCCTCCCCATGATACTAGAACATGGGGTCATCCCATGAAGCTGATTGCTGGGGAGATTCACAACATATATTAAGAAGGAAGAACTTGTTACCCACTGCATAGTTGAACTATGCACTTTACTCCCTCAAGAAGTATTAATGGTCACCAACTGGGATGCCTTTTAAAGGGGATTGGACACATTCATGGAAGACAAGGCTATTCCTTTTATATCTCCTAGTCCTGTTTGCTATACATTACCTCTGCTATCAGAGTCAATATGCTTATTTACTCCAGTTGATGGGGAACTTGAACAGAAGGGGGATCATTGTACTCATGTGCTGCTTAAAGAATCTTGGAGGCAACTGTTTTGTCACTGTGCAAACAGAATACAGTGAAGTGTTGTAACCACAGTCTTCTAGAAATATATAGAAGACACAGGAGAAATGAAATTAAGATAAACATTGCATCAAAGTCAAGGACAAACCCTCATATTTTAAAGTTGTATAAACATACATTTTTCATAGATGGATACTGTCCCTTTGTTAGCTAGAGATGAACAGGCCACCTTTGAGAAGGTGTAAATCCATTTTATTATCAACCAACCACCAAAGGCCATTCACTTGAGATAACATCGTCCAGGACAGCCAGGAACAACCTAGTATTCTCAGTGTACCACAGTATGAATCACCTAAGGAACATAGAAACACAGAGAGTCAGAACGGGTCTCCCAGGCCATCTTTGCTCATGACATGCCCACCATGTGCATGTCTAGCCTATCCTTGAACAGGGTAGGAACCACAGGGAGAAAGTGCCTAGATCGTTTTAAGAGGAAAGGGTATAAGCTCAGTAGTAGCTAGTGAAGCTGGGCTACAGAAATTCCTACAAGTCTCATGCATAATATAATCTGCCTTCAGACCCAGTACTTTTGCATCCCATCTATTGACCTTGATTGTTCTACTATTTGTGTCACTGAAACATTACAGTGATGGTATATGTGTTTGCCTGTTAATTAAGTGATTAGGCAACAGTTACTCATATATGCACTGCCTTTTTTATTGTGGCCACCAATAAAGCTTTAAACTGCATTTTGTGCCTTATTTAACCAATGACAAATTACCCCAGCCACATCTGTGCATTCAATTTCCAACTGGGGATTATGGTGCTGTGTAAAGCCAGCCATTGTGAATTCTGTGCAGGTTGATTCACAACTCTGGATGAGCTGTGGTATGCCATACAAACCAGACCTCTGTTTTCTTTTGAATCAGCCTGGTTTATCCCTTAACTTCAGTTGGTAAAATAAAGTGTTAGAAAAGAAAACCTCCCCTGGGGCAACACGTATCTGTATAAACAAGTGTGCAGAGATGCAAAGTTAAGTAGAGTGAAGTTAAAATATTGAGAAGGTGTGAGAGAGAAGGAGGGCAGGGAAGTGAACCACAAGACATCAGTCTTCACAGCAGCAGAGGAATAGGTTTTGGTGAGGGGGTAGTATATTCACATTTGAAGGAAGGAAGGAAGGAAAAAAGAATCTGCTTTCTATATTAGGGCGCAGCAGTTCCAGGGAAACTGGAAGAATGGAACAAGAAAGGGAGAATCTAGTGAGGCAACACTAAGAGAGCAGAAGGCGCTTTGATTCTTGGACAAGCTAATGAAAACATAGAAACAGAGAGAGTCAGAAGGGGGCCTCCCAGGCCATCTAGTCTGAACCCCATCTCCAGCCGGCTCTGCTCATGAAATACCTAATTCAGAGGAAGGGGTACAGAACAAAAATGATAACATAATAAATAAAGGACTAATATTGCTGCAATCAGTTTACTGTAACACCCAACCCTTTGGGGCATTTCCTAGTTTCTGTATATAATGAGTGTCTGTCCTTCCTTCCTTTCTCTCCACTCTCTCCCCCCACCCCCTGCCCCTGCACTTCAGGAGACAAAAATGACCAATGTTGTGAGCAATCATTTACTTTACTGAACTCTAGCAACAGAAGCTGCTTAAGTGCAGCACTAGCTCACTTCCCAAGCTTCATGGTCACAAACATGCACTACACTTCTGCAGCTCACAACAACATGGAGACTTTGGCCTTGTTTGTTTTCTGGGGCTAATAAAAGAATTTAGACACTTATTTATGAAAGAGGTCCTTCAGGCAAGAAACATCATGTTTTGGCTAAAGGGAGCAGTTAACATTTTTTTGGTCTACTTTACTTTTACTTGCAAATTGAAATAACAAGCAAAGGCCTATTTTACACACAAAGGGAGCATGAAGCTACCATAATTCTTTGTCTTTTATGTTATCCAATAGAACTTTTCATAAATAATCATTGACTAACAAAAGTGGGTAAACAAAGATTGTAAAAAATAACTATTCAACTGAAGAATAGCATATTCCTTAATAAATATTTCTATTCAGACATTGTAGATATAAAGCCAGCCAACATGGAGGATTTGACAGAAGTTATTACTGCATCCGAATTCCATCCTCATCATTGCAATCTCTTTGTCTACAGCAGCAGCAAAGGATCTTTGAGACTTTGTGACATGAGGGCATCAGCTCTCTGTGACAAACATTTCAAACGTAAGTTATTGACTGATATTTTCATCATCATCATCATCATTAGTATAAGTATAAATACAGTGCATCTATATCCCACATTTTTTCCTCTTGCAAGGAACCCAAGGCAGATTACAAAGATCTCCTTGTCCCCAGCAACAATCCTGGGAGATAGGCTAGGCTGAGAGTCTCTGACTGGCCCAAAGTCACTCAGTAAGCTCCATGGCCAAGTGGGGACTAGAACCTGAATCTCCAGAGTCCCAAGGGAACACTCGTACCACTGGCTGATTAAACATGTTTACTCTTGAAAGTTGCAGATTAATATATAGAGGTTGTCTGCTGTGTGTTAAATGTAGAAATAGTTTAGAAAAGATTTAGTCTGCTAGTATGGTGACTAGTGGAACAAAGAGGCATAGTAATTACGATAGAAGAGGGATTTAAGTCAGGAGCAGTTTGTGATGCAAGGGTGAGAAAAAGTTCCTCCTGCTGCATTTTCAACTATCATAAATCCCAGAAGTTTGTCTTCCTTCCCCCGATATTGACTGGGCTTTTAAAGGCAATCATAAACTCAATAAATGAGGGAAATACATGAGATTGAAGCAACAGTCTTCACCTTGCCAAAGATGATGGGGCAAGTGAACACAATGATGTCAGCAACTGAGACTGTTTAGCTTAGAAAATAAGCAAGTGAGGTGAGACATGGTAGAGGTATTCAAGATTATATGTGGCGTAGATAAAAATAGAGGGAGACACTTTATTATTTATTTGGCACATTTTTACCCTGTCCTTTAGAAGAGTCTTAGGACAGCATGAATTTGACTGATGGGATATTTGAGACATAAAAGGAAGGACTTGTTCACACAGTGCACGGCTGATCTGTAGAATTCATTTCCATGAGACATACTGATAGCCACCAAGCGGGATGCCTTTAGAAGGTGATTTGACAAATTTTCTGTTGGCTATATGTTACTTCTTCTATCAGAATCAATATGCCTATTTACACCAATACTTGGGAGACTTGGGCTGGAGAAAGCTGTTGCAATCATGCCATGGTTTCTTCTGAACCACTGGTTTGCCACTGTGTGAACAAAGTACTGGACTAGGTGGACCACTGGTTGGCTCTAGCATGTCTCTTCCAATGTTTTCATAGCATCATATATCACTGGACAGAATATGATCAATTTTCTTAACATTCCTTTAATGGTTTGATTTGTTCTTTCAACCCTTCCTGAACTTTGAGGTCAATATGATATATGTCATTTTCTTTTGATTTCTAAAGCATCTTCCATATTTTGCACTACTTCTCCAACAAATGCTCCACCTTGACACGAGCTTGTAATATTTAGAGCCCCCATTCTACAAATTAGTTCATTATACAACTTCCTTGTCATTGTTTGAGCAACATTCTTTTTAGTAGGATAGGCCTCTGGCCATCTAGAGAAACCATCAATCACAACCAGGAGGTACTGGAATCCTTCTTTAGTTGTGGGCAATTTATCAATATAATCAATCTAAATTGCACTCCATGGTTCTGACTGTCTTTGGTGTAAGATAAAATCATGTGGTTTTCCATATTCCCATTTTTCCATCATGCAAGGGATGCAATTGTCCAAAATTGTTGAATCATTCTCCTTTTCCCTTCCACTCCCCATAGGGTTTGGATCACTCAATCATTTTCTGCATTCCCTCACGTCCTTTATTATGTAAGTCTAAAAGCAACTGCTCCTTATTCCAAACCTCTTTTACTCTGACTATCTGTTTCTTTTCTTTAGTACTTTTGACTAACTCATCCATAAAATTATTTCCTTCGATCAACCAATCCTGGCTGGTCTGATATGCTTTTTTCCAAAAGCAACAACTACAACAATAACACATTACCTTCAGTTTGTTACATAAATCAAAAACCCACTTCCAAATTTCTTTGTGTTTTAAATTCTTTTCAAAAGCATTCTTCCAATTGTATCAGGCCCAGAAATTCAAATATTCCATACACCTTTAAACACATAATCACTATCTGTAATTACGTGGATTTCTTGTTCCCTATCTTGTTCCAGTTCATATTCTAAAACCATTTGGTCTGTCTTAAACTCAGTTTCTTGTGCCCCCAAAGCATTTAAACCCTCTTCCCTAAGTTGTTTTTGAATTTCAGGATTGTAAGCAGTCCATGCAGTTATTCTCTCCCCCTCTTAAAACCAGGATCCTCCATCTGTAAACCTAGCATAATCATCAAGTTTCGGTTGAGCAAGCTGCCCCCTTCTGTTGTAGCCAAACTGTCCATTGTGCCAACTTTACTGAACTTAAGGCAGAGGCTTTGCCCTGCAGAATATATTTAAGTACCCCATGTGGAGATGTACAATTACATGGGAATTAAATATTCTCATGTCTGCAGCACCCACATAATTGTGGCAGCAGCTTTTTCACATTCTATATATTTCATTTCAGACTTCTTTAAATTCCTCCTTTTCCTCTGGAGCTGCTGAAGGAACTGTTACGGAGTTACTATTCAAATACTGTGCTTGTAACTACCAATGACAATATTGCATTGCTCTTATACTTCCTGTTCCTGCTCCTACCTTTGACCTGGATGTAATAATACAGTGCTTCATGACTCCTCAGACTAACAGTTTGCAGTGTCGTCTGTTCTGTACATGAAACATGGTGTCAGAAGTGACTTGAATCTGGACAGAGCCTCTTGTTTGGAATGCAGCAGCCCTGCGACACAGCACTGATTTGTGAGTTACAGTTTGAGACCGTTCATTGTGCATTTTCTGCTACTGGAGGGCTGTGAGGCCTACCGACCGCATGGCTGCCATGAATTGCGTACCTCCCCCAGAGGGGATGAAAATCAGTGGGGATTGTAGTAGCAACTGGGAAACTTTCAGAGCTGAATTTGAGGATGATTCCCTGGCTACAGGGCTGAATGAGAAATCTGCAGCAGTGCAGGCAGCCACCCTGAGAAGAGTCATGGGCAGTGAATGCAGGCATGTGTATCAGCACAATCTGAACCTCTCAGCAGAGCAGCAAGAGAATGTTACAGCCATTCTAGATGCACTAGAAACTTATTTCAAACCTGCTAAAAATGTCATTTATGAAAGATATGCGTTTGGATGCTGCAAACATGAGGAGGGAGAATCTCTTGAAAACTTTGTTACTCGCTTATGAGAAAAAGCAGCAACTTGTGAATATGGCACCCTGAAAGATGAACTAATACAAAATTGTTCTTGGAGTATCTAGTGAGAGCACACACAGGCATCTTCTAAGAGAGCGCGACTTAAAGCTAAACACAGCTATTGAAACATGTCATACAGCAGAGCTTACTGACAGACATCTGAAAGTGATGGAACAGGACAGACAGAGTGCCAGCATAAACATTGCAATGCAGCGACGGCACATAAGCAAACTGCAAGGACAGCAACACATGCTTAGCACAAATACTGCCAACTCTACAGCATGCAAATATTGTGGGACTGTGCATCCAAGAATTAAAGAGCAGTGTCCAGCATATTCCACATAGGATGTGGAATGGGCTTCCACGAGAGGTCGTTGAGGCCCCATCAGTGCAGGTGTTCAAGGATAGGCTGGACGTCCACATGGTGGGCATGTCATGAGTGGAGCCAGCAAATGCTGGAGGTCAGACTAGATGACCCGGGGGATCCCTTCTGACTCGCTCTGTTTCTATGTTTCTATATGGGAAGTCTTGTATGTCTTGTGGAAGAGCAAATCATTTCGCTAAAGTTTGCTTGTCAAGTAAAAAACAAGTGTCATCTGACAAATTACACGCTATGGAGGATGCGTCTGCATATGAGGAGCACCGCTGAAATGATATACAGCAGCGAATTAATCGGTGCTCTGCAATCCAGAGGAAAGAAATGGTTTGTGACTTTAATATTAAATAATGAGCGTCAATCCTGCCAGCTCGACTGGGGAGCAACATGTGATGTGATGTGCTTGAGAGACAAATTGACGTTAACACTGGAAGTACCTCTACTGCCAAGTGACACCAAACTAAAGTTTGGTAAACTTTTGGTGCCAAGTGAAACCAAACTAAACTCAGGCAAAATTATGAAATCTCTTGGACTGTTCAGGACAGAATGTGTCGTACATGGACTGACACACAAGCTAGAGTTTGAAATTGTGGAAGCTTGCCAAAAGCCATTGTTATCTGGCTCAACCTGCGAGCGTCTGGGGATGATGCATTTCTCCATCCCTGCGGAGCTCAATGTGATGGACAATCAGTTTAAAGGGCCCTTGACAAAACAACTGTTACTACAGGAATTTGGGGATGTTTTTACAGGGCCTGTTGAATCTGTTCCGGGGGAAGTTCATTTTGACCTTGATGTGAGTGTCCCTCCAGTCCAATATGCTCCACACAATGTGCCAGTGGCCTTGAAGCAGGCAGTTAAGGCACAGCTTGACCGGTATGAGGCTGATGGTCATATTGCACCAGTGACTGAACCAACTGATTGGATTAGCAACATGGTGATTGTAAAGAAGGCTGATAAGCTAAGGATATGTATAGGTCCCAAATTTTTGAACCAGGCACTGAAACGATCTCATTATATAATGCCAACTCTCGAGGATGTTTTGTACAAGCTGCCTAAAGCACGTCTGTTCACACTTGTTGATGCCCGGGATGCATTTTTACAGTGTAAGTTGGATACATGTGCAGTAGCTACATGACAACCTTCTGGACTCCCTGAGTCAAGAAAAGTTGGCTCAAACAGCCTTTTGGAGTCTCAGTTGCACCAGAGGTATATCAACATAAACAACATGAACAATTGGCTGGACTTAAAGGTATTGAACCAATAGCTGATAACGTAGTTGGCTGTGGTGATACAGATGGAGAAGCACAGCAAGATCATGATCGCAAACTGCTGGACTTGATGAATTGTTGTAGGCAAGTGAAACTGAGACTTGGAGTGAAAAAACAGCAGTTCAAGGTCAAAGAGCATGATAAGGCAGTGCAGGAAATCAAACGTTTGGTCACGGATACACCTGTTCTTAAATACGATGATGTTACAAAACCGGTAACTATTCAAAGGGATGCAAGCAAAAGTGGACTCGGGTGTTGCCTGTTGCAAGCTGGACAGCCTATCGCTTTTGCTTCAAGGGCACTGACCCCTACAGAGCAAAACTATGCACAAATCTAAAAGGAATGTCTGAGTATTGTGTTTGCCTGCCAGCGCTTTCACCACTATCTTTATGGTTGTGACAAGATCATGGCAGAAACTGACCATAAGCCTCTGATATCTATTTTCAGGAAACCACTTTTGTGTACACCTAAGTGCTTACAGAGCATGTTGCTCACGTTACAAAATTATTGTCTCAATGTGGTTTATAAACCTGGACCTGAAATGTACATCAGTGACGCTCTTAGCAGAGCTACAGCAGCAGGAGGTACATTTGAATGTACACAACACACAGTTTGCAATGTCCAACAGGACCTGGATGCCCTGTCACAGATTAATCATTCAGACTATTAAAACGTCACCGACCAGCGACTGCGTCGGATAAAACAGCACACAGAAATTGATGAGAGTTTGCAGGTACTTAAATCTGTTGTTCTGAATAGCTGGCCAGATTCAAAGGAAGAGGTGCCATTAATTGTGAGAGAATACTGGACTTTCAGAGACGAAACTGGTATTCAGGATGGCATACTATATAAGGGGCCAAGAGTCATCATTCCTAAATCTTTGAGGTCGGAGATGTTGAAACGCATTCATGCCAGTCACATTGGTGGAGAAGCAGGCACAAGATACTGGCCCAACATGCAGAATGAGATTAGAGGCTCTGTTAGTCATTGCTCAGCATGCAATGAGTATGCACAAGCACAACAGAAAGAACCCATGATGTCACATGTGCTGCCCACCTGGCCTTGGCAAATTGTAAGTATGCATTTACTGAATTATGTGGGGCAAGAGTTTTTATTAATTGTTGATCACTATTCTGACTTTTGGGAAATTGAGCTCCTTCCTGACCTGTCTGCTGAAACTACAATCAGGCACTGTAAAGTACAATTTGCACGTCATGGCCTACCAGATAGGGTAATCTCAGATAATGGACCCCAATTTGCATGTGAGCAATTCAGAAGGTTTTCTACAAATTGGGGATTTGTGCATGTTACCTCATCCCCGCGGCACCCACAAGCTAATGGCAAAGCACAATCAGCTGTAAAGATGACGACCCTTTTCGAGAAGTCCAAGTATGATGGTAGTGACCCGTGGAAGGCTGTTCTACATTGGAGGAACATCTTGTCCGAAGGCATGGACAATAGTCCTGCACAGCGTTTGATGTCAAGGAGACTGAAGACGTCATTGCCTGTGGCCAACAAACTGCTTGAAACTTGTGTGGTTACAGGTGTTCTGGAGAAATTGCGATGGAGGAAATAAATCTCCAAACTGACATACGACGTGTGTGCCAAAGACTTACCAGAACTAAGCATTGGAGAGCCAATCCGTATGAAGCCACTTCCTGGCAACAGGACTGGTTGCTGGAGACTGGGTACCTGTGTTCAGAGGGTTGCCCCTCGCTCTTATGATGTGGATGTGGATGGTAGTCTCTACTGTCGCAATCGAGTGGATCTGCGAGTGGCAGAACAACCCACCTCACAAGCTTATGAGAGTCCTGCACATGATTCTCCGGAGGTGTTCAGTGCCCCTAGTCCTGCTGGACCAAGTAAGCAATATAGAGACAAAACTACTGTCATATCTGAAGGAAACAATGAGGATGAAATAATGCAACCGCACATACCAGTAAGTTCTTCTGTACCAAACACACCAGTCAGGAAACAGGACAGTTTCTTACCAGCACCTTCTGGAACTAAACAGCCTTCACCAGGCAAAATCCCTGTGGCCTTGTGAAGCGGCCGAGTTTCAAGACCTCCAGAGAGACTTAATCTGTAGCCTATTTACTAATAGTACAGTATGTTATGTTTAAGATTGTTTGGGATCTGTTTTTCGGTTAATTGATAACACACTGTTGAATCATATGTAAAAAAGGGGAGATGTTATGGAGTTACTATACAAATACTGTGCTTGTATTTGTGGCGATATTGCATTGCTCTTATACTTCCTGTTCCTATTCCTGCTCTTACCTTTGACCCGGATGTAATAATACAGTGCTTCATGACCCTTCAGACTAACAGCTTGCAGTGTCATCCGTTCTGTACATGAAACAGGAACTTTACACTGCCGCCTCTCCCAGGTTCCTCTTTCCTGAAGAGATCTATTGCTTTTCTAAGTTCCTCATCATCCTTTCCATCAAGCTTACTCATGCCTGCACCCAAATTCACAGAGTCCTCCATTTAAAAAATCCTCTCAGGTGGCACCCCCTCTGCCAACCTCCCTTTTTCCCTGCCAAACTTGCAGCCTCTTCCAAACCTATGGCCCCTAGAATGCCACAGGCAATCATTATAATAGGAAATAACTGCTTCCTTCTCTCTTTTTGCTTCTCCCTTTAAAGACTTTTAATTATCCATTCTGTCTCTGCAACTTTACTAATGGCAAAATTTCTCCTGAAGAGATATTAGTGGCAAACACTTTCACATGCAAAAGGAAACTATCCATTGCTCAGCAAAAACACATTCCTGTACCAACACTTTCACTGGCAACAATTCCACCTTTCAACACACTTTGAATCCAGCCAGACCCTGGTAACCACTCCCAGATACTAACACCTGCAGCATCATGCTTCACCAACTGAGCAAATTTTTCATTTCATCTTCTAAAGTTTTATTCATAGAAATTACTGTACAATTAGAACTAGACTTACAATTTTACACACACCCATTTAACTTTTTATTTTCTTTCAAAACCTTTATCAGAGCCTGAAGTTTCCCCACCTCCTTTCGATTTTGTTCAACTTCAGTCAGGAGATTCTCCATCGTCCCTGCACACTGAACTCCATCGATAAGTTGCACAGCCCTCATCCTCTGCATTAACTGTTGCTGTGCCATGACTGCACTTCCCGCTAGGTCTGGTACAATCCTTAATTCCCAAACACTCTCTGGTCTGGACCTCTGCCTGTTTTCATGTGTCTCATCCTTCACACTCCAGTCTGACTCAGCTCTCAAAGCAAGAAGCACCCTAGGATCCTGCCAACTATGCTAAATAAGTCACAAAGAGACCTTTCTGTTCTAAAGTCCTGTGTAGGGCTTATCACCTGATAGCTCAGAGAGTGGAGACAGAAGTAGACACACAGACAACCAGTACTGGATTTGCACATCAAGAGCTCCTTTATTGACTACAATATAAGGGAAATCACTCTCATTCACTCACACTAACATTCATCCTTTCATACTCTCCAAGAAAACTCCGCTTTGAATTGATCAGCCTCGAATGAGTATGGCCTACTGAAGCTTTGAGAGCCCTTCCTTTTTATACCTTATCTTAGCTCTTTGTTCCCTGGAGCAGAACTCAGTGTCCAGTTTCATCCAGTTAATTGCTTTACTTCCCTTGGGATACTCTTATCACTTGTTTTCTTTACATAAGGTAGGTGACCTTGGGAACTTCCTGCCAAGCATTGGGACTTTTCACTCTGTCAGCATTTTTCTACTCTTTCATCCAGGAACTCAGAACCCATTTATACCCATTCTGCTCCTTAGAATTCTTCAGGTTTTCTCCATTTCTTCACCTAAAATATGCCCATTCATTCATTCATTCATTCACTTATTATAACTCTTTGTGTTTGTTCTGTCTTGGTGTGGAGCACTGGGTAGATAAATGTCATCACTGCCAGGCCTTTACAAAACAGGCCCTCAAGAACAGGGTTAGCTGGCTCCATATGGAAATACATAGAAACATAAAAACGGAGCCAGGATATAATATTCATACAAACTATAAGGTAACCCATGATAGTAGTTCAGTAGACACCCAGTCTAAATGTCTTTGTGGAGAGTGGAAAAAAATAGAAACATAGAAACAGAGCAAGACAGAAGGGGGCCTCACTTCCATAGTCTGTCCAGATCCTTCTGGATCCGGAGTACCTGCTCCTCAGTTGTGGCCACTGCCCCGGTTTTAGTATCATCTGCAAATTTGATCAGCAGACTGTTCACCCCTTCTTCCATGTCATTGATGAAAAGATTAAACAGGATCAGCCTCAGGACAGAGCCCTGGGGGACCCCACTTGTCACTGCCCACCATCCTGATGATTCCCCACTAATGGTTACCCTCTGTTGTAGGTCTTCATAGAACTGGTCAACTTCAGTCTCTTCAGCATCAGTGGTTGGAGCATAGACTTGGACTACTGTGATGTTGAATGGTTTGCCTTGGATTTGAACTGAGATCATTCTGACATTTTGGAGATTGTATCCCAGTACCGCTTTTCCTACTCTTTTATTGACTGTGATGGTTATTCCATTTCTTTTGAGGGATCCTTGCTTACAGTAGTGCATATGATGGTTGTCTGAATTAAATTCATCCATTCCAGTCCATTTGAGTTCACTGATTCATAAGATGTCGATGTTCAGTCTGGTCATCTCAGGTTTGGCCATGTCCAGCTTACTTTGATTCATAGATCTTACTTTCCAGTTTCCTATGCAGCATTGTTCTTTACAGCATCGGACTTTCCTTTCACCACCGTATACATCTGCAACTGAGTGTCCTTTTGGCTTTGATCCTGTTGTTCCATTATTTCTGGTGCTACTGGTACTAGCCCTCTGCTAGCACACTGGACACCTTCCAACATGAGGGGCTCATCTTTTGGCATCATATCTTTTTGCCTTTTGGTAATGTCCATGGAGTTTTCATGGCAAGAATACTGGAGTGGGTTGCCATTTTCTTCTCCAGTGAATCACCTTTTGTCAGAGCTCTCTGTACCTCTTGGGTGCCCCTGCATGGCATAGCTCATAGCTTCATTGTGTGATGCAAGCCCCTTCATCACATCAAGGCAGTGATCCATGAAGGGGAACAAATTACTTACATATTTATAATTGGAAATGGGAAGCTAATGCCTTGTCTGATGTGCCCTGTGTGGTGATGCTGTGAAATATCACAAGGGTGCTTGCTTACCCTCTATGAACCCACATTTTCCCTTGGTCAGCAAAAATGCCCCACCTTGTCCCCCTCCTTATCCAGCCCTACTGGTCAAACAAGGCTCCCTCTCACTGTTCAAATCCCACCAGGTATGAACAATAAGAAATGTGTCATCTCATTAGGGGCTTTCTAGCAATACAATAAGGTTCAGGTACATTGTAAGGCAGTGCAGCACCAGTGATAAGGCATCTTATTTTTGAATGTCATGTCTATTTGGAATTTGAGCCAACATGTGATAGCCATAACTCAGCAATTTTTTTATTTGTTTCTTTGTCCTTTTATCACTACTATGCTTAAGCCAGGTCTCTGACAAAGCCATTATGGAAGCAGCGGTTGCAAAAAGGAGCAATGGAAAGAACATGGGTACCTAGGCAGTAACTGACAGCATAGGCAGAGCTATGCCTGGCTAAATTGCACCTTTGCCAGGTAAAGGCGGCCTCCCTCATGGCAAACAGGATCCTGCACATGGGTGATAATTGCAAAGTAGTACACCTACTACTTTACAAAGTAGTATACCTTTTACAAGGATGTACTGCCTGCCCCTGCAACAATCTGGAGAAAGGAGTCTGTAAACAGAGAAAATGTGAGCCTCTCCATGTGGAGGTAGGGATTCGGAACATGATCATCAGCACAGCTGTCTGGTTATACCAAACTTACTGCCTTGATTCCTTCTGCTGCCCACCAAACATGCATCTGTTCACATGGATGTTGGCTCCAGCTGGCAAATCAATGCTCTTGCTGTGTTCTTCTCCCCATCCCCTTTGATCTCCACAGGCTGATTTTCAGCAGGTGCTCTCAAAGGGATCCAAGAACTGCCTTCCCACAAGTGGATCATGTCAGTAGGACTACCTAACAGAAAGGGCATCAAGCATCGTAAAGTCAGCTGTTCAGTAGGTCCAACCTACCTATCTTGTGCAGGCTTCTGAGTTCTGGTGGAGTTCATAATGGTCGGCTGGCTGGTGATGTGGACCTCAGAATGGACACTAAGCCATTAGACAAGTCAGCCCCAGACAGACAGATAGGCAAGTGTTACCATGAGTGCCTGAAACTGCACAGCTATATCCAGATAATGCATGAATGGATCTGCAACCTGAAGTGACAATGTGGCACAAGAGAATCTATTCCCTGAAAAGAGAGAGGAATAAAAAGAAAGGTAGACTGAACAGTATATAATTATATACTGTACAGTTATATGTATAAATACATATAAATTGTCTGAATATTTGAAGTAACAGACAAACATTTCATTGTAGTAATTGATGGATACAATCCATTCACAGCTCTTAGTATAACTCCAGAAATGAATGGATCAAAAACAGAAGGGGTAGGCATGGAGAGGCAAAACCTGGGTATGGGAGAGAGATGTGCACAAGTTCAGCACATCAAATAAGGCCAAGTCTGAAAAGGGATGGAAAAAGAGATTGGAAATTTAGATAGTGTAAGAGAAGACTAAATCAGGCAAAGGATTCCAATTCCAAGACATGCACCATGTTGACATGGAAAATCTAGCAGAAGCTGCTGTGATACCAATGTGGAAATGGTGTCAGAGACTAGAACAGAGCCCACTCATGAACATTATCTTCTCCAGGCCAAAGTGGGAGGAGAATTCCCATGTGCTTTCTCCTTTATCCATTCAAGCCCAATTCAGTAGGAAGGAAGCTCGGTTATGCTGGGGATATTGTAGTACACAACAGTAGCATTCTGAACCCCTCATAGAGCTTACATAGAAACAGAGCGAGTCAGAAGGGGCCTCCTGGGTCATCTAGTCAGACCCCTGACTCCAGCCAGCTCTGCTCCTGGGATACCTACTATGTGCATGTCAAGCCTATTCTTGAATGCCCTCACCAATGGGGCTTTAACTACCTCCAGTGGAAGCCCATTCCATACCTTAGGGGCCCTAACTGTCAGGAAGTACTTCCTGGAATCCAAAATAAACCTTGGTTCCATGAACTTTGCTCCATTGGAACATGTCCTGCCCTCCTCCACAGGGGGGAAAACAGGTCTCAACCCACCGCTGCATGACACCCCCACATGTACTGATATGTTGCCAACAGATTCCCTTGGAGTCTCCTCCAGGGTGAAAAGACCCAGTTCCCTCAGCCTCGCCTCATATGGCTTTCCCTGTAATCCGGCCACCAATCTTGTGGCCCTATGCTGCACTGGCTCTAATCTCTCTATATCCTCCTGTAATATGGAGCCCAGAACTGAACATAATATTCCAGTTGTGGGCACACCAGAGTTGTATAGAGTGGCAGTAATAACTCTCTCAATCTAGAAGTCACACTTCTGGCTCTGCAACCAAGGGTACCATTTGCCCTCTTGACCACCACATCACACTGCTGACTCATGTATAGCCTGTGGTTGACCAGCACCCAAGATCTTTCCACAAGTGCTGCTCTTCAGCCACTTGTCCCCTAACCTGTACTTATGACACCCATTCCTATGCCCCAAATCCAAGACCTTGCACTTATCTACATTGAACACTGCCCTGTTGTCTCCTGTCCTCCACTGTAGTCTGTCCAGATCCTTTTGCATCCCAAGTACCTGCTCCTCAGTTGAAGCCAATGCTGCTGTTTTAGTATCGTCTGCGAATTTGGTCAGCACACTGGTCAATTTTTCTTCTATGTCATTGACGAAAAAATTTGTCAAAGGCCTTGCTGAAATCCAGGTAAACCACATCCACTACATCCCCTCCATCTCACCACCTTGAAACATTGTCATAGAATTCCACAAGGTTCATCTGGCAGGACCTGTTTTTGTGGAAGCCGTGTTGCATGGCCACCAACCTTCCTTCCCTATCTAGGGTTACTAGATCTCTCGCTATTATGAACCTTCCCATTGTTTTTCCTACAATGGACATAAGGCTAACCGGTCTGTAATTCCCCATGTCCCCTTTACCCCGCCCCCTTGAAGATTGGGACTACTGATGCCACCCTCAGTCCTCTAAGAACCTCACCGGTTCTGCATGAGGCCTCAAAAATGGAGGGCAATGTGCACAAGCATACCCCTGTCAACTCCCAAAGTACCCTTGGGTGTAATCCATCAGGGCCTCACGCCTTTGTAATGTCAAGTGTCCTGAGGGCTTCTCAACTTCTAGAGGGTGATTCTAATCTGAGCCCCTAAATCCTCAGCATCATCTGTCCCACCCCCACCATGTAGATCTGCTTTGGGGAGAACATAGAAGCAAAATAGTCATTTGTTATCTGTGCCTGTTCCCTCACATCAGTCACTGAATCCCCTCCCTCATTGTTAAGCGATCCTACTGCCTGTCTCCTCTTCCTGTTGCTATTTACATGTGGCAAGAAGCCCTATTATTATTATTATTATTATTATTATTATTATTATTATTATTATTATTACATTTCTATGCCGCCCCTTGCCGAAGCCTCGGGGCGGCTTACAACACAATAAAATACAATATAATACAAAAATAACAATATAAAATTAAAATTAATAATATAAAATAAATAAAAAATACAAACGATATAAAAGGAGTTTAAAAAGTTATAAAAGAAAAGAAAAGAAAAGAAAAGAAAAGAAAAGAAAAGAAAAGAAAAGAAGTCACCCTGGCCAGATAAATAAGTAAATATTGTTAACAATTAAAATGACGTTTAAATAAAAAGGTCTTCACCTGGCACCGAAAAACAAATAACGAGGGCACCAGGTGGACCTCTCTGGGGAGCACATTCCATAGATTGGGCGCCACCGCAGAGAAAGCCCTCCTCCGAGTACATACCCTCCTAATTTCTTTCACGGAGGGTTCCCGGAGAAGGGCCTCTCCCGCAGATCTCAAGGGGCGGTCGGGCATATATGGATGTAAGCGCTCTTTTTGCTGCTCTTAATATTCTTTGCAAGTCTCAGCTCATGATCAGACTTAGCCGTTCGAAGAATCTTTCGGCAATGAGCTTCCTCTTTCCAGTACACCCTTTTGTCCTCTTGCCCCAGTGCCTGTTTCCAACAGAGGGATCTCTTACATCTAATCCTTCTTACCACCTCTTTTTGCATTCACAGCAGCGCCTTCTCTTGTCTCCCTGTCTTACTAACTAGTGGTCTCATCAAGGTTTGTGCCTCCAAGACCTCCCTTTTGAGGGCCATCCACCCCTCCTGAACTACCTTGTCTCCCAGTACCTTCTCCCAGGAGACCTTCCCCAGTCTGGCCTTCAATTGACTAAAGTTGTTCCTTGTAAAGCCCCAGCTTCTAGTACTCAACCTGTCACTCATCCCCATTCCCCTGATCTTAAAGCAAAGGATGGAGTGATTGCTCGCATCCAAAGCTCCCCTAATCTGTACTTCATCTACCAGCTCCTCCCTGTTGGTCAAAACCAAGTCAAGGATACTTCCCCACCCCTCTTGTCACCTCCTAGAGCATCTGCATGAAAAAGCCTTCCTCTATAGCATCTAGAAAGTGACATGATCTGGCCATCAGTGCCAAGTGAGACTCCCAACTAATAGAAATATAGAAACAAAGTGAGTCAAAAGGGATCTCCCGGGCCATCTAGTCTGACCCCTGGCAACAGCTGGCTCCGCTCATGACATGCCCACCATGTGCATGTCTAGCCTATCCTTGAACACACCAAGGGGGCTCAACAACCTCCCATGGAAGTCCATTCCATACCCTCGGTGTCCTAACTGTCAGGAAGTACTGGGTTCCGGAAGTACTGGGTTCCGGTATCAAGGAAGATGGGAGGAAGGAGGAGGCCAGGGGTTTGTGGGAAGGAGCTGAGATGCACATATGCCAATGCTAGGAGCATGGGAAACAAGCAGGAAGAGCTAAGGCTCCCCTGGGAATAGGAGGATCTGACCTGGTGGGATCATGGAACATGGAATGAAAGGCAGGATTGGAATGTAAACTTAGAGGAGTATGTCTTGTTTAGAAAGGAGAGGAAAGGAAAGCGGGGAGGAGGACTCTTATTAGTCAGGGAAGGGATAGGATGCAATGAGATAGAAAGTGGCACAGATGAGGATCTGGTAGAGGTGGTCTGGGTGAAACTAAAGGGTTTTGACATGGGGAGGGATCTGAGGGTGGTGGTATGTTATCACCCTCCAAGTCAAATTGAGACCCTGGACTGACAGACCAGATTCAAAGGATATCTCAGGGGGAAGGACACTGTAATTATGGGAGATTTCAATTTTATGGGAGATTTTGAGGGGGTGTCACACGGAGATGGGTAGAGACCTGTGCTTCCCTGCAGAGGAGGGCAAGACGCGCTCCAACGGAGCCTAGCTCAGGGAACCAAGTTTCAATTTGGATGCCAGGAAGTGCTTCCTGACAGCTAGGACCCTGAGGATATGGAATGGGCTTCCACGGGAGGTGGTTGAAACCTCATCAGTGAGGATGTACAAGGATAGGCTGGACATGCACATGGTAGGCATGTCATGAGCAGAGCCAGCTGGAGCCGTGGATCAGACTAGATGGCCTGGGAGGCCCCTTATGACTTGCTCTATGTTTCTATCTAATAAACTTAGATAGGTAAGAGAGATCGGTGGCCATGCAACATCGCTTTTGCAAAAGCAGGTCCTGCCAGATGAACCTTGTTCAATTCTATGACAAGGTTTTGATGTGGCTAGATGGAGGGGATGCGGTGCATGTGCTTTCCCTGGATTTCAGCAAGGCCTTTGACAAAGTGCCCCATGATATCCTGGTTGAGAAATGGAGTTTTGGAATAGTCTGATGCACTGTCTGATGGATTAGGGCATAATAGATGAACCGAAAGCAGAGTGTAACCATTAGCGGGGAATCATCAGGATGTTGGTCAGTGATGTCCTGGGATTGATCCTATTCTAGTCTTTTTTTTCAAAAGGGGGTGACCAGTCTGTTGATTAAATTTGCAGACAGTAAGAAAATGGGAGCAGTGGCCACAACTGTGGAGCAGGTACTCCAGATTCAGAAGGATCTGGACAGAATATGGGAGTGGGTGGGGGAGAACAGGATGGCATTAAATGCAGGTAAGTGCACTTGGAACATAGGAATGGGTGACATAAGGTTAGGGGTCAAGTGGCTGCAGAACAGCACTTGTGAAAGGGACCTTGGGGTGCTGGTTGACTGCAGGCTAAACATGAGTCAGCAGTGTGATGCAGTGGTCAAGAGGGTGAATTCCACCCTTGGTTGTATAACCAGAAGTGTGGCTAGCCAGGTTAAAATCAATGCAGCATAGGGCCACAAGGACAGCGCCTGGATTGCGGAGAAAGCCCTATAAGAAACAGAGAAACAGAGCGAGTCAGAAGGGCCTCCCAGGCCATCTAGTCTGACCACCAGCTCCAGCCGGCTTTGCTCATGACATGCCCACCATGAGCATGTCCAGCCTATCTTTGAACACCCTCACCGATGGTGCCTCAACGACCTCTTGCGGAAGCCCTTTCCACACCCTCAGGGTCCTAACTGTCAGGAAGTGCTTCCTGGCATCCAAATGGAACCTTGGTTCCCTGAGCTTTGCTCCATTGGAGCGCGTCCTGCCTTCTTCTGCAACGGAGAACAGGTCTCAACCCATCTCCATGTGACACCCCCTCACATACCTGTATGTCGCCAACATAGCCCCTCTGAGTCTCCTCCAGGCTGAAGAGACCCAGTTCCCTCAGTCTCACCTCAATCCCTATCCCCTGCAAACCAGCCACCAACCTTGTGGCCCTACGCTGCACTGGCTCTAACCTGGCTATATGTAATGGTTAATGAGGGGCCCAAAAATGAGCACAATACTCCAGTAGCGGGCGCACCAGAGTTGTATAGAGTGTTAGTAATACCTCTCGATCTAGAAGCCACACTTCTGGCTATGCAACCTCGACTTCAAGGGGGGTGACTCTTATCTGTGCCCCCAAGTCCCCAACTTCATCTAATCTCCTATGCGGATCTCCCTTGTCCTGCTTTGGAGAGAACATAGAGGCAAAATACTCATCCAGCAACTGTGCCTGTTCCCTCATATCAGTCACTGGATCTCCTTCCTCCTTATTTAGTGTTCCCACTACTTGTCTCCACTTCCTCTTCCTATTTACATGCTGAAAGAAGCCCTTTTTGTTGCTCTTGATATTCTTGGCAAGTCTCAGCTCGTAATCAGCCTTAGCCTTGCGAAGAATCCTTCTGCAATGGGCCTCCTCCTCCCGGTATACCCTTTTGTCTATTTGCCCCAGTACCCATTTCCTATGGAGGTTCCTCTTTCTTCTAATCCCTCTAACCACCTCCTTTCGCATCCATGGTGGCGCTCTCCTCTGCTCCCCACCTTACTAACTAGAGGTATCTCCAAGGCTTGTGCCTCCAAACCTCCCTTTTGAGTGCCATCCACCCCTCCTCAGCTTGCTTGCCTTCCACTAACCTATCCCAGGAGACTTTCCCCAGTCTGGCCTTCAGTTCACCAAAGTTGGCCCTCTTGAAATACCAGCTTCTAGTGCTCGACCTGCTGCATGTCCCCATTCCTCTGATCGAAAAGCAAAGGATGGAGTGATCACTCGCATCTGGTGCTCCCCTAATCAGTACTTCATCTATCAGCTCCTCTCTATTGGTCAAGACCAAGTCATGGATGTTTCCCCCCCTCATCACCTCTCGGACCCTCTGTGTAAACAACCCTCCCTCTATAGCAGGGGTCTCAAATGCGCGGCCTACGGGCCAATTGCCGGGATGGGCGGGGCACGGGGGAGGGGCCCTGCGGCCTGCAAAGCGCCGGCGTTGCCCGGGCTGGTCGCAGGATGAGCGGCCCACCACCACCGCGGTGGTGGAATACTTGATGTGGCCCAGACTCTACTTCCAGCGGCCCCCAGGTAAGTTGAGTTTGAGACCCCTGCTCTATAGCTTCTAGGAAGCGACGTGACCTGGCTGTCACCACTGAGTGAGTCTCCTAAGTAATAACCGGGAGACTGAAGTCTCCCATAATTACTGTGTCCCTCCCCCAAGATATGCTTAAAACCTGATCTGTCAGGACATCATCCAGGGTCTCAAGTTGACCTGGAGGGCAATAACATACCCCCCACTGTCAGGTCCCTCTCTCTGTCAAAACCCCTGTTTCACCCAGACTGCCTCTACCGAATCCCCATCTGTGCTGCATTCTATCTCATTGCATCCCATCCCTTCCCTGACTTATAAAGCCACGCCCCCACCCCTCTTTTCCTTCCTGTCCTTTCTAAAAAGATGAAACCCCTCTATGTTCACATTCCAGTCTTGCCTTTCATCCCACCAAGTTTCTGCGATTCCCACCAGGTCATACCCTCCTATTCCCAGGAGAGCTTCAAGCTCTTCCTGCTTATTACCCATGCTCCTAGCATTGGTGTACATGCACCTCAACTCCTTCCCACCGCTTCCTTTCCTTGGAGTTCCCAGCCTCCTTCTTCCTCCCATCCTCCCTGATACCTGGCCCCTCTCTGTAGGAGTCCTGTCAGTCCCTGCAGTACCTCTAAAACCCTGCTCCCAGAGCCCTGATCCTCTCTCTCCACTTGTCCAGTGCAGACATGTTTCTGGGGGGGCCTGAACCCCCCCCCCCGGCTCAGTTTAAAGTCTTCTGGACAAAGATTGCTAGAGCATCTCCAAAGGACCTTTTCCCCACCCTCGTGAGGTGCAACCCGTCCCTTGCCAAAAGTCCATTGGCAAGAAACCAGGTGCCATGGTCAAGAAACCCGAAGCATTCCTTCTGGCACCACACCCTAAGCCAGTCATTCACCTCAGAGACCCTCCTTTCCCTGCCTGGCCCAAATCCCTGGTCTAGTAAGATCAATGAGAAGGCCACTTGGCCCTTTAGCTCCCTGAGTTTCTTCCCCAAGGCCTCAAAGTCCCTGTTGATACTGACCCCACCCTGCCTGGCTAAAATGGGGCAAGACTGAGGGAGCTGGGTCTTTTCAGCCTGGAGAATAACAGAATCCTAGGGGATCTGTTGGTGACATATAGTTAATGGAGGAATAATTATCCTCCATTATCCACCTCCGCATCACACGGAGGTGGATAGAGACCCATTTTCCTTTGTGGAGGAGGGCGGAACACATTCCAATGGAGCAAAGCGCAGGGAAACAAGGTTCAATTTGGATGCCAGGAAGTACTTCCTGACAGTTAGGACCCCGAGGGTATGGAATGGGATTCTGCGGGAGGTTGTTGAAGCCCCATTGCTGAGTGTATTCAAGGATAGGCTGGACATGCACATGGTAGGCATGTCATGAGCAGGGCTGGCTGAATCCCTGGGTTAGACTACATGGCCCAGGAGGCCTCTTCTGAGTCACTCTGTTTCTATTTTTCTGTGTTTCCTCCTATGGGTCACATGCCTCCATGTATCCCCGTTTGTTTCCCTCTTGGCCCCTCCCTCATCCTTCTGCACTGAAGGGGGTGCTCTCTCTCAGCCTGCAGAAATCTCTCAATCATTTCCAGGAATTGCTTACCCTCCCTTATCTCCCAGAGGCAGGTGAGGGTATCCTCCAGACCCCTAACCTTCTCCTCCCCAGCTTGCACATAGGACAAGTGTATCCTTACTGTTCCTGAGGGAGGTGGACAAACATGGCACAGGTGTCACATATGACCGCAACACCTGCAGCTCCTGCCATGGCCATCTCCTGCCCTGACATATGCCATCCCTCGCAGTCCCTACCTACTTCTCCCACCTTGCCTATCCTACACTACCCTTACCTGACTTTCCTGACCTTGTTCTTTTACAGTTTCCAGTGTCTGAGCTTTGATGTCTTTGTGGTCAGAAATAATACATGTATGTCTCTAGGGAAACCAGCAAAAAGAAGGTGGCTTGTGGGGAGGAGAAAGAACAGCAGCCCTTCAGCACTACTTGGGTGTGGCAACAGAATTACAGGTATTTCGTTAAACTGTAATTCTGTTGTCATCTCATCTTCTATGAGCTTGGGATGATCCTTGATCTATCCTTCCTTGTCTCTTGAGGCTCAGAGGACCGCAGTGGTTCAGCGTGCCTTCTACCAGCTTTGGCTTGTTGCACAGCTACACCCCTATCTAGACAGGGATAACCTGGCTTCTGTAATCTCTGCTCTGGTAATTAGATTACTGCAATGCAGAAGCTGCAGCTGGTGCAGAATGTGGCAGCCAGATGAATAACTGGGACCCACAGGTCTGAACATATAAGATCAGTTCTGGCCCACTTGCATTGCTTGCCTGTATGTTTCTGGGCCTCAAGGTGATGGTCTGAACTTATAAAACCTTACACATCTTTGGACTGCAATACCTGTTGAAGTGTCTTTCCCACCCACAATCTACTGCGACACTATGCCCAACCTCTGGAGCCTTCCTCCAAGTGCTGACTCTGAGGGAAATACATGGCATGGCAATTATAGGGACGGCTAAGGGGGAAGGCTTTCTCTATGGTGGCCTCAGTTATAGAATAACCTCCCCACTGTGGCCCAACTGGCATCAAATTTCTCATCTTTTCAGTGACCAGGTTAAGTTGATCCTCTATGCCAAGGGCAGGAGGGGAGTGCCCATCCCAGCTGTTTTACCCATTTTCTCTCTGTTACTGTTTGGTTTTAAATGTTTAAAATGTTAATGTATTTTGATTTTATATATTTAATTGTATTTTAATGTCTGTTTTATGGACTGTTGTAAATCAACCAGATTGCTTTGACTGTGGGGTGGTATAGAAATGAAATAAACAAACATACTACCTATTGCAGAAAGTTTGGCCAAAGTGAATGTGACCGCACCCTTCTTGAGCCATTAACCCAGTATAAAACACTTTGCAGGCATGAAAGAACCGCTACCTGGAAGTTATGCATGTTTCCAGAGAATTTAGCATGCACATTGCTGAAGAGGCACTTCATGCTGTGAATGGCCAGGGAGTATTAGAGACATCTATTTTGGTAAAGGTGAGGATGAGTGGATAGAGGGCTAGAACTGTGACAGCTGTCCTACTTATCATGGCATAAATATCAGTATATAGAATTTCTTCTTAGCTAACACCTGGCTATAGAGTGACTGAATATTGCTCTCAGGAATGAATCGAAGCACCTGTTGAACTCAGAGAGATTATTGGTCCCACCGACATTCCATTGGAAATTCGTGTAAAATACATACTGGGACCCCATCAGCATTGGAATATTATACCTGTGTCAGGTCTGGGACACAAACAGCAGGTGTTTATGGCTGAGGCACCGTAGGGATGAGGGAGGTGGATGGAGATTTTTGCATGTTGCAGTAGAGCTGGAGATAAAGGCAATGTCAGAAACAAACAAGGGTCAGATAACATCCAAGTCAAAGGCACAGACTGGAACAAGTGAGGGTCAGATACCTGACAAGGCCTGGCAAGTCCAAAGGTGAAAGCAGAGTCAGATACCAGGAAGGCATGGCAGGTCCAGAAGAAAAAGCAAGGAACAGGCACCAGGTAAGGCAAAATAGAGGTGGACTAACATGGGGATAGGGATGTGGTGGCGCAGTGGGTTAAGCCGCTGAGCCACTGGGCTGGTTGATTGAAAGGTCGACAGTTCGAATCCACAGACGGGGAGAGCAGACTCTGTCCCAGCTCCTGCCAACCTTGCAGTTCGATAGCATGCAAATGCAAGTAGATAAAAAGGTACCATTTCAGTGGGAAGGTAACAGCGTTTTATTATTATTATTATTATTATTATTATTATTAATATTATTATTATTATAACATTTCTAATAACAGTGTTTAGTCACACAGGGATAGGTAATTTTTTTGGCCAGAGGGCAATTAAAGGGGTTTCCCTGAGTTGTTCTCCACAAAATAACTGTCACAGGTGGCAAAGGTTTAGTAACTTGCCCAAAAGATTGAATATCAAGCACAGGTGGGGTCTGATTCGACACACTAGGCAAACCACAACACATTTGAGTCTGTATATTAGTGCTTGGTGAGGCCCCTTGACCGTCTCCTCACTTTTTTCTCTCTGCTTCCTATATCACCTGGACATGGTTATATTTTTCAAACATTCTGGCATTTATGGTGACCTAAAGAAGGGTTATCCCTTCCTTGCCTGGATAAGGATGTCCTTTGCAAGTTTGGATCAGGTTGCACCAGTGCTTTCAAAGCTCTCTCTCTTCCTTGCTAAGGCAGAAAATAGAGTAAAATCTGACAGTCTGCATGGAATTTCCTGTCCACCGTACCCTAGACTAATAATTGCTCAACATATAATTTACATATCTCATAGGATTGTGTTAGCAGGGCTGCATTTGTGAGCAGTGTCAGTCTTTGAGGCAGCTAACTGGAATTCATGCATTTATTTTAAAATTGTTACCCCTTTCCATAGAGGTTCAAGATTGTAAAGCACTAGCTTTTCCTCCCTTTGCACATTCAAGGCAACAGATCATTCCTTTGCAAAAACTGTTTGTTCACCAAAGTACAGGGTGGCACAGGAAAACAGAAAATTTTAGAACTAGGAGTTGGTGGCCCAGGGGCATTGGCAATTGTTTGGAGCCAGTGTGTCCTCATTTAGAACCCCTTGCCATTGGTTATAATGGAGCATTGGAGTGATGCACAGTGAGCGTTCGCTCTAAAAACCTTGTATAAAAATGGTAATAGTGTGACTGCTGTGCTAAGGGAATTTCAGCATCATTACCAGTTAGGACATCAAGATCCTGTCCCATATGCTCATGTGATTACAACCTTGGTGCATAATTTTGAGGAAATGGGTTCATCCTTAGAAAAGAAGTCCCCAGCTGGTGTTTGAAGGGCCCGCATACCAGAGAATATTGATGCGGTTTGAGCTGCCATCGTGAGGAGCCCTCTCCGCTCCATTCAACAACAGGCATCATTGCTACATTTGGGGTGATGAAGCATGCAAAGGATACTGCACGAGTTGAAGTTCCATCCCTACAAATTGCAAATTATGCAGGAATTCAAACCCAATGACCATGTGTTGCATCAACAGTATTGTGAACAAACTACTGGCGTTCCTCTTGGCATGTTCCTCAAGAAATACAGAATTTCCACAACAGGCTGTCAGAATGTGTACGGAGAAATGGACAACACCTTCATAATGTTATCTTCAAGACATAAAAATGAATATTGACTGAATATTGATTACCATCATTAATTGCATAGCCTGTACAATCCATTTCATCATAAAATGTGTAATGCATTTATTTGTGCATTGAATGTCAATTGAAAATTTCCTGTTTCCTGTTTCCTTGCACCACCCTGTATAACCAATCATAAAATCATCGAATAGTAGAGTTGGAAGGGGCCAATAAAGCCATCAGGTCCAACCTCCTACTGTTGCAAGACACCAATTTACATCATCCTACTCAGATGACTGTCCAATTTCTTTTTGAATGTCCCTAGTGTGGGAGAGCCCACCACCTCTCTAGCCAACCAGTTCCACTGTCATACTGCTCTGAAAGTGAGGAAACTTTTCCTGATATCTAGCCTGAATTTGGGTTGTCACAAGTTGAACTGATTATTCCATGTCCTACACAGATATCAGCAAGAAGAGATCTTGACTCTCCTCTTTGTAACAACCTTTGAGGTACTTATAGATGAATATCATGTCCCACCTGAGTCCTCTCTTCTCAAGGCTGAACATATTCAGTCTCTCAGTCTCTTCATACAACAGTGTTTCCAAACCCTGGATCATTTTTGTTGCCCTCCTCTGGACCTTTTCTAATTTTTCTGCATCTTCCTTAAATATGGATGTTCAGAACTGGACACAGTATTCCAGATGAGATCACACAAGTGAGGAGTATAGGGGAGCTACTATTTCTCATAATTTGGAAGTAATACTTCTATTAATGCATCCCAAAATAGCATTTGCCCATTTTGTAGCTGCATTGCATTGTTGGCTCATGTTTAGCCTATTGTCCACAATTGCTCCAAGATCTTTTTCATTTCTCTTGAGCCACATATTGGTAGGATTGAAGGGAAGACTCTCAGAGTCTGAAGCCCCACATTCCCAAGCCCCCTCCACCTCCTCCTTTTCTTCCTCTGACTCAGAGTCCAGACCTGGGAGTCATTTGACATCAGTGAAGAACAACTTGAAGCTCTAGGGAGGAAAATAAAAAACACTGGGGCCCAGATAGTCTTCCCTTCAATCCTACCAGTGCATGGAAGAGGAACTGTTAGGGAAAGAAAAATCCTTCAAGTGAATGACTGGCTATGATGGTGGTGCCATAAAGAGAGATTTGGATTCTGGGACCACAAGCAAAGCTTCCTGGAAGATGGACTACTGGCAAATGGTGGGTTGCGCCTCACAAAGAATGGGAAGCAGCTGTTCGGCCATTGCATGGAAAACTTCATCAGGAGGTCTTTAAAGCATACAGGGGAGGGAGATGCGCAGCATGGCATGCCATCACCTGGCAAAGACTTAATTATTTCAATAGAGAAAAAACCTCAGGCAGGGCCCAACACCAGTCTCCCAAAAAACATAGGAAGAAAACCAGGGCACAGCGAGAATGAACTTCAACGTCTCTTCACCAAAGCCCAGAGTATAGGAAGCAAAAAACACGAGCTTGAGCTCATAGTACATGAGGGCAATTATGATCTTATAAGAATAAGGGAAACTTGGTGGGATGACTCACATGGCTGGAACTCTACTACTGATGGATACAACCTGTTCAAGAAAAATAGAAAGGACAAAAAGGGAGGTGGAGCTGCACTATATGTAAGAGACACATATATCTGCACAGCATAAAAATGTTTTAATAAATAAAAAAAATAAAATATCTGCACAGAAGTACAGGACGACGAACAGAGTAGCCCTACTGAAAGCATCTGCCTAAATTTAAAGGGAGAAAAAACTAAGAAAAACATAGTTATTGGCACATATTACCGTCCACCCAGTCAAAAATGGACAAGGATGAAACCTTTGAAAAGCAACTTGCCAGGATTTCCAAGAACAATGTAGTCATCATGCAGGACTTCAGTTTCCAGGATATATGCTGAGAGACAATTTCTGCCAAGCATGGCCCCTCCAAGAGATTCCTGACATGAGTTGCTGACTGCTTTCTCCAGCAGAAAATATCACCAGAGGAAGATATGTGAGGATCAGCTTCCTCAATTTAATACTAACTAACAGGGACGGCCTGGTGGACAAAATAACAACCATGGGAACTCTGGGGGACGTGACCATGTAATACTTGAATTCTCAATTATAAAGGAGAGAAAGGGTACCTGCAGCCAAACAAGCATCCTGGACTTCAAGGAAGTCAATTTTAATGAACTCAGAAAACTGATAAATGAAGTGCCGTGAGAACACACCCTTAAGGAGAAATGAGTCCAAGAGGGGTGGAATTGCAGGAACAGCATCAGGAAGGCTAAAGCAGGAAATGAACTGAGAATAGCAAGGGATGCTAAGCTCAATAAGAAAGCCTTCTTCAGATACATCCAGAACAAAAGACATGAGAAAGAGAATGGTGTCCAGCTATTTAAAGAGGATGGCAGAGTGATAACAGACAACAAGGATAAGGCAGAGGCACTCAGTTCCTACTTTGCTTCAGTCTTCTCCCACAAGGAAATCTGCAATGAAGAGGAAGTTCAAGCAGGAAGTGAGAGAAGGCAGGCCAAGACTGACAGACAAATGGTCAAGGAATACTTAGATGGAATAAGCACATTCAAATCTCTGGGACCCGATGAATTCTATCCCAGAGTCATGAAAGAGCTAGTAGATGAACTCACAGAACCACTGGCTATTATCTATGACAAATCTTGGAAAATAAGAGAAGTGCCAGTTGACTGGAGAAGGGCTAATGTTGTCCCTGTCTTCAACATGTTAATCTGACATCAATCCCTTGAAAAATTCTGGAGCAAAATATTCTTTTAAAAATCCATCTGCAATCCTCTTGGCGAAAATGCAGTGCTTAATAGAAGCTAGCATGGAGTTATAAAAATAATTTAATTTAATCTCATTTTAGACTGAGTAACCTCCCAATTTAGGAAAGATGCAGAAAAATTAAAAAGGGTCCAGTAGAGGGCAACAAGAATGAACCATGCTTTGGAAACATTGCCGTATGAGGAGAGACTGAAAGAACTGGGCATGTTCAGCCTTGAGAAAACCAAGAGGGGACATGTTATCCTTCTATAAGTACCTCAAAGGCTGTCACAAATAGGAAGGTCAAGAAATCTCTTATTGCTGAAGCCAGAGTGTAGGGCACAGAATAATCAATTCAAGTTGCAACAACCCAGATTCAGACTGGACATGAGGAAAAACTTCCTCACTGTCAGACCAATACAATAGTGGAACCAGCTGCCTAGAGAGGTGGTGGGCTCTCCTATACAGGGGACATTAAAAAAGAAACTGGATCACCATCTGTGTTGGATGGTGTAACTTGGTGTCCTGCAACAGCAGGGGATTGGACCCGATTGTCTTCATGGCCCCTCTCAACTCTACTATTCTATGGTTCTATGAACTGCCCCTCTCATTCCCAACATCAACCCCCATACCACAAGGGCCTCGCTGGGAAAAGGGCTGCTAGCTTCCTGGCTTCTGAGGGAATTGCCTAAGCAAGGCAGGGGAAGGGAGGTATACAGTGGGTTTCTGAGATCTGTCTTTAGGGGCCAGATCTTTACAGTCCCCCAAATACTGAAGCTGGCCATAATGGAATCAGGACTCCAGAATGTCCTGTACTTCAGACTCCTGCCTGCCATCAGTACAGGGGACTGGAGCATCTGTTGGAAATGGATATGGTGCCCAGTTGGCAGGGAAGATAACACGGTGAAATACCAAGTTGTTTTCATGGAAGGGAGCCAGTAGGGTTGGAATGCCAGCAGGTTGATTTGCACCACAATTTGAAATGGCCTGGAGCAGCACACTGCCAAATTTTTGAAGGGAAAGGGGGAAGGGAAATATTTGGTAGACAACCAAACTTGGTTCCCCACATGCAAGACCTAACCCTGTGGGTGAGGTGCATCAGAGACTACTGTGTAAGCTTCCTTAGCCTGTTCTAATTTTCCCCTCAGCAGAGCATGTACAGAGTACAATTCCCAGGAGAGGTCAGCCACCACCAGCACTGCAGAGAAAGCCAGCATAGCGGGAAAGGACTTGAGATGGCAACCGAAATTAGCCAAGAAAACAGTCTGTCAGGTAGAAACATTAGGGGCATTGTTATAGGCAAAGTTCACAAGACACAATAGGAAAACCCAGTTATCCTGTATGTAGTTGACAATAATACTCTAGCATAGCATTCAACAGTTCAGATTTGTCATCAGCTTGTGGGTGATGACAAGCAAAGGAGAGCAAGGAATTTTTTTCAGGATCATGCTGTGAAATACAGACCATGATCCAAGATTAGGACCTGAGGCCACCCATGCTACTGAAAGACCTGTTGCACAAAAAGCATCGCAGTAACGTTAAGTGGATGAAAGGCCAGTGCAAGGGACAAAATGGGCCATCTTCATAAAAAGGTCAGTAACAACTAAAATTGCAGTGTGGCCAGCAGACAGAGGTGAATTAGTGATAAAACTGAGGCAAAGGATATGTTAAGGATTCTGAGGTATTTACCCTGGGAATGAAAACTAGTGGGCTTTCCAGAAGGCTGTTTAGCATTCTGGCAAGTCTTGCAGGATTGATCATAGGTCATGTGTGGCCACCAGAATTCACATGTGACTACATGTAACATCTTGTGCATTCTGAAGATCTCTGTGGAAGGGGAGTCATGGCATTGGTGCAAAAAAAGTTCCCTCTAGGAAGAAGGAATATGGAGCCAGTCCAGACAATACAGAGCTCCCCCACACCTTGAAGGAAAGGGGGAGATTTTGTCCCCAGTCTGTGACTCCCTCTCTTTAGACAGCACAAAGGGGTCATCTTGTTTGGCCAGGTGTATCTCATCCAGCCTCCTTCATGGATCACTGCCTTGTCGTGGCAAAGGGGCTTGTGTAGCTCAGTGAAGCTATGAGCTATGCCATGCAGGGGCACCCAAGACGGGCAGGTCATAGCAGAGAGCTCTGACAAAAAGTGATCCACTGCAGAAGGAAATGGCAACCCACTTCAGTATCCTTGCCATGAAAAACCCATGGACAGTACCAAAAGGCAAAAAGATATGACACAGATGTATCTGGTGGTGAAAGGAGAGTTCGATGCTGCAAAGATCTATACTCCATAGGAACCTGGAATCTAAGATCCACGAATCAAGGCAAGCTGGACGTGGTCCAACAAGAGATAACAAGACTGAACATCGACATCTTAGGAATCAGTGAACTGAAATGGACAGGAATGGGTGAATTTAACTCAGATGACCATCAGGTCTACTACTGTGGGCAAGAATCCCTCAGAAGAAATGGAGTAGCCTTCATAGTCAATAAAAGAGTAGGAAAAGCAGTACTGGGATACAATCTCCAAAATGACAAAATGATCTCAGTTCGAATCCAAGGCAAACCCTTCAACATCACAGTAGTCCAAGTTTATGCCTCAACCACTGGTGCTGAAGAGGCTGAAGTTGACCAGTTCTATGAAGGCCTGCAACACCTTCTAGAAGTAACACCAAAAAATGATGTCCTTATCAGCATGGGGGATTGGAATGCTAAAGTAGGAAGCCAAACGATAACTGGAATAACAGGCAGGTTTGACCTTGGAGTACAAAATGAAGCAGGGCACAGGCTGGTAGAATTTTGTCAAGAGAATACAATGGTCATAGCAAACATTCTTTTCCAACAACCCAAGAGACGACTCTACACATGGACATCACCAGACAGTCAACACAGAAATCAGTTTGACTATGTGCTCTGCAGCCAAAGATGGAGAAGCTGTATACACTCAGTAAAAACTAGACCAGGAGCTGACTGTGGCTCAGATCATGAGCTTCTGGTTGCAAAATTTAGGTTTAAATTGAAGAAAGTAGGGAAAAGCACTAAGCCACTCAGATATGACCTAAATCATATCCCTGATGAATATACAGTAGAGGTGACAAATAGATTTTAGGAATTAGATCTGATAGACAGAGTGCCTGAAGAATGATGAACAGAGATTCACAACATTGTACAAGAGGTAGCAACTAAAATCATCCCAAAGAAAAAGAAATGCAAGAAAGCAAAATGGCTGTCTGAGGAAGCTTTACAAATAGCTGAGGAAAGAAGGGAAGCGAAAAGCAAGGGAGAAAGAGAAAGATACACCCAATTGAATGCAGAATTTCAGAGAATAGCTAGAAGAGATAAGAATGCTTTCTTAAATGAACAGTGCAAAGAAATAGAAGAAAACAATAGAATAGGGAGGACCAGAGATATGAGAGGAACGTTTCATGCAAAGATGGGCATGATAAAGGATCAAAATGGCAGGGACCTAACAGAGGCCGAAGAGATGAAGAAGAGGTGGCAAGATTAAACAGAAGAACTCTACCAGAAAGAGCTTAACGTCCCTGATAACCATGATGGGGTGGTCACTGACCTCGAGCCAGGCATCCTGGAATGTGAAGTCAAATGGGCCTTCGGAAGTCTGAACAACAACAAGGCTAGTGGAGGCAACAGTATTCCAGCTGAGCTATTCAAAATCCTGAAAGACAATGCAGTAAAAGTGCTACACTCAATATGCCAGCAACTTTGGGAAACTCAACAGTGGCCACAGAACTGGAAAAGGTCAGTTTACATTCCAATTCCAAAGAAGGGCCTGTGTGGTGTAGTGGTTAAGAGCATGGGACTGGGACTCAGACGATCTGGGTTCTAGTCCCCGCTCAGCCATGGAGCCAACTGGGTGACTTTGGGCCAGTCACAGACTCTCAGCCCAACCTACCTCACAGGGTTGTTGTTGTGGGGATAAGATGGAGGAGAAGAATGATGTAAGCTGCCTTGAGCCCTTTGGGAAAAAAGGCAGGATATAAATTGAAAATAAATAAATAAAGGCAATGCCAAAGACTGTTCAAACTACCACACCATTGCACTCATTTCACATGCTACATAGCTAAGTTATGCTCAAAATCCTGAAAGCTAGGCTCCAGCAGTACGTGGACCAAGAACTACCAGAAGTACAGGCAGGGTTCGAAAAGGCAGAGGTCAAATTGCCAACATACGCTGGATCATGGAGAAAGCTCGGGAGTTCCAGAAAAACATCTACTTCTGCTTCATTGACTATGCTAAAGCCTTTGATTGTGTGGATCACAACAAATTGGGGGAAGTTCTTAAAGAGATGGGAGTACCAGACCATCTTATTTGTCTCTTGAGAAACCTATATGCTAGTCAAGAAGCAACAGTGAGAACTGGACACGGAACTGCTGATTGGTTCAAAATTAAGAAAGGAGTTTGGCAAGGGTGTATACTGTCTCCCTGCCAGTTTAACTTATATGCAGAGCACATCATGAGAAAGGCAGGGCTAGATGAATCACTAGTTGGAATTAAGATTGCTGGGAGAAATATCAACAACCTCAGATATGCAGATAATACCATTCTAATGGCAGAAAGTGAAGAGGAACAAAAGAATCTCTTGATGCAGGCAAAAGAGGAGAGTGAAAAAGTTGGCTTGAAACTCAACATTAAGAAAACTAAGGTCATGGCATCAAGTCCTATCACTTCCTGGCAAATAGATGGGGAAGAAATGGAGGTAGTGACAGATTTTATTTTCCTGGGCTCCAAGATCACTGCAGACAGGGACTGCAGCCAAGAAATTAAAAGACGCTTGCTCCTGGGGAGGAAAGCTATGGCAAATCTAGACAGCATACTAAAAAGCAGAGACATCACCCTGCCAGCAAAAGTGCGTATATTCAAGGCTGTGGTTTTCCCAGTTGCAATGTATGGCTGTGAAAGCTGGACCATAAGGAAGGCTGAGCGCCGAAGAATTGACGCCTTTGAATTGTGGTGCTGGCGGAGACTCCTGCAAGTCCCTTGGACCGCAAGGCGGTCAAACCGGTCAGCCCTAGAGATCAACCCTGACTGCTCTTTAGAAGACCAGATACTGAAGATGACACTCAAATACTTTGCCACCTAATGAGAGGGAAGGACTCCCTGGAGAAGAGCCTAATACTTGGAAGAATAGATGGCAAAAGAAGAAGGGAACGGCAGAGAATGAGGTGGCGAGATGGAGTCACTGAAGCAGTTGGTGTGAGTTTAAGTGGATTCCGGGGGATGGTGGAGGACAGGAAGGCCTGGAGGAATGTTGTCCATGGGGTTGCAATGGGTTGGACATGACTTCTCGACTAACAACAATATCATCCAGCCAAAAGTGAGCAGGTGTAACAACAACTAAACCCTCAGCGGAGAGGATTGGAGAGGAACTTGGGTGTCTGAGAAAGCACTTCAGCCAGTACACATATGGAGGAAAAACTGCAGAAGAAACAGAAGTAGGCCAAAATTAAGGCCCACCTAATCTGCTGTTGTTTTAAAAGCTTTGCTATTTGAAAATGCTGCAGCTTTTTGTGATCAGTTTGAATATTAATGAGGTGGGCAGCCCCCTCTAGAAAATGTCTCCAGACTTGGAGCACAGATTTAATCACTAGGAACTCCTTCTTCTAGTGGTATAGTTCTTCTGATATAGTTCTGCTCTGAAGGGGTTAGCTTACAGGAGTGATAAGTACATGGCCATAGGTTCCCCCCATCATCTGCAGAAGGACTGACACAGGGGCACCCAGCTGGGGATGCAGGACAAGGCAAAAGCCTGTTTTAAAGCCTGAAAAAACCTCAAGTGTCATTCAGCCTCAAGTGTCCACTGAAAACATCTCACTTTGCCCTTAAGTAAATCAGTCAAAGGGGCAGAAAGGTGGGCATAATTGGGGAGGAAGGTACAGTAAAAATTATCCAAGTCCAAGAAACGTTGCAACTCACATTTGGTACAAGGAACATCCAAAGATTCTTTTCAGGATCTGCCTCAGGTCTCCACACTGAAATTTTACAACCCAAGAAGTTCAAGACAGGAAAATTAAAAGCACATTTCTCCAGCTTGACAGACAGGCAATTTTCCCTGAGGGTGTCACGACAAAGCTGTGAACACAAGGTGCTCTGAGTAGATCAGCAAAGCATCCAAATACGTAACAAAGAACTCACTTAGGAAATTTGAAAGATCTCAGTCATGCAGGACATAAAAGCAGCTGGGGCTCCTGCCAAATGAAAAGGCATAACAAGAAATTCAAAGGCACCAGATCTAGTGAGAAATCTTCTATTCATCATCTTCCTCTACTTGTAGCAAGCTGTAAGCATCCCCTGAATCACATTTGGTGAAAATGTGTGACTTAAATTCTCCAACATCCCCAGGATAAGGGGAAGTGGAAGCCAATTAGGTTATGGAACAGTTATGGAATTTGATAAAGTCCACACAAAAATGAAGAGGTCTGGTTTTTTGTTTTTTGTTTTAAAAACAAGCATACGAATAATCCAGGAGTTGCTATGGGGGAGGATGACAGTTGAATAAATCCCTTCTTCAAGTTGGAAGTAAAACAAAACTTGCAAAGAGCTGCTAATTCTTTCTGTGACATCTGATATAACTTTCGTACAGGGAGCAGAGTGCTTGGGATCAAGTCAACTGCACTGTCACAGGAATGATTGGGCGGCGGGGGGGAGTGGTCTGCCTACTTAGAGTCAAAAACATCTGAAAAATCTTGGTATAATGGAGGGAGAGCAGGAGAAAGGGAAGAGGAAGGAGGACTCAAGGAGGTATCATGTGGAATGGAAAGAGCCAGCATGAGCTTGGGAGGAGAAAAGCAATGCTGGGAGCAGAATGTAGAGCAAAAAAAGTATAGCTCAATCTAGCCAGGATATCTGAGGATTATGTTTGGCCAACTAGTTCATCCCAGTATAATGGGGTATTGTAATTATTATCTAGGTAAAATTGAGCTGCTTGTCTTCGTCTTGAATGCAGAGGGGTAAAAGAGCCAGATTTAGATGAAACTGGCCTGCCTTCTAAAGGTTGTAATTGGATGGAGTCAATGGTATCAGTTGGTAAGCCAACAGGGGAGAGTTGCTAAGACAGTGTTGCAAAATTTAGATCCATGAAATTTCTAGTTGCTGCACTGGCCACAAACACAGAAGTTCAAGTTCCAGTTCCTCAGACATTTGGACTTTAAGATCAAATGTGCATTAGAAGTGAATTCTAAGTCCATGGGGCACCTCTGTTGCATCTGTGATGGTCCCAAGTTTGTGATGCCTAACAAACTTGGGAGATGGAGTTTTCTGGAGTTTTGGAACGGGTTGGGGTTTTTGCCAATTGTCTTTTTTGGCCATGAGTAGCATAATCTGGCAGCCTTCCTTTAGTCTAATTCCACCCTTGAGAGGTGAGGTCTCATTGTCCCCAGCTGCATGGGCTCATATGCTTGAAAAAGGGCTGAGGAGGGAGGGGAAGGCAGCAGAGACACTGGAGGCACTGGGTAGGAGAGAAGGCAGGTTTTGGCACCCCTTTGTTACAGCTAATGCTATTCTAATACGCTGTCGATTTGTAAAGAGTGCTTAATCAAGCAGGAGAAAGTTTGAAAACCAACACATGGAAGTTCATCCAGGATTTCATCCTGTAATCCTTCCTGGTATGACATCACATAGGCTGCATCATTCCAATGTAGATCATGCATTAAAAACTGAAAAGGGCTAGTGTAGTGTCAGAGTTCTTTCCCTGTTTAAGATGGTGAATCTTTGGAGTTGCCATTTCAGTTCACAGGACATCTCTGAAACTGAGAGCCAGTGCTGCGTAGTAGGTGAAAGTGCAGGACTGGAACTCAGGCAGTCTGGGTTATAATCCCTGCTTGGCCATGGAGCCAGCTGGGTGACTTTGGGAATTCACAAACTCTCAGTCCAACCTACTTCACGGGGTTGTTGTTGTGGGGATAAGATCAATAGCAGAAAGCAAAGAATTATGTAAGCTGCTTTGAGTTCATAGTATGGAAAAAGTGGGATTCGCATCTAATGAATAAATATCTGCCATAGCAGCTATGAAGTCTGGGTAATTTGGTAATAAGGGATTGCTGCCCAGCAGGTGTGCAGTGGCCCATTTTCCCACTGGTCCCATCAGCAGGCTGATTACAAACCCCATGCAAATTTGGTCACTGGGAAACTCTTCAGGTCTGATCTCATATACAGCTCAGCTTATGCTCAGAAGGTGGGAAACTGTTCCCAGTTTCCATCAAACGCAGCTGAAGTTTCCACAGGGCATTTTCTTCAAGAAATGGACTGGCGCAGGTACAGACACTGAGGTAGGTGGAGGAGAGAATTGAGCTGTCTGAATAGCCAGAATTGCCTCTGCCAGCTCTCTTATCTGATCCTGCAAGTTTTGAAACTCTGCTGCAATAGTGTCCACGATCCATTCCATTATTCCACCAGTGAATAAAAAAAATAATGCTGAAGGAGGAAAAACATTGTGATTGGGTTCAATGAGCTAGGTTTTCCTCCCTTCACACATTCAAGGCAGCAGACTGTTCCTTTGCAAAAGCTCTTTATTCACCAAAGTATACTCAATTAACTCAATCACCACAGAATGAATTTGTGAGCATGCACGGAGTAGTTTGTTGAATCCAATCTAGCAACTACTTCCAAGAACCCTCCTTTTGTGTAAGTCTGAGCCCCATCCCTCTGGGAGAATCTTTCTGGAAGTGAGCTCTCCTTTTCTCTGTATGATAGCCCTCTAGATGGCTAACTCCCCTCTCCCAATGCCATATCATAGGGGCAAGAGTCATACCAGTTTCATCTGGCTCTGAGAACTCCTCTCCCAGCTCCCTTCTTAATAGTTGTACATGTTGGTTATTCCCAGAGTTGTCTTGGCACATGGAGATAATGGTCTTGAGATAAGTTCCTTCACTTCTCCTATCTCAAAGTCTGAAGCCACACATTCCCAGGGCTCCTGCACCACTTCCTCTTCTTCTTCTGACTCAGAGACCAGATCAGCATGAGTCTGGAATGTGTGCCAAGAACAACTGTCCCTCCCAGTCCCAGCAAAGGTAGATAATACACTCATATTTATTTATTTTTAACACATTAAAATGATTATTAAGTGCCCAGATAGGGAACTTTAGCAGGCCCAGAGGCCAATTTTCCCCTCACTGGAGCTTCCTTAAGTCTGCACTATCTGCTGCCACAATCACTGTGGCCAAATTGCCAAATTGAATTTCAGTGGCAATTGCATGGAGAGAAAAAAAGTTGATTTTCTGTGTTAATCAAGGCATACAAGTTGTATGGCTTGTATTGCATGGCTTGTATTAATGCCAATTATGCTCCCAGTGTAGTATGCTATAGATGGCTAATTGCTTATCAAGACAAATGTTATAAAGGCTTTTAATAAATGTTTACTTGCATAGTATGATGAACCAAGTCTGTTTTCAGGCCTAGAAGTAGAAAATTATCTTGGGAGTTTGTGGGCTCTCCCACACTAGAGGCATTCAAGATGCAACTGGACAGCCATCTGAGAGGGATGGTTTAACCCGGAGTCCTGCACTGAGCCCTCTGGCTCCTTCCAACTTTAGTATTCTATGATAAGCTATCTCAAGTCAACAGTTTGTGGCTTCAAATTTCTAGTGTACAAACTCACATTAAGATTGGTACAAGAGGTACTAGACAGGAAGGCAGAGTATACCAGAAAGCAAGGTGCTAACTGATCACCCTTCAGGTAGAAGGCGGACTCAGTAAGATGGATTGTGATTGTTGTGATTATTATGTCTCTGTTATTATTTATGCTGTTTTAAATGGTTGTAAACCATTCTGAGCACATAGAAACATAGTAACAGAGCGAGTCAGAAGGGGTCTCCCAGGCCATTTAGTCTGACCCCCGGCTCCAGCCGGCTCCACTCACAACACGCCTACAATGTGCATGTCCAGCCTATCTTTGAACACATGTGCTATAGAATGGCCCCTTATAAAAACTTTAAATAAAATAAATAATAAATAAAGTCATTGTGAATTTCCCTTATGAAGAAAGACACAATCAGTAACAGAAATAAAAACTACAGGGTAAAGATAAAAAAATCTGGGGAATTCCTTTAGAATGAAAATTGCACATAACGCAGAAGATGTATGGACCTAAAAATTGAGGAGTTCCCCAAGAGTGCTAAAGCACCAGAGAGGAACTAATCAGTTTCAAGTATCAAGATTTCTGTATATCATGATTGCTGTGGATTTTAGAATATGTGGTAGTGAAAGAGGGTATGAATACATCATTTTAGAAATCTTCTGAAATTGAGGAAGATGGTAGGTTCCATAGCCCTGGATTAGGAATTCTTTAGTTACTTGAGGATGAGAGTATGGTGAGGCGGTTTCTGTACTAAATCACTGCCTGAGCAAAATAATGGACTGGATAAGGGGCAATAAATTGAGGCTCAGTCTAGATAAAATGGGCGTACTGTTGGTGGATGGTCTGTCTGCCCAGAGGAGGGACCTTCAACCTGTCCTGGATGAGGTCACATTCCCCCTCAAGAAGTCACATTCCCCCTCAAAGGACCTTCAACCTGTCCTGGATGAGGTCACACTCCCCCTCAAGGACAGAGTCCATAACTTGGGGGTGCTCCTGGACCCAAAATTATCACTTGGATTGCAGGTAGACTCAGTGGCCAGGAGTGCCTTCTTTCAGTTATGATTAATTTACCTATTTCAGCCCTACCTGGAGAGAGCCTTGCCACAGTTACCCAAACTCTGATAACCTCTTGACTAAACTATTGTAACACACTTTATGTGGAGCTGCCCTTGAAGCCAGTATGGAAACTTACTGGTACAGAATAGGGTGGCACAACTGCTGGTGTGAACAAGTCCATGCACCAATATCACTCCAATACTTTACCAACTTCATTGGTTACCATTTGAGCTCCAGGCCCAATTTAAGGTGCTTGTCTTAACATAGAAAGTCCTAAGCAACCTGGGACCAGGATACTTGAAGGACCGCCTGCTCCCATATGCACCCACCCACCCCTAAGATCAGGTTCAGAGGCCCTTCTGAAGGAGCCATCCTCCAAGGAGGTAAGGAAAATGACTAACATAAGAGGCGCCTTTTCAGTGGCTGCTCCCCACTTATGGAATAGCTTTCCAAGAACAGTTTGCCTGGCATCTTCTTTACAATCTTTTCAGTGACAGGGAAAAACCACACTATTCTCCAGACTTTTTAACAATTGATTTTATCTTTGATAAATTATAATGGAATCAATTTTATTGAATTATAATTCAATTTCCTAAATTTTAACCTATAATGTTTTAACTCCTTACATTAGTGTCCTACTCTCAGCTGTATAATAAGATGGAGGTCCTGCTGGTAGGAGGTTCAGCCCTACAGGTGAGTGACATCTGTCCTGTTCTGGACAGGGATGCACTCCCCCTAAAGGGACAGGGTGCTCAGTTTGGGAGTGTTCCTCAATCCAGAGCTGTCCTTGGAATCCCAGGTGGCAGCAATGGTGAGGAGTGCCTTTCTCTAGCTTCGGCTGGTCTACCAACTGCACCCTTACCTGGATGAGTGAAGCCTTGCAACAGTGACCCACACTATGGTAACTTCTTGAGTGGATTATTGTAACGCATTCTATGTGAGGCTGCCCTTGAAGACGGTCCAGATACTTCAGTTGGTTCGGAACAGAACTGCCAGGATATTAACGGGGACCAGCAGGTGTTCACACATAATGCCAGTCCTCTATCGTTTATACTAGCTACCGATTGAAGTCCTGGCCCAATTTAAAGTGCTGGTGATGACCAATACAGCCCTAAACGGCTTGAGTCCTGGAACAGCAGACCATCCTGTCTGACATTCATCCCTGGGAAAATTCTAGAGCAGCTTATAAAGTAAATAGTCTGCAAACACATTGAATACTATACATAGAAACAGAGCAAGTCAGAAGGGGTCTCCCTGGCCATCTAGTCTGACCTAGCTCCGGCTGGCTCCACTCATGACAGGCCTACCATGTACATGTCCACCCTGTCCTTGGATGCCCTCACCATGGAAGCCCATTCCATACCTTAGGGGCCCTAACTGTCAGGAAGTACTTCCTGGCATTCAAATTGAACCTTGGTTCCCTGAGTGTTGTTCCATTGAAACACATCCTGACCCTCTCTACAGGGGAGAACAGGTCTCAACCCACCTCTGTGTGACACCACCTCATGTATCTGTACAGTATATCACCAACAGATCCCCTCAGAGTCTCCTCTTCTCCAGAGTGAAAAGACCCATTCCCCTTACTCTCGCTTCATACGGCTTTCACTGCAACCCAGCCACCATTCTTGTGGTCCTATGCTGCACCAATTCTAAGCTGGTTATATCCTTCCTGTAATGTGGAGCCCAGAACTGAACACAATAGTCCAGTTGCGGGCGTACCAGAGTTGTATAGAGTGGCACTAATACCTCTCTTAATCTAGAAGCCATACTTCTGGCTCTGCAACCAAGGGTGGCTTTTGCCCTCTTGACCACCGCATCACACTGCTGGCTCATGTTTAGCCTGTAGTTGACCAGCACCCAAGATCCTTTCCACAAGTGCTGCTCTTCAGCCACTTGTCCCATAACCTGTACTTATGACACCCATTCGTATGCCCCAAATGCAAGACCTTGCACTTATCTGCATTGAACACTGCCCTGTTGTCTCCTGCCCATCATTGTAGTCTGTCCAGATCCTTCTGCATCCCAAGTACCTGCTCCTCAGTCGTGGCCACCACCCCCATTTTAGTATTGTCTGCAAATTTGATCAGCAGACTGGTCACCCCCTCTTCCAGGTCATCAATGAAAGGATTGAATATGACTGGTCCCAGGACAGATCCTTGGGGGACCCTACTTGGGGGACCCAATGATATCCCACTAATAGTTTGCTTATTTACTTACAGTGGTACCTTGGCTCATGAACTTAATCCATTCCAAGACTCTGGTCGTGACCCAAACTGGTCGTGAGCCAACTTAAATTTTCCCATAAGGGTCAATGTAAATAAGGTTAATCCATTCTGTAACTTCTTTTTTTAATCAGAAAAATGTGAAGCAAAGTGACAAAGAACAACCAAGATGTGGCCATCTCACTGCCCCCCACAGCAGACCGCGATTGAGCCTGTCATCCTTGCACGCACCCATCATCCTGGCGTGCAGAGGGGGAGAGATGGGCGTGAACACGGGGGCACTGGCGGGGAGAGACAGGCGCAATTGTGCTGGGTCCGGGGAGATGGCTGAGATTGTGGTTGCACTCCTGCAGGAAAGACGGGCGCAATCACAGGTGCGGTTGTGCAGGAAAGACAGGCGCAATCTTGGCCATCTCCCCCCCCCCGCCCCCAGCACAATCATGGCCATCTCCCCACGCGGGGAGGTAGGGAGACGGCCGCAATCACAGTTGCCACCCAATGCGGAGTTCGTGACCTGAGTCAATTTTTTAATGAAATTTTTCTTCGCGACCCAATTTGGTTGTGCACTGAGGCGTTCGTGAGCTGAGGTACCACTGTATTTGGGTATTTTCAACCCATCCAAATACTGCACGTCTCTGGACAACTTACAATAATCATCCAATAAATATAACATAAAATAATAACAATAACAACAACAACCACCCATGAATGTGATAAAAACAAATTAAAATATTTAAACTTTAAAATACTGGGTAAATAAAAAGGTCTTGATCTGGCGCCAAAAAGCATATAACATCTGCTCCAGGCGGACCTCTCTGGGGAGTGCATTCCATAGTTACTGTCTGGTTTCAGTCTGTCAGCAATGCCTTAATCCATTGGATGGTGCATTGTTGTTGTTGCTAGTCCCGAAGTTGTGTCTGACCCATCACGACTCCATGAACAACATGCCTCCAGGCCTTCCTGTCCTCCATCATCCCCCATAGTCCACTTGAGCTCACGCCGACTGCATCCGCGACTCCATCTAGCCACCTCATTCTCTGTTGTCCCCTTCTTCTTTTGCCGTCAATTATTCCCAGCATTAGGCACTTCTCCAGTGAGACCTTCCTTCTCATTTCATGGCCAAAGTATTTGAGTTTCATCTTCAGTATGTGGCCTTCTAAAGAGCAGTCAGGGTTGATCTTCTCTAGGACTGAACAGTTTGATCGCCTTGCAGTCCAAGGGACACGGAGGAGTCTTCTCCAGAACCACATCTTCTCTTGGGTTGTTGGAAAAGTGTGTTTGGTATAACCATTGTATTCTCTTGAGAAAATTCTACCAGCCTGTGCCCTGCTTCATTTTGTACTCCAAGGCCAAACTTGTATTCCAAGGCCAAACATGCCTGTTATTCCGGTTATCTTTTGGCTTCCTACTTTAGCATTCCAATCCCCCATGATGATAAGGACATCATTTTTGGGTGTTAATTCTAGAAGGTGTTGTAGGCCTTCATAGAACCGGCCAACTTCAGCCTCTTCAGCACCAGTGGTTGGGGCATAGACATGGACTACTGTGATGTTGAATGGTTTGCCTTGGATTTGAACTGAGATTATTCTGTCATTTGGGAGATTGTATCCCAGTACTGTTTTTCCTACTCTTATTGACTATGAAGGCTACTCCATTTCTTCTGAGGGATTCTTGCCCGCAGTAGTAGACCTGATGGTCATCTGAATTAAATTCACCCATTCCTGTCCATTTCAGTTCACTGATTCCTAAGATGTCGATGTTCAGTCTTGTCATCTCTTGTTTGACCACATCCAGCTTGCTTTGATTCGTGGATCTTACTTTCCAGGTTCCTATGGAGTATAGATCTTTACAGCATCGGATTCTCCTTTCATCACCAGATACATCCGCAACTGAGTGTCCTTTCGGCTTTGACCTAGTCATTCCATAGTTACCCTCTGCATACTGTCCTCTAACCATGCCCTAATCCATCAGACAGTGCATTGGTCTATCTCAAAGCTGCACAGTTTCTCAACCAGGATATCATGAGGCACTTTGTCAAAGGCCTTGCTGAAAGGTAAACCCCATCCACTGCATCCCCTCCATCTAGCCACCTCGAAACCTTGTCATAGAACTCCACAAGTTCTGGCAGGACGTGTTTTTGCAGAAGCCATGTTGCATGGCTGCCAACCTCCCTTCCCTATCTGGGGTTTTCAGAGCATTTGCTGTTATGAACCTTTCCATTGTCTTTCCTAGAATTGACATAAGGCTAACCAATCTGTAATTCCCCATGTCCCTTCTACTACCCTTTTTGAAAATTGGAACCACAGATGCCACCTTCCAATCCTCTGGAACCTCACTTGTTGTCCACGAGGCCTCAAAAATGGAGGCCAACTGGCCTGAGAGTACCCCCACCAACTCCCAAATTACCCTTAGCTGCAACCCATCAGGGTCCAGCACCTTTTTAACATCCAGTGCTGGATGAGCTCCTCGACTTCTAGGGGGGTGACTTTCATCTGAGCTCCTAAATCCCCAGCCTCATTTGTTCCCCCAAGCAGATCTCCCCCATCCTGCTTTGGGGAGAATAAAGAGGGAAAAAAGTCATTTAGCATCTGTGCCTGTTCCCTCACATCACTCACTGAATCCCCTTCCTCCTTACTAAGCGATCCCACTGCCTGTCTTCCCTTCCTCTTGCTATTTGCATGTTGATAGAAGCCCTTTTTTTGCAAGTCTCAGCTCATAATCAGCATTAGCCTTGCAACAAGTCTCCTCCCTCCGGTTTACCCTTTTGTCTACTTGCCCCAGTGCCCATTTCCTATGGAGAGGCCTAATGCCTCTTACCACTTCTGTTCTCATCCATGGGAGCACTCTCCTTAACCTCTCCATCCTGCTAACCAGCAGGATTGTCAAGGTTTGTTTCTCCAAGACCTCCCTTTTTAGCACAATCCACCCCTCCTGAACTCCCTTGCCTTCCAGTACCCTCTCCCAGGAGACTTTCCCCTGTCTGGCCTCCAATTGACCAAAGATGGCCCTCATGAAGTTCCAGTTTCTATTACTCAACCTGCCGCTCATCCCCATTCCCTCCCTGTCCTTTCTAAACAGAACATACCCCTCTATTTTTACATTCCAATCCTGCTTTTCATCCCACCATGTTTCTGTGATCCCCACCAGGTCATACCCTCCTATTTCCAGGAGAACCCTCAACCTCTCCCTGCTTGTTTCCCATGCTTCTAGTTTTAGTATACATGCATCTCAGCTCCTTTCCATGACCCATTTTCTTTGGGTCCCCTGGCCTCCTCCTTCCTCCCACCTTCCCTGGTACCAGAACCCTCTCAGAAGTCTCAAGAACCCCTGCAGTACCTCCAACACCCTGCCCCTGAAACTCTGATCATCTCCCCTTACTTGTTCAATTAGGACAGGTTTTTGGAGGGCCTGAACCCATTCACCTGGCTCAGTTTAAAGCTTCTGGACAAAGCTCACTAAGGCATCTCCAAAGGATCTTCTCCCCATCCTTATGAGGTGCACACTGTCCTTCGCCAGAAGTCCACTGACACTTATGACTGGCAGCCAGCATGGATTTCTCAAGAACAAATCCTGCCAGACAAATCTGATTTCTCTCTTTTTTTTGATTGGGTAGCATTCCTGATTAACTGTAGGAATGCTGTGGGCATAATCTATTTTGACTCTATAAAAGCTTTTGGCAAAATACCCTACGATATCCTGAATGGCAAAATAGCTAAAAGTAGGCTAGATGGCACAACATCAGGTGGATCCACAGATGGCTACAGAATTGGACTCAAAGAGTACTCATCAATAGCACATTCTCAAGCTGGGAAGAGGTGACAAGTAGGAGGCCACAGGGTTCTGTCCTGTGCCCAGTGCTCCTCCACATTTTTATTAATGATTTGGATGAGGAAGTGCAGAAACAATGATCAGATATGCAGATGACACAAAACTGGGTGAGATAGCCAATACTCTGGAAGACAGAAAGAAGATTCAAGGCAGGACACGCTCCAATGGAGCAAAGCTCAGGGAGCCAAGGTTCCATTTGGATGCCAGGAAGCACTTCCTGACAGTCAGGATCCCCAGGATATGGAATGGGCTTCCACGAGAGGTCGTTGAGGCCCCATTGGTGCGGGTGTTCAAGGACAGGCTGGACGTCCACATGGTGGGCCTGTTGTGAGTGGAGCCGGCTGGTGCCGGAGGTCAGACTAGATGGCCCGGGAGACCCCTTCCGACTCGCTCTGTTTCTATGTTTCTATCTTGATAGGGTGGAATACTGGTTTGAAAACAACAGAATAGGGGGAATGCCAAGTTCTGCACGTTGGAGAAAAATGCATCCTTACAAGATGGAGAATACTTAGCTCAACAATACTGCAAGTGACAACAATCTTGGAATTGTTGTCAATCACAAGCTGAATAGGAGTCAACAGTGTGATTTGGTTGCCAAAAGGGCAAACGCTATTATAGGCTGCATTAATAATGCAATCACTTCCAACCCTGTGAAACACTAGTTTTCCTTTTCTAAGCACTTCTGGTTAGGCCTCATCTGGAGTACTGTGTCAGTTTGGGCACCACAGTAGAAGGAAGATGTCCAGCTCCGGCTTCAGACCCGGGTACGGTACTGCATCTGCCTTGGTCGCCCTGTACGATGACCTGTGCAGGGAGAAGGACAGGGGGAGTGCGTCCCTGTTGGTTCTTCTGGACCTCTCAGCGGCTTTTGATACCATCGACCATGGTATCCTTCTGGATAGGCTAGCGGGATTGGGGGTCGGAGGCACTGCTTTGCAGTGGTTCCGCTCCTATCTCAACGGCCGATTCCAGAAGGTAGTGCTGGGGGACTATGGCTCTGCACCATGGCAGCTATGCCATGGAGTACCACAGGGCTCCATTTTGTCCCCTTTGCTGTTTAACATCTATATGAAACCACTGGGAGAGGTCATCAGGAGGTGTGGGCTACGGAATCATCAGTACGCTGATGATACCCAGCTCTACCTCTCATTTTCCACTAATCCAGGTGAGGCAGTGGCTGTGCTGAACTGGTGCTTGGCCGAGGTAATGGAATGGATGAGGGCCAACAAACTGAAACTCAATCCAGACAAGACGGAGGTCCTGTTGATTGGCGGATCGGACTTCGGAGAGGGTGGATTTGACCTGGTCCTGAATGGTGCAACACTCCCTCTTAGGGACAAGGTCCGCAGCTTGGGAGTACTCCTCGACCCGGAGCTTTCTTTGGAAGCTCAGGTGACAGCGGTGGTGAGGAGCGCCTTCCTTCAGCTTCGGCTGATTAATCAGCTGCGCCCCTACCTGGAGTACGACTGCCTGGCGACGGTGACACACACACTGGTGACTTCCCGCCTTGACTTCTGTAACGCGCTTTACGTGGGGCTTCCCTTGAAGAAGGTCCAGATACTACAATTGGTTCAAAATAGAGCTGCCAGGTTGCTGACGGGGACGGGGCGTTATGTTCACATGACTCCAGTCCTCCGACAGCTTCACTGGCTTCCCATTGAAGTCCGGACCCAATTCAAGGGTCTATAAAGCCCTTTATAAAGCTATAAAGCCCTAAACGGCTTGGGACCTGGTTACCTGAAGGAGCGCTTACATCCATATATGCCCGACCGCCCCTTGAGATCTGCAGGAGAGGCCCTTCTCCAGGAACCCTCCGTGAAAGAAATTAGGAGGGTATGTACTCGGAGGAGGGCTTTCTCTGCGGTGGCGCCCAATCTATGGAATGTGCTCCCCAGAGAGGTCCGCCTGGCGCCGTCGTTATTTGTTTTTTGGCGCCAGGTGACGACCTTTTTATTTAAACGTCATTTTAATTGTTAACAATATTTACTTATTTATCTGGCCAGGGCGACTTCTTTTCTTTTCTTTTCTTTTCTTTTCTTTTCTTTTCTTTTATAACTTTTCTTTTATAACTTTTCTTTTATAACTTCTTTTATATCGTTTATATTTTTTATTTATTTTATATTATTAATTTTAATTTTATATTGTTATTTTTATATTGTATTTTATTGTGTTGTAAGCTGCCCCGAGGCTTCGGCAAGGGGCGGCATAGAAATGTTCTAATAAAAAAAAAAAAAGATGTGGAGTTCAGAGAAGGGCAATACAGGTGATCCAGACACTGGAGACAAAGCCCTATGAAGAGACATTGAAAGAACCGGGCATGTTTATTCTCGAGATGAGAAGACTGAGGGGAGATATGATAGCATACAAGTACTTGAAAGGTTGTCACAAAGAGGAAGGAAGGGATCTCTTCTCAATCATCCTAGAGTTCAGGGCAAGGAATAATGGGCTCGAGTTGCAGGAAGCCAAATTCTGACTAGATATCAGGAAAATTTCCTCATGGTTAAAGCAGTATGACAATGGAAACAGTTACCTAGGGACTTGTTGGGTCTCTCACACTAGACGCATTCAAGATGCAACTGGACAACCATCTGAGAGGGAGGATTTATCTTGGAGTCCTGCACTGAGCAGGGTATTGGACTTGGTGGCTCTGTGGCCCTTTCCTACTCTACTGTTTTATGATTCTATGATGCTGTGATTCTATGATTCTGCAATTCGATACTTAAGAGAAGTAGTCCTTTCATAGTCAATATTTGTAAATGTGCACATTTTCTTCTTATATCTTTCTGGAGATGGTATGCATGCATAAGTATAAAATTCTCTTTTAGAACATATTCTCTTCATGAAGTTATTTCACAGGGATAGCCACATTCTAGAACCTTAAGCCAAATATATCAGAGAGTGTGAAAGGACCTGACATAATTCTAAGGTATCTTCTTGACTGAGCCAGGATATCATAGGCATCTTTTAAATTATGGAGTACCCTTATGATTGAGTCAAGATATTGCTTTTTAAACTGTTGAGTGACATATTGGGCAAGAGATCCTTAGAAGTTCCATTAAACTTTAACAACATTATTAACTCAGGAATTATCTAAATGTCCTTTAAATCCTTTCCAGTTATTTAGATGTGCCCTGTTTGGAAAGTACCTTTATACTAAAATCATGGAGGATTATGCTCTCCTTTGGCTTTGTCTAAAGAGGAAACACGTTTTTTCTGGCCACTGCCATCCACAGCCAAAATTTGGTAGCACAGCAGAGGAGATTGGGGGCAGTGAGAGCTACACAAAAGGATGGGAGCCCATGTGACTACTCACATTAATGCTTTTTTGGCTCTTGCTTCTTGGCAGAGCAGCGGAGCAGCAGAAGCAGAGACTGGGAGAGAGTGCTGAGGGTGGCCAAGGGACTGGCAAAGACAAGGTAGGAGCTGGGCAGAGGAGCTGGGGGACAGGAGCAGGGGAGAGGAAGAGAGGTGGGGTCAGAGGGGCCAGGACAAAGCAGGGGGGTGGGGACACCAACCTGAAAAGCTTATAAGGCCCCACTCAGCACGGCCTCCTCCTTCTCCTGGCACTGATCTGAAGCTGGAAAAGAGGTTCTCTCCACTTATGGAGGCTGGGGCTGATGAAGCCAAGGGGACCAGCAGAACCCCTTGCCTGGGACCATAAGTGGCAAAGGGGCTGCTGCAGGAGAGGCGAGGGCCAGGACATGGCTGCCTACCACCACCAGGAAGAGACGACAGCGGATGATTGTCATCGGGGACTCCCTGCTGACGGGCACTGAGGTGGCGCTGTACCACCCCAACCTTGGGATGAGGGAGGTCTGTGGCCTGCCAGGCACACACATCCAGCATGTGAAGGATAGAGTGGAGCATCTTGTTCGCTCCAGGGGTCACCTGCCACTTCTGGTGATTCATGTGGCCGCAAATGACGTAGCTGGGCAGAGTGGTCAAGATCAGCAGGGACATTGAGGCCTTGAGGAAGAAACTCAGGGACCTTAAGGCTCAAGTGGCCTTCTCATCTACCTTACCGGTCTGGAGATTTGGGCCAGGCAGGGATAGGAGGGTCAGCAAGATGAATGACTGGCTTAGGGTGTGGTGCCAGAAGGAACACTTGGGGTTCCTTGACCACGGCACCTGCTTTCTTGCCAATGGACTTCTAGCAAGGAATGGGTTGCACCTGACGAGGATGGGGAAAAGATCCTTTGCAGATGCTCTAGCGAGATTTGTCCAGAAGTCTTTAAACTGAGCTGGGGGGGGGGGGCAGGTTCAGACCCCCCAGAAATTTGTCCGTGCTGGACAAATGTGGGGAGAGGATCAGGGCTCTAGGAACAGGATGTTAGAAGTAGGGCAGGGACTGAGAGGAGTCCTGCAAAGAGAGGGCAGGTATCAAGAAAGATGGGAGGAAGGAGGAGGCTGAGAACGTCCAGGAAAGGAAGCGGTGGGAAGGAGTTGAGGTGCATGTACACTAATGCTAGGAGCATGGGTAATAAGCAGGAAGAACTTGAAACTCTCCTGGGAATAGGAGAGTATAACCTGGTGGGAATCACAGAAACTTGCAAGACTGGACTGTAAACATAGAGGGCTTTCACCTGTTTGGAAAGGACAGGAAGGGAAGGAGGGGTGGGGGTGTAGATTGATGTGTCAGGGAAGGGATAGGATGCAGTAAGATAGAATGCAGCACAGATGGGGAATCAGTAGAGGCAGTCTGGGTGAAACTTAAGGGGTTTTGACAGGGAGAGGGACCTGACAGTGGGGGTATGTTATCGCCCTCCAGTCAACTTGAGACCCTGGATGATGTCCTGACAGATCAGGTTTTAAGCATATCTTGGGGGAGGGACACAGTAATTATGGGAGACTTCAGTCTCCCGGATATTACTGGGGAGACTCACTCAGCGGTGACAGCCAGGTCACGTCGCTTCCTAGAAGCTATAGAGGGAGGGTTTTTCACACAGAGGGTCCGAGGGGAGACCATGGGGTGGGGGGCATCCTTGACTTGGTCTTGACCAATAGGGAGGAGCTGGAAGATGAAGTACAGATTAGGGGAGCACTGGATGCAAGTGATCATCCTTTGCTTTGAGATCAGGGGACTGGGGACGTGCGGCAGGTCGAGCACTAGAAGCTGGGACTTTAAGAGGATCAACTTTGGCCAACTGAAGGCCAGACTGGGGAAAGTCTCCTGGGATAAGTTTCTGGAAGGCAAGAGAGTTGAGGGTGGATGTAACTCAAAAGGGAGGTTTTGGAGGTGCAAGCCTTGACAATATCTCTAGTTAGTAAGGTGGGGAGGCGAAGGAGAGCGCCGCCATGGATGTGAAAGGAGGTGGTTAGAAGGATTAGACACAAGAGGAACCTATGTAGGAAATGGGTATTGGAGCAAATAGACAAAAGGGTATACTGGGAGGAGGAGGCCCATTGCAGAAGGATTCTTTGCAAGGCTAAGGCTGATCATGAGCTGAGACATGCAAAGAATATCAGCAGCAACAAAAAGGGCTTCTTTCAGCATGTAAATAGGAAGAGGAAGGGGAGACAAGTGGTGGGACCACTAATTAAGGAGGAAAGAGATTCAGTGACTGATATGAGGGAACAGGCACAGATGCTAAATGAGTATTTTGCCTCTGTGTTTTCCCCAAGGCAGGATGGGGTAGATCCACACGGGAGATTAGATGAGGCTGGGGTCATAGGGGCACAGATAAGAGTCACTCCCCTAGAAGTTGAGGGTCTCCTCAGGGCATTGGACGTTCCAAATGTGCCAGACGCTGACAGGTTACACCCGTGTTTACTTCGAGAGTTGGCAGGGGTTCTCGCATGGCCACTGGCCTCCATTTTTGATGCCTCATGGAGAACGGGTGAAATTCCAGAGGAGTGGAAGGCTACAATTTTCAAAAAGGTAGTAGAAGGGACAGGGGGAATTACAGACCAGTTAGCCTTATGTCCATTGTTGGAAAAACAATGGAAAGGGTCCTAATAGTGAGAGAACTAATGATGCTAGATAGGGAAGGGAAGCTAGCAGCCACACAACACAGCTTCCGCAGAAACAGGTCCTGCCAGACAAACCTTGTGGAATTCTACGACAAGGTTTCGAGGTGGCTAGATGGAGGGGATGCGGTGGATGTGGTCTGCCTGGATTTCAGCAAGACCTTTGACAAAGTGCCCCATGATATCCTGGTGGAGAAACTGAGGGGTTTTAGGATAGGCCAAAGTACTGTCTGGTGGATTAGGGCATGGTTGACTGACTGAAAGCAGAAGGTAACCATTAGAGGGGAATCATCGGGATGGTAGCCAGTGACAAGCAAGGTCCCCCAGGGCTCTGTCCTGGGGCCGATCCTGTTTAATCTTTTCATCAATAACATGGAAGAAGAGGTGAACAGTCTGCTGATCAAAGTGACAGTTGATACTAAAACTGGAGCAGTGGCCACAACTGAGGAGCAGGTGCTCCAGATCTAAAAGGATCTGGACAGACTATGGAAGTGGGCAGGAGACAACAGGATGGCGTTCAGTGTGGGTAAGTGCAATGTCTTGCAGCTGGGGCAGCTGGGTGTCATAAATATAGGTTAGGGGAAAAGTGGCTGGAGAGCAGCACTTGTGAAATGGACCTCGGGGTGCTAAACATGAGTCAGCTGTGTGATGCAGTGGTTAAGAGGGCGAATGATGAAATGGCAAAAGCTGTGGGAAAGAAATATTAAAGTAACATTAGCAACCTCATATAAAGAAAATCTTTATAAAATGTTTTATAGATGGTATCTATCACCAAATAGATTAGCTAAGATGTTTCCAAATATGTCAAATGGATGTTGGAAATGCAAATATTTTTTATCATATGTGGTGGACGTGTGATAAGGCAAAAAATACTGGGCTAAAATACATAAATGGCTTGAGGGAATGTTACAAAAACCTTTAATCTTTAAACCTTAAGTGTTCTTATTAGGCATTGTGCCTGATGATGTTGATAATCAAGCAATGTATTTGATTCTACATGTAATTACTGTGGTGAGGATTGCATTTGCCCAACATTGGAGGAGTGAAGAACCACCTACCAATGAACTGATATTAAAAAAGATCTTGGACATATTGGATTTAAATATGTTTCTGGATTACTAACAAAAAAAAGTATGGGGGGGCTGACCCAGTAGGTCTGGTGTTTCTGATGATTGATGGTTTTTAGTTTCTTTTTCTTAGTTGGTAGAAAAATAATAATAAAACTTATTAAAGGAAAAAAGAGGGCAAACACCACCGTTGGTTGCATAGCCAGAAGTGTGGCTTCTAGATCAAGAGAGGTATTACTACCACTCTATACGACTCTGGTGCGTCCGCAACTGCAGTATTGCATTCTGTTTTGGGCCCCTCATTACAGGAAGGATATAGCCAGGTTAGAGTCAGTGCAGGGTAGGGCCACAAGGTTGGAGGCCGGCTTGCAGAGGATGTCATATGAGGTGTGACTGAGGGAACTAGGTCTCTTCAGCCTGGAGAAGAGGAGACTCAGAGGGGATATGTTGGCAACATACAGGTATGTGAGGGGATGTCACATGGAGGTGGGTTGAGACCTCTCCTGCAGGGGATGGCAGGGCACGCTCCAACAGAGCAAAGTTCAGGGAACTAAGGTTCCATTTAGATGCCAGGAAGCACTTCCTGACTGTTAGGACCCTGAGGGTATGGAATGGGCTTCCACAGAATGTGGTTGAGGCCCCATCGGTGAGGGTGTTCAAGGATAGGCTGGACATGCACATGGTGGGCATGTCATGAGCGGAGCCGGCTGGAGCCAGGGGTCAGACTAGATGGCCCGAGAGACCCCTTCTGACTCGTTCTGTTTCTCTGTTTCTTTTAATTAATTTGAAAATGTTCCAGTAAAATATAAAGAACAACTGTGTATAAAAGCTCTCAAGGTAATATTCACATTTTCCTATTTTTTGCTTCACCAGTTTTTGAAGAACCAGAAGACCCCAGTAACCGCTCATTTTTCTCTGAAATTATTTCTTCTGTGTCAGATGTCAAATTCAGTCACAGTGGACGATATATTTTAGCAAGGGATTACCTCACTGTCAAAGTTTGGGATCTAAACATGGAAACAAGGCCTATAGAAATATACCAGGTATTTATTTATAAATATTTAAATATAATTCTGCAAATTATTTAAACTGTCACAATTGAATATCTGCTATTGGTGAGACAGGGACTTTATTGATTTAACACATCTTTTATTTGCCTTTCCAGATATAGTGTTCTCAATGCAGGACACATACACCAATGACTGTTGGATTGTCCCTAAGAGTACTCTTTTCTAAAATAATATTGGATTAATTTGCCAAGCATTTGGAATTTTTTCACATAATGTAAGGATTCTAGAAATTGCAAAATAGAAACTCAAGTGTCATACTCCAATAACATTAGAGTATCTGTTTTTACAAAGCTGCGTCTTTATCAAGTTAACAAATGAAGAAATTCAAAGTCCTTTTTTTTGTTAATTTTTGGTTCTGAATAAAATAACAAAGTTGTGATTCCTCCTGTTTCCTCAGTTTGGTCTGGAGGAACTGAAAATTCTTTCTGTCATCCACACCCTCCTGAAAATTTTGTTGTTGTTTTAACTGCCATGTTGAAATCAGTGTACCATCAATGCTTCCTTCCTTGCTGAACTGGAAGCCATTTATACATCTCCAAAAAAAAAAAAAAAAAAGTATCACTGCACCCTCCCCCCAGAATCAATGTTCTTCTAGCATGGTATGGAGAATAAAAAGAAAATCATTATAAAAGGTTGAAATAATCTTTGTATTATTTGGTCTTGCTCTGCTCTTGGTCAGGACTGAGAACATTAAAAAGTATCCGTATTAGTCCCCAAAACCATACATCATACGTTCAGTAAGCAGGAAACCTATGCTGTGTACTGAGAACTAACTTTGGAGTTTGTAAAACTGCCTTGATAGGTATTCCAGATTCATTAATTGTTTCTTCATTTGGTTTAAAGATAGTCTGTTTAAAGTGCTGCACATGCTTTTGAGTTCCTTGGTGGACTGCATTTGTTTTATTGTAATTCTGGGAAAGATTATGCTAATAGCTATATTTGACTGGCACAATTAGGAGTTCTAATCCAACACATCTGAAGGGCATCAGGTTGGGAAAGTCTGCTTTAAAAAAGGAGAGATGTATGTGGAGATAAGTTGTTCATTATCAGTTTTCTACAACCCCACAGTCACCTCTATATTTACTCATCTCCATTCAGTCTACATGTTTACCTAGGAAAAAATAGATTTGCACTTGCACTGTAGGAACAAGGTAATGTTAAACTCACCTGCCATGCTTCTTGGTGCTTGGTTATAAGCTGTATTCTTTTAGCCACACTTTTTTTGGGAGTGGGGGTAAACTGTAGAGTTTTCTTTATCGAATACACATGTGATACTCAGTACCATATGTTAGCATTCCTGTTGAATTTCTAAATGCATAATTCCTTTTAATATTGTTGTTTTGGGGTTATTTCTCTGAAAAACTAAGTTACTTAGTCAGGGAAGACTTGATTGCTCATGACATGCATACCATGTGCATGTCTAGCCTATCTTTGAACACCCTCACCGATGGGGCCTCAATGACCTCTCACCATATCATGGGGCACTTTGTCAAAGGCCTTGCTGAAATCCAGGTAAACCACATCCACTGCACCCCTCCATCTAGCCACCTCGAAATCTTACCTTAGAATTGCACAAGGTTTGTCTGGCAGGACCTGTTTTTGCAGAAACCGTGTTGTGTGGCCACCAGCCTCCCTTCCCTATCTAGCATCACTAGCTCTCTCGCTAGTGAGCCTTTCCATTGTTTTTCCTACAATGGACGTAAGGCTAACTGCTCTGTAATTCCCCCATGTCCCTTCTACTACCCTTTTTGAAAACTGGGACCACTGACACCACCAGCGGCCGTGAGAGAACCCCTGCTAACTCTCAAAGTACTCTCGGGTGCATTTGCAATGTCCAATGGCCTGAGGAGCCCCTTGACTTCTAAGGGGGTGACGCTAATCTGTGCCCCTAAGAACCCGGCCTAATCTAATCTCCCATGTGGATCTCCCCCATCCTGCTTTGGGAAAAACACAGAGGCAAAATAGTCATTTAGAATCTGTGCCTGTTCCCTCGTATCAGTCACTGGATCTCCTTCCTCTTTATTTAGCAGTCCCACTACTTGTCTCCCCTCCCTCTTCCTATTTACATGCTGATAGAAGCCCTTTTTGTGGCTGCTGATATTCTTTGCAAGCCTCAGCTCGTAATCAGCCTTAGCCTTGCGAAGAATCATTCTGCAATGAGCCCCCTTCTCCCAGTATACCCTTTTATCTATTTGCCCCAGTACCCAGGTATGTGAAGTATGTGAAGTTCCTCTTGCGACTAATCCCTCTAACCACCTCCGTTCACATCCATGGCAGCGCTCTCCTTCGCCTCCCCACCTTACTAACTAGAGGTATCGTCAAGGCTTGCACCTCCAAAACCTCCCTTTTGAGTTCCATCCACCCCTCCTCAGCTCGCTTGCCTTCCACTAACCTATCCCAGGAGACTTTCCCCAGTCTGGCCTTCAGTTCACCAAAGTTGGCCCTCTTGAAATACCAGCTTCTAGTACTCGACCTGCTGCACGTCCCCATTCCCCTGGTCTCAAAGCAAAGTATGGAATGATCACTCGCATCCAGAGCTCCCCTAATCTGTACTTCATTTATCAGCTCCTCCCTATTGGTCAAGACCAAGTCAAGGATGCTCCCCACCCCATGGTCTCCCCTCGGACCCTCTGTGTGAAAAACCCTCCCTCTATAGCTTCTAGGAAGCGATGTGACCTGGCTGTCACCGCTGAGTGAGTCTCCCCAGTAATATCCGGGAGACTGAAGTCTCCCATAATTACTGTGTCCGTCTCCTGAGATATGCTTAAAACCTGATCTGTCAGGACATCATCCAGGGTCTCAAGTTGACCTGGAGGGCAATAACATACCCCCACTGTCAGGTCCCTCTCCCTGTCAAAACCCCTTAGTTTCACCCAGACTGCCTCTACCGAATCCCCATCTGTGCTGCATTCTATCTCACTCCATCCTATCCCTTCCCTGACATATAAAGCTATGTCCCCACCCCTCCTTCCCTTCCTGTCCTTTATAAACAGGTGATTCCCCTCTATGTTTACAGTCCAGTCTTGCCTTTCATCCCACCAAGTTTCTGTGATTCCCACCAGGTCATACCCTCCTATTCCCAGGAGAGCGTCAAGCTTTTTCTGCTTATTATCCATGCTCCTAGCATTGGTGTACATGCACCTCAACTCCTTCCTACCGCTTCCTTTTTTGAGAGTCCCCAGCCTCCTCCTTACTCCCATCTACCCTGATACCTGCCCTCTCTTCATCGGAATCCTCTCAGCCCCTGCAGTACCTCTGTCACCATGTTCCTAGAGCCCTGATCCTCTCCCCATACTTGTCCAGTGAGGACAAGTTTCTGGGGGGCCTGAACCCACCTCCCCACCGCCTGGCTCAGTTTAAAGTCTTCTGGACAGAGTTTACTAGAACATTTCCAAACGACCTTTTCCCCATCCCTGTGAGGTGCAACCTGTTCCTTGCCAGAGGTCCATTGGCAAGAAAGCAGGTGCTGTGGTCAAGGAACCCGAAGTGTTCCTTCTGGCACCACACCCTAAGCCAGTCCTTCATCTCAGCGACCCTCATATCCCTGCCTGGCCCAAATGCACGGATTGGTAAGATAGATGAGAGGGCTACTTGGGCCTTTAGCTCCCTGAGTTTCTTCCCCAAGGCCTCAAAATCCTTGGTGATCCTGCCCACACCCTGACTAGCTATGTCATTTGTGCCCACATGGATCCCCAGCAGTGGCTGGTGACCCCCGGAGCAAACAAGACGCTCCACTCTATCCTTCACATGCCAGATACGTGTATTTGGCAGGCAAGAGACCTCCCTCGCCCCAAATTTGGGGTGGCACACTGCCACTTCAGTGCCCTCAGCAGGGAGTCCCCGATGATGATCACCCGCTGCCGTCTCTTCCTGGTGGTGCCCTGGCCCTGGCCCTCGCCTCTCCTGCAGCGGCCCCCTTGCTGCTTGGGGTCCCAAGCTGGGGGCCCCACTGGTCTCCCATGGCCTCATCAGCCTCAGCCTCCCCAAGTGGAGAGAACCTCTTTTCCAGCTCCAGATCACGCTTCGGGAAAGAACAAAACAAAACACAAAAAAACCTGCCCCCAGGGAAGGGTGTCCTCCGGCAGCCCCAGCTGCAGCGAAGGGATGCAGACAAGGGACCTCGCTATTGGTGCCACATCCGTTGGCACTGCCAATGGCTGAGCACCACCATATAAGCCTCTCAGGCCACTCCCCTCTAGTTTCTCCTGGCCCTTCTGGCCTCGCCTCTCTTCCTCTCCACTGCTTCTGTCCCTCCGCTTCTCTGCCCAGCTCCTACCTTGCCTCCACCAGTCCCCTCTCCACTCTCAGCATTCTGTCCCAGCCTCTGCCTCTGCTGCTGCGCTGCTCTGCCAAGAGCCAAAAAAAAGGGCTCATCCGGGATTAGAGGGTCTTGTTTAGAAGAGGAAGAAGAGGAGAGAAAGTGCGCTTCAAAAACTAGTCTATAATTTGCCTGTCCATAAATATTACTATATTTTTCTAGGGCCAGGTTTAATTGCCTCCCTTCTGCAGTTCTTGAAGGGTCAAGGTATTCCATATGAAGATTGGTTTTATCACTGTGCAATGAACTAGTCAAATTCATATGGCATTCTTTAATGTAGTCTCCACGATGAAGATTATAATATATTCTTACAATATCCTGTCAAATTGTCTCAATTCTTGTAAGTACAAGTCTGTGCCTTCCTGTATAGAATCAATCCATCTCATAGTTGTTCTTTCTCTTCTTTTTCTGCCTTAAGTTTTTCATAGCATTATGGTCTACTTCAGTGAGTCTTGCCTTCTCATTACGTGTCTGAAGTACAAGAGATTCAGTGTTGTCCTTTTTGCTTCTGGAGAAAGTTCTGGCTTAATTTGATCTAGGAACTGCATTTTTGTCTTTCCACCAGTACAGGGTATTTGCAAAATTCTCCTGCAGCACCATGTTTCAATTGCATTTCAATTTTCTTTTGTCAGCTTTCTTCACTGTTGATCGTTCACACCTTTTTCACACCACATTTCACACCATCTTTCACTTATTGTATTTAGGAATACATTAATGTGGGTGATCTTGACCTCGGTCTCCACTGAAATGTCGTTGCACTTGATAATTGTTTCCAGAGCCTTCATTGCTGCCTTTCCAAGTCTCAGTTTGCTTCTGCTTTCTTGGCTGCAATTTTCCTTTGAACTGACTATTGAGCCAAGGTATGTAAGATCTTTCACAATTTCAATTTCTTCATTGTTGACATTAAAGTCTTATAATTCTTCTGTAGTCATTTTTTTTTCATAATATTCAGCTTTAGTCTTCCTTTTACACTTTCATCTTTCACTTTCATCAGGAGTCATTTCAATTCATTGCTGCTTTCTGCCAGTAATATGGTATCAGCTACATATCGTAAATTATTGTTCTAACTTCATCCAACTTTCACTTCTTCCTCTGATCCTAATCCTGTTTTTCTTATGTTCTGTGTACAGACTGAGCAGATAGGGGGATAAAATACACCATTGTCTGATGCCTTTGCCTATAGGAAACAATTCTGTTTCTCCATATTCTGTTGTTCACAATACAGGAGAATCAGTTACTGAGGTACCCATATTTCCTGTGGGACTATCCATAGTTTCTTGAGATTGTCAAAGTCAAAGGCTTTGCTGTAGTCCATAAAGCATATACTGATCTCCTCCTGTAACAATTTGGTGCTCTTCTAGCAGCCAACATATATTTGTGATATGCTCTCAAGTGCCTCTTCCCTTTTGAAACTCAGCTTTAACTTCAGGCATTTTTCACTTCATATAAAGTAAAATCCTTTTCTGCAAAACCTTGAGCATCACTTTCCTTGCATGGGATATTAGGGCTGTGGTCTTAATTGCTGCTTCTCTTTTTCTGGAGACTAGAAGGTATATTGTTCTTTTCCAATCTGTGGAGCATATGTTTTGTTTTCCATCTTTTTTGGCATGTTCTTGTTAGCATTTGGACTGAGTCAATCTTTCAGCATTCCTAATTTGATTTCCCTCTTATTTTCTACTTATTTGCACTGGCAAGTCAAATGGTTCTTTTTGTCTCCCTAAAAGTTGCATTCAGGACTCTGACTTTCTTTCTCTCATCATTTGCTTTTGCTCTTAACCTGTCCTTAGCAATTGTGACTGTTTCTTTTATCATCCATCTAAGTATTTTCTTCCTTTTTGCAACAGAAACTATCTTTCTGCATATTTCCCTGAAAGAGTGTCTAGTTTCATACCACAGTACTTCTGGTTTATGATCAATTAAGTTCAGTAATGCATATTTATTCTTTATAAATAAATAACTTACATTCCTCAGGAATGGTATTTTAGTTGTATTTTGGCACTATGCTTCTGTTAGCAATCTTTATCAGCTACCACCCCTAGAAGTTGAGGGGCCCCTCAGGGCACTGGACATCACAAAGGCACTGAGCCCTGACGGGTTACACTTGAGGGGACTTCAGGAGTTGGCAGGGGTACTCTCACCCATTTGGCCTCCATTTTTGAGGCCTAGAGAAGAATGGGTGAGATTCTAGAGTACTGGAGGATGGCATCAGTAGTCCCCATTTTCATTAAGGTAGTAGAAGGGACAAGGGGAATTACAGATTGGTTAGCCTTAGGTCACTTCTGGGAAAGTCAATGGAAAGGCTCATAAAAGCAAGAGATCTAGTAACCCTAGATAGGGAAGGGCATTTGGTGGTCTTAAGTCCATTCTGGGAAAGACAATGGAAAGGTTCATAATAGGAAACGTGCTCTGAAAACCCTAGATAGGGAAGGGAGGTTGGGGGCCACGCAACATGACTTCTGCAAAAACAGGTCCTGCCAGACGAAACTTGTGAAATTCTATGACAGGTTTTTGAGGTGGCTAGATGGAGGGGACGCAGTGGATGGATGGGGTTTACCTGGATTTCAGCAAGGCCTTTGACAATGTGCCCCATGATATCCTGGTTGAGAAACTGAGGAACTTTGGGATAGACCAATGCACTGTCCGATGGATTAGGACATGGTTAGAGGACCGAAAGCAGAGAGTAACCATTAGAATGGAATCATCGGGATGGAGGCTGGTGATGAGCAGGGTCCCTCAGGGCTCTCTCCTGCGACCAATCCTGTTCAATGACCTGGAAGACAGGGTGACCAGTCTGCTGATCAGATTCACAGACAACATTAAAATGGGGGCAGCGACCACAACTGAGGAGCAGGTAATCTGGATCCAGGAGGATCTGGACAGACCATGGAAGTTGGCAGGGGACAACAGGATGGCGTGAAGTGTTAAGGTTAGGGGACAAGTGGCTGAAGAGCAGGATTTGTGAAAGGGATCTTGGGGTACTTGTGGATTGCAGATTAAACATGAGTTAGCAGTGTGATATGGTGGTCAAGAGGGCAAATGTCACCCTAGGATGCATAGTCAGAAGTGTGGCTTCTAGATCGAGAGAGGTATTGCTGCCACTCTGTACAACTGGAACACAACATTGTGTTCAGTTTTGGGCCCCTCATTACAGGAAGGAAATAATCAGGTTAAAATTGGTGCAGCAGGACTGCAAGGATGGTGATGGGATTGCGGGGAAAGCTGTATGAGGCGAGACTGAGGGTGCTGGGTCTTTTCAGCCTGGAGAAGAGGAGACTTCAAGGGGATCTGTTAGCATCATATAGGTACATGAGGGGGGAATCACATGGAGATGGGTAGATACCCATTTTCCTCTGTGGGGGACGGCAGAACATGTTCCAGTGGAGCAAAGCTGAGGGAACCAAGGTTCAATTTGGATGCCAGGAAGTACTTCCTGACAGTTAGGACCCCTAGGGTATGGATTCTGTGGGAGGTGGTTGAACCCCCATTGGCGAGTATGGTCAAGGATAGGCTGGACATGCACATGGTAGGCATGTCATGAGTGGAGCCAGCTGGAGCCAGGGGTCAGACTAGATGACCCAGGAGGTCCCTTATGACTTGACTCTGTTTCTATGTAGCTGATTTTTTATATTTTGAGTTTGTGATCATTACCACAATCTGTTCCTGGTTGTAACAGTTGGGCGAAATACCCCCTGAACCACACTGTGAAGAGTTCCCCCCTCTTAGCAGCCACTGGGGCCCGAATAGCACACGTTCATTCCCTAAGGAGCCAAACTGCACTGGATTCACACACAGGACCCAAGACTTGGGTGGGGGGGGGGAGGAATCTTTATTAGACTACAATAAAATCACATTAAAGGAAACTGCAAATACTTCAGCTACTCAAGAGTAGGGTAAGGGTTAAGGATGAGGTCAACAACAATGCAGTTTCCAGAGGCTTCTCCCCTGTTAAGCATCTTTTGACCATGCCAGACACTGAAACAACAAATACTGACTAAGCTAAAGCTTAACACACTGCTTCGCTGCACCAACTGGTCTCCTTAGAGTTACCATCGGGTTGTCTTCTCAGCAACTCACAGGCAGGCCACCTCCAGGTCTCTTCTCCTGACAAGGCACACCAAACTGCCCTTCCTTGAGGCTTTTTATCCTCTCCCAGGACTGCAGAAAAAACCCTTTGATCCAGGAGGCATGGAAAATTTTCCACCTTTGTCCCTCCCCAGAGCCAGGTCTGCAAAGGCATTCATTTTTATGGCTCTTTATCTCTCTCCTTCCTTCCTGGTCTCCCTCTCCCGGGAGAGTATCTGATTCTATAAATTTTCAAGGCCTTTCCTTCCTGCACCTAGCACCAGCCTATCTTTATTGAAGACACCTGGGGGTCTGCTACTCTTCTCACCTGACAGCCAATTTCAGCCTTTAACCCTGCCATTCCTCCAGCCCCCAAAAGCCCTTTCCATTACACTGGTCTTGTTTAGGCAGCCAAGAATATGGCTTCTTCTTCTCTGCTTCCAGTTACATAGTTTAATTTCTTTATTAGCTGTGCCCATTTGTATATTCATTTGAATGATTGAGTGAAGTATTTATTTGCATTAAATAGATTCTTGGCTTCACAGAATTCTTCTGCTTTGTTTCTGTTCCCTACATAAACTAAAATATCCCATAACATTGAATTCTGCTTTGTTCCATAGTTTTGCATCTAACCATGAACTTTGTTCCATAGTTTTGCATCTAACTAGAGTTAGTTTGAGTATCTCTGCTGTTTTCTATGAAAGGCCCTCTACCAGTGTCATCTTCATCTACTGCTTCTGCCCAGTTGTTGCTGTTCAGTTTCTCCATGTGGAGATATCCATTCTGATGTGAATGTTTCTTTAGAAAAGGGTGCTCTCATCTTCAGCTGGCACCTAAGCTTTGACCATTCCACCTTTGACGACCCTGCTAGAAACCTAGCCAAGAGGAAAAGATCCGGTTTCTCAGCATCATGGCTCTTGCCTTCTCTGACACTCTCGCACTTGCCTACCATGCCCTGGATGGTCAATAAATCAAATTTTTCTGGCTGATGTAAAGTTAAGTTATTATCAAAATTATTATTTCACTTGCATTGTATTTTATAGGGGGGTTAGATTGTACTTTTAGTCAAGTATGTGCTTTAATTATTGTTTTAATTGTCCCATTTGTTCTTTTTTATGGATCTGTGAATGCACAATAAATTTTGGTTTGTTGGTTGTTACTGTTCTGCAGTAGTTTCTAGTGAGTGAAAATTTAGGTTAGTGAACCCCCAATACATTTGTAAAAAAATATTATTTAGACAATGGGTAGAGGATTAAATAATGGATGTTGTCTGAGCTTCCCTAGAAAGGCAAGCAACTGAGTCATTTTGAGGCTGGCTCAATATATTCTTTTAAAGATATACCCACTATTTCTTTAAGCTAATCAAAAGCTGAACTCTTAACTTGGGTTGAAGGCCTATACCTTAACTTTAATTTATGGGATGCTTTTAATTAACACAAACCTGTATTGTCTTAGTTTCCCCTTTTCAAGCTATTGTTTAGTTTAAGTGTCTGGCAGAGGTACTCTCCAAAATGAAAACACTATTATGCTACGATTCTGCAGTTTAAAAATTATATAAACTGTCTTCTGATGTTACATATATACAGTGTTAAAACTAGTTTGTATTCCAGACTGTACACCTTGACAATGCCCTTTCCCAGACTCATTTCAACCTTGATGGTCTTCATCAGTGGGAAACCATATATATATTGAACCAAATAACAGCCTTTTTTCACAGATTCACAGAACAGCTGGGTCAGAAGTGGCTGGGAAGGCCAGCAAATCCAACCCCCTGCTAGTGCAGGATGCCAGTTACACCATCCTGATCTGTCCAATTGCTTCTTGAATGCGTCCAGTATGGAAATACACACAAGTTCTCTTGGCAGCTGGTTCCACTGTTGTATTGCTCTCACAGTCAGGAAATTCTTCCTTGAGGCTAGCCTGCATCTGGTCTACTGTAGGTTAAGTTTATTGTTCCGTGTCCTACAATGTGGGATAAATGAGAATAGGTCATTTCCTTCTTTTTTGTGACAGCCTTTGAGGTACTTGCAGAGTGCTACGAACCATGTCACCTCATAGTCTTTTCTTAAGGCTGAACAGGTCCAGTTCTTTCAGCCTCTAATCATAAGGCTTATTTTCTAGGCCTTGTGTAATCTTTGTTACCCTTCTCTGAACCCTCTCCAGATTATCAACATCCTTTTTAAACCTGGGCACCCAAAATGGAATGCTGTATTCCATGTGAGGTCTGACTAGTGCAGAATAGAGGGGAACGTCTCTATTTCTGGAAGTGATACCTCTGTTTATGCTTCCCAAAATAATTGTTGACTTTTTTGCGGCTTCATCACACTGCTGGCTCATATTTAGCTTGTTTTCTACAACACCTCCAAGGTTTTTCTCTTTTCGGTGCTGTTGAGCCAAGTATTCCCCATCTTGTATCTAGGCAGTTGGTATTTTTATTTATTTATTTGCCTAGGAAGAGAACTAGGCATTTCTCCTTGTTGAATTCTGTTGTTTGCTGACCAGTGTTCAAGCTTGTCTACATCTCTCAGGATCCTCTTTTTCTCTCCCAGGGTATTAGCTATTTCAACCTATTTTAGTATCATCTGCAAATTTAATTATTCCCTGGATTTCCTTATCAAGATCATTAATACAGATATTGAAGAGTACCGGTCCCAGGACTGAACCTGTGGTACCTCACTCATAACCTTTCTCCATGTGGAGAAGCTACCATTGATGGTCACTCTCTGTGACCCATTTGAAGCCACTTCTGGATCCACTTAGTGCTAGTTCTGCCAAGGCCATATTTTGCTAATCTATTGATTAGGATGTCATGGGGCACTTTGTTGAAGGCCTTGCAACAATCTAGGTGAATAATGTCCATTGCTTTTCCTCTGTCCATTTGGGTAGTAACCCATTCAAAGAATGAGATTAGATTGGTTTGGCATAATTTATTGTTAAGAAATCCTTGTAGACTTCTGCTTATCACTATATTTTCTTCAAGGTGTATACAGACTGATTTTTTTAATTTGCCCTAGTACTTTCCCAGAGATTGAAGTTAGACTAACTGGTTTATAGTTCCCCAGTTTGTCTTTCTTCCCTTTCTTGTAGATGGAGTCCACAGTAGCCTTCCTCGAGTCATCTGGCACTTCCCCTGTTTGCCAATATTTCTCCAACATTATATATAGTGGCTCAGAGAGCTCTTGCACCAGTTCCTTTCACACTCTAAGATGGAGGCCAATGGGTTCCGGAGATTTGAATGTGTCTAGAAACACAGAAACAGAGCGAGTCAGAAGGGGTCTCCTGGGCCATCAAGCCTGACCCTGGCTCCTCTCACGACATTCATCTGTTGATCTTAGGCTGCCATCCTTCCTTTTCATTTGGCATCTCTTCCTCTGTAGGCAGGTCATATATTCTTTTGCAGGAGAAGACTGAGCTGAAATAGAAGTTGAGTACCTCTGTCTTTTCCTTGGCATTTGTTATCAATTTGCTGTTCTTGATGAGTTCTTGTATACCTTTCTTTTGTTTATTCTTTCTTTTGTATGTAGCTGTAGAAGGTTATATTATTTTTAGCATGGCTCACTATTTTCAGTCTGTAGCTCACTGTAGGCTTCCTGAATCTGTCCCTGCAAGTTATTACTGTCTGTTTATACTCTTCTTTTGAGGCTTGACCTCCTTTCCACTTCCTGTACATTTTCTTTTAGCTTTTAAGTTGTATCCTAATGTTTTATGGAGTCATTAGGATTTTTTTTTTAGTTTTCTATTGTTACACTTTGTTCAAATGAGTTGTTCTTGTGCTGTAAGAATGTCTTTTTTTCAGGTTTCCTATCCCTTTGGGACTCCTCCCTCCTTTAGGGTGAGTTGCCAGGGGATTTTGCTTATCACTGACTTGAATTTCTCAACCCTAAATGCACAGTGTAGAGACATAGAGGAAAACAATAGAATGGGAAAGACTAGAAATCTCTTCAAGAAAATTGGAGATATCAAGGGAACGGTTCATGCAAAGACAGGCATGATAAAGGACCAAAATGGCAGGGAGCTATAACAGAGGCAGAAGAGGTGGCAAGATTACACAGAGGAACTCTACAAGAAAGAGCTTAACGTCCCTGATAACCATGATGGTATTTTCCCTGACCTCAAGCCAGACATCCTGGAGTGTGAAGTCAAATGGGCCTTAGGAAATCTTAGCAATAACAAAGCTAGTTGAGGAGATGGTATTCCAGCTGAGCTCTTCAAAATCCTAAAAGATGATGCAGTTAAAGTGCTACACTCAATATGCCAGCAAATTTGGAAAACTCAACAGTGGCCACAGGATTGGAAAAGGTCAGTTTACATTCCAATTCCAAAGAAGGGCAATGCCAAAGAATGTTCAAACTACCATACATCATTTCACCTGCTAGCCAAAGGTATGCTCAAAATCCTACCAGATAGGTTTCAGCAGTATGTGGACCGAGAACTACCAAAAGTATAAGCAGGGTTTTGCAGGAGCAGAGGAACTCAAGATCAAATTGCCAACATATGCTGGATCATGGAGAAAGCTTGGGAGTTCCAGAAAAACATCTACTTCTGCTTCATTGACTCTGCTAAAGCCTTTGTGGATTGCAAAACATTGCGGCAAGTTCTTAAAGAGATGGGGGTATCAGACCATTTGTTATTTGTCTCTTGAGAAACCTCTATGTGGGTCAAGAAGCAACAGTTAGAACTAGGCATGGAACCACTGATTGGTTCAAAATTGATAAAGGAGTGTGGCAAGGCTGTATACTGTCTCCCTGCCTATTTAATTTATATGCACAGCACATCATGAGAAAGGTGGGGCTAGATGAATCACCAGTTGGAATTAAGATTGCTGGGAGAAATATCAACAACCTCAGATATGCAGATGATACCACTCTCATGGCAGAAAGTGAAGAGGAACTAAAAAGCCTCTTGATCAGGGTGAAAGAGGAGAGTGCAAAAGGTGAACTTAAACTCAACATTAAGAAAATTAAGATCATGGCATCTGGTCCTATCATTTTGTGGACAATAGATGGGAAGAAATGGAGGTAGTGACACGGCAGATGGTGACTGCAGCCAAGAAATTAAAAGATGTTTGTCCTTGGGAGGAAAGCTATGGCAAATCTAGACAGCCTACTAAAAAGCAGAGACGTCATCCTGCCAACAAAAGTTCTTATACTCAAAGCTACAGTTTTCCCAGTTGTAATGTATGGCTGTGAGAGGACTCATAGGCAGGTTGAGCGCCAAAGAATTGAGACCTTTGAATTGTGGTGCTGGAGAAGACTCTTGAGAGTCCCTTGCACTGCAAAAAGATCAAATCAGTCAATCCTAAAGGAACTCAAGGAAAGGGAAGCACCCTGACGGCTCTTTAGAAGGTCAGGTACTGAAGCTGAAGCTCAAATACTTTGGCCACCTAATGAGAAGGAAGGACTCCCTGGAGAAGACCCTGATGCTGGGAACGATTGAAGGTAAAAGGGGATGGCAGAGATGGAGGGGGCTGGATGATGCCACTGGGGCAGTGGGTGTGGGCTTGGGTGTTCTCTGGGGGATGGTGGAGGACAGGAGAACCTGGAGGAATGTTGTCCATGGGGTCATGAAGAGTTGGGCACGACTTTGCGACTGAGCAACACTCAGCTTTTCCTCTAGGAGGGCAAGTTGCTTGCCTACAGTCGGCTCATACGTCCTTTGCCTTTCTTCTAGGAAGGCAAGTTGCAGACATTCATAGCAGTGGTAAGGCTGAATGTTGTAACCAAGACATCATTTTGCAGTCATTATAGCTCACCATCACTAGGGGGCACCTCATTTTTTACCAGCTGCTGCTAGAACTTTGTTCTTTGCAAACTGTGGTAGTGAAAACTTGCATGTGCTCCATATGGGAACTATTTATTTATTTATTTATTTTGGGTACAGCATTGGGCATTCCCATTTCAGCCTTTTTGTGGTGCTTCTTTTGGCCTTCCAAGCCTTTTTCTTTTTGAGGTGGGGAGTGTGCTTTTTTTCCCAGGAGTGCTCTGAGGAATGTAAAGTGGGGAATGAGAGGGGAATGTAAAGTGGGAATGTGAAGTGTCTGGCCTGTAAAGGCAAAGCTTTGAGTCTGGTCTCCCCTTCCCTCCCTCAGTGACCCTCCCACCAGTTTCAGAGTCTTTTGAAGCATGTGGGTCAGAAAACGTGGGTTTGCCACTTGCCAGCTTTTACTTTTTTTCCTCTTTCTTGTTCTGGTGCAGTGGCAGACAGATTTGTGATGGGGGAGTTGAGTTTGTCTGTTTCTCGTTTCCCTTTTGTCATGGGGCTCCCAGGTGGGGTGACGGGGTGTCATTCTGTCCCCCAGTTTGTGGGGGTTCATTGTACCACATAGTTCAGTCTGTGGGTAGTAAGCAGCCTTCTTCCTCCATTTTTTCACCCATTTAAATGGAACTCCATCTCCTTGTTGTTGTTAGTCAGGAAGTCGTGTCTGACCCATCGTGACCCCATGCACAACATTCCTCCAGGCCTTCCTGTCCTCCACCATCCCCCGGAGTCCACTTAAGCTCACACCAACTGCTTCAGTGACTCCATCTAGCCACCTCATCCTCTGCCATCCCCTTCTCCTTTGCCGTCAATTGTTCCCAGCATTAGGGCCTTCTCCAGTGAGTCCTTCCTTCTTATTAGGTGGCCAAAGTATTTGAGTTTCAGCTTCAGTATCTGGCCTTCTAAAGAGCAGTCAGGGTTGATCTCCTCTAGGACTGATAGCCTTGCTGTCCAAGGGACTTGCAGGAGTCTCCACCAACACTACAATTCAAAAGCCTCAATTCTTCGGCGCTCTGCCTTCCTTATGGTCCAATTTTCACAGCCATACATTGCAACTGGGAAAACCATAGCCTTGACTATACGCACTTTTGTTGGCAGTGTGATGTCTCTGCTTTTTAGTATGCTGTCTAGATTTGCCATAGCTTTCCTCCCCAGGAGCAAGCGTCTTTTAATTTCTTGGCTGCAGTCCCCATATGCGGTGATCTTGGAGCCCAGGAAAATAAAATCTGTCACTACCTCCATTTGTTCCCCATCCATTTGCCAGGAAGTGTGAGGACCGGATGCCATAATCTTAGTTTTCTTAATGTTGAGTTTCAAGCCAACTTTTGCCCTCTCCTCCTTCACCCGCATCAAGAGGCTCCTTAGCTCCTCTTCACTTTCTGCCATTAGAGTGGTATCATCTGCATATTTGAGGTTGTTGATATTTCTCCCAGCAATCTTAATTCCAACTGGTGATTCATCTAGGCCCACCTTTCTCATTATGTGCTCAGACTTCTGAAGGCCCATTTGACTTCACATTCCAGGATGTCTGGCTCGAGGTCAGTGACCACCCCATCATGGTTATCAGGGATGTTAAGCTCTTTCTTGTACAGTTCCTCTGTGTAATCTTGCCATCTCTTCTTAAACTCATCTGCCTCTGTTAGGCCCCTGCCATTTTGGTTCTTTACCTTGCCCATCTTTGCATGAAACATTCCCTTCATATCTCCAATTTTCTTGAAGAGATCTCTGGTCCTCCCTATTCTATTGTTTTCTTCTATTTCTTTGCACTGTTCATTTAAGAAGGCATTCTTATCTCTTCTAGCTATTCTCTGGAATTCTGCATTCAGTTGGGTGTATCATTCTCTTTCTCCCGTGCCTTTCACTTCCCTTCTTGCCTCAGCTATTTATAAAGCTTCCTCAGACAGCCATTTTGCTTTCTTGCATTTCTTTTTCTTTGGGATGGTTTTAGTTGTTACCTCTTGGACAATGTTGTGCACCTCAGTCCATAGTTCTTCAGGCACTCTGTCTATCAGATCTAATTCCTTAAATCTATTTGTCACCTTTACTGTATATTCATCAGGGATATGATTTAGGTCATACCTGAGTGACCCAGTGCTTTTCCCTACTTTCTTCAATTTAAACCTAAATTTTGCAACAAGAAGCTCATGAGCTGAGCCACAGTCAGCTCCTGGCCTAGTTTTTACTGACTGTATACAGCTTCTCCATCTTTTGCTGCAGAGCAAAAGTCAATCTGATTTCTGTGTTGACTGTCTGGTGATGTCCATGTGTAGAGTCGTCTCTTGGGTTGTTGGAAAAGAGTGTTTACTATGACCATCATATTCTCTTGACAGAATTCTACCAGCCTGTGCCCTGCTTCATTTTGTACTCCAAGGCCAAACCTGCCTGTTATTCCAGCTATCTTTTGGCTTCCTACTTTAGCATTCCAATCCCCCAAGCTGATAAGGACATCATTTTTTGGTGTTAATTCTAGAAGGTGTTGTAGAGCTTCATAGAACCGGTCAACTTCAGCCTCTTCAGCACCAGTGGTTGGGGCATAGACTTGGACTATTGTGATGTTGAATGGTTTGCCTTGGATTTGAACTGAGATAATTCTGTCATTTTGGAGATTGTATCCCAGTGCTGCTTTTCCTACTCTTTTATTGACTATGAAGGCTACTCCATTTCTTCTGAGGGATTCTTGCCTGCAGTAGTATACTTGATGGTCATCTGAATTAAATTCACCCATTCCTGTCCATTTTAGTTCACTGATTCCTAAGATGTCGATGTTCAGTCTTGTCATCTCTTGTTTGACCACATCCAGCTTT
>NW_025336598.1:4421120-4459858 GCF_004798865.1 Varanus komodoensis | reverse complement strand
CTCAGAAGAAATGGAGTAGCCTTCATAGTCAATAAAAGAGTAGGAAGGCTACTCCATTTCTTCTGAGGGATTCTTGCCTGCAGTAGTATACTTGATGGTCATCTGAATTAAATTCACCCATTCCTGTCCATTTTAGTTCACTGATTCCTAAGATGTCGATGTTCAGTCTTGTCATCTCTTGTTTGACCACATCCAGCTTGCCTTGATTCATGGATCTTACATTCCAGGTTCCTATGGAATATAGAACTTTACAGCATCGAACTCTCCTTTCACCACCAGATACATCTGCAACTGAGTGTCCTTTCGGCTTTTACCCAGTTGCTTCATTCTTTCTGGCGCTACTAGTTCTAGCCCTCTGCTCTTCCCCAGTAGCACATTGGACACCTTCCGACCTGAGGGGCTCATCTTCCGGTGTCATATCTTTTTGCCTTTTGGTACTGTCCATGGGGTTTTCCCGGCAAAGATACTGGAGTGGGTTGCCATTTCCTTCTCCAGTGGATCAGCTTTTGTCAGAGCTCTCTGCTATGACCTGTCTGTCTTGGGTGGCCCTGCACAGCATAGCTCATAGCTTCATTGAGCTACGCAAGCCCCTTCGTCACGACAAGGCAGTGATCTATGCAGGAGTAATCCATCTCCTACAAGCATCAAAATTAGAAATATCCTGTAGGCATCATGGAGAAACTGGCTGCAGTGCTAATATATACTACCTTTAAAAAGGAAAAAGAGTTTGCAGCTATTGTGCTTATCCAAGGTGGATAGAACAAGTTTATCATTTTGGTTAAGAAATCTAAATAGTTTTAGCCAGTGGGTGTTTCCTTGGGTGTCAAGGAGATAGAGAAATATAAATATATTTACTGCCAAGCAGTCAGTTAAAACATTGTTCTTCATGTGCCCTTGATTTGTTAATATTTTAGGTATGGAAGGAAGTATTTATACCCCCTCATCCAGTTACATTTAGATATACATCATGTATGGAAGAAAATATAAACCTAAGTAGTTTAACGACTGCTGATAAATATATTTACTAATAATTTAAAGTTTTTAATTAAGTCACAGTATGCAGGATAACTTCAGGTTTGAATATTTTTGATTTATGAGATAATGTATAGGATATTTCTAATTATGTGACAATAAGGCTGTTATTTGGTTCAATATATATTGTTTCCCACTGGTGAAGACCATTGTTGACCAAATGGTCCATGTCCTGATGTGTGTATGCCCAAAATACATAACAGGGAAATGTTTTCTTTTAAAGAATTTATTCTCAAAAATAACCTACTACCAACAAATCGTTCCAAATGCCACACCTGAGCAGTCCTCAGTTGGCCCTTTTACACATTGATCATTAAAAGGTTACATGTAACACAGTTAACACTTTCCCATAGATTACAGAAGGGAAAAGTTGCAATGGTGTGATCTTTCCCACTTGCATGCCAAAGATTCTCTGAAGAATGGTGTAAATCGCCCTTTGCTTGAGCTGCTGTTATCTGTCAAGTGCCAACTAGCTTTCTCTGATTAATGTTAGCTACATTTCAATGATGCACACATGTTGATTTCTAGAAAAGATGGTTTTTCTCAGGCCTGGTTATGTCATTCTCAATCTGACCTTCACATGAAGCAAGAATTCTTCTATGCTTAAAGTTTCTTTGTTCTTATCTGAACATTCAGTCCTGACATTTTAATAACCAGTTTGTAGTCCCTGGATTCAAAGATCACTCAGGGTTGTTTTTTCCCAAATTCTTAGGAATTTCTTCAACACCAGCTGCATTCTTTTATTCATTTTTCACCAACCAAGATGCGAACTCTCAAGTGCTAACCCTTAAGTTCATTATCCAAGAACCTCAAACTTTCCCAATATGCCAAGCACTTCAGCTATTTAGATTTTCAAACACATGATGGGTCTGACCCCCTTCTTTGCATCCCAGCCAAATCCACTACTTCTGTTTCTACAAGATCTTGAGAATAATGCACCTCAGAAAGGAGGCACCTGCCCACCAGCCACCCCTCCCCCCAAAAAAATCACCATCAAGGTCAAAATGAGTCTGGGAAAGGGCATTGTCAATGTGCAGAGCCTGAAATACAAACTAGTTGCAACACTGTATATATGTGACATCAAAAGACTGCTTATGCAATTTTAAAACTCCAGAAACATAGTATAGTATTTGTAGCATTTTAAAAATGTATCGTATAGTTATGAGTAATCTATTTACCTGTCTATCTAAAATGCATTTTTGAATCTTGGATTCATGAATGACTGTCCCAGAGTCACCCAGTGAGCTTCATGGCCAAAGAGGGACTAAAATCCAAGTTTTCCATGTTCCCATTCCAACACTCTAACCACTGTGCCGCACTGGCTCACTGTTGTATTTGTTTAGTTTCTTTTTGTTTTGTATATTGACCTGAGAGCTTCATCTATTAGGTGACTTGTAAAATAATAATGACAATAATGATGCTAGGAATGCTTGTGTACAGGAAATTTGACAAAGTGGTGGCAAATTACTTCAATCAAGACCTGTTGACATTGATACTCTCAATTTGGAATAACAAAGTTCTCTTTTGCTCACCAAATAGGTTCACGACTACCTTAGAAGCAAGCTGTGTTCCCTTTATGAAAATGACTGCATATTTGACAAGTTTGAATGCTCATGGAATGGATCTGATAGGTAATACATAAAATCCACCTGTCACTTCTCAATTTAGCTATGCAACAATCATGATGACAATCAAAAAATCATATCCCTCTTATAAATGATTCCTGCATGTCAGTATCAAGACATGTTTTACAAAATTATTCTTTGTTGCTTTCCTATGCATCAGAAATACATTGTGATAAATTATACTTATGTATCTTAAGCCAGCTGCTAAGAAGAGTGTTCAATATATGTCAGACATTTTTCCAGTAATTCTTGCAAAGCAATCAAGTTAGGTCAGCATTTTGTCTCCCTATTATGACTGGGTGCTGCTGGTGATTGATAGTGGCTTTCCTATGCCAACTAGTGAGCTCATGGCTTGGGCCCCGTGTGAGGAAAGAATTAAACTTCCTGGCATTATGCTGATTGTCACGCCATGCTACTGTTTAAATAAACTCAGTTGTATGAAATACATTGGCTCATACTCAATGGACTACTATAGTTCTCTCAGAAATGAGGGAGTATTGAGCCAGTTATGACTGGACACATTTGTCCTTGGTTATACCAAAAGTACAATAAACCTATTTTTATCTATTTCTTTATTTATATGCTGCCCCCTACTCCTAATGAAGTCTACAGAAATTATTAAAGCTAGAACAAAGGGAGTCACAGTCAACTATACTTTGCTGCACTGTCATGATACTTATTCAAAAATTACAGTATTTTTCCGTGTATAAGACAATACTTTTTCTTTAAAATATTTACCTAAAAATGGAGGGGCATCTTATACACAGGGGGCCGAGAGCAGAACCGCGGGTGCTCTTGTGCGGGGGGGGGGGGTGGACTGGCGTGATCGCCTGCACATGTGCAGGAGGAGTGGCAAGGCAGTGTGTGCACGTGCGCGGGGCAGCAGCTTGCTCCCTCAGAGATCAGTACGAAAAGTGGGGGACATCCTATCTATGGGGGCGTCTTATAGATGAAAAAATACGGTACTTGTGGACAACTCTTTCTGAATGTCCTAGAAATGTTCCCTGCCTCACAGATTTTTGGGAGGCATTTAATACTAGCTCTGCTTCATAGAAGGACATCCAAGCAAGATATATCAGGGGAAAAATTAGAATGCAGGAGAACACAGTAAAATAAGATCCAATCTTCAAATGCTTACCTGGGCAAATACCCCTCTCCCCTTTCTTTAAACAAGAAGAAAAGATTATCTTATATACTAGAACTAGGCTGAATTGTCCATTGGTGGTTTTTGCTTTGCATTGGATTGCATTGCTTTGCTTTCTGGTAGGCTCAAGCTCTAAACCTTTAATATTGCAGGTGGGACTGAAACACTAGACAGAAACTCTTCACTGAGGTTTGAATGTGATGACCTCCTATGGTGTAGGGGTATACCACAATGTCCCTCTAAAAGTCCAAGAATGAAGACAGGAGACATGAATTCTGATTATTTGGCATAGATTTATTAACTTGACCAAGTTAGCCACCTAACTTTCAATGTAGTCTGCCACCCAGCCTAAGACATAAGAGCAAGAATCAACCCACTCCCAATCTGTCAAGAGTGATTCTACCCTGACTGGAAGTGCCAGGCTGAAGTTCTCTGGGCAGCTTATAACTTTTCATTTTCATAAAAACGACACAATAAAATACCACAAAATCTTTCCAAAATTAAAAACAGTGAAAACAACATATGATGAAGAATAGTTCTGTAAAACACCTGGCAAGGAAAAGGACTGAAAGTCCTGGAATATCTATATATAGCTCTAAAAGCCTTGACATAAAGGACTGATTTAAACCAATGCGAAAAGATAAAGCTGATTTAAACTGGCATCAGGTGGGCTTCAGTGAGGATGTCATTCCATAGATGGGAGCAACACCACTGAGAAAGCTATCCCTGCTTGCTGCTTTCCAAGCTGCCTCTGGAAATATTGAAAGAATATTGAGTGTAGCATTGAAATAGATTGTTAGAAGCACTACATCAAATCTTGTCATCCCAAGACTTTATAGACAAGGTTAAGATCATACCTTGAGGCATACAGGCAGTCAATGTAAGCAGACCAGAACTGATCTTATATTCAGACCTATGAATCCTAGCTGCCTACCGCATTTTCCTCAAGCTGCAGCATCTGAACAGTGTTCAAGGATAGTCCCATGTAGAGTACTTTGCAGTAATCTAATTTAGAGATTACTGGAGCATAGATTACTGAAACTGGGCTATCCATGTCCAGGTAAAAGCATGGCTGGGCCACTGGTCAGAGATGGTGGAAGGCACGCTGTGCTACTGAGGCCACCTGAGCCTAAAATGAGAAAGATAGAACAAGAAGAACCCCAAGCTATCAACCTCCTTCCTAAAGGGGCTGCAACTCCAGAACAGTTTGAAAACCTTCCATCTGATCAGGGGGACTACCCATTAACAACATCTCAGTTTTAGATGGATAGAACTTCCATTTGTTATCCCTCATCCAGTCCATTGCCACAGCTTGGCACCAGTTTAGGACATCCAGTCTCACTTGATGATGATGAAAAGGAAAAATTGAGCTGTGGCAACATACTCTAAATGCCAGCCGAATGCACTCAGCAGTTCATGGGGGGACCAGTCATACTAGCGAATCCAAGGGGTTGAATGATATTCCCCAAGCATCATGTTATGGTGCTGACCCTCCAAGTAATGGCAGAAACCACTGCAAAACAGTACCCCCATTACCAACTCAGAGGACTGCCCCAGAAGGAGCTGCTGAGAGATCTATGAGTATCAACAGGACTGTACTCCCTCTGGCTGCATTCACAAAACATGACAAATAACCCTGTATGGTTAGCCTGGTTCATTGTGTGTGTGTTTTTTTACCATGATCTATCTAAGAGACAATCAAGTGTTTTCTATGTCATCATGGTTTCCACCTGCTCCACTCAGTCCTCCTACTGTTGGAAGATATCCCATCAGCCACTGTGCCTGAAATTCAGTCCCAGGGTGCATCTTTCCCTGCCTATGTCACCTAATTCTCCCTCTTTACTTCACACATAAAGGCTGGGTGGCTGAAGCAAGATCACGGAGACCATAATCCTGGGTTCAGACAACATGTCAAGCTATGGTGGTACCTAAATAAATAAATAACATAGAACAAACTGTTGTTTCTTATTATGGTTTGCAAAGACCAAACTTACCATTGTGAAATATCACAACTGAGTTCAGACAACACAGTAGACAGATAATGGGAAAAAATTGCCATGGCTTGTTGTGTTGTCTGGACCCAGTGCCTATCCCATAGATCATACAGGGTGATCAAAGTTTTTTCCATGCCAAAACCTGGACCAAGCCCCCAGTTGAAATTTATTCAGGTAATCTATCCATCAAGCGCTCGGAGTTGGTTGGCAACCATCTGCTCAAAAACTTTGCCCACAAAAGGAACATATGTGCCTAAAGCTATTAAGGTTTTCCAGGCCGATTGAGAATTTCTTCAGGAGCAGTCTCACTGCTGTCTATTTCAGGAAACTGGGGACCACTGCTCCTCATAAGGAGGCAGTAATTACCCCACTGGCCTAGTCAGTTGTTCCTTCCCTGCTGGCTTTTATAAACCAGGAGGGGCAAGTTTCCTGTAAAGAGCTGGTTGCACATACCTTTCCAGGCATGTTGTCAACATCCTCAAGTGCACCAAGTGAAATTTGTTCAATAAAACTAGACTAGATTGTGCTCTGGGTACATCATCCAATTCAATTACTTTAACTCTTACGCCTAAGTCCTGTTGGATGCAAGGGATTTTTTTTCCTGTAAGTGCCCAGCAAGTGCCTCAGATGGGTCTAAGATATTCTTGGAATAGACACCAGACACCCTAAACAGCTCTGGTGGGCAGCAGATACAAGTGGATGTAGTGAAATGTTGTTTCTTTACCATCTCCACTGCCAGTAAGAATGCCTGATTGTAGGCACACACCAGGTTTGATCACATTGACTAGGGGTTTTCCTTTATCTACATTCAAACTGGTATTGTTTCATTGTTCTCAGCTATGGGGTATACCATGGAGCTGCAGATGTTCTACAGCAGTTTGTTAACCATGTGGGCCATCTGTGTGTTCCAGAATTCAGCTAGGACTTTGACAGGAATGCTAGTCATATCAGCCATAACTGTTCCCTAACACCATAACTACTCCAGAAATTGTCCAAATCCATTCATGTCCAGGGCAAACCATTTTAATAGGTTCCACACCCTTGACACTCAGAATACCATTCTCATGTCTAGATCTGCCCCACAAAAAATGTCTAGAGTGTGTCCTGCTACATGTGTTGGGCCAATGCCATGTTGGAATAGTCTCAAGGTTGTCAGGGAGGCCATGAAATCCTGAGCTGCCTCAGACAAGATGTCATCAACATGAACCTTGAAATCCTCAGAACTAACAGCCTGGAGGAGCTGAAAACCTTATACAAGAACACTTCTGTCAGTTCAGGTAGAAAAACTGATGGGTTGCTGGGTGGGTAGTACACCAGCAGAATCCTTAATCTGTTCTGCTTGCTCCAAACCAGATGCAAACATTCTTAACAGGGCTCCTGGAGAGATTGAATTCTAATAGATCATGTCAACTCTACCTCCTGGCCTTGAAATCTACTCTAATGCTGAACCAAGTAACCCAGTCCCAACTGGGAGAGGCTAACTCCTCCCTGTTTACCCACCCAAGTCTCAATTACACATGCCAGATCAGCTGCCTCATCTACTAGTTAATCATGGCTGAAAGAGGTCTGCATTGATCTAGTACAGTGGTACCTCAGCTCACGAACACCTTGCTTCACGACCAAATTGGGTCGCGAACAAACATTTCATGAAAATTTTGACGTGGGTCACAAACTCTGTATTGGGTGGTGACCAAGATTGCAGCCATCTCCCCCCCCCCCTCCGAGTGGGGAGATGGCCACAATCACATGCAGGGAAGATGTGCGTGATCACGGGCGTGCTCCTGCAGGAAAGATGGGTGCAATCTCGTCCATCTCCCCACCCCCGAGTGAGGAGATGGCCATGATCCCGCTGGGGATGAGGGGGGGAGATGGCCGAGACCGCACCCGTCTTTCCCTCCCCAGTGCGCCCCATTTGTGCCTGTCTCTCCCCCCCCCCAGTGAGCCCACGATTGTGCCCCATCTCTCCCCCACCCCCCAGCATGCTGGGATGACAGGCGCCTGCAGGGATGACAGGCGCAATCTCAGTCGCGCTGGGGGGGGGGGAGATGGCCACAATGTTTGTCGTTCTCTGTCACTTTGCTTCACATTTTTCTGATTAAAAAAAAAGTTACAGAACAGATTAACCTTATTTGCATTGAACCTCATGGGGAAATTTAACTTGGCTCACGACCAGTTTGGGTCACAACCAGAGTCCTGGAATGGATTAAGTTTGTGAGCCAAGGCACCACTGTATTTAAAAGTAGCACCCAGAAGTCTGGAGGCACATGAAACTAGACACAGATTTTCATGAGAAAAGAAATACCAACGTTCTAATACAGACTCAAGTAATAGCTTCAGATGAAATCTAGAAAATTTCAATTAACTGTAGAGTTTGCTGATTTACTATTCTATGATCTACAGTAGCTAGCCCAAGTGTTAAGTGTCCATGCTGCAATAATGATTCCCTAAGCCTCCAAATGCAAAGTGTTACTGGCATTCTGTCCTGCTCTACAAGGGGCAGTGGCACAATGTATCTTAACCTGAAAATCAAACAAAACTTCAGCTGTGAACATGGCAAACTATGCACAAGTTATTAATGCCCTGAAGTAGAAAAGCACACATCAGTGTCCAGAACTGGATGACCTGGAGATCTGGGAATTCATTATATGCATAGTTGCCTGACTGTCACATCCCCACAAATGCCCCTCAAATCCCTCAGTGCACAGCCATCAAGACAGGAGGAGAAAAAAGATTCCTAGGAACGCCAGTCTCTTGCTAAACCTGTGGATAGCATTACATTCACCAATGCCCTTTGAAGTATCACCACAGCAACTTCCCACCCCCGCCCAGCAGCTGAATGCTATGCCGTAGGAATATACCACTATAAGTGTATGGGAACTTCTCCTATAGCTGAATCCTCACTGTCACTGGATTTGACCCTCTAACTTTGTGTAACACTATATGTCCGCTTCAGCATCACAAAACCCCTTCTTTGACCTTATGTCCTTGCAGGCAAAATTTAGGGCCCTTAATAACTCTGGCATCTTGTATCTTGTCCTATTCCTTAGAGTCTTCTCCAATACTGTACTAAAAATTTCAAAGATCAGACATGAGACAGTCTAGTCCAGTGGGGAAAGTCTTATTCAAAATGGTTATCTTCCCTTCTCTAGCCTTTTTTGATTGACTCCAGTTTCCTGCTTTTTCTTCTCAGCCTTAAGGGAGATGGAGGTAAACATTCTACCCTAAAAAGAGTCAGTATGTTGCACACCCGACTGACTCATATTTTCTGCTTATGCATATTATCTGGTATAATTATTCTGGAATATCCTGCCAAATGCAAGATCCATTGATATTAGAGTACTCCATTCTTAAAAATCAAACTACATATAATTTTAAAATAAAGCATGGCTGTGTTTTCTTGCCAACTCTCACTGAAATAAATGGGAATTATGCAGGTAGATTTTCCAGTGCACTTAGCAACGTAACATTCATCCTGTTTTTCTTCATCTGCAGTGTCATTATGACAGGGGCGTATAACAACTTCTTTCGAATGTTTGACCGGAATACAAAGCGTGATGTAACTTTAGAGGCCTCCCGAGAAAGTAGCAAGCCACGAGCAATTCTCAAACCTCGCAGAGTGTGTATTGGAGGCAAAAGAAGGAGAGATGACATAAGTGTTGACAGTCTGGATTTCACAAAGAAGATCTTGCACACAGCATGGCACCCAACAGAGAACATCATTGCTATTGCAGCCACAAACAATCTGTATATATTTCAAGATAAAATGAATTCTGAGATGCACTAGGGTTCCTTTTTGTAAACAAGCTGCTGGAGAGGAAATGTGTGTGATCATTGCGCTACCTGTAATACTAAATCTTTTACTTAAACGCAAATTCCACTGAATTCAATAGGACTGACTCTGTATTATAAAATCAAGGTCTGATGGGGATGGATTTACCCATTAAACTACTCCACTTTTACAATTTTAACAATTATTGGGCAGTACATGAAAAATTAATAATAATAATAAACACCAAATTCACTGTAACAGCTACTGATATGCTTCAAAATAAATTATCCATTAAGGAAAGGTGACTGTGTCTTCATCACTAGTTTTGTTTCAGAAAGATGACTTATGCTACAAGCAGAGCTGTAGAGTGAAAACTCCAATCCCATATATCAGAAAGATGACATGGCTGGCCACACTGAGCATTCTGATCTTTTAAAAGTGTGATTTATACAGGGAACTTATACCGACTGCCCATGTTGCTCTATGGCCATGAAGGCTCTATTGGATGGCAGCACTTACTGCTCATGACATACACTGAAAGCAAGAGATGTATAGTGCGCTCTTTTCTGTACTGTTTGTTTCATGGCACCACTGGGATGCTTGTTGCAGAAGCAGAATGCAGTGATGCAGTAACTTCCTTCCTCTTCCCTGGTGTTGCAGGAAGAATCCCTTTGAGTCGTGATGTGAAGAAATCGAGCAGTTTCTAGAGCAGTACAATAACCTAGGCAGGTTATGGGCTTTCCCACACTAGACCATTGAAGATGCAACTGGACAGCCATCTGAGAGGGATAGTTTAACTCATTGTTCTGTACTGGGCAAGTGGTTCGACACAATGGCCCCCTGGCCTCTTCCAATTCTTCTATGATTCTGTAACTGTAATAGCTGAGTGCTTCTGGCCAGGCTCAATTTACATTTCATATGCTAACCCAACCAGAATATAATATTCATACAAACTATAAGGGAACCCACAAAAGTAGTTCAGTAGACAACCAGTCTAAATGTCTTTGTGGAGGTGGGCAGAGTGGGAAAACAATAGAAACATAGAAAAAGAGCAAATCAGAAGGAGGCCTCCTGGGCCATTTAGTCTGACCGTCGACTCCAGCCGGCTCCACTCACGACATGCCCACCATGAACATGTCTAGCCTATCTTTGAACACCCTCACCAATGTGGCCTCAACCACCTCCCGTGGAGGCGCATTCCTGAGCTTCACTCCATAGGAGCGCATCCTGCCCTCCTCTGCAGGGGAGAACAGGTCTCTACCCACATCCGTGTGACACCCCCTCACATACCTGTATGTCACCAGCAGATCCCCTCTGAGTCTCCTCTTCTCCAGGCTGAAGAGACTCAGTTCCCTCAGTCTCGCCTCATACCCCATCCCATGCAAACCGGCCACCAACCGTGTGGCCCTACGCTGCACTGACTCGAATCTGGCTATATCCTTCCTGTAATGAGGGGCCCAAAACTGAACACAATACTCCAGTTGGGGGGGCACCAGAGTCGTACAGAGTGGTAGTAATACCTTTCTCGATCTAGAAGCCACACTTCTGGCTATGCAACCAAGGGTGGCATTTGCCCATTAATCACCGCATCACACTGCTGACTCATGTTTAGCCTGCAGTCAATCAGCACCCCGAGGTCCCTTTCACAAGTGCTGCTTTCCAGCCCCCTGTCCCTTAACCTGTACTTATGACACCCATTCCTATGCCCCAAGTGCAAGACGTTGCACTCATCCACATTGAACACCATCCTGTTGTCTCCTGCCCACTTCCATAGTCTGTCCAGATCCTTTTGGATCTGGAGTACCTGCTCCTCAGTTGTGGCTAATGCCCCGGTTTTAGTATCGTCTGCAAATATGATCAGCAGACTGTTCGCCCCTTCTTCCATGTCATTGATGAAAAGATTAAACAGGATCGGCCCCAGGACAGAGCCCTGGGGGACCCCACTTGTCACTGGCCGCCAACCAGATGATTCTCCACTAATGGTTACCCTCTGCTTTTGGTCAGTCAACCATGCCCTAATCCATCAGACAGTGCATTAATCTATCCCAAAACTCCTCAGTTTCTCCACCAGGATATCAAGTGGCACTTTGTCAAAGGCCTTGCTGAAATTCAGGTAAACCACATCCACCACATTCCCTCTATCTAGCCACCTCGAAACCTTGTCCTAGAATTCCTCAAGGTTTGTCTGGCAGGACCTGTTTTTGCAGAAGCTGTGTTGTGTGGCCGCCATCCTCACTTCCCTATCTAGCATCACTAGATCTCTTGCTATTATGAGCTTTTCCATTGGTTTTCCTGGTCATTGAATCCCCTTCCTCCTTATTTAGCAGTCCCACTACATGCCTCCCCTTCCTCTTGCTATTTACATGCTGTGATAGAAGCCCTTTTTGTGGCTGTTGATATTATTGCAAGTCTCAGCTTGTAATCAGCCTCAGTCTTGAGAAGAATCCTTCTGCAACGGGCCTCCTCTTCCTGGTGTGCCCTTTTGTCTATTTCCCCCAGTACCCATTTCCTATGGAGGTTCCTCTTGCATCTAATCCCTCTAACCACCTCCTTTCGCATCCATGGCGGCACTCTCTTTCGCCTCCCCGCTTTACTAACTAGAAGTATCATCCAGGCTTGCACCTCCAAAACCTCCCTTTTGAGTGCCATCTACCCCTCATCAACTCTCTTACCTTCCAGTAACCTATCCAAGGAGACTTTCCCCAGTCTGGCCTTCAGTTGGCCAAAGTTGGCCCTCTTGAAGTCCCAGCTTCTAGTGCTCGACCTGCTGCACGTCCTCAGTCCCCTGATCTCAAAGCAAAGGATGGAGTGATCATTCACATCCAGAGCTCCCCTAATCTATATTTCATCTATCAGCTCCTTCCTGTTGGTCAAGACCAAGTCAAGGATTGCCTCATCACCTCTCAGACTCTCTGTGTGAAAAACCTTCCCTCTATAGCTTCTAGGAAGCAATGTGACCTGGCTGTCACCGCCGAGTGAGTCTCCCAACTAATATCCAGGAGATTGAAATCCCCCATAATTACTGTGTCCCTCCCCCGAGATATCCTTAGAATCTGGCCTGTCAGGACATCATCCAGGGTCTCAAGTTGACCTGGACGGTGATAACATACCCCCACTGTCAGGTCCCTATCCCTGTCAAAACCCCTAAGTTTCACCCAGACTGCCTCTACTGAATGCCCATCTATGCTGCATTCTATCTCACTGCATCCTATCCCTTCCCTGACACATCAAGCTACACACCCCCCTTCCCTTCCTTTCCTTTCTAAACAGGTGATACCCCTCTATGTTTATATTCTAGTCTTGCCTTTCATCCCACCAAGTTCCTGTGATCCCCACTGGTCGTACCATCCAATTCCCAGGAGAGCTTCAAGCTCATGCTCCTAGTGTTGGTGTACATACACCTCAACTCCTTCCCAACGCTTCCTTTCTTTGGAATCCCCAGCCTCCTCCTTCCTCTCATCTTCCCTGATACTAGCCCCCTTTTCATAGGAGTCCTGTCAGTCCCTGCAGTATCTTTAACACCCTGTTCCCAGAGCCCTGATCCTCTCCCCACACTTGTCCAGTGAGGACAAGTTTCTGGGGGACCTGAACGCCCCCCTCCCCCAGCTCAGTTTAAACTTCCAGACAAAGCTTGCTAGAGCATTTCCGAAGGACCTTTTTCCCATTCTTGTGAGGTGCAACCCGTCCCTTGCCAGAAGTCAGTTGGCAAGAAACCAGGTCCCGTGGTTGAGGAACCCGAAGTGTTCCTTCTGGCACCACACCCTAAGCCAGTCGTTCATCTTGCCAACCCTCCAATCCCTGCCTGCCCCAAATCCCCAGACCGGTAAGATAGATGAGAAGGCCACTTGGGCCTTAAGGTCCCTGAGTTTCTTCCCCAAGGCCTCGAAGACCCTGGTGATCCCATCCACACCCTGCCTGGCTATGTCATTTGTCCCCACATAGATCATCAGAAGCAGCTGGTGACCCGCAGAGTGAACAAGACGCTCCACTCTATCCTTCACATGCCAGATGCGTGTGTCTGGCAGGCAACAGACCTCCCCTGTCTCATGTTCAGGGCAGCAGGGAGTTCCCAACTACGATCACCTGCCACGGTCTAGTCCTGTGGTGGTAGGCGGCTGTGCCCTGGCTCTTGCCTCTCCTGCAGTGGCCTCCTGGCCGCATGTGGTCCCAGGGTGGGGATCCTGCTGACCCCCCAAGACCTCATCAGCCCCAGCCTCCCCAAGTGTAGAGAACCTGTTTCCCAGCTCCAGGTTGGGGCCAGGAGAAGGAGGAGGCCGTGCTGGCCTCCTCCTCCTGTGGGTGACATGCCTCCATGTCTCCCCAGCTGTTCTTCCCATGGCCCCTCCCTCAACCCTCTGTCTGGAGGGGGACTGCTTCCAGGGGGCCACCTCACCTCCTCTTCTAGGAAGGTCACCGGATTGCACCGAGGGTCATTGTATTCCTGCTTCTCCTGAGGGAGGAGGGCGAACATGTCGTAGCTGTCGCAGTGGACAGCAACGCCTGTGAGTCCCGCCAAGGCCATCTCCTGGCCTGACATTGGGAAAGCCTCAGAGACCCTACCTTTTTCCTCTACCTTTTCTCTCCTGCAGTACAGTTCTTCCAGGCAAGCCCCCCCACCCCTACCACACAAGGATAAAATAAAAATGTAATTAAAAAATAATAAAAAAATAAAAATAAAAACCTGCCCCCAGGGCAGGGAGTCCCTGGGCAGCCTGGGTCACAGCTAAGGGATGCAGACAGCTAAGGGGTGATGCCTTATAAGCCTCACAGGCCACTGGCCCTGCCCCTCTGCTTCCTCTTGGCCTCTCTGGCCCCACCTCCCTTCCTCTCTGCCGCTCCTGCTCCTCACTCCTCTGCCCAGCTCCTCCCTTGCCTTCGCCAGTCTCCTGGCCACCCTCAGCACAGTCTCCCAGTTTCTGCCTCTGCTGCTCTTCCAAGAGGCAAGAGCCAAATGTATCGAACAAAGGCTGCTGGCTGCTGGCTCTCATACAACAGTTATACTAAGAACCAGACACCTCATCATTCCAGGCCTACAGCTTCTAAAGAGTGGGTTTTTCCCCCTTCTGCAAAGTAGCTCTGGTTGAAAGAGAAAGCAATTATTGAAGCACAGGAATAGCCCACCACGTGATGCCTTAAATCATAATTTCCAACCTTGGGCACAAGGAAAGTGTCCTTGCAGGGAGCAGTTACATGGGTCAGAATTGTACATATATAAACAGAGATAGGTACTGAAGTGATCAAAGGTGGATAAGAGAAAACCTGTACAGGTTTTAGGTGAGGCCCAGTGCACCAAAGGTATAGCAAGCAAGACTGGGGATGGTCTGCCTCAAAGTTACCCACACCCATTTTTGATACCACCTCCAGATACCAGCAAAGGCTATGGGTTCATAAAGGGCAAAAGTATGGAACACTGTATGTGCAGCCTGTAATCATAACCACTTCATAAACCTTCTGCAGGGACAAAACCCCTTTCCATCTGCTGTTCCAGCTAATGTTTATGGGAGGAATGGCAACTATTCTTTAAAGTGATTCCTATGTACTGTAATTGAACAATTTGACTAGAATATAATGACCATGTCTACCTTATAATCATTCAAAAACTGAATCCTCAGCCACTGACATATAAGCAACTAGCTTTCACTTTGAAAGTTCATCATATACGCAATTAATAATAATGATAAATATAAACTAGCTTAATGTTCAAACAATGCAAAATGGGTACAGGACAAATTAGACCTGACTTAGAAATGCCTGCTTGACTGCAATCTTCTAGTAATTAAATGTCACATTACAGCTAATTTAAGTAATTTGGGGATTTTTTAAATGAGATGATTCCTTGGTGCATTTTGAACAAACAGAAGATATGAGAAGTATACTGAAAACCACTTATATTCTCCCTTTAGTCTTTTAAATTATGTGATTTTAATCTTTAATTCTTTACAGTTTTTCTTGTTTTAAACACTGTATACCCCCTTTTAACAAGTAAGGTATATTATTAGTATTAGTATTGGTATTTTACAGGGTGTCAAACACTAAAATGGGCAACATAACTCTTGAAGGAGCATGGGAGACCTGGGGAGATGGACCATGAGGATTTAACACTATGTGTACTTAATGAAATGCATAGCTTTAGTTTTCTTATATTACCATTATCTATCTTATTTTTTACCCTGACTGAAAGCAGGGAAGTCACGAGCACACCTGGCCAGAAGATTATCTTAAGAACCCTCAAGTGTTGATTTTACACTGTTCTGCATTAACAGCTGGATAAATAGAGAAAGGCCTTATAAAGAAACTTGCATATCTACCTTGAATTGGAAATGGAAAGAGGAAGGTGGGATGTTTTGGAACAGATTCCATAACATAAGGGTTTGACAAGATGGCTTGTTAACACATTAAAAGGCTTAAACCTGAAATTTTCTTGATTGGCATTCGGTATTGTGCATAAAAGTACAATGCATGTGTATTCATTCCAATAATCCACATCTAGTGTGAAATATATAGAATAATTTTTCAAAAAAGAAGAAAAAATATTTCCAAGTTAATATATGCCATACATGACATGGGGAGTATTTATATACAATTCATTCTTCTTGTAAAAACTGTTAAGAATGTGGCATACCATATAGAAATTATAATTAACAATAACTTATCCATAAATTAAATTATCTAACAATTTAAAAACCTAACTGTAGATAGGAATTTAAAGCTAAAAGATGCCAGCAGGTGTGTCAGTAACCTGAGAAAGTAACTAATAGAATTATTCTTCATACTCCCTTTAAAATTCAGTTTCAGTTCAATTTCCTTATTCTTCAACCCACTGAGTATTGAAATAGTTTATGTGTGCATTAAATAAAATATGTATAGCTACAGGAAATAAGTTTCCAGGCAACATAGAGCTTTTAGTTAAATGGAGGCTCTAAGCTGAAATAGTAATCTATATGAATCACTAGTATCAACATTATTGCAGAATTTCCTGGGTCTTCTCTTCTCTTCTCTTCTCTTCTCTTCTCTTCTCTTCTCTTCTCTCTTTGGTGAATGTAAAAAAATGAATGTCACTCATTTTGCACACCTTTCTTTGGGTCTGAGTTGATTACTGTAAATCATGGTACAGTTGGTAAATCTGATTATTTAGAAAGCTTCATGGCTATATACGTCTGTTGCAAACAATTTAGCTGCTTTTTCCAATAAACATTTCCTTTGAAAAATATGTTTTGCTTAATTTACTTCAACAATTGCACCTTGAAACTAAAGAACTGCTGTTCCAGTTCAATTATTGTTCGCAAAGCACTTATTTCTGTTTGGATATACAAGAACAAAAGAGGGGTGTTTTGTACAACATTTTGTAGTCACTTTGGAAGTAATTGGAATGATTTCTAAACAAAAATTTAGAACTTTAAAAGATATTTTCCTCTAATTTCCATTGTTACCACAAATGTACTATATAAATGTACATCTAAGACATGTTGGTTTTATTACAACACTAGATTTTCTCATTATTTAATAGAGGTGTGCACCAATCCCAAAATTCAACTTGGATTCCTATCCAGCACTTCAGCAAATGTTCTGCTTAACCTTGGATCAATTTCAAGTACACCTTTCTGAAACTGTGAAAAGATTTGAAAATCTGCTGTATCTGTTGTTTTGTGCCTCACATTCACTGTCATGTTCTCATCTGAAATGTGTGCGTGTGTATTTCTCTTTATCAGAAATTGGTATTTGTAGGTATGATAGCCTCACAGCCTAATTTCAGGAAAAATAGGTGTAGCAGTCATTGTGTTAGCCATACTCCCCCAGCCTGAAATCAGACTGGAATGGGTTGAGATGGTCAGTTTCCTCCAAGAGAACCTGGAGTAGTCTGGGCACCACCCTCTTGAGCACTTGCCCAAGAACAGGGTGTTAGCCACCAGTCTATAATTGGTGGCAATCGCTGGTTCACCTTTTCAGGATGGGTCTGTCACTGCCCTCTTCAACGGGGCAGGAAACCAACCCTCCCTCGGAGAGGCATTAACTACTTTGTGGACCCAGATACATGTTCTGCCCTTGGCTTTGATCAGCCATGAAGGGCAAGGGTTGAGTAAGCAGGTGATGGAACAGACTTGTCCAAGGACTTTGTCTACATCCTCAGACCACAATAATTGAAACTCAGCCATCAAAAGATGGGTCAGACATCTGGTGCCCACTCTGAACACCTCCCATTCCAGGCCAACATCAACTCTGAAGTCCAATTTGAGGTGAACCTGAGTAACTTTATCCCTCAAGTGCTGGGTAAGGTTGTCACAGCAAGCCACTGATGGTGCTGTAAGATCTACCTTAGGCCCAGAGTGTAATAGGCCCTGCACCACCCGAAAAAGCTCAACTGGATGGCACTGTGAGGATGCAGAGGAGGTGGAGAAGAATTCCTTCTTCGCCACACTCACTGCCACAGCAGAGGCTCAGTAGTGAGCTCTAAGGAGTGTACGGTCAGATTCAGCACAGGTTTTCCTCCACCTACACTCTAGTCGTCTCCCAGCTTGCTTCACTGTCCGCAATTCAGGTGTATACCAAGGTTCTGCACGGTGGGAGAGGACACTTAGGAGCAATCGTGTCAACTGTCTGGGTCACTTCCGTGTTCCACTGATTAACCAGGGCATCAACAGGAGCGCCAGGCATATCAACCAGAAATTCCCCAGAGCCCTTGGGAATCCATTAGGATCCATAAGATTCTGGGGGTGGACCAGTTTAATATGGCCCACACCCTTATGGAGGGGGAAATTGGTCCCTCACAAGGAAGTGATCTGACCATGACGAAGGGGTTAATATCAAACCAATCACTTCCAGATCACCATCTTCCTGCCCTGTTGAAAGACCAGGTCAAGAGTGTGTCCTCTATGACATACTGAGACAGCCCCATGGTTGTCATGGTGGCCATGAAGTCCTGAGCTGCCCTGGATAAAACAGCCTCGGCATGGAAGTTGATGTCCCCCAGAACCAACATCCTGGGGGTCACCAATACTAGGTCCGAGACGATCTCTGTCAGCTCAGGCAGGGAGCCTGATGGGCAGAAGGGTACACGGTACACCAACAGAATCCCTAATCTGTCTTGATCACCCCAACACAAGGTGCAAACACTTGAGATCCATCCTCAAGTGGACAGGAAGCCTCATGAGGGAGATTGTCTATGAATTACAGCCATGCCCTTTCCCCGTCCCCTCAGGTGGGGTTGGCGCTGTAATAGATACCCAGGTGGGCACAGCTGGGTAAACCCTACACCCCGCCCCCCCCCACTTCTCCCACCCAGGTCCCTGATGCACAGTAGGTCATCCCCCTCATCCAGGCAGGATTAAATCATGGATGAGGGATGTTTTATTTTGGGCCAACCTGGCATTCAACAACAGTACCACCAAGCCTGAGGGCTTCTTGATACCACTATCTCGAATCATCCAGTTAGGGGAGAAGCCAGAAGAGAGGACAGATACTAAACATCCCACCCCCTTCTGCAATGACCTGTTAAACCCCCAGAGCCATACCTTCCCCTGCCTATAACCACCTCTATGGGGACGCCCCTCTGCTCTCCAGGATCTCCCATGACCAGTTAAAGTACAATAAATAAAAGATTCTGTACAATTAAAATAGAGCTCCAATGCAACAGCCTCTGGCTCTACTAACAGAAAACTACCTATTAAACCAACCTGACTCCTAAATTGCCCTCCCTCCCCATCACTAAAGGACAAATTGGCCCTCTAGGAGGAGGCTTCCAAAAGTGAATCACTGCGCTAAATTTTTTTTTTCAACAAAGATTTCATCTCCTCCTCCTCTCTCTGGTCCATCCTAGAAATATTTTTAATAATAAGATTTAATTTATATTTTTGAAGAAAATAAAGGATATAGATAGAATTCCATCTGCTGAATATTTTGTCTAAAGGTCTGATGAAGGCCAAAGTTTTGCTTTGGGAACTTGGAAGACCTAACTGTATATTCTTGTGGGCTGTTCTTGTAGGCTATTCAAACTATTGCAGGTAGGCAGGAGACTGATTTTTGAAAGACTCATCAATTTAACTTTAACAAGGTCATTTATAATTTAAAGCAGCCTTCCCCAACCCAGTGGTCTTCAGAGGCAATTTGACTGCAACTTCCAGAATTCTGATCCAGCAGGGCCATTGACTGGGAATTCCGGCTGTTGCAGTCCAAGCATGTCTGGAAGGCACAAGGTTGGGAAAGCCTGATTTATAGCACCAAGGACCAGCAGGGCTTTGTCATCATCATCACCATGTTGTTGTTGTTGTTGTTGTTGTTGAATTGCATTTCTGTATCATCCAATGGGACTGCAGGTGGCACATGGTTTAAACCACTGTGCTGCTGGGCTGGTGGATCGAAAGGTTGCCAGTTCGAATCTGCACAACGGGGTGAGTTCCCAGTGCTCCGTCCCAGCTCCTGCCAACCTTGTAGTTCAAAAGCATGAAAATGCAAGTAGATAAAAAGGTACCACTTTGGTGGGCAGCATTCCGTGCACTTCGGTGTTTAGTCATGCCGGCCACATAACCATGGAGACTGTCTGCGGACAAACACTGGCTCCCTTGGCTAGGAAACAGAGGTGAGCACTGCCCCCTAGAGTCAGGCATGACTGGCCTTTACCTTTACCTTTACTTTTATCATCCAATAGCCAATAGCTTTGTAAGTAGCAGGTTCCAGCAAATTGGGGCATGGTCTGATAATACCAATGTTACAATCTCACCATCTCTGATTTGATAAAAAAATGTGGAAGCCAAAAAGTAATTCAACCAAAAACAAATCATGGACAGAAGATAATAACATAAAAACAGCTATTTAGAAGGGTCCTCCCAGGCCATCTAATCTGACCCCCAGTTACAGCTGGCTCTGTTCATGTAATACCCAGCATGTGCTTGTTTCCTTGAACACCCTCACTAATAGGCACCCACTACCTCCCATTCCACCCACCACGGAAGCCTATTCCATATTTCAGTGGTCCTAACCATCAGGAAGTGCTTCCTGACATCCAACCTGAAACCCAATTCCTTGCGCTTTGCCCCATTGGACTGCGTCCTTTCCTCCACCACAGGCGAGAACAGGTCATGACCCTCTACTGTGTGACAGCCCTTCAAATACCTATATGTCACTATAAGATCCCCTCTGACTCTCTTCTTCTCCAACCTGAAAACACCCAGCTCCCTCACTCTCATCTCACATGGCATCCCCCCACCCCCTCAATCCAGGTCCCATCCTTGTGACCCTGCACTGAACAGATTCTACCCTAGCTATGTCTCTCTTATAGTGTGAAGGACTGGACACAGTACTGCAGTTGTAGATGCAGCAAAGCCTTATGGAGTGGAACCAGCACCTCTCTCGATCCAGAAGCCACGCTTCTGGTTATACATCCAAGGGTGGCATTGGCCTTCTTAACCACCACAGCACACTGCTGGCTCATGTTTAACCTGCTATCAAGAAGTATCCTGATATCCCTTTCATAAGTGCTACTCTCCAGCCACTTGTCCCCCATCCTGTATCTATGGCACCTATTCTTGTGTCCCAAGTGGGAGACCTTGCACTTATCCACATTGAATGCCATCCTGTTGTCCCCTGCCCACGTCCACAGTTTGTCCAAATCCTTGTCCAAATCCTTTTGGATCTGGAGTTCCTATTTGTGGCCACCACTTCCACTTTGGTGTTGTCTGCAGATCTGGTTAGCAGACTGGTTACACCCTCCTCCAGGTCATTGATAAAGGGGTTGAACAAAATTGGTCCCAGAACTGAGCCCTGCACCTCCAAGACCTCCATTTTTAGTGCCATCCACCCCTCATGAACTCTCTTGCCTTCCAGTACCATCTCCCAGGAGACTTCCCCCAGCCTAGCCTTCAATTAACCAAAGTTGGTCCTCATGAAGTTCCATTCCCTGGTACTTGATCTACCATTCATCCCTGTTCTCCTGATCTTGAAGCATAGGATGGAGTGGTCACTCACATCCAGAGCTCCCCTAGTCTGCACATCATCCACCAGATTCTCCCTATTGGTCGAAACCAAGTCTAGGATGTCCCCCACCCCTTGTTGCATCTGAGACCCTGTGGGTGAAAAACTCTCCCTCCATTTCTTCTAGAAAGCAGTGGGAATTAGCTGCTGTGTCATAGTGCATCTCCCAACTAATATAAGGGAGGCTGAAATCTCCCGTTATAACCATGTCCCTCCCCTGGGATATCCTTCCAATCTGGTCTATCAGATCATTGTCCAGGGTCTCAGGTTGACCCAGTGGGCAATAACATGCCCCAACTATCAGATTCAGATTCTTGCCTCCATCTAGACCCAACAATCTTACCCAGATTGCCTCTGCCTGGTCCCCTTCTACTTCACTTCCTATCTCTTTGCATCCTATCCCTTCCTTAGCATATAGTGCTACACCCACTCTCTTCTTTCCCTTCCTGCCTTTCCTGAACAGAGCATATTCTTCTGTGTTGACATTCCGGTGCTACTTACTCATATCATCCCACCGTGTTTCCCTGATCCCCACCAGGCCATACTGTATCGTGTTTTTGCTTGGTTACAGATCAGTAGAGTGTATCTTCATAGGGGGGCATTCCTCATCTGTCACTTTTCCTGCAGTGCCCACCTGGCCATGTCTGATCTCACACAAGGCTTCCCAAACAGGCTGGTCCCCCAGAGGACCCGCAGCCTCACCCTGCTCAAGTGGAGAAAATGGATTTCTCAGCCTCAGGTCAGTGCCAGGCGATGGAGAGTGTGGTGCCAATGGTGCCAGCCTCTGCCTCCTGCAGGCGACATTCCTCCAAGGGAGTCTCCCCAGCTGGTTCCCTGGTGGCCCTACCAATTTGCACTTAGTGCAAGTGTATTCCGGCTCCTCCTGGGGGAGGTAGACAAACATGGCACAAGTGCTGCAGGTAACTGCAACACCTGCCACTCCTGCCATGGCCTTTTCCTGGTCTAGCATAGACCACCCCCCAGTGACCCGTATGCCCCCCCCCCCCCCGCCATCCCCTGCTTGTCTTGCCTACACTATCCTCAGGCAACCCAGATCACAACTAAGGGATGCAAAAAGGGACGACACCATTGTTTTCGGTCAATGGCTGTCCTGGGCCTAAAGTAGGCCTTGTGGGGAGCCAGCACCTAGGCCCTACCCCCTTTCACTTTACCAGGAGTCATGCTGGGCTTATGCTGGCGCAGTGCACCTCCCAGCTCCAACCTTCCTTTCCCAAGTTCTTTGCCGCTCTTCTGTATTCCCCCAGCTTCTTCAGCCCCACCTTTCTCTGCCCTAATGCATCTTGGATCTCCTGCTGACTTAATACTGACAAATAGGGATGACTTCGTGGATAAAATCACTGGACCAGGACACTCAGGCAATGGAAGCCCTTGCCCTTGAGGCAGGGGTAAGTACCTTGCTCAACTCAGTTCTCTTGACACACCCTTTTCCTATATGCCCTCTTTCCAACTTTGTCCGTAATTGTGATTGAATATCGCATAGGAATTCCTGTAAGCAAAATCAGATTTTAGAAAAATGGCTTCATTTACCTCCCTGACTCCTCCTCTGTGAGAATTTCCCCATATTTACCACTTTCCAGTTATCTCTTACTTGTAGTTGAGTAAAGGATCAGCCTCAACTTGATGCTTGAGATTTTTCAAGCCTTTTGTTGGATTGAGGAAGATTCATACCACTGTAAGAATCAGGATAATGCTGCAATTTTTGGGTGTAGACTAGGGCTGCAATGAATTTCAGAATTCTTTTTGGGGTGATGATATCACTTTCATTTTCAGTCAGGTCTTTGACTGCAGTGGAGTTCAGAAGAGTTCCTTGAAAGCTAAGCTGGGTCAGGCTTGGTTAGAATCTGGATGGGAGACCTGCGTCCTGCCTTGATCAGGAGGTTGGACCCAGTGGCCTTCTAGGTTCCTTGCAACTGTATGAAGTGGCCAAACATACTTGGGTTCTTGATTTTAAAGGAAGCATTTTGAACATGGCCATATATGTACTCTGGCTTTTGGGAAAGATGATTTTAATAAGGTCAGAGCAATGACCAGTGAGCTCCCATGGCAAGGACCTTTAAAAAAGTGGGGGGAGGGGGGAGGAGTTCAAGATGGGTGGGAGGTTTTTTTTTTAAAGGAATTTTAAAGGCAGAATTACAAATAATTTGAACAAAAACAAAAGATAGCAGAAGTTAGAAGAAAGCAATGTGGTTCCACAAAAAACGTTGAGTTGAGCTAAAAACTAAAAACAATCCAGATTGGTGGTCATCACCACTTCCTGTGGCAGTGAATTCCATATTCTGTCCCAATGGAAGCATCTTGTCCATGATAAAGGTTGTGCATCATGACAAACAAATGCTGAGACACATCCACTTCTTTCAGAACTAGCCAAAGGCTTCAGTGTACTCAGGTAAAATTTTAGATCTACAAATTCCTAAGACAAGGAGTTTGCCACAGCTCCTGCAGCAGAAGGAAGTCTTTCCAATTCTTTATGGAATGAAGATGTTAGTAATTTGTCCTTGTGTCACAAAAGGACCTTTCTGTTCTTTTCAATCCTGAGCGGCGCTTATCACCCCATGAGCTCGCTCGGAGAGTGCAGATAGAAGTAGCCACACAAACAGCCAGTATTTATAAATCAAGAGCCCTTTTATTGACTACAGTAAGGGAAATCACTTTCACTCACATTCATAGAAAACAGAGTGAGTCAGAAGGGGCCTCCCGGGCCATCTAGTCTGACTTCCCGCACCAGCCAGCTCCGCTCACGACATGCCCACAATGTGGACGTCCAGCCTACCCTTGAACGCCCGCACCGATGGGGCCTCAATGACCTCTCGTGGAAGCCCTCAGGGTCCTGACTGTCAGGAAGAGCTTCCTGGCATCCAAATGAAACCGTGGTTCCCTGAGCTTTGCTCCGTTGGAGCGCGTTCTGCCTTCCTCTGCAGGGGAGAACAGGTCTCAACCCATCTGCATGTGACATCCCCTCATATACCTGTATGTTGCCAACAGATCCCCTCTGCGTCTCCTCTTCTCCAGGCTGAAGAGACCCAGCACCCTCAGTCTCGCCTCGTACGGCATCCCCTGCAAACCGGCCACCAACCTTGTGGCCCTACGCTGCACTCACTCCAACCTGGCTATATCCTTTCGGTAATGAGGGGCCCAAAACTGAACACAATACTCCAGTTGCGGGCGTACCAGAGTCGTGTAGAGTGGTAGTAATACCTCTCTTGATCTGGAAGCGAAACTTCAGGCTATGCAACCAAGGTCACCTTACTGACTAGAGGTATCGTCAAGGCTTGCGCCTCCAAAACCTCCCTTTTGAGAGCTATCCACCTCTCCTCAACTCGCTTGCCTTCCACTAACCTATCCCAGGAGACTTTCCCCAGTCTCGCCTTCACTCGGGTGCCCCAGAGCCGTCCATGGCAGGCCAGCCCACCCTTTGTGGAACCACCGAGAAAGGCCTCCAGTGGCTGACATTCCCCTTAAGAAGAAAACTGCAGAATTTCATCCCCGGAGGAGCTTAGCAGACTATCCGGGAAAGGCGCTCATGAAACTACCAAGAGTCAGGGCTCCAAAGGGAATTGCCTGCACCGTGTACACTGGAAGCCCCTCAGGCTTCATGAAGCCGTTGGGGGCCAAATCTGGCCCCATCTTTGTCTGGGGAGGACCAGAAGAACTTCGTGGGCCCCAGAGATCACTGTGCCCATTCCTGGATAAGGGCACCCTAGACATTTCTTTCTTTCTTTATTGTGTTGTATGTCTGAGTTGCTCACAAAAACCAAAAACAGAAACATAAGTGTAACAAAAAAACATAAAACCATAGAAACATGCAAACAGAGCGAGTCAGAAGGGACCTCCCGGGTCATCTAGTCTGACCTCCGGCACCAGCCAGCTCCACTCACAACAGGCCCACCATGTGGACTTCCAGCCTGTCCTTGAACAGCCGCACCGATGGGGCCTCAACGACCTCTCATCAACACTTCTGGCTATGCAACTAAGGGTGGCATTCACCCGCTTGACCACCGCATCACACTGCTGACTCATGTTTAGCCTGCAGTCAACCAGTACCCCGAGGTCCCTTTCACAAGTGCTGCTCTCCAGCCACTTGTCACCTAACCTGTACTTATGACAGCTATTCCTATGCCCCAAGTACAAGACCTTGCACTTATCCACAGTGCACACCATCCTGTTATCTCCTGCCCACTTCCATAGTCTGTCCAGATCCTTTCGGATCTGGAGTACCTGCTCCTCAGTTGTGGCCACTGCTCCAGTTTTAGTGTCGTCTGCAAATTTGATCAGCAGACTGTTCACCCCTTCTTCCATGTCGTTAATGAACAGATTAAACAGGATCGGTCCCAGGACAGAGCCCTGGGGGACCCCGCTTGTCACTGGCCACCGTGCCGACGATTCCCCGCTGCTGCTTCTGCTTTCGGTCAGCCAACCATGTCCTAATCCACCGGACAGTGCTTTGGTATATCCCAAAACTCTTCAGTTTCTCAACCAGGATATCATGGGGTTACTTTGTCAAAGGCCTTGCTGAAATCTAGGTATACCACATCCACTGCATCCCCTCCATCCAGCCACCTCAAAACCTTGTCATAGAATTCCACAAGATTTGTCTGGCAGGACCTGTTTTTGCGGAAGCCATGTTGTGTGGCTGTCAGCCTCCCTTCCCTATCTAGCATCACTAGATCTCTCCCTATTATGAGCCTCTCCACTGTTTTTCCTACAATGGACGTAAGGCTAACAGGCCTATAATTCCCCATGTCCCTTTTACTACCCTTTCTGAAAATTGGGACCATTGATGCCACCCTCCAGTCCTCTGGAACTTCACCCGTTCTCCACTAGGCCTCAAAAATGGAGGCCAGTGGGCATGAGAGAACCCCCTGCCAACTCTCTAAGTACGCTCGGGTGTAACCTGTCAGTGCCTGGCGCCTTTGTAATGTCCAATGCCCTGAGGAGCCGCTCGACTTCAGGGTGGGGGGACTCTAATCTGTGGCCCTAAGTCCCCAGCCTCATCTAATCTCCTATGTGGATATCCCCCATCCTGCTTTGGGGAGAACACAGAGGCAAAATACTCATTTAGCATCTGTGCCTGTTCCCTCATATCAGTCACTGGATCTCCTTCCTCCTTATTTAGTGGTCCCACCACTTGTCTCCCCTTCCTCTTCCTAACTGCATGCTGAAAGAAGCCCTTTTTGTTGCTCTTGATATTCTTGGCAAGTCTCAGCTCCTAATCAGCCTTAGCCTTGTGAAGAATCCTTCTGCAACGGGCCTCCTCCTCCCGGTATACCCTTTTGTCTATTTCCCCCAGGACCCATTTCCTACTGAGGTTCCTCTTTCATCTAATCCCTCTAACCACCTCCTTTCACATGCATGGCGGCACTCTCCTCCGCCTCCCCACCTTACTGACTAGAGGTTTTGTCAAGGCTTGTGCCTCCAAAACCTCCCTTTTGAGTGCCATCCACCCCTCCTCAACTTGCTTACCTTCCAGTAACCTATCCCAGGAGACTTTCCGCGGTCTGGCCTTCAGTTTGCCAAAGTTGGCCCTCTTGAAGTCCCAGCTTCTATGCATTTTTCTGTCTCTTATGCATGTTTAGAGACAGAAAAATGTCCCACATCCTGCAGCATTTCCAGCCACCCCGCTGGAACACTTAACACAATATCCAAAGAAAAACAGGACACTAAGAAATCCAATCAGGGATGACCAATAAAAAAAAGCCATCCAATCATTTGATAAATGTATGTTTGTCTGCGGGGAGGCTTCATCCTTTAGTAAACTCTGCAGGAGCGGGATGACAGCAGCAAAGAGTTGGCAATTTTGGCTGCTGTGATTCACTAGCCTATACCAGTATTCCAGCTGATGCCAGCACAGCAGGATGGGCATCAGCAGGAACACTGGGTGAGGATCCTGGAGTTGGTGGCAAAAAAGGGAGGGAAAGCAAAAAAGCCCAGCACAAATCAAACCACTGGTCCCTTGCCACTGCTCAGTCATGGTGCAGGAAAGAGGAGGGGGTGCCTGGCTGAATATGCTGCCCTGAACTGCAGTTCCCTGCTCCATGTCCTCGAATGGGTGTAACACCAACTTGGGAGGAGGGAGGGCAGGCTGAAGTTTACCACATGCCTCTTCCCAGGTCCTCACTGAGGTTTGGGATGACCGTGCAGGGCAAGCACCAGGGCCACATCCCTTGTGTCCTACCTCCTTGGAAAAGTGGAGCCACACACACCCTTGCCCTTTCCTGACTGGGAAGAGGGAGGGACAGGGCTACAAAGCCCAGCATGAAGTGACTCACTGTTCAGCTGTGGCACACTATGGCTGCCACTGCCCCCTTCCTGCTGCTCAGCTGTGAGGCACCACAGCTGACCAATGGAGGATAGGGGCATACTTGACTAGGGCTCCTTGGGAGGAAGCCCAGCTCACTCTGGACTGTAGTCCCTTACCCTTTGATAGTGGAGGTCTTGCAAACATCACACCACAGGGGAGGGGGGCAGGTAGTGTGGAAAGATAAGTCAGTGCTCCTTTTTCCAAGACTCATCTGGGGCTTGGGAAGGTGGCATGGGCAAGCACTGGCACCATGTGCCTTGCACACCTCCTCTTTGGAAACAAAGAGGCATGCAAGGCAGGTAACAGGAGGGGGCATTTCCCCTGGGGAATGGGAATGGAGATGACCAGCCGCACCTGAGAAAGGAAGCTGAACAGCTCCTTCCTCCTGCTTTCACCCTGCAGTGGTGGCAGGCAGGATCCAGTTGCTTGGGTTAACTTCCGCATAAGGAAGCAAAACCAGCTGCATGGTTACCCAATTGTGTATTGTCTCTCCACAGAATCCAGGTGCTTCCCCTCCACCCAGGCTCATGGTGATGCTGGAGAGAAGGTGAGACTGAGAGCCAAACTTTGCTGGTTGTTATCAGCTACAGCCTTTTGGTCACAGTGACAATGCTTTTCTGGATCTCTGGCAAACCGATTGTTAAATTTTGTCTTGACCATATTTGAACTTATTGTCTGGATTTGAATGACACGTTCAGCCACTGTAGAACTTCTGTAGTCTCCATACATGAATGGTTCCAGAGAAGGCTTCAATTATGCAGCTGTGCCGCCTTCCTCACAAGACTCTACCAAGTGTGCTAAGGAAATAAGAAATCACAATCCCTCTGGATTGATTAGCACTACAATAGTTCTGTATTGGAGCCTTTGCCCTGGAGCACATCCTAGTAAAATTCTGTGACAGAGCTAACAGAGACACAAAAGCTGTGTCAGGAAAAGAATTCTCTATGAAGGACAGTGAAAGGACAGAAGCGACGGAACTTACGAAAGAAGCCTTCCTGTTGTTTCGCTTCAGCTGCGCAGAAGCGAGGGATGATGGGCAGGAAGCAGCTGGGCTTGAGAGCTCCTCCTCCGAGAAGCTGTTCTTGTTCTTACTCGGCGGGGACATCTAATAGGCTTGTCTTTGGTTTCTTAACGCTTGTTAGTGCTGGTGGCGGATGAGTCAGGTGAGGTCTATTGTGTGAAAGGAAGGGTGACTGCTGCTTGATTAGATCCCTTTATTCCTCATGATAGTCCTGGGCATTGCCTTTGTTATCCTGGAAGTACCCTCGCTTTTTCCTTCCGTTGTAGTCGAGAGCTGAGAACTACATGACTCATGGGCTTGCCAGGTAGTTTTTCCCACAACCTCCTTTGCCTGTTTTGTGCTGCTTCTGCGAAGTAATTGTACATTCACTTCTTGGCTTGCACCAGCTGTTTTTCCAGTGGTACCTTCAGCAGTAGCAATCGGAGAGAAGGGGGAAACACCTTTAAAATCTGAGCAGTCTACTGTTAAGCACAGTTACTCGGCAAGGAGCCCGAGCCCATTCAGTGGAGATTACTTTGGAGTTATGAATGCCGAGTTGTGACATTTGCAGTACGGAGGTTTGCTTGTTCATTTGGAAGGCAACACATTGAATTCAAGAGTTTTCATTGGATTTTAGTGAGCCTAAACTTGTTTTATTCCGAATGAGTTGGAGTCTCAGTAAGTACGCACAGAAATCATCTTCAAGAAGTTTTCACTTTTAGAATGGCTGTTCTGACACACTTTAGAAAAAGCAGCAGCTGTTTTCTTGCTTTCCACACTTACTTTAGTCTTTCGGTGCCAAAGGTTTTTCTTGCATCTTTTCAGTATATTCTTAATGCTTCTTATTATTGAACTTCCTTTGACTTTAGCTTTGTCTTTGCAGAGTCACCTTGGAATGGTATCTGATCTTATTTCTAGTAGTTGTGCCCACCATGCAAGCTGCAGTCAGAAGTTAGTAGCTGACATCATTACATATGGTTAAATAGCTTTTCTGTGGTTTGCATGGAGCTTTGTGTAGGTTTGAAGAATTGGGCAGCTGTAAGGGCAGCTTGGGGGCTTTAAATCCAGTATGGAAAACTTTCTGCAATATCGGAAAGCAGGTATGAAATCAGCCCTCTGCTTTGAGAGATGCAAAATTCAAACTTGCACCACTGTGTATTGCTTATGTTAACATGTTGATACATATAGTATATTGCCTTTGAGAGTGCCTGTCTTGAGAAAAGAATTGGCTGATGCTTCTGGTCCAAATTTTGCCCTCCCAGCACCTTCTTTGGAATCTTGTAAACAATTCTCATCCCCTGTAATAGTAAACATACGTAGCTGAGTGCTCACAGGATTGGAACAACTGACTAACAAGGGGGAATATATGAGCATACTTCTGTAAAATGCTCAAGTATGCAGAAGGAGAAAGCATTTTTAAGCCTTCAGAAGAGGCACACTGTGAGGCGTGAGTATGCTCAGGTGCATCCAGGAGCCAGTGATGATTAAGTTAGGATGGAAATCTGGATGGTAAGACTGAGAGGGAAATGGATTGACTGAGCTCTTTATAGCTTACAGTATTGTGCAGGGAGGGTATGGGTGGTGGATAAAAAAAAGAAAATTTAAAGTTGATCTAATGTTGTTCAAGTCTTTTAAGCTTTCGGTTTATTGGAATAATTACATTATCTTTCATACTTAATAATTTCATATTAATTATCTTTGATATTTATATCAGCTATAGTTAGCTAGTGTGTAACAGTGGAAGAAATTTTTAAACTTTTGTGGTAATTTGTATTAGTCCTTTGTTAGCTAAGTTTTCCATAAATAAAAACAATTCACTTAAATAGTTCTTCTCTTTGCTTTGTTGTCATTATTTCTGGGGAACATTAGGCTCACCTTATTACAAAAATAAAAGGAAACTAAAGCAAAAGAGGAACTTATTATGGTGAGCATGTGTGCTGATTCTTCAGGCATCATCAGCATCATGACTTCATAGAATATTTTACAATATTGGGTGACAGTTCAGTTGAGTTTTTAACCTATAATTGTTCCACAGACTAATTTTGTCCATAACAAGGAAACTAGTTTACTTTCTCTCTCCTATTTCATGCGTATAAAGATCTGGTGGGGTAAAAACTGCATCTAGTAGGCATTTTTATTTCATACCTCAATAAGACTAGCAGTTATGTAAAGTGGAGAACATTTAGTGCAAAATATGTGAACCCTGAGGAAGGGTATCTGAACTTTGGCCGAGTTTTTGATGTAATCTGACTTGTTTGAGGTGAATACTCAGAAGTTTTGTTTTTAGAAGTTTGAACAAACTGTTTAAATCAGCTTTCTTCAACCTGATAATGTAACCTCCAGAAGTTTTTGAACTTCAACTCCCATTCTTGTTATGTGCTGCCAAGTCATCTCCAACTTAGGGCTACCCCATGAATGAAAACCCTCCAAAGTCTCCTGTCCATGACAGCCCCGCTCAGCTTTTCTAAGTTCAAGGCTGTAGCTTCCTTTATGGATTCAATCCATCTCATATTTGCTCTTCCTTCTTTTTTTCTGACTTTGACTTTCCCTAGTATAATTGTCATCTTTGGTGAGTCTTGCTTTCCTGTGATTAACTCCCCTAACTCCCATTCAGCTGGTTTATAGCTAGGAATGCTGGGAGTTGTACTCCAAGAACACCAGGCTGAGAAAACTGCCTTAAAAATATGCATGCTTACTGGAAGTAAATACCACTGTATTGATGGGGCTTGCTGAGAGTGGCCAGTTCTTCAAGATCCAGGGTCTGATCTGGTGGCCTTACCTTGCAGTTAGAACTGGAGGAGGAACCAAGCCCTAGAGAGTCACGGCAGCTCTACTGGAAAATCCATGCATTCAAAGGAGGGGTGCAAGCCAAGGCCCCAGCAGAATAGAGTTGTATTAAGAAGTAGGGTGTTGGAAGCAACATCAGACTGACCTCAGCTGTGAAGTAAGGATGTGGCTAAGCCAAGCAAGTGTAAAAGGCTTGCTTCAAAAAAGAACTAGTGCTGGAAAAAAAATGCTACCACTTCTGTGTCTGGCATTCCTATTTGACATTCAGCTCCTGTTTATTGACTCTGCTCTTGCTTCATTTTGCCACTCTTAGCTCCTTCACGGTATATATGTCTTCCCTTATCATGATTTTTCATTTATGGCATCCTGGTAACTGACTACAGACTATTTTAAATTATTGCCTTTCATTATCACCTTTTGAACCTGAACACAACCCATTATGGTGAGCAGTGGTGGCAAAGAAGGGAGTTTGAAGGGTTGAAGCATTAGGGGAATTGTAGTAGGCAAATTCTGCCAAAGGAAGAAAAGTAGACCAATTGCCCTTTGGGTAGTTGACATAGCAGCAGCAGTATTGCTCCAAGGTAGCATTCAAGTGCTCATTCTGGCCATTGGACCAGGGGTGGTGAGCAGAGGACAAGTGTAGGTCTACTCAGAGTAGGGAGAGAAGTTCCTGCCAAATATGGGAAGTAAATGGGGTGGGGGGACTGTCCAAAATCACTGCCCAGGGCCACCCATGCAATCTTTAATTATAATGGACAAACAGGGATGCAGTGGCCTTTGCTGAGGGGAGCCCGGTGCAGAGTATAAAATGAGCCATCGTAGTGAATAAATCAGTCACAACCAAATTAGTATTATAGGCAGCAGAAACAGGCAAGTCAGTGACAAGGTCCAGAGATATTGTATGCCATGACCCTGGTTGTGGGGGTGGGGGGCAGGCACAGGGAGCAAAAGCCCAGCAGGTTTGCTGGGTGGTTGTTTAGCAAGTTGACATGTAGGGCATGACTGGGCATAGGTCTTGATATCATGATGGATTCACAGTCACCAAAATTATGTGTAACTCCATGCAATGTTTTATAAGTCCCAAAATGACCCACTGAGGGAACATCATGCAGTTGGTGCAAAACCCATTCCTTTTGGGAGAGGGGGATATAGAGACCCTGATTACAGTAAAGCAGCCCATTCTGGAAAGAAAAGGCAGCAGGCAACATCCCAGTGTCCTGTTCCTTGCATTTTGCTAATACAAAGGGATCACTCTATTGTTCTTGATGGAGCTTGTCTATCCAGGAAAGGTTGGAATTGGTAGCCACCAGAGATTCAGAGTGGAGAATCAGGGCTAGAACAGGATGAGATCTCTTACTATCAAAATACTCTGGTTTACAGGACAAGACCTCTGTCAATAAATTCTGAGCCAAAGGAATATAAGTGATGTTGACGCAAAACCAAGTGAAGAACAAAAACTATTATGCTTGCCTTTGGTTGAGAAGATTGGCTGTTTGGAAATGCTCAGTGTTCTTGTGGTCAGTTTGAATGAGAAGAGGGTGGGCAGCCCCTTCCAGTGAATGGCACCCCGCTTCTAGAACAGATTTTATAGCCAAGAGTTCCTTTTCTCAAATGGTGTAGCTCTGTTCTGAAGGGGTTAACTTTCAGGAACGGAAAGCACATGGCTGAAGGTCCCCTTGCTCCCCCACCCCCCACCACCCCCCACAGGATGGCTCCCAGGGCTCAATCAGAAGTGCCAGTCTGAATTACAAAGAAGGCCTGAGCAAGGATGTGGGAGTAGAGTCTCAGAGGCAAAGTGTCTCTTTAAAATCTGGAAAGCCACATCCATGGCAGCAGTCCAGGCCAATTGCCTCCCTTTCCTCTTAAGCAAATCAGTCAGAGGGATGGTAAGGTGGGAATAGTTGGGAATGAATTTGCGATAGAAATGAGCAAAGCCCAGGAATCTTTGCAACTCACATGTCATGCGAGGGGCCACCCAAGACAAAACAGCTTGTACCTTGGTTGGGTCCATTTTCAATCCTTGAGATGCAATCTGATATCCCAGATTTCAGTTTGGAAAGGTAGAACTCGCATTTTTCAAGTTTAGCTGACAGGTGGTTTTCTCTCATCTGTTGGAGGAAGGCTTGAACATGCCATTCATGCGAGGCTGGGTCTTTTGAGAAAATTGGCAGGTCGTCCAAGTATACAATCAGGAAATCATCAAGGAAGTGCTGGAAGTCCTCATTCATGAAACCCGTAAAAGCAGCAGGGGCTCCTGTCAGTCCTAAAGGCACTACTAGGAATTCATAAGTCCCATATCTTGTATCTGTTTTGTGTGGAATGGGCTTCCATGAGAGGTGGTTGAGGCCCCATCGGTGATGGTGTTCAAAGATAGGCTGGACATGCACATGGTGGGCATGTCGTGAGCGGAGCCGGTTGGAGCCAGGGGTCAGCCTAGATGGCCCAGGAGGCCCCTTCTGACTCGGTCTGTTTCTATGTTTCTAATCTCCCTTCCTAATCTGAAGGAAGTTATAGGCATCCCATTAATCTAACTTAGTAAAAATGTGTGCCTCGCCAAGGCATTCTAGCATTTCAGAAATTTATTTATTTATTTACAATATTTCTACCCCGTCCTTTTCAAATGTGCCAGGACAGCTTACAAACTAAAGATATGGGGTGCTGAATAGGAATTGTAATCAAATTCAGACATCTCCAGTTGACCACTATTCTTTTTTCACCTATTTTCTTAAGAATAATTAGAGCAGGGCAGTTGTGGGAGAGGAAGAGGGGTGGATGAAGTTCTTTTTTAAATTAGTTGTGAGAAATTCCTTTAATACTGTCAGTTCTGATGGGGACATAGGGTATAGTTTCCCTACCGGGGGCAGGACACCAGGAATCAAGTCAATTACTTTTTTTTTTCATCACAAAGTCATGCCTGATGCATCACAACTCCATGGACAACATTCTTCCATGCTCTCCTGTCCTCCACCATCCCTCAGAGTCCACCCAAGCTCACACCGACTGCCTCAGTGACTCCACCTAGCCACCTCAACCTCTGCTGTCCCCTTCTCCTTTTGTGGTCAGTAGTTCCCAGCATTAGGCTCTTCTCCAGGAAGTCATTCCTTCTCATTAGGTGGCCAAAGTATTTGAGTTTCATCTTCAGGATCTGGCCTTCTAAAGAGCAGTCAGGGTTGATCTCCTCTAGGACTGACTGGTTTGATCACCTTGCAGTCCAAGGGACTCACAGGAGTCTTCGCCAGCACCACAATTCAAAGGCCTCAATTCTTTGGCGCTCAGCCTTCCTTATGATCCAGGTTTCACAGCCATACAATGCAACTGGGAAAACGAAAGCTATGACTATATAAACTTTTGTCGGCAGGGTAAAGTCTCAACTTTTTAGTATGCTGGCCCAGGAGCAAGCATTGCAGTCACCGTCTGTGGTGATCTTGAAGTCCAAGAAAATAAAATCTCTTACTGCCTCCATTTCTTCCCCATCTATTTGCCAGGAAGTGATAGGACCGGATGCCATGATCTTAATTTTCTTAATGTTGAGTGCAAGCCAATTTTTGCGCTCTCCTCTTTCATTCACATCAAGAGGCTCTTTAGTTTCTCTTCACATTCTGCCATTAGAGTGGTATTGTAAGCGTATCTGAGGTTGTTGATATTTCTCCCAGCAATCTTAATTCCAACTGGTGAGTCATCTAGTCCAGCCTTTTGCGCTCTGCATATAAGTTAAATAGGCAGTGTGACAATATACAGCTTTGCCGTACTCCTTTCCCAGTTTTGACCAATCAGTGGTTTCATGTCCAGTTCTCACTGTTGCTTCTTTACCCACATACAGCTTTCTCAAAAGACAAGATGGCCTGGTACTCCCATCTCTTTAAGAACTTGCCACAATTTGTTGTGATTTACACAATGAAAGGCTTTAGCAGAGTCAATGAAGCAGAAGTAGATGTTTTTCTGGAACTCCTTAGCTTTCTCCATGATCCAGCATATGTTGGCAATTTGATCTTTAGTTCCTCTGCCTCTTCGAAACCCTGCCTGTACTTCTGATAGTTCTCAGTCCACATACTGCTGGAGCCTAGCTTGTAGGATTTTGAGCATAACTTTGCTAGCAGGTGAAATGAGCGCAGTTGTACAGTAGTTTGAACATTTTTTGGCATTGCCCCTCTTTTGGATTGGAATGTAAACTTTTCCAATCCTGTGGCCACTGTTAAGTTTTCCAAATGTGCTGACATATTGAGTGTTGCACTTTAACTGCACCGTCTTTTAAGATTTTGAATAGCTCAGCTGTAATACCATCTCCTCCAGTAGCTTTGTTATTGCTAAGATTTCCTAAGGCCCATTTGACTTCATACTCCAGGATGTCTGGCTTCAGGGACATTGAGAACTTTCTTGTATAGTTCTTTTACGTAATCTTGCCACTTCTTCTCCATCTCTTCTGCCTCTTTTAGGACCATGTCATTTTTGGCCTTTATCTTGCCCATTTTTGCAATGGGGAAGATAAACTGGAGATACCCTTTATCTCCAGCTTTCTTGAAGAGATCTCTAGTCTTTCCCATTCTATTATTTTCCTCTATTTCTTTGCACTGTTCGTTTAAGAAGGCCTTCTTATCTCTTCTAGCCATTCTCTGGAATGCTGCATTCAGTTGGGTGTATCTTTCCCTTTCGCATTCCCTCTTTCCTCAGTTATTTGTAAAGCCTCCTCATACAGCCATTTTGCTTTCTTGCATTTCTTTTTCTTTCAGATGATTTTAGTTGCTACCTCCTGTGCAATGTTGTGAACCTCTGTCCATAGTTCTTTAGGCACTCTGTCTATCAGATTTAATTCCTTAAATCTATTTGTTATCACCAATGTGTATTCATAAGGAATATGATTTGGGTCATACCTGAGTGGTTTCTCCCACTTTATTCAATTTAAGCCTGAATTTTGCAATAAGAAGGTCATGTTTTGAGCCAGTCAGCTACAGGTCTTGTTTTGCTTCTCCATCTTTGGCTGCAGAACACACAATCAAACTGATTTTGGTGTTGACCATCTAGTGATGTCCATGTGTAGAGTTGTCTCTTGGGTTGTTGGAAAAGAGTGTTTGCTATGTTCTCTTGACAAAATTCTGCCAGCCTGTGCCCTGCTTCATTTTGTATTCCAAGGCCAAACTTGCCTGTTATTCCAGTTATCTTTTGATTTCCTACTTTAGCATTCCAATCCCCCATGATGATAAAGGCATCATTTTTTGGTGTTAATTCTAGAAGGTGTTGTAGGCCTTCATAGAACCGGTCAACTTCAGCCTCTTCAGCACCAGTGGTTGGGGCATAGACTTGGACTACTGTGATGTTGAAAGGTTTGCCTTGGATTTGAACTGAGATCATTCTGTCATTTTGGAGATTGTATCGCAGTGCTGCTTTTCCTACTCTTTTATTGACTATGAAGGCTACTCCATTTCTTCTGAGGGATTCTTGCCCACAGTAATATACCTAATTCACCCATTTCTGTCCATTTTAGTTCACTGATTCCCCAGATGTCGATGTTCAGTCTTGTCATCTCATGTTTGACCACATCCAGCTTACCTTGATTCATAGATCTTATATTCCAGGTTCCTATGCAGTATTTTTCTTTACAGCATCAGACTTTCTTTTCATCACCAGATACATCTGCAACTGAGTGTCCTTTCAACTTTTATCCAGTTGCTTCATTCTTTCTGGCACTACTTGTACTAGCCCTCTGCTCTTCTCCAGTAGCACATTGGACACCTTCCGACCTGAGGGGCTCATTTTCTGGTGTCATATCTTTTTGCCTTTTGGTATTGTCCATGGGGTTTTCATGGCAAGGATACTGGAGTGGGTTGCCATTTCTTTCTCCAGTGGATCACGTTTTGTCAGAGCTCTCTGCTATGACCAGTCCGTCTTGGCTGCCCCTGAATGGCATAGCTCATAGCTTCATTGTGCTACGCAAGCCTCTTTGCCATGGCAAGGCAGTGATCCATGAAGGGGAAGTCAATTGCTAGGTCACACGATAGATGGGGATGCAGTTGCTCTGCTTTCTTGGGATTCAAAACTAACCAAAAATCATGGTATTGTGGAGGTCAGGCTTTGGGAAAAGGAGGGGGAGAAAGAGAAGCAATTTTAGAAGCAAAAACTGTATATTCAATGAGACATGCCTGATGTTCAAGTTGGATTATGAAAAGGACGAGGCACTAAACATATCTCAAATACAATACCAATGAATTCCAGAAGATAATGTTATGTTTTATGGACTACAGCAAATAATTATACAACTTTAATGTGAACAATAAAGAAATGGAAATTGTGAAAGATTGGCCAATTCAGTTATCAGTTCAAAGGGAGACTGCAGCTATAAAATTAGGAGGACTTGGAATGACCACAATGGCGGAACCAGAAAAGATCATCAAGGCCAATATCATCCACACGTATGAGTGTGAAAGCTGGGCAGTGAAGAAAACTGACAGGAACAAAATTGATACAGATGTGGTGCTGGAAGAAAACTTTGATATTACCCTGGACTAACTGAAAGATGAACAAGTGTGTCCCAGATCAAATCAAGCCAGAACTTTCCTTGGAAGCAAAATTGACAAAAGTAAGACTGTTTTATTTAGAGCACTTCATGAGAAGGCAAGACTCCCTGGAGAAGACTCCCTACCTTTCACTTGCTAGAGAAACTGGAATGTAGAAGAAGAAAAGCAAGATAAGATGGATCAGTTCCATAAAATAAACCATAGCCTTGTATTTAGAAGAGCTGAGCAGGGCTATGAAGGAGAGGGCATTTTGGAAGGCATTCATTCATAGGGTCCCTGTAAGTCAGAGATGACTTGACAGGGTGTAACAACAGCTTATTATCTTGCAATATGCTACTCTTGCCACTTATAGCCACTTAACTGCAAATCTGTTAAGGACAAAGAATCTCCCCAAGGTTTATTCATCATTCCCCAGAAGCTACTTATGTCATATGTTAGGGGTTCCAAACATAACCCAAATTAAACAAATAATTAGTCGTCATTGAGGCCCCATCGGTGAGGGTGTTCAAAGATAGGCTGGACATACACATGGTGGGCATGTCGTGAACGGAGCTGGCTGGAGCCGGGGGTCAGACTAGATGGCCCAGGAGGCCCC
>NW_025336598.1:4415396-4421020 GCF_004798865.1 Varanus komodoensis | reverse complement strand
GGGGGTCAGACTAGATGGCCCAGGAGGCCCCTTCTGACTCACTCTGTTTCTATGTTTCTAATAACAGTAACATTCATGGATTTGTGCATAATGGCTGTATTAACACATAGTGCTAAGTAGTGCTGTATGGTAGCTGTGAAGTATAGTATGTGCATGATTTTCATGCTTTTCTGTCTTCCCTCCAAATGGTAGCATGTGTCCCATCAGCTCCCACAGCTGAAAATCCCTGTCCTGCTCTGTGCCCACACATGTCCAATCCTAGTGTTACCTTTCAAGAAAAATAGTTCTTCTTTGTTGTGACCTCTGTGCATCACACATATGGGTGCTGCGTCTGTGCAGTGCCTAGGCCGGAAGATTAGAAAGCTAATGGTTTTTGGCGGGAAAAAAGCTCTGCTCCCTCCCCCCACAGTATAAATAGAGCGAAGCATCTGCCATTTTACTCAGTCTTTGCGACCACTGTTCGCTGTGCCTCGTGCCTGTTCATCTCTCGCTTAGGTTTTTGCCTTGTGCTCCTAACGGTTATACCTTATTCTACTTACCTCATTCCTCGTTATATTCCCAGTTCTTTCTTCTCTTCCTCATTGTAGTTTTTCTTCTATCTCTCTAAAAAAACCAAACAAACAAACCAAAAATATTATTCTTACCCGCTGTACTATTATCTCTTTCTTCTTTTTCACGATGGCACAGTGGGTGGCATTCCGCAAGTGCAGTGAGTGTGGCTCCAAAATGTCTCCCGCCGACCCGAACGACTTATGCCTCCTCTGCCTCAGCGAGGGGCATAGGACAGACAAGTGCGAGCATTGCCTGGCCTTTACTAAACTGGCCAGGAAGAATAGAGAGAATCGTCTCCGTAAGCTGCTTTGGGATCAGGCCTTGCTCCAATCAGACCATTTGGTCCCAAGGCCTACTCCTTCCTCGGCTGTACCACCGCAGTGCTCCGCCTCTGCTTCAGCCGCGCCCTCTAAGCACCCTGCCTCAACATCGGCCGCGCCACCGCAGCATCCTTCAGACGAAGGCGCTGCTTCGACGGAAGCGCAACAGCTACCTTCTCCTCCAGCTAAGCAAAAGGAGAAGTGTAAACATTCAGAGCCGGACAAATCCTCTGTGCACAAAAAGCTGAGGAAAGATAAGGCGGCTAAGGCAGCCCATAAGGGCAAGAAACTCGACCACCCCAAACACCAGGGCTCGGGTTCGTTGGGGTTTTCTGTACCGACCGCCGCTATGGTACCGACTCCCTCGGGATTGGCCCTGCAATTGGCGATGCAGGTGACTCCGCTGGGATCCCCCAGGCCTGTGGTTCGGCATGAGATTGTGTCTCCCCCACTGGAGCCACCACTTTGGGAGTCCATCTCCGATGGAGAAATTAGAGATTCCCCACCGAGGCAGCGTTCTCCGACTCCGATGCCTACTGCTGGGCCACCTGAGGGAACACAGTCGCCGCTCATCGGAATGCCAGGGGGATGACTGGCCTATGCCGGGTTATGGCTGCTTCCCAGGCTGGAGCGGATATCCACCCTATGCTTATTACCCTCGGGACCGTCATTCGCCATCGATCCCGAGAGAAGCCCTGTCCACGTCCGGCCATACAGAACGGAGACCTCCACCTTCTCCTCCCAAGACTTTCTCGTCTAGCGAACACTACCACTACCACCAGGACTCGGACGAGTCAGAAGTTGACTCCACGTCCCCAGATGTGGCCATCACTTCCCAAGACCCTGGATCCCCGGGCGAGCCTCACGTTTCCTTCTCAGAACTAGTTTCTTGTCTGGTTCGGTCACTGGAAATAGAGGCCTACCATCGCCCCGGCCCCAGCACTGACCGATTTTATGATATCGTCCGGGGAGAGCAGTCTGCAACCATTGCCTTGCCTCTTATTACCACGCTCCGCCAGGCAGTGGTCCAGCCCTGGGACCAACCGGCACAACCGCAAGCGACGTCTTGTCAGTACGAGTCTATGTACCGGGTCAGAGAGGAAGATATTCCATTCTTGCTGCGCCACCCTAAGCCCAACTCTGTGGTGGTCTAGTCGTCCCAGGGCAGGGAGGCTCGGGGCCATACAACACCCCAAGATAAAGAAGGGAGGAATGTTGATATGATTGCATGTTGGGTCTATGCGGCTGCAGGACTCGGCGTGCACATATCAAATTACGAGGCTACTCTGGCACGTTACCAGTACTTCATAATGCAGAAGCTGCTTAACGTTGCCTCCTCCCTTCCAGACCAACAGGCAGACCTAGCCAGGGTCTTTATAAAAGAGGCAATGCAGGTGGCCATACAGCAGTTGTCCACAGCAAGACATCACGTGGACACTGACTCTCGGGCCATGGTCAGTGTTATTTCCTTACGATGACATGCGTGGCTCAGGAATGGTAATTTTCCTGAATAAATGAAGAGGAGGATAGAGGAGATGCCATTCGATGGCACTGACCTCTTCCACGCGAAGACCGATCAAAAACTCAAAGCCATCCACGAATCCCGCATGACAGCGTGTCGCATGGAGCTCCCACAAACTAAATGTAAGTGGTCATGGTCCAGGCCTTATGGATGCCAGCAGTACCAACCTCGCCAACACTACCAGCAGAGGCAGCAGCGTAGAAGTCAACAGCCCCAACAGTGCTTCTCCCAGGGCCATCAGTGCTTCGACTCCGAGAAACGACCTCGTTGATGGTCCCGGCGAACTAATTCATCTTTCCGCCCGCCACCTTCCCCTCTCCCTTTTGGGAGCCGGCTTCAAAGCCAACTCCCCATTTGGGAGTCCATTACATCTGATAGGTGGGTGTTGTCCATCATTCAGCTCGGATATAGAATAGAATTCGACATCGTTCCAACATAGAAACAGAGTGAGTCAGAAGGGGTCTCCCGGGCCATCTAGTCTGACCTCCGGCACCAGCTGGCTTCGCTCACAACATGCCCACCATGTGGATGTCCAGCCTATCCTTGAACACCCACACCGATGGGGCCTCAACGACCTCTCGTGGAAGCCCATTCCACACCCTCGGGGTCCTGACTGTCAGGAAGTGCTTCCTGGCATCCAAATGGAACCTTGGCTCCCTGAGCTTTGCCCCATTGGAGCGTGTCCTGCCTTCCTCTGCAGGGGAGAACAGGTCTCTACCCATCTCTATGTGACATCCCCTCACATACCTGTATGTCGCCAACAGATCCCCTCTGAGTCTCCTCTTCTCCAGGCTGAAGAGACCCAGTTCCCTCAGTCTCACTTCATATGGCATCCCCTGCAAACCGGCCACCAGCCTTGTGGCCCTACGCTGTACTGACTCCAACATGGCTATATCCTTTCTGTAATGAGGGGCCCAAAACTGAACACAATACTCCAATTGCGGGCGCACCAGAGACGTGTAGAGTGGTAGTAATACCTCTCTTGATCTAGAAGCCACACTTCTGGCTATGCAACCAAGGGTGGTGTTTGCCCTCTTGACCACTGCATCACACTGCTGACTCATGTTCAGCCTGAAGTCAACCAGTACCCTGAGATCCCTTTCACAAGTGCTGCTCTCCAGCCACTTGTCACCTAACCTGTACTTATGACACCTATTCCTATGCCCCAAGTGCAAGACCTTGCACTTATCCACATTGAATGCCATCCTGTTGTCTCCTGCCCACTTCCATAGTCTGTCCAGATCCTTTTGGATCTGGAGTACCTGTTCCTTAGTTGTGGCCACTTCTCCAGTTTTAGTGTCATCTGTGAATTTGATCAGCAGACTGTTCACCCCTTCTTCCATGTCGTTAATGAAAAAATTAAACAGGATCGGTCCCAGGACAGAGCCCTGGGGGACCCCACTTGTCACTGGCCGCCATTCCAATGATTCCCACTAATGGTTACCTTCTGCTTTCAGTCAGTCAGCCATGCCCTAATCCACCGGACAGTGCTTTGGTGTATCCCAAAACTCCTCAGTTTCTCCACCAGGATATCATGGGGCACTTGGTCAAAGGCCTTGCTGAAATCCAGGTATACCACATCCACTGCATCCCCTCCATCCAGCCATCTCGAAATCTTGTCATAGAATTCCACAAGGTTTGTCTGGCAGGACCTGTTTTTGCGGAAGCCATGTTGTCAGCCTCCCTTCCCTATCTAGCATCTCTAGATCTCTCTCTATTATGAGGCTTTCCATTGTTTTTCCTGCAATGGACGTAAGGCTAACCGGTCTATAATTCCCCATGTCCTTTCTACTACCCTTTTTGAAAATTGGGACCACTGATGCCACCCTCCAGTCCTCTGGAACTTCACCTGTTCTCCACAAGGTCTCAAAAATGGAGGCCAGCAGGTGTGAGAGAACCCCTGCCAATTCTCTAAGTACTCTCGGGTGTAACCCGTCAGGGCCTGGCGCCTTTGTAATGTCCAATGCACTGAGGAGCCCCTCGACTTCAAGGGGGGTGTCTCTAATCTGTGCCCCTAAGTCCCTAGCCTCATCTAACCTCCTATGCGGATATCCCCCGTCCTGCTTTGGGGAGAACACAGATGCAAAATACTCATTTAGCATCTGTGCCTGTTCCCTCATATTAGCCACTGGATCTCCTTCCTCTTTATTTAGTGGTCCCACCACTTGTCTCCCCTTCCTCTTCCTGTTTACATGCTGAAAGAAGCCCTTTTTGTTGCTCTTGATATTCTTGGCAAGTTTCAGCTCGTACTCAGCCTTAGCCTTCTAAAGAATCCTTCTCCAATGGGCCTCCTCCTCCCGGTATACCCTTTTGTCTATTTGCCCCAGTACCCATTTCCTATGGAGGTTCCTCTTTCGTCTAATCCCTCTAACCACCTCCTTTCGCATGCATGGCGGCACTCTCCTCCGCCTCCCCACCTTACTGACTAGAGGTATTGTCAAGGCTTGCGCCTCCAAAACCTCCCTTTTGAGTGCTATCCACCCCTCCTCAACTCGCTTACCTTCCAGTAACCTATCCCAGGAGACTTTCCCCTGTCTGGCCTTCACTTGGCCAAAGTTGGCCCTCTTGAAGTTTATTATTTATTTATTTAGTAAATTTCTATGCCGCCCCATTCGCCGAAGCCTCGGGGCGGCTCACAAACATAAATAACTTCGATAAAATAATATAAATTAACAGAATAAGTTTCAGGTTCTAGTGCTTGACCTGCTGCACGTCCGCAGTCCCCTGATCTCAAAGCAAAGGATGGAGTGATCACTCGCATCCAGAGCTCCCCTAATCTGTACTTTCTCTATAAGCTCCTCCCTATTGGTCAAGACCAAGTCAAGGATGTTTCCCCCCCTCGTCGCCTCTCGGAACCTCTGTGTGAAAAACCCTCCCTCTATAGCTTCTAGGAAGCGACGTGACCTGGCTGTCACCGCCGAGTGAGTCTCCCAACTAATATCCGGGAGACTGAAATCTCCCATAATTACTGTGTCTCTCCCCCAAGATATCCTTAGAATCTGGCCTGTCAGCACATCATCCAGGGTCTCAAGTTGACCTGGAGGGCGATAACATACCCCCACTGTCAGGTCTCTTTCCCTGTCAAAACCCCTAAGTTTCACCCAGACTGCCTCTGCCGAATCCCCATCTGTGCTGCATTCTATCTCACTGCATCCTATCCCTTCCCTGACATTTAAAGCCACGCCCCCACCTCTCTTTCCCTTCCTGTCCTTTCTAAACACGTGATACCC
>NW_025336598.1:4400217-4415296 GCF_004798865.1 Varanus komodoensis | reverse complement strand
ATGTCAGGTCTCTTTCCCTGTCAAAACCCCTAAGTTTCACCCAGACTGCCTCTGCCGAATCCCCATCTGTGCTGCATTCTATCTCACTGCATCCTATCCCTTCCCTGACATTTAAAGCCACGCCCCCACCTCTCTTTCCCTTCCTGTCCTTTCTAAACACGTGATACCCTTTTATTTCACATTCCAGACTTGCCTTTCATCCTACCAAGTTTCTGTGATTCCCACCAGATCATACTCTCCTATTCCCAGGAGACCTTCAAGCTCTTCCTGCTTATTACCCATGCTCCTGGCATTGGTGTACATGCACCTCAACTCCTTCCCACAGCTTCCTTTTCTTGGAGTTCCCAGCCTCCTCCTTCCTCCCATCCTTCGTGATACCTGGCCCCTCTCTGTAGGAGACCTGTCAGTCCCTGCAGTATCACTAAAACCCTGCTCCCAGAGCCCTGATCCTCCCCCCACACTTGTCCAGTGCAGACACCTTTCTGGGGGGCCTGAACCCCCCCCCCCGGCTCAATTTAAAGTCTTCCGGACGAAGTTCACTAGAGCATCTCCAAAGGACCTTTTCCCCATCCTCGTGAGGTGTAACCCGTCCCTTGCCAGAAGTCCATTGGCAAGAAAACTGTTGTATGCCGCGGTTTTATGGATGAGACCAGAGACCAGAGATCAGTTGGAATTCTCGAGAGAAAGAGTTTATTTACCTGCCTGCAGGGACCATCACTCGTTAGAGTGCGGTGCTGAGCAGATCGAAGGCAGGATTTTTATACTCTTTTACACGGACGGCTATGCAGGTGCTTGAATAACAGCGAACAATAGGGGAAATCCACTGAGCTACATTTGCACACATTTTTTATGCTAAAGCAAGCAAGCGTGGGTACAAGGGCGTGACGTTATGCTGGAGCATAGCAACAAAGGCTGCTTTGTGGTCAGCCTTGCGTAGCGTGCACATTCGTTGGGGTTCTTGTTCTTACGCGAACAGGACACTCTGATCATGCTTCTTACCTGTGACGAGCCATGCCCTAGCTGCATGTTCGATTAAGAGGGGGGTTACAACATTCCCTACTGGTCTTCTTGGGGAATCGAATCATCGAATCATCGAGCTGCTAGCGGATGGTGCTTGTAACTAGCACCCTGGCCCAGGTGAGACCTGGCATGAAGTGCCAGTATTGTCAATGCGCTGCTGGACAAGGCGGTAACCCAACGGAGCAGGAGGGGGCCGAAAATAAAGAAAAATAACAACCCTAAAAGAGGTCCAGCAAGGGAAGACAGCAGACTGGTCAGCCAGGGGGACCAGTTGAAGAGACACTGATACCAGTTGGAACCCTCCTGGCGGCGCCTTTCCCGGTCCTCCAGGCAGACTTTGATTAGGTCTAGGCTGTTACGGATGATGCCTGAATGATTTGCATAAAAGCAGCATTTCTCATCCAAGGCAGCACATAAGCTGCACGGGGTGAGGCCGGATCAGCAAGCAAAAAGAGTCCCATTCGGGGCTGCCAGGAGGTAGGGGCGTGCTGTGGGGGTCAGGAGTAGCAGCGCATTGTGGATCATCATGGGGCCCACCGGGGCCCGTGACACAGGTCCCTTGACCTGAGAACTCCTCTAATGTTATAGAGAGGTGGAGCCCCCATGGGCAGGCGCTCCCGTAATTTTCCAAGTAGAAGATCTTAGCAAGGACAGAAAAGGACACATTTACTCCCACTCCCGTGTAAAAAGGCGGCTGAGGACTCAGGCATAACCAATGTTATGTAATGTTTGGGTTGGTCCCATTGAGGACTTCAAAAACTGCGGACACTGGTGTAAATGAGCGGCTGGATGAGGGTCAGCTAGCAGCCCGGACCGGAGCACGCTGTGTGTGAGCATCAGGGATGCGGTGAGTGGGGGTCTGAGGGCGAGGGAGAGCCTGGTTAGGTCCCACCGGGCCCCAGGGTTGTGAGATAACCCGTTTAATATTGCTCCTGCGACAGTCCCCTTTCCAAGGTATCAGTTCTGCATCCATACCCCCAGATCAGGCAGTCCCCTCCAACCGTATGCACCGAGAAGAGGCCTGGGTGAGTCCACCCGGGCGGAAGTAGTTGGCAGAGATCTATGTAGAAGTCCGGGGAGGTATCGTGGGTGTGAGTCAGGACGGTTGCCACTGGCGGGGAGGTCTGCCAATCAGTCTGCAAGGTCCATTCCGTGGTAAGTGCTGGTGTGGATTCGGGAGGGGACAGCCTACTGGGCGGGCGAGAAGAATCAGGAGGGCTGCTGGGAGGAGACCCTTTTTTTTTAACTTGACTCGCAGAGGGTTTTCGGTTTGGTGCACCGTCCATTGTTCCGAGAGGACTGGCGAAGCAGGCTTTATCTTGTCACGTGGAACCAGTGGGGTTTTTCAGCCAGTCTTACCGCCGTAGGAGTGGAGAGGATCACCTGGAAGGGTCCTAGCCACCGGGCACCTAGAGTGACAGGGTGAAAGTTCTTTAGCCAGACCCAATCTCCCAGGTTTTCGCGTGGGAGACGGTCGGCCGCGGGGTCCGGAGCCTCAGTAGTCTCGCCCATGTTGGACCGAACCTGTCAGCAAATATCGTGTCGGACGCAATCGAGGGCCTGCAAGGACTCAAGCAAGTTGTGGTTAGACAACTCGGCGCACGTCTCCTCCGTCAGGTGGGGGAGCAGAGGGGGTGGTCGCCCAAATACAATTTCAAAGGGGGTGAACCCCTTCCTATAAGGGGAGCATCGCGTGCGTAGGAGGGCAAACGGAAGGAGGGGATTCGGAAGGGGGTCCGTCCAGTGACCGCCAACTTCAAGAGTGCGCCCAAGTCCTTTTCCTTCTGTGAATAAGTTGGCTGTTCAGGAAGAACTCGGGGAGGCAGATGTACCGGGAGGATCTCTAGTGGCCCTACTGGTCTTAGGGCCGCCTCTCTGGCAGTTTTGTCAGCGAAATTATTTCCTTCCTCCCGGAGGTCAACAGTCCCCTTTCCTGGTACAACGCCCCGTGGACGTGAGCCGTGGCGAAGGCATACCGGCTGCCCGTGTAAATGTTAAGAGTCTTCCCCTTCCCCCACCGGGGGGCTTGCGCTAGGGCGATGAGCTGCGCCCTTTGGGCTGACGTGCCGTGTCCCAGTGACTGGGCCCATATTACCTCAGATCTGGTGACCACCGCTGCTCCTGCATACCGGACTCCGTCCTTGACGAAACTGCTCCCATCTGTAAATAGGCTGTGGTCCGGCAGGCTTAGCGGGACATCGGACAGATCTGGTCAGGTGCCGGTGATAGTGTCGAGGACTTCAGTGCAATCGGGGGCAGGGCCCTCCTGTTCGTCCCCCAGCAGGAGGGTGGCCGGATTTAGGACCATTGTCTTGGAGACTTGGAGAAGGTTACCCGGGGAGGGTCCAGCAGTAATACCTGATATTGCGTGGCGTGAGCGTTGGAGATCCAGCGATCAGGTGGGCTTCGGAGAAGGGTCTCTACCGTGTGGGCGCTGATGATCTGGAGGTCCTGGTTAGAGCTCCTTCACCAGCAATTGTATTTGGATCCCAGTTGGGTCGTTGGGCTGGGAGGCTCGTTTCCAGAATAACCGGGTCAGTGGTGGGTTGGCCATCTGTGCCAAGAACCTGCTTCCGAGCCTCAAGGTGAATCCGTTCGCGCTCCTCGGAAGTAAAAAGTAAAAAGAACTTGCAGGAGTTGCTGGCAGTCATCCCAAGTAGGATGATGGGTGTGTAATCCATAGCAGTCAGCATCCACATGCGGTCACCCATCCAGCTACAGGCCGGAGCCTTTCCAGCTTAGCAAGGCTGCCATCGCATGCTAGCTGCCGCTCAGCTATAAATTGAGCTATAAATCAAGCCTTGTGGTTTTTCAGAGAAGGGGGGGTTCTGCTGTTTCCAGTTATAAATCAATCCAACCAATGCAAAAAATGCACACAAAATAAATCCTTTGTTGAACTGGTGTTGCACGAACCTGTTGCTTGCCTAGGCTAAAGAGAAATGTGCTTTCTTCTGGACAATGAGAACAGTTTTACACAATTTCTTATTGCAGACATGATACTCTTCCACATAGATGCAAAATGCACCAACCCATTGTTAACACAAACAAACCTGAACTAACACACATTTCATCTAACAATCAATGCTTGCGCATTTAGATGAACATCCTTGGGCATCCTTGGGCTGGCAAATGGGCTCAGTCCCCAACAAACATTAGGCTACTGTAAGGGCATCAATACCAGTAACATCAGTAACAGCAATATCACTATCATTAATATTTGGCACATTGCAAAAGGAAAAAGGAAACAAAACTTTCTGTTGGACACCAAAGGGAAAAGTAGCCTCATAGATTTGAAAAGAAACTCTTCCTACTGCATACACATACACAGCCCCAGAGTTTCATCCATTTCCTCCCAATCTTTCAGTTGTAACATAGCAAAATAACAAAATGGTATACTCAGAATTCAGAACTTATACCCACACACATATATAAGACCCAGATCCATGTTGCATAGAAAATAGAAGTTATTGGAGAGGGAAAACTCTTGATGGCTGACACAAATCACATGCTCCCAACGTTGCTTTTTGGAAGGATTCCCTTCCTAAAAAAACCCTAGTGACTCATTGAGAGTGCTTGAGGGTCTTTGTTTTAACCCAACCCTTCCCAGGCAGAATTTTTCCTGAGGCAATACAAGCTCTGAACACTCAAATGCCTTACCTCAGTTACGCAACTTTTATTTCCAAGACACCAAGATTTCCTTTTAGAGTTTTCTAGAGACTCAAAGACTTTCTTTGAGAACTAATGCAAGCCCGCCTCCAATCTGTGGCTGGAAGCGGAGCTGCTCAAACTTCCCAAAGTATTTTGAACTCTGCACATGCTCAGAGGCTGTGTGTGCTGCTTCTGCAGTACTCACAAAGTGGTGTTTGTGGTATCTTCCTGCCAGACCATCTCCCCCTTTTCTTGGCTCTGTGGAATAGCCAAGCCCACAGAGTCAAGAAATCCAAATTTTCCAGCACAAATCCTTCCTGAATTCAGTTTGCCAGACCAAATCCAGAGAAGAGGCTGCAGTTACTGTCTCTTTAAATAATGGGAGTGCTCTTAGCAAGGTAGACTGTTCCTCTCTCTTTTTTTTTTTTCTTGTCTTTACTCCAAAAGTTACACATTTCTTCCCATATTTTTTTTTCAGTAGAAAAAGTGCCAAATCACCATTTACCAAGACTCTTAAAATTCTCTCACATTCCAAGCACCATGCACCCCCTGCATCATTCTCACATGGCATACACACAACATCCAGAGTAAAAATCTTTTTGCCTTTCACTCAAACCTCACATTCCAAACAGCTGCAAGTTCAACAGGGGAAGAAAAACCAACCAATTTGGCAGAAATATTTATTAATGGTCAACTGCAATCTGTCTTCCCCTGATTTCACACGCTGCCCTGTTGCATTCCAGCCTGCTACTGCTCAGGCTAATTGCTAAACACAACAATTTAAATTTGCAAAACTTTACCAGCAATATGTTCCCAATATAAAATCCTTTCTTTATCTCACTGGGAATCCTTTTCAGGATTCCTACTGAGTATTCCCAACAGTATGCACATTTTTTTTCCATCTTTCCTCTGCCCATCAGCATCGCCTCCTGGAATTTCAAACACAATTATTTAATCTCACAAAAAGAGGAATCTTCCTACCTAGGAGGGCTGTAAGGCAGATGAAAGAGGCAGAAAACTTACATTAAAGACATTAAAACAGTGTTCCCAGTTTCTGACAAGGAAAGGACCTTCATAAAAATGTTTCTATGTAACCCCTCTTGCACACAGGGCTTTCACACAGGATAAGCTTATTGAGCATGTCCAGAAAACTGGGTAGGACCTGCGTTTGCAAGCCCAATTCAAGGGCCACACATTTCCTTACTTCCCAGTTCTGGCTCATATACAAGGAATGGGGGAAGGAAAAAATCCCACACACTCATGCCCTGATCATCACCTTTTTCCCAGCCGGACTCAGCCATGCTTGGGCTCAGACAAATGACCTCATGAATCTTTCTCAATCAAAGCCAGGTTCACACATTCTCATCTCAGGGGCAAGAACACTTGCATTTCCTTATTTATCTCTTCTATGAATTTTTTATCCCTTAATAAGGCTTTATTTAAGCTCCATCTGGGTGTCATTACTGATATAGCTACAGGATTGTGATCTGCTCAGACATTTGATTTCAGCCTCTACCAAGTCTGGTACTAAGTCTGGGGTTATCCAAACCATATCAATTCTAGACCATGACCTATATCTATTTGAGTAAAAAGAATATTTAGCAGAGGTTGGATTTTTATGCCTCCAAGCATCTATCAATCTGTGTTCTTCAGTCATATTAGAACAAGACTTTGGGAGTATCCTCCTGCCCTTTTTTCCTTTAATCTCACTCTTATGGTCCATTTTCTTATCCACAATTGCATTGAAGTCTCCCATTACACACACAGTCTAGTAGCCCACTTGTAAGAGTAAAGCATGTAATTTTTGGTAGAACATTTCCTGATGGTCATTTGGGGCATATATCGCCACTGAAAGCACCTTTTTAAGTTTCATTGTGAGTTCAACCATCAGAATCCTACCGTCCTCATCAGCTAGTATATATTTAGGGTCTAGTTTTTCCTTAATGTATAATGCTAGACCTCTCTTCTTTTGAGAAGCAGAATATATAAATAACTTTCCAAGCTTTTAACATTCCAAAGTTTAGCATGTTGTTTCTTAATATGTGTTTCTTGTAGGCAAATTATATCTAATTTTCGTTTTTGAAGTTGAGAGAGAATCCTTCTCCTCTTAGAGGGTCCATTTAGTCCATTAACATTTAAAGAGAGCAATTCAATTTTTCCTTCCCTTTTAAAGGCCATGTTTAAAGAGTATTTATTTATCTACTTATTCTTCGCCTTCACACTCCTACCTTTTTTTCTTTTCCTTTGGTTCCAGTGTCTGTACTTCTTGTTGTGAGTCGGTATTCACCATTTCTCCTTTCTCAGAGTGATATGTTGTTAGTTCCATTGGTTTGGCACCTTTCCCTCCTTCTTTTGAGGCACCCAGTTCTTCCTCTTCAAGCATACTTCTGAATTTTTCATAAAATTCTTGTGCCTTAAAGATTGAGTCCAGTTTGTATCTTGTAGAGTTCCAGGTGAAAAATATTCCTTCTGGCGCTAGCCACCTAAACATAATCTCTTTCTTAGTCAGCTTTGTAGTAAGGAATAAGTATTTCTTTCGTCCTTCTCTAATCCTCCATGGTATTTGCTTCAGAACCGTCACCTCATGGTGATCATCCACCTTTAAAGGTTTCTCACGTATGGCCCTCAAAACATTGTCTCTTATAGAACTTTGAGCAAATTTGATATGGACTTCCCTCGGAAGTTTATTTTTCCTGGCGTAAGCTGAATTAACTCTGGAAATAAGGTCAATCCTTGTTCTCATCTCTTCATTTTCTAGCTCTAATGACTCTGCCAACATGTGAGTCATTAAATCCCATAGGTCCTCATTCTTTCCTTCAGGTATATTCTGAAATCTCAAATAGTTAGATGCCTTCTCCATCTCTAATATGGCAAGCAAATCCCATAGTGACTTATTTGTTTGCTTTATTAACTGTGTTTCTTTATCTACCATTTCAAGTTTTTCATGCACTTGCTGTCTTTTTTGTGTGTTCTGTTCAGTTTTAAGTCAAACGTCCACCAATTGGGTTGATACCTCCTTAACAGAGTTATCCAGTTTAACAAGACGTTCTCTTTGTTCATTTGCAAAGCTTTTTTGTTCAATTGACATGCTTTCCTGTCGTGTTGACATCGCCTCTTGGGATGCTTGCAAAGCTGTTAAGGATGTCTGTATTGCCAAAAGAGTCATTTGTAGCTCTTTTTGATATTTTTCGGCATCTGCCGCTTTAGACTGGTGAGTTGAACTCTGAGCTGCTGATGTAGGTGCTGAAGAGGAGGAAGAATGTATTTTTTTCATGGTGATAATTTTTTGCCAAAAATTACAGGACAGCAACAAAAAGAGAGAGAAGAGAAAAAAGAAAAAGAAAAAAGGAGGAAACTTGCTATAAATCCAATAGCCACAGGATGGCAGCAAAGGCTATTTTGTCTTTAAATGACATCACAAAGATTGTTTTAAAGAAGGACTGGGACAACGACAATAAGACAAGGTAAAAATGGCCGTTCAGCAATTAAGAGAAGGTTTGTTCTTCTATCACTTATTCCACTATAGTTATTTATTCTAATTCTTCGCCCTTGGGGAGATTAGAAAAAAGAAGTCTTTCTCTCCAGCCTCATGCTTTCCAAAAAAAAACCTCAATTCCTCTTCCCCAGATCAATCGCCACTTAAAACTCCGTGGGGGGAGGGGGAATTCCTCCCTCCATCAAAGGGGCTTTTCTTTCTTCTTTATGCCAATTAGTAACTGCTTCAGTTCTTTCATGAGTAATATTGAAAAAAAAAAATAGAAATGCTCACCCAGCAGGTCCAATGAACTTCTAGCTATTATTCTATGCTATATCTGATTGTCTATGGCTTGCAGGGAGCTGATCATTCCCCTGTGTTGTTCGATTGAGAAAAGCCCGAATTTCTCCCAGTAAATGCGGAGCCACCGCCCCACACCAACCAGAAGAATGCTCGGACGCCTAATCCCTGCCTCTCCCGGCTCACTGTCGAACAATTACCGGCGTGATAATGGGAGCCCCTGTTCTTCACAGCTGTCTCGCCACGACGCCAACCAGAAGTCGTCTCTATTGAATTCCATTCTGTTGTTTTCAGTTCAGTGATCCAACCTATCAAGACCACCTTGAATCTTCTTTCTGCCTTCCAATGTATTAGCTATCCCAACCAGTTTTGTGTCATCTGCAAATCTGATCATCATTCTCTGCACTTGCTCATCCAAATCATTAATAAAAATGTTGAAAAGCACTGGGCCCAGGACAGAACTCTAGTACCCTACTTAGGACCTCTCCCTGCTGGAGAAAGTGCCATTGCTGAACACTCTTTGATCCCAATTCTGTAGCCAACTATGGCTGCACCTGATTGTTTTTCCATCTAGTCCACTTTTAGCTGTTTTGCTGATCAGGATATCATAAGGCACTTTGTCAAACGCTTTGCCCAAAGTCAAGATAGATTGTGGGAATGCTGTGGACATATTCTATCAGGGAGATTACCCAATCAAAAAATAAAATCAGATTTGTTCTTGAGAAATCCATGCTGCCTTCTATTAATCACTGCATTGTTTTCAAAGCATTGCAGAATGACTGCTTTATAAGCTGCTCCAGAATTTTTGCAGGAATTGATGTAAGACTGACTTCTCAGAGTCCCCGCCCCCCCCCCTTCTTGAAGGTAGGAACCACATTAGCCCTTCTCTGGTCATCTGACATCTCCCCTGTCCTCCATCATTTCTTAAAGATATTAGTGATTCTGAAAGGTCTTCTGCCAGTTCTTTATGACTTTAGGATGGAGTTCATCAGTCCCTGGAGATTTGAACTAATTCAACCAATTAGATGATCCTTGAGCATTTGCCTGAGTCTTGTGCTACTATCCTGCTCCTTCAGCTTGTACTTTCTCTTTATTAGGAAGGCCATAGATTTTCTTTGGGAGGAGACTGAGAAGTTATACTTGTTGAATTCTAGGCATGGGTGTAATCCTCCCATGGGAGGAGACTGAACCAAACTAGGAATTGAGTACTTCTGCTTTTTATGTTATCTGTTACCATTTTATCATCAATATTGAGTAGTTGAACTACCATTTCTTTCCTCTGTCTTTTACTTTGGACTTACCTGAAGAAGCCTTTTTTGTTGCTTTTAGTATCCCTTGCTAGCCTCAGTTCATTCCTAGCTTTAGCATTCCTGGCACCAACCCTAAAATTCAGTGCTACCTGCCTATATTCTTCCTCTGTAGCTAGGGTGGATTTGATTTAAATCAAATCACTTTAAATCATGATTTAAGTCATTTAAATTACTATTCAGTAAGACTAGTTTTAAATCATGGTTTTCTACATAATTTGCCTTATTCATAGGTAGAGGAACTTCATGATAATATTTCCAAACTGGATCTCTTTTACAGCCTGCTGCCATTATAGGTTTTCTCCTCCAGAAAATGAGCAATATGATAAATCTGAGTCTATACACAAAAAGATCCAAAGACATGTAGAGTATTATGCTCAAAAGGTTTCATTTTCATTTTTTCCTGCTTGCCCCTCCTTCCTCACACTTTTCTTGTGCAAATCTATTAATTCCCAAGATACTCATCTTCTATTCATTGAATTTTTTGAAACTTAGCACTTAAGAGGTAAGCAGTTGATTCTGTGTACATTGATTTGAAAAGGAACAGTGGAATTAAGGTCTTTTTCTTAACTTAGTATGTTTATTTTAAAAAATGTCTGAGTCTAGGTGATTCACCACCACCTCCTGGCTTCTCCTAGTTCAATTGTGTTTGGCATTTCACATGCACATTAAAAACATAAGAAGAGGCATGCTAGCTCAAATCAAGGCACCATCTAGTCCAGCCTTCTGTTCACATATTGACCAAACAGCTGCCCACAGGGACCCACAGCACCCTCCTCTCTGTGTTCCCCAGCAATTGGTGTAAATAGGTACACTGCCTCTGAAAGCGGAGGTAGCATATGGCCATCTGGACTACATTAAAGCCATCCAAATTGTTGTCCATCACTGCATTTTGTGGAAGTTTAACTGTGCACTGTGTAGAAAAAGCAGTTCATGGGATGACCCCAGAATCTAGTATCATGAAAGTAGGAGAAAAAAATCTTTTTGTCCACTTTCTCCATACTGTGATTAATTTGTATGCCTTTATCATGTTTTTCCTTACTCTCCTTTTTCTCTAAGTCACGCAGTCATAGAAGTTGTAACCCAGGCAGTTCACATGATTGTTCCTAAGCGACTTCTTTTACAAAGAAGTCATATGGCTTTGTGGTATACCCTGGAGCTGAGAGTGATGAAACAAAAAAGTTGTTGACAAACAAAACAAAAAGAACTTGAGTTCAAATGGGATGCAATCAAATCCCATTATCTGCCTGCAGTCAGGTTCATTCATTCATTCATTCATTCATTCATTCATTCATTCTACTTACATTCCACAAATTAGTCGTAAGGAAGGTGGGGGGACACAGTGGCGCAGTGCTTTAATGACACTAGAACTGGTGATCAGAAATGGTCGACACTCTAGCTGTTTGAGCCCAGCCTTGCGGGACGGAGTGAGCCTCTATCATCTGCCCCTAGCTCCTGCCTACCTAGCAGTTTGAAAGCGTACTGTCTGCGAGTAGATAAATAGGGACCGCCACTCCTTGATGAGAAACCTGCTGGCTTTGTTCACAATGAAAGCAAGCACTGGTGCTGGATCTGCCTGGATACACTAGGCAGAGAGGATCAGCAGAGAAAAGCCCTGGATGAACTGATTTCAATAAGAACATCACTGGTCAAACGGAGCTAAGCTAGTTCGCCCCACATGGTGCACCAGCACAATAACAGACTAGCAGCTGCAGGCGCTGGAACATCTGTGTGCAAAACATTTTAGACTCCCTGGCAATATATGCTACATGCTAAATAAGTCCTAAGGACTCTCTAAGCAGATATTTAAATGCTGTCAGAGCAGCAAAGGAACATCATCTTGTTGCCTATTGCAATAGGATTAGGAGGGAGGGACCTGTTGAAGGCACCTTGTTCCATGTAAAACTTGTGAGGAAGCAAGCTTACCCAGAAGGTCCTTATATTTATGGTTTACAGCATCTGTCTTGGCCATGCTGCCCAAAGCACCAAAGCCCTCTCCTCGCCTGGACCCTTCCTTACCCCTGTTTCTAAGGCAAAGAGCGGCATCACCTCTGAGAAGGTGAGGAGCTGCATTTTGGGCACAGGGTCTGCCCTTGCTGCCCCTGTCTGGCTTTCTGCGCATTGCGGCAATGCCAGTTGCTTCCAGCTTTCTCCCAAAGGCTGCTTTTGTGTGTCTCCTTGTCCATGTCCTTCCCTTCCCTCCTCTGCTCTCTCTTTTGCCTACCCCCGTCCATTCTTTTGGTCCCTGCCTTTATTCTTCCTTCCCCAGCATAGCTGTCCCTACCCTGGCCACCAATCTCGTGGAGCTGTGAGTGCGCCTGCATATCCCCACAAACCAAGTTTCGCGCCTTGTTCATCCCAAGTAGATTTTTGCCCATGTCCTGTCATCTCTGCCATGGGAAGATGAATGAGCCCCTCCACCTCTTAACACCTATGTTCAGCCTTATCTTTGCTGCCCAGTAGGCTCACCTGAGGCATATTATATGCTAGCCCTAGAGGCATCCTAGAGCCACAGTGTGAAAGAAGCGTTGTTGTTGTTAGTCGCGAGGTCCTGTCCGACCCATCGCGACCCCATGGACAATATTCCTCCAGGCTTTCCAGTCTTCCACCATCCCCTGGAGTCCACTTAAGCGCACACCAACTGCTTCAGTGACTCCATCTAGCCACTTCAATCTCTGCCGTCCCCTCCTTCTTTTGCCATCTATTGTTCCCAGCATTAGGCTCTTCTCCACGGAGTCCTTCTCATTAGGTGGCCAAAGTATTTGAGTTTCATCTTCAGTATCTGGCCTTCTAAAGAGCAGTCAGGGTTGATCTCTATGACTTGACTGGTGTCCAAGGAACTCACAGGAGTCTCCTCCAGCACCACAATTCAAAGGCCTCAATCCTTTGGCGCTTAGCCTTCCTTATGGTCCTGCTTTCACAGCCATACATTGCAACTGGGAAAACCATAGCCTTGACTGTACACACTTTTGTTGGCAGGGTGATGTCTCTGCTTTTAAGTATGCTGTCTAGATTTGCCATAGCTTTCCTCCCCAGGAGCAAGTGTCTTTTAATTTCTTGACTGCAGTCCCCATCTGCGGTGATCTTGGAGCCCAGGAAAATAAAATCTGTCACTACCTCCATTTCTTCCCCATCTATTTGCCAGGAAGTGAGAGGACCAGATGCCATGATCTTAGTTTTCTTAATGTTGAGTTTCAAGCCAACTTTTGCACTCTCCTCCTTCACCCGCATCAAAAGGCTCTTTAGTTCCTCTTCACTTTCTGCCATGGGAGTGGTATCATCTGCATATTTAAGGTTGTTGATATTTCTCCCAGCAATCTTAATTCCAACTGGTGATTCATCTAGGCCCGCCTTTCTCATGATGTGCTCTGCATATAAGTTAAATAGGCAGGGCGACAGTATACAGCCTTCTGGGACTTCTCTCTCAATTTTGAATCACAATCAGAGGTTCCATGTCCAGTTCTCACTGTTGCTTCTTGACCCGCATATAGGTTTCTCAAGAGACAAATAAGATGGTCTGGTACTCCCATCTCTTGAAGAACTTGCCAGAATTTGTTGTGATCCACACAATCAAAGGCTTTAGCATAGTCAATGAAGCAGAAGTAGATGTTTTTCTGGAACTCCCTAGCTTTCTCCCTGATCCAGCATATGTTGGCAATTTGATCTCTAGTTCCTCTCCCTCTTCGAAATCCTGCCTGTACTTCTGGTAGTTCTCGGTCCACATACTGCTGGAGCATAGCTTGTAGGATTTTGAGCATAACTTGGCTAGCATGTGAAATGAGTGCAATTGTGCAGTAGTTTGAACATTCTTTGGCATTGCCCTTCTTTGGGATTGGAATGTAAACTGACCTTTTCCAATCCTGTGGCCACTGTTGAGTTTTCCAAGTTCGCTGGCATATTGAGTGTAGCACTTTTACTGCATCGTCTTTTAAGATTTTGAATAGCTCAGCTGGAATACTGTCACCTCTACTAGCTTTGTTGTTGCTCAGACTTCCTACGGCCCATTTGACTTCACATTCCAGGATATTTGGCTCGAGGTTAGTGACCACCCCATCGTGGTTATCAGGGACGTTATGCTCTTTCTTGTGTTTCTTCTGTGTAAACTTGCCACCTCTTCTTAATCTCTTCTGCCTCTGTTAGGTCCCTGCCATTTAGGTCCTTTATCATGCTCATCTTTGCATGAAACATTTCCTTCATATCTCCAATTTTCTTGAAGAGATCACTGGTTCTCCCTATTTTATTGTTTTCTTCTATTTCTTTGCACTGTTCATTTAAGAAGGCATTCTTATCTCTTCTAGCTATTCTCTGGAATTCTGCATTCAATTGGGTGTATCTTTCTCTTTCCCCTTTGCCTTTCGCTTCCCTTCTTGCCTCAGCTATTTGTAAAGCTTCCTCAGACAGCCATTTTGCTTTCTTGCATTACTTTTTCTTTAGGATGGTTTTAGTTGCTACCTCTTGTACAATGTTGCAAACCTCCATCCAAAGTTCTTCAGGCACTCTGTCTATCAGATCTAATTCCTTAAATCTGTTTGTCACCTCTACTGTATATTCATCAGGGATATGATTTAGGTCATATCTGAGTGGCCTAGTGCTTTTCCTTACTTTCTTCAATTTAAGCCTACATTTTGCAACCAGAAGCTCATGATCTGAGCCACAGTCAGCTCCTGGTCTAGTTTTTACTGACTGTATAGAGCTTCTCCATCTTTGGCTGTAGAGCACATAGTCAATCTGATTTCTGTGTTGACCATCTGGTGATGTCCATGTGTAGAGTCGTCTCTTGGGTTGTTGGAAAAGAGAGTTTGCTATGACCATCATATTCTCTTGACAAAATTCTACCAGCCTGTGCCCTGCTTCATTTTGTACTCTAAGGCCAAACTTGCCTGTTATTCCGGTTGTCTTTTGGCTTCCTACTTTAGCATTCCAATCCCCCATGATGATAAGGACATCATTTTTTTGGTGTTAATTCTAGAAGGTGTTGTAGTCCTTCATAGAACTGGTCACCTTCAGCCTCTTCAGCACCAGTGGTTGGGGCATAGACTTGGACTATTGTGATGTTGAATAGTTTTCCTTGGATTCAAACTGAGATCATTCTGTCATTTTGGAGATTGTATCCCAGTACTGCTTTTCCTACTCTTGTATTGACTATGAAGGCTACTCCATTTCTTCTGAGGGATTCTTGCCCACAGTAATATACATGATGGTCATCTGAATTAAATTCACCCATTCCTGTCCATTTTAGTTCACTGATTCCTAAGATGTCGATGTTCAGTCTTGTCATCTCATGTTTGACCACATCCAGCTTGCCTTGATTCATGGATGTTACATTCCA
>NW_025336598.1:4346923-4400117 GCF_004798865.1 Varanus komodoensis | reverse complement strand
AATTAACCCATTCCTGTCCATTTTAGTTCACTGATTCCTAAGATGTCGATGTTCAGTCTTGTCATCTCATGTTTGACCACATCCAGCTTGCCTTGATTCATGGATGTTACATTCCAGTTTCCTATGGAGTATAGATCTTTACAGCATCGGACTCTCCTTTCACCACAAGATACATCTGCAACTGAGTGTCCATTCGGCTTTGACCCAGTTGCTTCATTCTTTCTGGTGCTACTAATACTAGCCCTCTGCTCTTCCCCAGTAGCATATTGGACACCTTCCGACCTGAGGGGTTCATCTTCCGGCATCATATCTTTTTGCCTTTTGGTACTGTCCATGGGGTTTCATGGCAAAGAAGCATACATAGGGTTTTTTTTCAGAAGACTTAGCAATCCTGTTGCTCTTAGACAGCATCAGAGTGTCATAGATTAGTTCAGATTTTTTCCTGCTCCTGTGCCAGCAAGTGCCAAGTCCAGGTTATAATACCTTCAAAAGGAGAAACCATAGGCCAGAGGTCAGGCTATAGAATTCATTGTGTGAAACATCTAGGTCAGGCAGCATGTCCAGGGGGTAAGCAAAAGTCAAAGACCAGACCAGTCTGAAAGATCAAGGTCAACACTGGGTGAAATGCTGCTATCTGCAACAGATAGCAGGCTGCAGTTTGCCTAATTGTAAATCAGCACAACTGGCTAATTGAGTCAGAGAAGGAAGTGTTTATGAGCTGCTCTGAAACTTTTCCAACTGACTTTCCTCCTCCCACAAAAAGCTTTGAAAACTGCAAGGTCAGAGGACATGGAGATGAAGCTTCCTCTGTCACTCTTCCTGCCCTTCTTAGGATGACTGCAAGCCACTGAATTCAGGGGCTTAGGATTGCTCCTTTGAGGTCATGAGTTATATAGCAGGAGTGTATATTGCCTTCAAAAAGTTAAGAGGAGATACTAATTTCCTTCCAAGAAGCAAGAAGGTGACCTTTTAAAATATGCATATATTCTGAATAATAGCCATTAATTTATATGAGTCAGAGCTCTTTAAAGGGCCTGGTTTTAATCTGAAAATAAACATGTCCTGCAGATAAAGATTAATCAACTTAATGGAGGAGGTAGGGAAGAGAGAAACAGTAAACAAGTAGAATGTTAGTGTTACTTGTGAAGTTTAGTGGTTTTGCACGCACACACGTTTGCTACCCTAGAGTGGACCTAAGTCCAACTATAACTCACTACAATTCCTGCATAGTAAAGCTAATCATATACCAAACAGAACATCAAAATATGAAAACCTTTAAAAATGATAAATGTGAAATATCTCATGATTTGTTAATCCTATCATTTGCAGGGGCAAAGCATGCATTTCTGAAAGTTAGAACTTTGGCAGACATGTCTTAATTTGGCTCTGATTCACTTTACTGCACAGTTGCCTGGTGCTTATATATGTTCCTAACCACAAAGTTCCTTTTTATACCAGACTGCAAATAAAGTTTAAGTCTCTTCTGATTTTTTTTTTTTTTTTTTGTTAGAGGTCATTATGGAAGAACCAGAGGTGTATTTTGAAGAATTGATGGAAAGAGCAAGATCTGGAGATCCTAAAGCCCAGACAGAGGTAATTCATCATGCTTTGTCACAACACATTTTTTATAAACTGTGTTGAAGACCTTTTACTAAATGAAGTTTCAGATCTTATGCTGTAAATTCAACTTTATAGGATTATAAATACTGTTGTACTATTTTTATGAGCTTCATTTTTATTGCAGAATATAGCTTTTTGGGAGGAATTGAAAGACACTTGTGGCAGGTCTGGGGGAGTATCAACTTTCAGGCATATTTTCATGCCTGCTTGCAGTTAGTGTTCCCTTCTTGCACTACTTAAATAGAGAAAAATGGAGCACATCCCTGTTGCTGAATAGACTGGGCTAATGGTACTACCTGATTTGGCATGTTTATGCTAGCAGATTAATTTTCCATCTTTGGTGTGTGGCAAGACTTCAGCTTAGAATCATAGAATAGTAGAGTTGGAATTTTCATTTCTGCCTGGTGGTACTTTTGGAAAAAAACTGAGCCAAAGGAGTTTAGGATTTTACATATTAACATCATCTTCAGTTTTGCCAAGTACCATATTGGCAGCCTGTGCAAATCTTTTAGCAAGACTTTAAGTTACTGCCCTTGTTAGCAGCCTTGCTACTGTGTCCAGCCTTAGCTATGGCTTCTGGACCATTTACAAAGGCAGCACCCAATACAGCAGGTTTCAGTAAGAGAATCTGAGGTTATCAATGCCTGTATTACCATGACTAATCTATCACTCTCTAAGAATGTCCATAATTAGCCAGCTGTGGCTGACAAAAGGCTCTCTTTCCAATTCAGTAGAAATAAAACATTTTCTGTAAAATAAATCATTTTTTATTTTTCTGGTTCCTGAGCTTTATCATTTCTATAACTCTAAATCTGAAATAGGTTTTCTTTTGTCAGTACTCAGTGATGTTCATAGTACAGTTAATTCCTAAACCAGATAGAGCTCTCACCCTGTGTGCTAATTATTGATCTATTCCTTTATTTTTATTTTCTTAACATAAAAAGAATGGAAAACAAAACTAAAATAATCAGAGTAAGCTAAAATGGACAAAGTTGTCAAGGGAATTCTATACAGATCCAACTTATACAATCATCCCCCCTCATAGTGTTTAACAAAAAAAGAAATCATTGATCTATAAAACAACAAATCTTCCAATCACTTTAAATCCTCTACTGCTTTCCTTTTCTTTTCTAAACTTCCCTCAGATCCCATTAATCATGCTGAGCACAGTAAAATTTCCATTTATCATCAAATTCCCCTAACAGTCTTCTACTTGCACAGCCAGCCAACTTTGCCATCACAGTGCACTCCGCCAGTCCACTTCTCCACTCTTCAGTTGTTGGGGACTGCAATGACCTCCATCCAGAAGCAACAGTGATTCTTGCTGCAGTCATCACATACCTGAATAACTCTGACATATTCTTGGAAAGGTGCTCTGGCACCATATTTAAAAGCATATTCTCAGGACGCATAGGAAACCCCTTTAGTTCTCTTGGGAAGAGTTCAATCCATTAATGTTTATTGATAAAATCATCATTTTGTCTCTGATATTAAATTTAAAATGCTTGGACAATAACCTCTTTTCAAACTGATCATCAGTTTTCCAGCATCCAGTTCAGACTTCCTTGTCTCACTAGTTCTTCTCTCTTTTCCTCTGCTCCTCCACACATCTGCCTTTCACATTTCTTCACGACTATGAATAAATTCACAATTTAACACTACAGCTTAAAGCAGAAAAGTTAAGAGAGGAGGAGATACCAGGAAAAGAAGAAAGAAAGAAGAAAAGGCAAGAAGAGAGAGGGAAAAAAGGACAGAGGTAGATAAAGCCAATTAGCTAGCCTTCTATCAATGTTAGAATTATTAATCCCATTCTATCTCTATTAAAATATTTGTTTGGATTAATTTGTTTAAAAGAGGCATTGTTCAGACACTGGAAGTCAAAGCCCCCTGCTATGAAAACAGTCTTCAAGTCCAACAAGTGGCGCTAATAGTCTTCAACTCATTTTGTGCTTCATCATGCTTTGTTCTTTGTTCTCTGCCACCCATGGCCAAAGACGAGGGAGACCCAGACCAGAAAAAAACAGAGAAATTGCACCCCCAGTCCCATCAGGGAGATGTAGTTGTTCTTTGTAACAAATCATATATAGATCAGGTCAGAAACAACAACAAAAATCACCTGGCTTGAACAACTCCCACCCTCAGAAAAAGGCAATAGAGGAGGACGATAGCTGTCTTTTCTCTCACACTGAAGCTTCAGCCAAGGTCAGTTTACAATGTAGCATACAATTTGCAAATGCAAAATTAAGGTCTTATTAAAGTTCAGACAAGATGTTAAGAGAATATTCCTTTCAAATTCTTTCCAAGTAGGTAAACAGAAATGCCTTAAAAAATCTGAATCTACAGTGAGGCATCATGTTGATTGTGACTCGAGGGCCCTCGTTGGTGCTGTACCCTCCATCGCCATGCCTGGCTCCAGAATTGCAACTTCCCAGATGAGACAAAGCGCCGCATAGGGAACATGCCCTTCGATGACTCAGGGCTGTTCAATGCCAGGACAGACCACAAGCTCAAGATCATCCAGGAATCACAAGTGACAGCTCGTTGTATGGAAGTCCCCAACCAATCCAGACAGTGGTCTTGGTCCCATCCCTCCTACCAGTATCAACCTTACATGCAGTTCTCCGGCCAGCAGCAGTTTCAGCCTCGTCAGCAGCACCGAAAACAACCACCTCAGTGCTATCAGGAGAGCCATCGCCATCCGGATTCTGACAAGTGCTGGCATTGACGGGCTGAGCGAACCTTTTCTCCTCTCCTGAACCCACCCTCTCCTCTTCCTTTTGGGGATCGGCTGCAAAGTCGACCCCCCATTTGGGAGTCCACATCTGATCAGTGGGTGCTGTCCATCGTGGAGCACGGATATAGAATCAAGTTTGATATCATACCCCCATTGGGCCCAATCTGATATATGTCTCTGTCGTCGGTTCTCAAAGATGAAGTTCAGCAGCTTCTTCATAAAGGAGCAATTCGACAAATCTCATTCTCCAAGGGGTTACATGGTTTCTACTCGAGATATTGTACAGTTCCAAAATGTGACGGTGATCTTCGCCCAATATTAGACTTACGTGGCATCAACAATTCATCAAAACTAAGAAATTCTGGATGACCACTCTTCAAAACTTCTTTCCGTTGCTCAGGAGAGAGGATTGGTTCGCTTCCTTGGACTTAAAGGATGCTTATTTCCATATTAGCATCCACCCGTCTCACAGGCGACTTCTTCGGTTTACGGTCAGTTCTGACCTGTTTGAATACAAAGTTTTACTGTTTGGACTGGCTACTGCTCCACAGGTCTTTACTAAATGCATGCCCCCGGTGTGTGCACACCTCTGGCTTCAGGGAATTCAAGTATTCCCTTACCTTGATGACTTGTTGATCGTCTCCTCATCTAGAGAAGGCCTTCGATTGTTGATTCGAACTACATGCACCCTCTTAGATGATTTGGGACTGCGTATTAATTACGAAAAACCATGCCTTGTTCCTTCACAGATCATCGATTTCATCAGAGCCTGTCTTGATTCCACAATCGCAAGAGCCTTCCTTCCTCAAGGACGGCTAGAGAATCTTGCATCCATTCAGTGGATCCACATGGACAGAACTGTTCCAGCACTGTTGGTACAGAAGCGCCTCAGACATATGGCTTCCATGGTCTCTGTGGTCCCATACACCAGTCTATGGATGAGGCCCTTCCAACTCTGGTTCAATGGCCTCTTCCAACCTCAACGAGATTCACCTCACTGGCCTCTTCGTTTCCCAGCCTCTGTTCTCCATACCCTGTCATGGTGGACTATACAAAGCAATCTGTCTGTTGACATTTTGTTCCGTCCACCTCATCCAGCACTGACTCTGTTCACCGATGTCTCCCTCACTGGTTGGGGAACTCTCAGGGCACTTGGGACAATCACAAGGCTGGCAAACACATCAACTACCTAGAGCTGCTGACAGTCTTCAAAGCCCTTTGGTCATTCAAGAATACTCTTTGGGGCCAAGTTATTCAAGTAGCCTCCAACAACATTGTGACTGTGTTTTATATCAACAAACAGGGCAGAACAAAGTCTGCTTCCCTGGCTCATCTAGCAATGAAACTGTGAGACTGGTGCATTCCAAGGGAAATCACCCTCCTCACCATTCACCTAGCCGGTACTGACAACAAGGAGGAGGACGCCCTCAGCAGACAGATGTCGAAGACTCGCAAATGGGAGTTGGATTGTCAGATCTGTCATCACCTTTTTCAGACCTGGGGCCCTCCGGACACTCGTGAATACGGTCTGCAAAGCCTATTGCTCCTGAGAGGGGATCAGTCTGGGTTTGAGAGGGGACGCTCTAATGATCCCATGGATGAACACATTCTTTTATACAAGAATTCTGGTACCACTTATCATGAGAATTCTTGCCAAGATCACCTTTGAGGCTCAAGGAATTCTTTTCACTCCCTGGTGGCCTCGCCAACCCTGGTATCCTACTGTTCTCCGTCTGTCCGGCAAGACACAGCCATTCATCCTCCCTCAATACCGACAAATACTCCATCAGATTCAAGTGCTCTACATCCTGATATTCAATTAGTTCTCCAGTCTGCACTAAGACCTACAACTCGTGTTCGTATGCAGCTAAATGGAAACATTTCACATCTTTTGCCAAAACCAACCACTTTACTGCTTATTCAGCCTCTATTGAAAATGTTCTTCAATTTCTTTTATCATTAGACCAGAATGGACTCAAACCTTCATCCATTAAAGTTTACATCGCCGCAGTCTCTCACTACTGTGGCCAGGTGGCAGACTCATCGGTATTCTCTAACGTCCTTATTCGTCGATTCCTTAGAAGATGACAGAATATCCAGTCACCAGTTAGGTCAATTGTTCCGACGTGGAGCCTCTCTGTTGTCCTTCAAGTGCTCACCAAACCTCCTTTCGAGCCCTTGGTGACTACCGACTTATGTCTCTTGTCATGGAAGACTGCCTTCCTCATTGCTATCACATCAGCTAGAAGGGCCAGTGAACTTTGTGCACTCCATATAGACCCTCCTTATCTCAATTTCTACAAGGAGAAGGTCGTTCTGTGTACTGATCCAGCATGGAAGTCGTGTCACCCTTCCATGTCAATCAGGACATTATCTTACCAGCATTTTTTCCTACTCCGTCTACACCCATAGAGCGCTTGCTACACTCCCTTGACGTTCGTCACTGCCTCGCCTTCTGCAGGTCTCGCACAGAATCTTTCTGCAATACCAGACATCTTTTTATCAAGTACTCTGAACATGACAAGGGGTCTCCCATCGGATCCCAAAGGCTCTCGAAATGAATTGTCCAGACCATAGAGCTGGCCTATCAGCTTTCTAAACTGGACTTACCTGTCATACCCAGAGGCCATTCCACGAGGGCTGTTGCAGCTTCTTATGCTTTTTCTGCTGGATTCCGCTCCATGACATTTGCAAGGGAGCCGCTTAGACTACCCCTTGCACATTTGCCAGACATTACCGCCTTGATGTGTGTGCCAGACAGGATTGCTCCTTTGGTCGTGCAGTCCTTTCTTCTGTTCTTCAGTGACAACACCACCCCGCCTCTGGGTCTGGTAAGCTTGCTAGTCACCCATATGTGTGATGCACAGAGGCTACGATGAAGAAAGACAGGTTGCTTACCTGAAAATGTTGTTCTTCAAGTGGCCATCTGTGCATTCACACAACCCACCTGCCAACTCCACTCGGTGTCAGTGACTGGGTTTCAACAGTATCGTGTTTTCGCTTGGTTACAGATCCATGGAGTGTATCTTCATAGGGGGGCATTCCTCATCAGTCACTTTTTCAGCAGTGCCCACCTGGCCATGTCTGATCTCACACAGGGCTTCCCAAACAGCCTGGTCCCCCAGGGGACCCGCAGCCTCACCCTGCTCAAGTGGAGAAAATGGATTTCTCAGCCTCAGGTCAGTGCCAGGCGATGGAGAGTGTGGTGCCAATGGCTGTCCTGTGGGGAGCCAGCACCTAGGCCCTACCCCTTTTCACTTTACCAGGAGTCATGCTGGGCTTATGCTGGCGCAGTGCACCTCCCAGCTCCGACCTTCCTTTCCCAAGTTCTTTGCCACTCTTCTGTATTCCCCCAGCTTCTTCAGCTCCGCCTTTCTCTGCCCTAATGCATCTTGGATCTCCTGCTGACTTAATACTGACAAATAGGGATGACTTCGTGGATAAAATCACTGGACCAGGACACTCAGGCAATGGAAGCCCTTGCCCTTGAGGCAGGGGTAAGTACCTTGCTCAACTCAGTTCTCTTGACACACCCTGTTCCTATATGCCCTCTTTCCAACTTTGTCCATAATTGTGATGGAATATTGCATAGGAATTCCTGTAAGCAAAATCACATTTTAGAAAAATTGCTTCATTTACCTCCCTGACTCCTCCTCTGTGAGAATTTCCCCATATTTACCACTTTCCAGTTATCTCTTACTTGTAGTTGAGTAAAGGATCAGCCTCAACTTGATGCTTGAGATTTTTCAAGCCTTTTGTTGGATTGAGGAAGATTCATACCACTGTAAGAATCAGGATAATGCTGCAATTTTTGGGTGTAGACTAGGGCTGCAATGAATTTCAGAATTCTTTTTGGGGTGATGATATCGCTTTCATTTTCAGTCAGGTCTTTGACTGCAGTGGAGTTCAGAAGAGTTCCTTGAAAGCTAAGCTGGGTCAGGCTTGGTTAGAATCTGGATGGGAGACCTGCGTCCTGCCTTGATCAGGAGGTTGGACCCAGTGGCCTTCTAGGTTCCTTGCAACTGTATGAAGTGGCCAAACATACTTGGGTTCTTGATTTTAAAGGAAGCATTTTGAACATGGCCATATATGTACTCTGGCTTTTGGGAAAGGTGATTTTAATAAGGTCAGAGCAATGACCAGTGAGCTCCCATGGCAAGGACCTTTAAAAAAGTGGGGGGAGGGGAGAGGAGTTCAAGATGGGTGGGAGGTTTTTGTTTTTTTTAAGGAATTTTAAAGGCAGAATTACAAATAATTTGAACAAAAACAAAAGATAGCAGAAGTTAGAAGAAAGCAATGTGGTTCCACAAAAAACGTTGAGTTGAGCTAAAAACTAAAAACAATCCAGATTGGTGGTCATCACCACTTCCTGTGGCAGTGAATTCCATATTCTGTCCCAATGGAAGCATCTTGTCCATGATAAAGGTTGTGCATCATGACAAACAAATGCTGAGACACACCCACTTCTTTCAGAACTAGCCAAAGGCTTCAGTGTACTCAGGTAAAATTTTAGATCTACAAATTCCTAAGACAAGGAGTTTGCCACAGCTCCTGCAGCAGAAGGAAGTCTTTCCAATTCTTTATGGAATGAAGATGTTAGTAATTTGTCCTTGTGTCACAAAAGGACCTTTCTGTTCTTTTCAATCCTGAGCGGCGCTTATCACCCCATGAGCTCGCTCGGAGAGTGGAGATAGAAGTAGCCACACAAACAGCCAGTATTTACAAATCAAGAGCCCTTTTATTGACTACAGTATAAGGGAAATCACTTTCACTCACATTCATAGAAAACAGAGTGAGTCAGGGGGGGCCTCCCGGGCCATCTAGTCTGACTTCCCACACCAGCCGGCTCCGCTCACGACATGCCCACCATGTGAACGTCCAGCCTATCCTTGAACACCCTCATCGATGGGGCCTCAACCACATTCTGTGGAAACCCACTCCGTACCCTTGGGGTCCTAACTGTCAGGAAGTGCTTCCTGGTATCCAAATGGAACCTTGTTTCCCTGAGCTTTGCTCCATTGGAGCGCACCCTGCCTTCCTCTGCAGGGGAAAACAGGTCTCTACCCACCTCTGTGTGACACCCCCTCACATACCTGTATGTCGCCAACATATCCCCTCTGAGTCTCCTCTAGGCTTCTGTAAGAGACCCAGTTCCCTCAGTCTCACCTCATACATCTCCCCTGCAAACTGGCCGCCAACCTTGTGGCCCTATGCTGCACTGACTCTAACCTGGCTATATCCTTCCTGTAATGAGGGGCCCAAAACTGAACACAATACTCCAGTTGCGGGCGCACCAGTGTTGTATAGAGTGGCAGTAATACCCCTCTCGATTTAGAAGCCACACTTCTGGCTATGCAACCAAAGGTGGCATTCGCCCTTTTAACCACTGCATCACACTGCTGAAGACTCTTCTTCTCTGTTGCACAGTATGTGCTGTTATCCTCTGTCCATTGCTGAAAATAATCCCCAAGTACCTTTTCTGGTTATCCAAAGCATTAGATGTCTAATACAGTATAACCTTGGATTGCGAGCATAATTCGTTCCAGAAACATGCTTGTAATCCAATGCACTTGTATATCAAAGCAAATTTCCCCATAAGGTTCAATGTAAATCAAGTTAATCCATTCTGTAGCTTTTTGTTTTTATCACAAAAAGTTGAAGCGGGTGCCCTTGGAGGCAGGGGCGGAGACAGGCACACTGGGGGGGAGACAGGCACGATCACGGATGTGCTCGGGAGGAGGTGGGCACAGTGGGGGGAGGCAGGCGCGATCGTGGGCACGCTTGGGAGGGGAAGACGATGCTGTACTCATACCCGCAGCGAGAAAAAGAAGAACCAGCGCTCAGTTGTGATGTGATGCTTGGCAGGCAAAGCACGTGTAATACTCGTACTGCAAAACATTGCTTGTTTATCAAGTTAAAATTTAGAAAAACTTTTTGCTTGTTTTGCAAAACGCTTGCAGACTAAGTTACTTGCAATCCATGGTTTTACTGTAGTTGTTAGATACAGACTGGATTCACCAATGTGAACCAGCGAGTTCAGGCTCTGTACTTTCATCTTTTGTGGAGATGTTGTATGACCATGGCTTGAAAAGTTTGGTTTTTATTCTTTTCCAACTAAAGATGTTGAGCAAGTGTGGATGTGAGCCTGTTTCCTTTGGTTTTGTTCAGTTTTTTTATGACTGATACATGGTATTTCTCAGAAACATAATGTGCCATGGAGTATGGCTAGCCTGGCAAGGGTTTGTAAATACAACTCTTGTTTACATGTAGGATAGAAATTGCAAGCTATCTAAATAAAATATAATCTTTCTTTTATAGATGGGAAAACACTACTTGAACCTTGCAGAACACAAGGATGAGGAACTAAACAGTTGCAGTGGGACTGAGTGGCTGATTCTTGCTGCCAAGCAAGGGCAAAGGGAAGCTGTTAAATTGCTGCGAAAATGTTTAGCAGAAAGAAGAGGTATAGTTCCCTTAAGTTACTTAACCATTTCCATCTATACTGGAAACTTTTAGAGACTTACATTAAACTGCCTTTTGAAGGAAAGGCATATTAGAGCAACTCAAGGTTATTTTTATTTTTTTCTGTTTCATTTTTATTTCTTTTATTTCTTTTTTAACTTGTACTGTGAATGTTGGCATTCACAGGACAGCTTTTAAAAAGGGAAAACAAAACAACTGACCTAATGAAGCAATAAAAATTGAATCAATACCTATTTATACCAACTTAAATATGGTAAAAACTTATAACAGTTAAAGGGGGCAGGAATGCCATGTGTCCAGAAGAACCAAGTTGGCACCAATTGAAACTCCTGTGAAAGGGGCATTTGGTAAATAGTGTATCACCAGTAAGTCTCCAAAGTGCACTATCTTTGTTTGATAGTGGTGATCACATAAAGGAGGGCCACAGATGGGTATCTTAGCACATGAGCAAACTGAATTACAGAAGATGATCCAGCAAATATTTGAGTCCTAAATTCCGTAGGGTGTTAAACATAGACTTCAGCATTTTGAATTGAGTTGAGAAGCTAGCAGGAAGGATTGCCATTACTTCAAAATAGGTGTGCTATGATCCTACCTCCTGGTCCATGTTAAGAAGTTTTAAAGCTACATTCTTGACTAATTCAAGCTTATGATCAGTTTTCAAAGATATTCCAGTAAAGTCTGGGTAATTGAGGCTATGCTATCTCTGTCCAGGAGAAGTCAGTTGTTGGCCTTAACTGACAAAGACATTCTGTGCCACTGAGCCCCCAGCCACAAGGATGGATCTATGACCAACTTAGTCGGTGTACCTGATCTTTTTGAGAGATTGTAATCCCTTCTGGTTGAGCACTATCTACCTGAATAGACAAAACATTTATCAACCACATTATCAGGGTTAAGATGTAGGCAATAGCCCTAAGTATGCCAGTAGTCAGGAACAATGGGATGAGCCAGGGACAAGTGGTGCAAAAGGAACATGCAGAGCCACTAACTACTAGGAAAGGGGGGCATGTTGGAACAGAATTACAGATGTGGGTATAGGCTTAATATGTTGTCCCCCAAATTACCCATTCTAGGAAATCTTCAAGAGCTATTATGAGTAGCATGCACAAGTTAACCAAGCTGTAATTTCCTAGATTCCCCCTGTATCCCTTTTTAAAAATTCTGCATACAGGAAGAAAATGTTGAACAATATTTTAAATGACATATGAATAGAAAAGGGGAGATGCTGACTACCAGAAAGGATGGACAGGTCTGTCAGTTTCACTTTTTCCACCTTTCGGGTTTTTAATCTCAAAGTCTACTGATCGTATTGATGGAGAAATTTGCAAAAACAAACAAACTCAAACAAGATCTTTAATATCAGTGATGAAAAAATATGCCTTCGTTACTCTTGCACCACTATTCTGTACTTTATTCATGGCTTGCAATGAAAGAGGGAGGGAATGTATGAACCTTCTGAGTAAACAATGTGGATGTTCTGCACAGTAAAGCAACTATCAGAGAGGAGCGTGACCTCTTGCTTGCCATGTTTTCACTCATTGCAAGATCTACTCTGCTTCTCAGCAAAGCTCTCAATAAACAATTTATTTAAAAGGGTCTGTGTTTGCAAGATTGACCTATAAGACATAATCTGTATATAGCCATTTTAGTTTAAAGGATTATGCAGCTTAATAAGCAGTGGGTTTAGAGAAAACAGGAGTGCAGCTCTCATTTTGAAATGTGATTCAGTTTTCATAAGTACTTCACGATTTCCTTTATAATAGCAAATTATGAATGTCTTGCTACATGCATAAGTGTAGGGTAATGCTACCCCTTTTATATGTTTATATGTGCTTCCCTTTTTCTTGAGGCATCACTTCAGAGAATGAGCAAGAAGTGAAGAAATTATCCTCAGAAACTGATTTAGAAAGAGCTGTAAGAAAAGCTGCCTTAGTCATGTACTGGAAACTAAACCCAAAGAAGAAAAAGCAAATGGCTGTTTCAGAACTATTAGAAAATGTTGGCCAAGTTGACAGTGAAGGTTTGTATCCATTACAGAGTAGAAGTTTAACAAAAATCAATATTTTCAAAATAAGAATGGTGCACTTAAACTTTAAATAAAGAAAAAATTAGAAGGGGGACTTAAACCTTCCATTCCTCTGTATGATTTCTGATAGTATGAAGTGTCTGGGCACTACAGTAATTTATATACTGTGATCATGAGAAGTCAGACTACTTTATCAGGCCACTGATTTTTCTTGCCTACTATCCCAACAGTGACAGACCTCTTTCAGATGGTGGGGTGTCTCCACCAGTCCTGCTTTTTGAGATAGTTTTAATAGTGTAGTGTGTGGAGATGCTCGCCACTTTTGGAAAGTATCCCAGGGTTAACAGAGCTGGTCTAGTGACAGCACTATGCAACCTAGCAACCAACCTCAGAACAAGAGATGACACCATGACCCACGCAATCCAGAAACTCCTCCGTCTCATGGCCACCACAGTAGCAGTGGTTGGCGTCACCAGGCTCTGGATGAGGCCTCTACAACTGTGGTTTATCGTCGCCTACAACATGGAAGTATCCTCATGAGACCATTCTGAGTGCCCCAGCCTCTGCTCTGGTGGATCTCTTCACAGCAGGGATCAACTATCTCCCCAAAGAGCCCACAGTCACTGTCAAGATGGATGCCTCCAACACTGACTGAAGAGCACACTGCAACAACCTGTGCATGCAAGGGTCATGGAACTGCTGTGAGGCAAAGTGTCACATCAACCTCCTGGAGTTTTTGGCCACCCACAAGGTGCTAATCAGCTTTCAGCACATCAGACAAAATGATGGCGATGTATTACATCAACAAGCAGGGGAACACATGATCCATCATACTTGCCCCCATAAATGACCCTCCACAAGTACAAGGCAGTCCTCCACCTAGACCCAGCCTTTAGGCTCTAGTTGGATTCATCCTTCCCCCTCAACCAGGACATCATACTCCATGGTTTATTTTTGGCAGCCCATCCTCTCCTGTAGAGTTCATCTTGCACCTAGAATCATAGAATAGTACAGTTGGAAGGGGTCAGAAAGCCATCAGGTCCAACCCCCTGCTATTAAAGACACTGAGTTACATCATCCCATTTAAATGACTGTTCAGTGACCTACTTGACATCAGCAGGGCCACTATAAGTCCAGAACTGAACAGCTGCGCCACTCCCGAAGACACTTAATGTGCTATGATGGCCAAAGGAAGGGGGACCCCATTTCCTCACTGGGACTTTCCAAATGTTTCCCCAACACCATTAGCCTTGCATGTGAGATGCCAGGCCTCTACCTCAAGACATGCGTACAGTCCTCTTCCACATAAGCCCCTTCCACACCCCTGGCACTCCTGGCCAGGGTTCCCCTGCAGGACATCTGTCAGGCAGCCATGTTGTCCATGCCTTCAGTGTTCATCTGGCACTATTGACGGGATGTTTACACGAGGACAGACTACGCCTTCATGGGGAGTGTTGTCCTCCATTCTCAAGTGACAATAGCCCCCTCCACCTTCTCTACAGGTTAAGCTAGCTAGTCACCCATATGTGTGATGCACAGAGACAACTAAGAGGAAAAGGCAAGTTGTTTCCATAAAACTTTCATTCTTTGATCATCAGTGCAGTCACGCAACCCACCCTCCAGCCCACTGGCTGTCATCAAACTACAGACTACATCATGCTACCCTTGGACAATAAGGGCTGGAATGACTCAGGATCTCTCCTCACCTGCCCCATGGTTCAGAGACCCATAGCAGTCTCAATAGGACCTGAGGGAATAAGCCAGAACCCCCTCCCCCGTACTCCAGGAACTGGAAGGGGAGGGGCTCCTGCCCAAACCTGAACACTTAGCTATTATTTCCCTGTTTAATCAAGAATCTTTGCTTACACGAAGTACTTTATGACCTTTGGCATTTTATGGCACTGTACAACTTCTCTTTCGGTCTGAGGTCAACCACAGTTAACTGAAAACATGGTAACCAAGCCAACGGATATGGGGGTCCTGCTGTATTTTATTTCCAACTGCTATTCCTGCTGAGAAATAAGACTTATGAACTAAAGCTTTCTTAGTCCACTCTTTAGGGCTCAACCATAGAACATCAGAGGTTTCTGGAAGAAGTCCCTCATAAGAAGCCCACCTATGCAGCTGGACATTACTTTTCACAGTGCTTGTCTTGGCCTACTTCTTGAGACTTCATTGCCCTTGAGCACTACGTGTTCACTTAATCTCTTTCTCAGAAGTAGTGCTCCCCTCTTCTTGTGGGATGGACCCACAACTGTCTCTCACAGTGGCCCAGGCATCTCCTGGTCTAGTTCCCAATCTCTTGGCATGGGCTCCTACTCTTTGCAGTTTGTCTCCCAGAGCTCTAGGTCTCCCTTGAAAAAGAATTTCTCCAGTGGGATCATGAGATAGGCTCATGGAAAGTCAGGCAAACTATTTCAAGGTAAGCAGAATTGCACACAGTCCACAAAGAATAAAGACAGATTGCTTATGGGTTACTATAGCTTTCTGAGTGATCTTGTGTGCAGTCAAATAAATCATCTGCACTCCCATTATCAAGTATTTCTTTGGTTTGATTTCTGATGTGATGCTGCAGCAATCCACTGAAATTGCGCAAGAAGAAACTTGCCATGCCTTTGGAATATGCAAAAAGCCAAGCTCTTTGGGGATGTGCCTTTCACCTTTATTTATTTCACTAGCTCTAGAAGGATCCAGATTTTTTTCCTGAGTCACTCCACCCATATTTGACTGCAGAGTTGATCACTCAAAGAGTTTCAGTTACAAGTAAGCAATCTATTTTTAATTTGCCTTGAACTGCACATTGATGAAATTTGCATGTCTACTGCAATATTTTACTTTTTAATAATGTTGGTCCCTGTAATGCCCTTCAGCTCCCATTTATTGGGAAGTAAAATTTTGAAGGATGAAGTCAAATTTCAGTACACTTGTTTGTTTTAAACATATTTTGTTTGTGATGTGTTAACTACAATATAAAATTATATTTCCTTTGCATAATGAGTGACAGCATTTTGTTTCTGAAACTGTAACATCTCTTTCTTTTAATTAGTTCTTTTTAATTAGGAAAGGTACCTATGTATAGAAAAAGTATTTGTGTTTAAGTAGCATGACTTGTCACTAATTAGTAAATTCAAAATATTTAATCAGTGTATATCTTAAATTTGTATGATTATTGAACCATGTTGTTTATTATTGTGGATCACAACTATTCTAAAGAGTACATAATACTGCACAGTTGACTGATGTTCTATATTATTTATGTGGATTTTCTTCTCTTTGAATTTTCCCTCTGTCACTATGTTGCATTTTACTCACATTTGTTAAAATAGGTGGTGAGAAACCACTTGGCCCAGTTCCAAAGTCTGTGCAGAGGCAAAGAAGAATGCTAGAACAACTGGTGAGCAGTGAAAGTAAGGAAGCATTTCTTATGTTAAACTTTAATATTTCTATATGGTTTAGAGCTGTTCCTGTATTATTATCTAGAGAGAAATCTGTTGAACAGTATCTTTGCTTAAACCATAAACTTTTAGCCACAGGGACAAAGAATCCCATTAGATGAAAAGATAACTAATCTTATTCTGAAACATGAATTTCTGAACCACGAATGGTGGTACTCTTTAGTTTTTGGGTGTGTGTCCACTTTATAGATATAGTCTGTTTAAAAAACCCCTTTCAGTTTAATATGTTAGGTTAAGGGCTTTTGATATTCACCCAGGCTCCAAAATGCTAGGAAACTACAGCTGTTAAGGCTGTGCTCTTAACAGATGTGCTGTTTACGTAGTAGGCATTTGGCATGATATCCTATGTTGTGGCTAATTTCAGCTTTTCCAGTACTTTGAAGCTGGAGGATGGTAAGTGGCAGAATGGAGGATCCTACTCGCAGATGTGTTTGCTTAGTGAAATAAGTATCGAGTCCATCCAGCTGAAGTCACTTCACAACTAAAGCTACTGTTTCATTTTGCAAGTACCAAAATGATAACCATACAAACAGAAGGCTATGGTTGGAAGAGACCCTGAAGATCTGGATGAGGACTAATTAACTGAAGCTCAGTTCAGACAAGACTGGTTAGTAGGTGGTTCTTCTGACCAAGTTGAAGAATTCTCAATCTGTTCTGGTAGAGGTTGCAATGCTCTTCAGGAAACAGGTTCATAGCTTGGAGGTCCTCCTGAAACCATCTCTGCCACTTAAGCTTCAGGTGGGCTTAGTGGCATCCATTGCCTTCTAACCAGCCTTTTCTTCAAGGTGCTTGCAGATGGATTTTTTGATAATTTGCTCCAGAGTTTTTCCAGGAAGTGACCTCACACTAATTGATTTGTAGTTCCTAGGTTCATCTTTTCCCCTTTTTTGAAGATGGGTACAACTTCAGTCCTTTTCCAGTCATCTGGCACTTCTCTTGTTTTCCAAGATTTACAAAAGATAATAGCCAGTGGTTCTGAGAGTTCCTCCACTAGCTGTTTCATGACTCTGGGATGGAGTTCATCAGGCCTGGGGATTTGAACATGTTTATTCCATCTAGGTACTCCTTGACCATTTGTCTGTCAATCTTGGGTTGCTATCTCTCACTTGTAATTCCTCTTGGTTGTAGATTTTCTTTTGGGAGAAGACTGGGTTGAAGTAGGAATTGAATGCCTCTGCCTTTTCCTTGTCTGTTATCACACTGCCGTCCACCTTATGTAGCTGGAAACCCTTCTCTTTCTCATGTCTTTTGTTCTGGATGCATCTGAAGAAGGCTTTCTTGTTGTATTCAGCATCCTGTGCTATTCTCAGTTCATTTCCTGCTCTAGCCTTCCTGATGCTGTCCCTGCAATCCCTTGCTATTTGTTTATGTTGTTCCTTTGTGGCCTGGCCTTGCTTCTGCTTCCTGTACATGTTCCTTTTTTCTTTCAGGCTATCACTTAACTTTTGGTGAAGCCACGTGGGCTTCCTCTGCTGTCTTCTACAGATTTTTTCCTGATGGAATTATTTGTAGCTGTGCTTGGAGAATCTTCTTTTTCAAGATTTCTCACGCCTCTTGGATGCCTTTCCCCTTAAGGGTGTGTTCCCATGGCACTTCTCTTATCATTTTTCTGAGTTCATTAAAGGTGGCTTTCTTGAAGTCCAGGATTCTTGTTTGGCTCCAGTAACCCTTTGTCTCCTTCATAATTGATCGTATGGTTACTTTCCCCCAGAGTTCCCCTCGTTGCTATTTTGTCCACCAGGCCATCCCTGTTAGTATTAAATCAAGGATAGCTGATCCTCTCGTTCCTCTACTTTCTGCTGGAGAGAGTTGTCGGCAACACATGTCAGGAATCTCTTGGAGGGGCCAGGCTTGGCAGAATTGTCTCCCAGCATATATCAGGGAAATTGAAGTCCCTCGTGATGACTACATCATTCTTCTTGGAAATGCTGGCAAGTTGCTTTTTGGAGGTTGCATCCTTGTCCTCTTTTTGACTGGGTGGATGGCAATATGTGCCAATAACTATGTTGTTCTTATTTTTTGCTCCCTTTAAATTTAGCCAGATGCTTTCAGTGGGGCTACTATGTTCCTCTTCTTGTATTTCTGTGCTGATATATGTGTCTCTTACATATAGTACAACTCCTCCCTTTTTGTCCTTTCTATTTTTCTTGAACAGGTTGTATCCATCAGTTGTAGAATTCCAGTCATGTGAGTCATCCCACCAAGTTTCTGTTATTCCTATAAGATCATAATTGCTCTTATATAATATGAGCTCCAATTCATGTTGTTTCCCATACTCTGGGCATTGATGTAGAGACATCAAAGTTCATTCTCGCCGTGCCCTGGTTTTCTTCCTACATTTTGGGATGTGTTGGGCCCTGCTTGAGAGTTTTTCTCTGTTGAAATATATAAGTCTTTGCCAGGTGATGGTGTGCCATGCTACACATCTCCCTCCCCTATAGGTTTTAGTTTAAAGCTCTTTTGATGAAGTTTTCCATGTAGTGACCAAACATCTGTTTCCCATTCTTTGTGAGGTGCAACCCACCATTTGCCAGTAGTCCATCTTCCAGGAAGCTTAGCTTGTGGTCCCAGAATCCAAATCTCTCTTTAGATCACCACCATCATAGCCAGTCATTCACTTGAAGGATTTTTCTTTCCCTAACAGTTCCTCTTCCACATAATTCTAGGATTGAGGAGAAGACTATCTGGGCCCCTTGTTTTTGATTTTCCTCCCTAGAGCTTCAAAGTCAGTGTGGTGTAGTGGTTAAGAGCATGGACTGGGACTCAGACGATCTGGGTTCTAGTCCCCGCTCAGCCATGGAGCCAACTGGGTGACTTTGGGCCAGTCACAGACTCTCAGCCCAACCTACCTCACAGGGTTGTTGTTGTGGGGATAAGATGGAGGAGGAGATGTAAGCTGCCTTGAGCCCTTTGTAGGAAAAAGGCAGTATATAAATCGGGGGGAAAAAAGTCGGATGTTATTTCAGCGAAGCTTCTCATGGCAGTGTCGTTCGTTCCCATATGGAAGAGAAGGAAGGGGTATTTGTCAGTGTGCCATATGTATTGTGTGAACTTGCTGGTTACATCTTTAACCTTGGCACAAGAGAGACAACATAGTTGGCAATTCTTGGGGTCATCACGAAATACATATTTTTTCATCCCACGCAAGAGGAAATCTCCCACAACTAGCACTCTTCTCCTTTTATTCTAGACTTTGCTATCTCTTTCCTTGCTTGATTGGTCTTTTGTCTCTTTTTCAGAGTTACTCAGTGTGCTATGAAGTTCTTTCACAGTGGGTTTCTCACATGCCCCTTCCTCAAGGAACCTGAAGCGGTTTGAGAGTTCCACTACTTCCATGGGTGCAGAGTGTTTTCTAGGTCTTCTGCATCTGTCTGTCACCCTGTTCTAACGAGTTTCCTCATTTTCCGTTCCCTCAGGGTTCTCTTCTGCTGCCTCGACTTGCCGCTCAACTTCCTTCTGGACTACTCTTACCTGTTGCAGCTCCTCCACTTTGTCTAGAAACTCTTCGTTTTCTTTTATTAACTGGAGGATGGACACTCAGTGCTCTAGTGCTCTCACCTTTTTTTGTAACAGGGCTACTAGTGTGCAGCAGTTGTAGTTGTTGCAGGGCACCTCTGTGGAGTCTCTTTGGTGCATTGTTTTTGCCACCGTATGCGGGGGCTGATAAGGTTAAGGTGAAATAAAGAAGAGAAACAAAGGAGGAAAAATACTGGGGACCTTCGCCACCACACTCCTGTTTGCTCTCCTGCTTCGCTTGCTCTGGTCACTTGTTCCCTGGGAGCTTGGCTGCTTATATCTCAGAGGCCCTAGACCAGCTGGAGTAGCTTGCTCTGAAGTGCTCTGTTCTGCTTGGAGTCAGGAACCAGAATCATGATGCTACCAATCAAGTTAATAGTTAAAAATTTAAAAGTACAGCAAGATATGATTAACAAGTTTTGTAATGAGGATACAAAAGCAAAGATAAATTGAAAACATTGTATAGGTCACAAAATATAGGGGGATTGGGTATCCCTAATTAAAGTTATATTATATAGCAAATCAATTGAGGCATATACCAGAAAATGAAATACTAAAATCTAAAAGTCTCCTTGTTCTGATATCAACATTTCTGACCTGACAGGCTTTTGCATCTTCACTGTCTTTGCAGACAGTCCTTTTTGATTCCTTACAACCATCTAAATTGTGATTACAATTTTACAAGATCACAGTTTTAGTGCCAACCCTTAACCATGCAATTTCATTATGGATAGTGAATGTTGCGAGTTATAAGATATTTACTTTGTCTAATACCTGCAGAGGACTGTGCTCTAAATCCATTCTTGCTAGCACCATTGTTGTCTGTTTTCTTCATAGAATATCTCCAAAATTTATTTCTAATAATACTTTTATGTTAACAATTTTCAGCTACAAATTACATTGCCTTGGATGATTTTGTTGAAATAACAAAAAAGTATGCAAAGGGCATAATCCCAACTAACCTCCTTGTGCAAGATGATGATGATGCCAATGATGATGATGAACTAGCAGGAAAGAGTCCAGAGGATCTTCCACTCCGACTCAAGGTGAAAATTGTAGATTTGTGCACTGTATGCTCAAATGTGACTTGTACTTATCCTACCCATTTATGATCCTTTTCTTAAAAGGAAAGTATCAGCAACCTGGAATGTCAAGACACTTTCTAATCTAATGATTTTCATTTCTTTCTACTACACACACCCAGGGCCAGAATTCTAACTTATCCAGTTCATTCAGTACAAAATGTGCAACTTACACTTTTGTAGTTGTAGCTTTGCAAGATCTGTATCACTGTATTTTTCAAGAGCATCTTCTTATTCTTACATTCGCTCTTCATATTTTTTTTTTCAATTTGACTACAAATCAAAACACTGTAAAATCATGTTTGTTTATGTGGTGAGAGGGGACAAGTTTAGAGCAATTCTGGATTTTTTAAAAAAAAGTTTAACTTTTTGACTGCTGCATATCCAGGGAGTCCCGGAAATATGTAGAAAGTGCTGTACCTTTTTCAGTGGGCCTGTTTTGCTTCTAATTTAGCCAGCTCAGTAGTAAAAGGAATGATGGAATAAACTGGTGACATGTTGTGTAATATAGGCACTGGTTAAGAACCTAACAATTCTTCTAGCCTAATCACCAAGATAATTAAAAAGTAGCCATCTGAAATATGTGGCATCATTGGCTTGCTCATTTTATCCAAGAGGCATGTGGTGAAATGTGATACTGAAAATAATTATTGATCAAACTGCATTTTATTCATTTCCAGGTCATAAAGTATCCACTTCATGCTATTATGGAAATCAAAGAACACCTCATAGATGTTGCATCGAAAGCAGGAATGCATTGGCTCTCAACTATTGTTCCAACACATCACATAAATGCTCTCATATTCTTCTTTATCATAAGTAATCTGACAATTGACTTCTTTGCATTTTTTATCCCATTAGTTATCTTCTATCTGGCCTTCATTTCCATGGTGATTTGCACCCTGAAAGTATTCCAGGATAGTAAAGCTTGGGAAAACTTCCGTACCCTCACTGACTTGCTGCTTCGTTTTGAACCAAACCTAGATGTTGAAGAAGCAGAAGTTAACTTTGGCTGGAACCATTTAGAGCCCTATCTTTACTTCCTTCTTTCTGTTTTCTTTGTCATTTTTTCTTTCCCTATTGCAAGCAAGGACTGGATACCATGTTCAGAGTTAGCTACAATCTCAGTTTTCTTTATGGTGACAAGTTACATGAGTTTGGGCACAAGTGCCAAACCCTACACACGAAGAGCATTATTAACGGAGGTTGCTGCTGGCTCCCTCTCCTTATTACAGATGGTACCTATAAATTTGGGTCCCTTACAGTTATTGGGGAAAACATTTTACAGCATCCCTGTTGGTCATTTCTTTGTGCTCAACCTGAGCATCCCATGCCTTTTGTTTCTGTATTTGTTTTATCTCTTCATTAGGATGTCACAGATGAGGAACTTTAAAGGCATATATTGCTATCTGGTTCCTTATTTAGTATGTTTCATGTGGTGTGAACTGTCAGTGGTTATTTTACAAGAGTCATCTGGCATTGGTCTAATCCGTGCCTCAGTTGGTTACTTTTTGTTCCTGTTTGCCCTTCCTATTCTAGCGATAGGCATTATACTGATGTTTCTCATCCATTTCATAAAATGGTTCGTAACACTAGAACTTGTGAAGATTGTGGTAACCCTCGTGTTATGTGCTGTTCCCTTACTTTTCCAAAGGTGGATGAGAACCAGCATATCTGTAGTTGAAATGGTTAAATCCTTAACAAGGAGTTCAATTGTTAAACTTATACTGGTGTGGCTTACTGCTATATTAATGTTCTGTTGGTTTTATGTATATCGCTCAGAGGGAATGAAAGTGTACAACTCCACTTTGACATGGAATCAATATGGGTTTTTGTGTGGGCCTCGGGCTTGGAAGGAAACCAACATGGCACGTACTCAGATTTTATGTAGTCATCTGGAGGGCCACAGAGTGACATGGACTGGAAGGTTCAAATATGTTAGAGTAACTGACATTGAAAATAGTGCGGAGTCAGCAGTAAACATGCTTCCTTTGTTTATTGGAGATTGGCTGAGATGCTTATATGGTGAAATTTATCCAGTGTGTGACCCAAAAAGAGTTACCATGGAAGAAGAGGAACTCTGTCGTCTAAAGTATCTGACAAAGCATAATTGTCACATGAAAAGGTTTGACCGTTATAAATTTGCAATAACTGTGGGAATGCCTTTCAGAAGTATAAATGGAAATATGCTGATAGAAGAGGAGGATATAACCAAAGATATTGTGCTGAAGGCAAGCAATGAATTTAAGAAAGTGTTGCTGAACTTAAGGCAAGGAAGTATAATTGAGTTTAGCACTATTCTAGAAGGCCGTCTTGGCAGCAAATGGCCTGAATTTGAACTGAAAGCCATCTCTTGTTTAAATTGCATGTCCAAACTTTCACCTGCAGAAAGGCATGTGAAGATAGAGCATGATTGGAGAAGCACTGTCCAGAAAGCTCTCAGATTTGTCTTTAATTTTTTCTTCTCTCCATTTTTGTCAGTTGCATGCTGAAATTGATTCAAAATACCTGTACTGTCACAACCAAATATTTGGTGAATACAGCTACAACTATTTTTTTAATGCATGCTAACAGTTTTGAGTATTGCACATGGTGCACACAATGCTGTCTTAGTAAATCCTGTATTGCAGAAGCCTCTACATCTTTAAAACAAATACCAGACTAAATGCATATTAAAAGCATAAATAATTGTTCCTGCCAGAGTTGACTTTTAACATCAATTAAAAGCAGGAATAGACTACCTGGTCATCTTCAAATATTCTGGACTCCAGTTCCTATAAATTCTAGCCAACAGTGCCAATGATGAGGGATTATGGGATTGTAGTCCAAAACAATTGCCTGTTCTTGAACCGGAGATATTAAAAGCACTTATGATAATTCACCCTTCTGCTCTTCTATTCTTCGAGATAGAAGTTGAGATAGATAGTTAAGCTGACTTCTAGTATCTGTATACAGTGATCTTTGCCATTAATTTGAACACATGATTAAAAAGTTGAGCAGAGTTAAAATATAAGCTGGTTAACTCTTATGCGGAAGGCAGACATTTGTTCAGTCAGCAGTTTAAGCTTGATTGATTATACCCCCTCACCCACCCCTGGTTTCAGAGGAAAGCCTGAATTGCTGATATATAGGAATTTACCAAGGAGATGGAACTGAACACCTGGCTAATATTCTGTATTTGTAAATGTGAAATGAAACAAATATTCAAAACCTGTAGCATGAAGCTTTGCAGTATTATTTAAACCCTTTTCTCACATTCAGGTACCATTCTAGCATGCTATGTCAGATTCTACATATTTGGGGAATAGTTTGTTTCCATGGCCGCTCTCCCTATAAACCCTGTTGAATATAATTTCTCTTTCAGTTCTCCACCATCTTCACCACCGTCTGGAATATTTGACAACTCTAGTTGAATTTTTTTTTCAAATCCTAATTTTTTGTACAGATTTTCTAATGCTGTAGTAGTGAAATAGTCTTTTACGAATCCCAAAAGTTTCCCAAAACTGAGGTTTGAGAAGTCCATCATGATTGCTACTTTCAGTAAACTATTTAATGACAGGGGGAAAAGTTACATACAGGATTTTACTAATTCACTCCCACTTGGAACCAGTATGCCCATACAGTGGCAGAACTTGCCCTCTTTCAAAGGCTGGGTTGCATGTCCATTTTCATCACTTAATAACCCCAGCATCAAGTAATGATTAGCTTATGCAAGTTGGCTATCACATTTGATGCACTGCAGAGAAACTCCATATTGTCTCAAAGAGAATGTATTTCAGTAGAGACATCTTCATTTGTGAACCAGTCCAAATTATTTTCAGTATAATTGTTGGTAACCTTCTAACTGGTTAGACTTCTCATGCTACATACTGGGTTTCAGATGGTTATGCTTGAATAACCTGCAGTATTTATATTTTACACAAGTAAGTCCAGTTGCTTTTAAATACAATTTACCCATGTTATAGTTATTGAATACTGCAGTGGATAACACATAGTACTGTTTCTGAAGCACAAACAGAATGAGTCAGAAGGGACCTCCTGGGCCATCTAGTCTGACCCCTGGCTCCAGCCAGCTCTGCTCATGCCTACCATGTGCATGTCCAGCCTATCCTTGAACACCCTCACTGATGGCACTTCAACCACCTCCCATGGAAGCCCATTCCATGCCCTAGGGATCCTAAGTTTCAGGAAGTACTTCCTGCATTCCAACCTGAATCTTGGTTCCCTGAGCTTTGCTCCATTGGAACGAACATTGCCCTCATCCACAGGGGAAAAGGGTCATGACCCACCTCCTCATGACACCCCTCACATACGTATAAGTTGCTAACAGGTCCCCTATGAGTCTCCTCCAGGCTGAAAAAACCCAGTTCCCTCAGTGTCTCATATGGCTTACCCTGCGAACCAGCCACCATCCTTGTGGCACTTTGCTGCACCTTGCTATATCCCTCATGTAATGAGGGATTACAAGATGCTAATGCTAAAAGGAGCAGGTTCGCAGCTTGGGGGTGCTCCTTCAGCCATCAATGTCACTTAAGCCCAGGTGGCTTCGGTGGCTTGGAGCACCTTCTACCCATTTCAGCTGATAGATCAGCTACATTCCTATCTGGACAGAAATAACCTATCAGTGAGCTATGCTCTGGTAATCCCTAAGATAGACTACTGCAATGCATTCTTATGTGGAACTTCCCTTGAAGACTGTTCAGAGGTTGCAGTTTGTGCATAATGTGACAGCCAGATTAATAACAGGGATCAGACGGTCTGATAATATAACACTGATTCTGGCTCACTTGTGCTAGCTGCCTGAGCCCAATTCAAGGTGCTGGTTTTGACCTGTATAGCCCTAAACAGCTCAGGACCACAGTACTTGATGGAACACATCTCCCAAGCACTATCTACCCAAACACTGTGATCAAGTTCTCAGGCCTCTCTGCCACCTCCAAGAGAGACCTGGATGATGATGACAATGTGAAGAGCCTTTTCAGTGGTGGTCCCTCCAGTTACGGAATAAGCTTTCTACTGAGTTCCTCCTGATGCCAACTTTACCATCTTTTCAGTGCCAGGCAAAGTCCATCCTCTACTTCAGTAGATTTAATTAGGTACTGGATCCTGCTGGCTGTTAATAGGGTTTAACTGTGTCTTTTTAATGTATATTTTTTGTTTTTTTCTGGTTTTAATTGGTTTTAATTTTATATTGCCAACTTTGGTGATGTTTTAATGATCTTTTAACACATTTTAATTGGACTAGCTTATATTGTCTTTAAATATGTTGCTGTGAAGCACCCAGAGAGCTTTGGCTGTTGGGCAGTATAGAAATTAAATTTAACATCTACATGAATTAGCTGGAGGAGGTTATATGGGAGGTGTCACCAATACACAAATAGCATGCCGCTCTACCACTCTTTTTCATCAGACCCAAGTGAGGTAGTGGCTGCTCTGAATCAGTGTCTGAGCATGGATTCGATGAAGGCCAACAAACAGGCTCAGTCCAGACAAGATTGTGCAGTCTGTGGGTGGACTGTCCACACAAAACAGAGCTGTGGGTGGACTGTCTATCCAGTTGGGTGATATTCAGCCTGATCAGGAGGGGGTTGTACTCTCCCTAAAGGACAGGTTTGAGACTGTTCTTGGATCCAGAGTTACCATTTGAGTCACAGGTGGGGGGGACTCTGGCACAGAGCACCTTTTATCAGCTTAAACTGATATACCAACTATGACCCTATCTGGACAGAGAAAGCTTAGCTACAGTAATCTATGCTCTGGTAACCCCTTGTTTGGATTACTGCAGTGTGCTGTACATGGAGCTGCCTTTGAAAATGATTCAGAAACTTCAGCTGATCCAAAACAGGGCAGCAAGATTGTTAATGGCTCACAAGAATCCTTTACGCCAGTCCTCTTCCAGTTACATGGGGTTGCTGATTGAAATCTGGGCCCAATTCAAAGTACAGGTACTAACATTCAAAGCCCTAAACAGCTTGGGGGCAGATTATCTGAAGGATCACCTTCTCCCATATATTCTTACCTGGAACTTGAGATCATATTTGGGGGTCCTTCTCCTAGAGCCCCAGCCCATTGTCATGGCCAGACACCAGTTCAGCACATCCACAGCCTCATTTGCTGGAGATGAAAAGAAGAAAAAGGAATTGCATGTAATCAGCATACTGATGGCAATGCACTCCAAAACTCCAGATGACTTCACCCAGCAGTTTCATGTAGATGCTAAACAGAATGGGGTACAAGACTGGCCCTGAGGAACCCAATACTGGAGGATCCAAGGGGCAGAGCTATATCCCCCAAGCAGCACCTTCTGGAGTTTACCATCCAAGTAGGAGCAGAAGCACTGCAATACAGTGCCTCTCACACCCAGTTCAGACAGTTGTCCCAGAAGGATACAATGTCAATGGTATTGAAACCTGCTGAGAGGTGCAGGAAACCAACAGGGTCGCACTCCCAGCATAGGTCATCATACAAAATAACCAAAGTTGCTTCCATGCCAAAACCAGGCCTGAGCTCCAACTGAAATGGATCCAGAAAATCAGTCTCATCCAAGAGTGCCTGAAGCTAGTTGGCCACCACCTGCTCAGGAACTTTGCCCAGGAAGAGGATGTTTGACACCGGCCTAAAATTGTTGAGTCCTGGATCCAGGGAGGATTTCTTCAGGAGTGGTCTCACCACCTCTTGTTGCAAGTGGCCAGGGGCCACTTCTCTCATAAAGAAGCATTAATCACCTCCATGGCCCAATCAGCAGTTCCCTCCTTACTACCTTTTATTAGCCAAAAGGGACAAGGATCCAGTACAGATGTGGTTGCACAAACCTGTCCAAGCACCTTGTTGACAATGTCAAGCTGTACTAGCAGGAACTTATCCAAAACAAGTAGACTAGACTATGGCCAGGTATCTCACCTGATACCAGTGCTATTATATTGCAGTCCAAGTCCAGGCAAATACAAAAGATTTTGACAAAGGGGCTGATGGAAAAACTAAGCCAGGTCTAAGGAAAGGCTGGCAGGATGGCAAAGGCAGAACTTCCAGCCTTGCTGAGACAGTCCAGGGGTGCTAGTCAGGACTGCAGTCTTCAGGAGATAAAATAGAACCTGTTGGTACTCCCCGGCATAACAGCCATGGCACAGAGCAATAATCGCCCAGTACCACCTTCTGGAATTGACCAGTCAAGTAGGAGTGGAACCACTGCAATGCATTGCCTCTTCTAGCCTCTCCAGGCTTTCCAGAAAGATATCATGGTCAATGAGAGGTCCAAGCTGAGAGATCCAGCTGAGCATAGAATCACTGAATCATAGAATAGTAGAGTTGGAAGGGGCCATGAAGGCCATTGGGTCCCACCCCCTGCAGGACACCATGTTACACCATCCCACTCAGATGGCTGTCCAGTTTCTTTTTGAATCTCTAGGGTGGGAGGGTTCACCACCTCTCTAGGCAGCTGGTTCCACTGTCGTATTGCTCTGACAGTGAGGAAGCTTTTCCTGATGTCCAGCCTGAATCTGGGTTGTTGCAGCTTGAATTGATTATTCCATGTCCTACATTCTGGCATCAGCAAGAAGAGATCTTGACCTTCCTCTTTGTGACAGTGTGACTGTATTAGGAGGGAGGGGCACTCTAAATATGCCTTGTTTCCTTATTTCCATGAGGAAAGACACAAGGAAGCCAGTGTGCTCACCTGTCCTCTTTATTGCCATTTACACCTTCTACAGCTGTGCTTCCCAAAGCATCCAGCTCTTGCCTGCTCTGTCCCTCTTCTCCTGTTTCTACGGCAATGAACGGTGTTGCCCCTGCAGCAATGGGGAGCTGTGTCTCTTGAGGGTTTCCCCTCGCTGCTAGCATCTGCCTGCCTGTGAGCAGTGGCCAAGTCAGCCCATCACCAACTCCACGCGCCTTCTTCCGCACCTCTCTGCCTCTCTCTTCTCCTCTCCATTCCCTTCCTCTGCTCTTCCTCTTTATACCCTCCTCTCACACACCACTCCACCCAACCCAGCAGTTTCTTCCCTGGCTGGCAATCTCACACAGCTGCACGCCTGCCCGTGTCTTCCCGCCATTGCAGTCTCGTGTGTTCTGTGCAGCCACGCCCTGTTGTCTTCAGCCCTGCTCCGTTGCTGGTCCCAGGAAAATGGGTGAGCCCCTCTGCCTCCTCACAGACAGCCTCTGAGTACTTGCAGAGGGATTTCATGTCCCTGCTCAGTCTTCTCGTCTCAAGGCTGAGCATGCCCAGTTCTCTCATTCTCTGCTCATATTGTAAGCCGTCCCAAGATGTTCTGTAGGGGACAGGATAGAAAAGCTTTAAATAAACACATGCTTAAATAGGGCAGTGTTTCCAAACCCTGGATCATTTTTGTTGCTCTCTTTTGGACCCTTTCAAATTTACCTGCATCCTTCTTAAATCTTAGTGTCCAGCACAGCCATTGGCAGCACTGAACTTACCTGCACTATTCATTTCTCTTTGTGGACCTTTGTGACCAAGGGGAAACAAGCAAAACTTTCTGTTCAGGCCATGAAACAATATTATTTTATTGTAATGTCATAGCCAGAAATTATACACCAAACACTAACAGAAACATACAATAGCATGCTAGAGAGGAAATTATCAATAATTCTTTATCAGAACCAGGAAATCATCTAGGAAGGGGAGTTGGACCACTGGACAATAATGAAGAAGGTGAATGAAGTATTTTCATTCATCTTCACTGCAGAAGACATAAGACAAATACCTGAGCCTGAATAGATGTCTTCAGGAAGAGAGTCTGAGGAACTGAACCAAGTAGTAATGATAAAAAAATGAAGCTCTCAACATTATTGACAAATTGAAAATTAATAAAACTTCAGGCAGGAATGTTATTGATACTCTTAAAGAACTATGATATTAAATTGCTGATTTAAAAATGTTAACATGTAGCAGAGGACTAGAGAATGGCCGCTGCAATACAGGCAGTCCCTGGGTTACAAATGAGCTCCATTCCTGAGAAAACTGAAATTCCTCTTTAAGTTGAATTTGTATGTAAGTTGGATTATTTATAGTTGGCCCTCCACATTTGTGGGGGTTAGGTGTGCAGGACCCTCATGAAAGTGGAAAAACCATGACTATCTCTACCCCACCACCAAATTCACCAGTGTCTCCTCTCTGTAGCAAGGAAACGCTGGAGAGATTTCCCTCTTTGGATGGGCAGGGCAGGAAGGCATGCTTTGGAGGCCTCCCTATCTTCTCTTTTGCTTCCTTGCTCTCTGTGGTGATTCCTTGGAGTCCTTTCCTCTCTCTCCTCTCACTTCCTTTCTCTATACTGACAGTGGTTTCCTGCAGTAATTTAAAAAAAATTAATAGGCTTTATGATAGTTCATTCCTAAGTAGGGGTTGTTCATATCTCAGACATTCGTAAACTCAGGAACTGCCTATACGAGTTTTTAAAAAGGGACCTAGGGGGCATCTGGGAAATTACAGACTGGTTAACTTAATATCTGTCCTGGATAAATAGGTTGAAAGTGTTATAAGAGATAAAATAAATAACCCTGCTAAAAATGAATCAACATTGTTTCTGTAAAGTAAGTCCTGTCACACTAGCCTATTAGAGTTCTTTGAACTTCCAAAAAATTTTTGACAGTCTCTCACCAAAGATTCCTGAACAAATTTTGCGGTCATGGAATAAGAGGGGAGGGAATAAGTAACTAGTTAAAGAACAGAAAGCAGAGAGTGGGAATAAGTGGATACATGTACTCCACCATGATCCTCTGAATCATCTTATCTAAAAATGGCATGTTCACAACTGGGTGATAGTTGTCACAAACTGTCAGGTCCAAGGTGGGACTTGTTGGGCATGGTTTCACTGTTGCCTCTGTCAAAACATTAGGTACCATTCCTTCACACAAGGAGGCATTAAGCTCACTCTAGACCTGTGATGGCAAACCTTTTAGAGACCAAGTGCCCAAACTGCAACTCAGAACCCACTTATTTATCACAAAGTGCCAACACTGCAATAAAACCTGACTACTGAGGTTTTAGTTTAGAAAAAAAACAACACATACATTAACATCTTTTGTCTTAAAAGAAAAACACAATAACAGAGTGAAGGATCCATGTTCATCTTCAGTGCCCCCAAGTTGGGGGATGCCAGGCTTGCTTGCACCCAGGTGTGCCCACTCCCTCCCTCCTTGCCCCCAAACTAGCCACCAGGAATGCTGCAGGAGCTCCAGCGGCACTTGAAAGTTTACAGGAGGGGTGGAATGGAGTGGGGAGAGGCCTAAACTAAAGGTGAGGACAGGCTATTGCTGATCCCTTCCATGTTTCTGTTGCGATCTTCCTTGAGGCGCCTCCACGGCACTGCCAAGCCTTGGCAAGTGGGTCAGGTGAGGGGGTCCCTGCCACTCGCCCACTCCTCTTGCTTCGCAGCAGTTCCAGCCTCCACTTTTCCTCGTTTCGGTTTCCCTCCCCAGGAAGCACCATATTGATCCTGGGCTCCCTCTCTCTCCTCCTCCTCACTCCAGCTGCTGCTGCTCTGCCACCTCAACCCTGTCACTCACTCCCTTCACCCAGCTTCCCCTGCAACCACTGACATGGGAGCCCGGACCAGGAGCAGGTGCATGACCAGACGAGCGCGCGGTTGCCTGGCTGCACCTGCAGCTACCAAGTCGGTAGAGCCTTGCTACTGTGCTAGGAAGGTGGCTTGGGCGGTTGCGCACATGCTGCTGGCCGGGAGGAGGAGGAGGCAGGAGGAGGGCACCGCTGCCAGTGCTTGGCACAACCGCTCGCTGCTCGCCTACTCCCTTTCTGGGGCAACCGCTGTGGCTGTTGTGCCTGCCTCTGGCCTGTTTGACACTGCCTCTTGTGGTGAGTCACAGCTAATGAGTGATGTCGCCTAGCACCATTACTCTTTCCGAATATGCACATGGCTGCTGGGGTGATTTGGCTCGCATGCCAACAGAGAGGACTCTGTGTGCCCACTGTGGCACGCATGCCATAAGTTCATCATCACTGCTCTAGACCCACCCACCCAAGCCATGATAGTTAGCTTTAATTAGCCATGAGGAACAGAGATCAAGAGGGTACATGGTTAGTCACCTTGTCCACACCATCAGGCCAGGTTAATTGAGACTGAGTGTTGCACTGGGTGCCATTTTTGGTAGAAAGACATAAGTCAGAGGAATAACGAAACAGATCCCAAAACATGCAATACGGTGGGCATCGAGCACCTCATTGAACATAAAAACATGGAAGCCATGCTGGATCTGTCTAATCCAGTATTCTATTCACACAGTGGTCAACCAGCTGCCCACACATGAATCCCTTCCAAAACAGTCATACTGCTGTCCCTAAGATATCAGTGGTGAGATCTGCAATTCAGGTTTACATGGCAGAATTTGGCTTGACTGATAGAGAATATTGCATTCATATGAGAGACACCATGAATTTACGGTGGAAGTTGCAGCAGCAGGAGTGACCTCGGAAGAGCAGCAAGGGACCTGGGGAAGGGAAGGTAGGGGCTGGGAGGATCAACTGTGCCAATGTAGACTGGGCATGACACCTAGCAGAGTGGAAGGGGTGAGGCTAGATACAGGCTGACCACAAGGCCTATTTTAGCCAAAGGACAGTCACTGGGAGTCCTTTTGGATCCCACCAGTGGCAGTTGCAGCAGGGCAGGACAAGGAGGAGCTGAAAAGGACAGCAGGAGGCAGAAGAGCAGCAAGGTACCTGAGGAAGGAAGGTAGGAGCTGGGAGGTGCGCTCTGCCAACGTAGGCCCAGTGTGACTCCTAGTGAAGTGAAAGGGGGTAGGCCTAGGGGCTGGCTGCCCACAATGCCTACTTTAGGCCCAGCGCAGCCATTGGTAGCACTGAACTTGCCTGCACTATTCATTTCTCTTTGTGGACCTTTGTGACCAAGGGGAAAGAAGCAAACTTTTCTGTTCAGGCCATGAAACAATATTATTTTATTGTAATGTCATAACCAGAAATTATACACCAAACACTAATACTAACAGGGAACATACAGTAGCATGCTAGAGAGGAAATTATCATAATATTTCACATCTGCCCCTTTAGCATTTGCATGAAACTAAAGCACTAATAAATGTAGCTGCTCTACATAAATGGTACATATTTATTAACATCAAAGGAAGGAGTAATTCTTTGGCTATGGGGCAAGGGATTGTTCAGCTTCCTAGTTATGAAATTGGAGAATCCGTTCAATTTTGGAACTGAGGATCGAAGTTCAGCCCCCCTCCCCCTTGTGGCTGGCATGGGAAGAACAGCACCACCTGCTTTTTTGAGGTCACTTTGTTATATTGGAGAAGGAATTTAGAAGGTGTTCTGTGAGGGATGGAGAGGGGAGTAGGTTGGCACCATTAACACATGACATATCCTGGCAGAACCTCAGCTTCCTTCTTTCCTACTCTGAAGTGTTGCAGGTAGCCAAAATTGTCTAGCTAACAGAGCAGGAGGAGGGCAGAGACCAGCTTTGTCTCAGTGTTTCCCCCCTTCTACATAGGATGCCTGTAATCTGCGTTCAGAGGTTTAGAGGCGTCAGATTGCAGCCTAAAAAGCATTTTGCAGATGAAGGCTTTCCTGTCACCAAATCAAGCAAAGAGAAGTGATCTGTCAAAAAGAATACAGCATTCAGATTTAATGAGTGAATGGATGAATGAATAGGCCTATTTCAGGTGAAGAAACTGGGAAAACCTGAAGAATGGTAAGGAGCAGGATGGGAGTAAAATGGATTCTGAGTTCCTAGATGAAAAGTGGAGGAATGCTGACAGAGTGAAGAGGTCATGATGCTTGACAGTAGTCCCAAGGATACCTTATAAGGAGAGATGTAAAGAAAACTGGTGATAAGACCCTTCCTGTGGAAGTGAAGCAATGAACTGGATGAGACTGGACAATGAGTTCTAACCCAAGGAACATAGAAACATAGAAACAGAGCAAGTCAGAAGGGGTCTCCCAGGCCATCTAGTCTTACCGCCCCCCCCGCCCCAGCTCCAATCAGCTCTGCTCATGACATTCCTACCATGTGCATGTCCACCCTATCCTTTTTTCTCCTTGAACAAAACAAAAACTTTGAAGAAAGAGCTTAGATAAGGTATATAAAACAGGGACTTTGCAAGTTTAATTGTGCTAGACTTGTAAGCACTGCAATGTCTGCGGCACACATCCCTCCATTTGAGACTGATCAGCTCATAGTGGGGTTTTCCTGGTGAGTATGAAAGGATGAATGTGAGCGAAAGTGATTTCCCTTATACTGTAGTCAATAAAAGGGCTCTTGATTTGTAAATCCAGTACTAGCTGTTTGTGACAGGAAGGGAAAGAGAGGTGGGGGCGTGGCTTTATAGGTAGGGAAGGGATAGGATGCAGTGAGATAGAATGCAGCACAGATGGGGATTCGGCAGAGGCAGTCTGGGTGAAACTTAGGGGTTTTGACAGGGAAAGAGACCTGACAGTGGGGGTATGTTATGGCCCTCCAGGTCAGTTTGAGACCCTGGATGATGTCCTGACAGACCAGATTCTAAGGATATCTCGGGGGAGAGACACAGGAATTATGGGAGATTTCAGTCTCCCAGATAGTAGTTGGGAGACTCACTTGGCGGTGACAGCCAGGTCACGTCGCTTCCTAGAAGCTATAGAGGAAGGGTTTTTCACACAGAGGGTTGGAGAGGGGACGAGGGGGTGAAACTTCCTTGACTTGGTCTTGACCAACAGGGAGGAGCTGATAGGTGAAGTACAGAGTAGGGGAGCTCTGGGTGCGAGTGATCATTCCATCCTTTGCTTTGAGATGAGGGGACTGGGGATGTGCAGCAGGTCGAGCACTGGAAGATGGGACTTAAAGAGGGCCAACTTTGGCCAAGTGAAGGCCAGACTGCGGAAAGTCTCCTGGGATAGTGGAAGTCAAGCGAGTTGAGGAGGGGTGGATAGCACTCAAAAGGGAGGTTTTGGAGGCGCAAGCCTTGACGATACCTCTAGTCAGTAAGGTGGGGAGGCGGAGGAGAGTGCCGCCATGCATGTGAAAGGAGGTGGTTAGCGGGATTAGACGAAAGAGGAACCTCCGTAGAAAATGGGTACTGGGGGAAATAGACAAAAGGGTATACCGGGAGAAGGAGGCCCATTGCAGGATTCTTTGCAAGGCTAAGGCTGATTAGGAGCTGAGACTTGCCAAGAAAATCAAGAGCAACAAAAAGGGCTTCTTTCAGCATGTAAAGGGGAGACAAGTGGTGGGACCACTAAATAAGGAAGGAGATCCAGTGACTGATATGAGGGAACAGGCACAGATGCTAAATGAGTATTTTGCCTCTGTGTTCTCCCCAAAGCAGGATGGAGAATATCCGCATGGGAGATTAGATGAGGCTGGGAACTTAGGGGCACAGATTAGAGTCCGCCCCCCCCCCCCTGAAGTCGAGCGGCTCCTCTGGGCTTTGGACATTACAAAGGGGCCAGGCCCTGACGGGCTACACCCGAGAGTACTTAGAGAGTTGGCAGGGGTTCTCGTGCCCGCTGGCCTCCATTTTGGAGACCTCGTGGAGAACGGGTGAAGTTCCAGAGGACTGGATGGTGGCATCAGTGGTCCCAATTATCAAAAAGCGTAGTAGAAAGGACATGGGGAATTATAGACCTGTTAGTCTTACGTCCATTGTAGGAAAAACAATGGAAAGGCTCATAATAGGGACAGATCTAGTGATGCTAGAAAGGGAAGGGAGGCTGACAGCCGCACAACACAGTTTCCGCAAAAACAGGTCCTGCCAGAGAAACCTTGTGGAATTCTATGACAAGGTTTCGAGATGGCTAGATGGAGGGAATGCAGTGGATGTGGTATACCTGGATTTCAGCAAGGCCTTTGACAAAGTGTCACATGATATCCTGGTTGAGAAACAGGAGTTTTGGGAAATACCAAAGCACTGTCCAGTGGATTAGGGCATGGCTGACTGACCGAAAGCAGAAGGTAACCATAGCGGGGAATCGTCGGCACGGTGGCCAGTGACAAGCGGGGTCCCCCAGGGCTCTGTCCTGGGGCCGATCCTGTTTAATCTGTTCATTAACGACATGGAAGAAGGGATGAACAGTCTGCTGATCAAATTCGCAGACGACACTAAAACTGGAGCAGTGGCCACAACTGAGGAGCAAGTACTCCAGATCCGAAAGGATCTGGACAGACTATGGAAGTGGGCAGGAGATAACAGGATGGCGTGCACTGTGGATAAGTGCAAGGTCTTGTACTTGGGGCATAGGAATAGTTGTCATAAGTACAGGTTAGGTGACAAGTGGCTGGAGAGCAGCACTTGTGAAAGGGACCTCGGGGTACTGGTTGACTGCAGGCTAAACATGAGTCAGCCGTGTGATGCGGTGGTCAAGCAGGGGAACGCCACCCTTGGTTGCATAGCCAGAAGTCTCGTTGAGAGGTCGTTGAGGCCCCATCGGTGCGGGTGTTCAAGGACAGGCTGGACGTCCACATGGTGGGCGTGTTGTCCCCCTTGCTATTCAACATCTGCATGAAACCACTAGGAGAGGTCATCAGGAGGTGTGGGCTGCGGAATCATCAGTACGCTGATGATGCCCAGCTCTACCTCTCGTTTTCCACCAATCCAGGTGAGGCGGTGGCTGTGCTGAACCGGTGCCTGGCCGAGGTAATGGGCTGGATGAGGGCCAATAAACTGAAGCTCAATCCAGACAAGACGGAGGTCCTGTTGGTGGGTGGTTCGGGCCTCGGGATGGGGGACTTTGGCCTTGTCCTAAATGGGGTTGAACTCCCTCTGAGGGACAGGGTTCGCATCTTAGGAGTGCTCCTCGACCCTGAGCTGCCTTTAGAGGCTCAGGTGACGGTGGTGGCGAGGAGCCCTTTCCTTCAGCTTCAGCTGATCCATCAGCTGCGTCCCTTCCTGGAGAACGACTGCTTGGTGACAGTGACACACGTCTTGGTAACTTCCCGATTAGATTTCTGCAACATGCTCTATGTGGGGCTACCCTTGAAGACGGTCCGGATACTTCAGTTGGTTCAAAATAGAGCTGCCAGGCTGTTGACGGGGACTGGGCGTTGTTCTCATATAACCCCAGTTCTCCGTCAGCTCCACTGGCTCCCGATTGAAGTCCAGGCCCAATTCAAGGTGTTGGTTATGACGTATAAAGCCCTCAACGGCTTAGGTCCTGGGTATCTAAAGGAACGCTTGCGTCCATATATGCCCTCCTGCCCCTTGAGATCAGCAACAGATGCCCTTCTCCGGGAACCCTGTGGTGAATGATATTAGGAGGGCGGCGCCCCACCTATGGAATGTGCTCCCCAGAGAGGTCCGCCTGGCGCCGTCATTATTTGTTTTTCGGCGCCAGGCTAAGACCTTTTTATTTAAAACTTATTTTAAGTGTTAATTTATTGACTATTTTTAGGATTTTAAAATTTTTAAGTCGAGATGCACCAGGTTTTAATATTTTTATTGTATAACTTTTTGTTTTAAGCCGCCCTGAGGCTTTGTTGCGATGGGGGCAGCATAAAAATGTTTTAAATAAATAAATAAGGAGGAAGGGGATTTGGCGACTGATGTGAGGGAACAGGCACAGATACTAAATGAGTATTTTGCCTGTGTTTTCCCCAAAACAGGATGGAGGAGAACCGCATGCACGCATGCTCACAAAATTATACACCTAAAATGCTGCTTTCCTTCAACTGTTTTGTGCTGACATTTTAAATTTGTAGATATTGGACTACAATGTATGCACCAAGTGAGTCTTTCTAGGGAGGGCATTCCATAAACAGAGTGCCACCATTGAAAAGTCCCTCTCATTTGTGGCTCATCATCTTATGTACCTTGCTTAATGGGACAGCTGGAAAGGGCATTATATGATGAATAGTAAATATGATGTATATGGAAGGTATATCTGCCACTCCCCAGTTGTCATTAGCTACAGTTCATGAAAGGATTGGTTTGGCTTGTCCAGCACTGCATAGATAGTGCTTCAGAAATAATAAATTTCCCAAGTTGTTTTTTCACTTTCTTTATTATTGAACCAATGTTGGACCTTAATGTTCCTCATTATTGGATTAATGTTGCAGAAATCAAAGATCTTGTGGGCTTCCCATACAAATCTGTCAGTCGCAAGTGGAATTTTCAGAACAGGCAGTCCTCTGGTATACCACACACTCATAACAGTTGAAATTGGTAGCCTGCAACCATTAGTTTCTGCAATGAACAGTAGTTGCAAGTTACTTCCTTTAATTTTGGTTCTGCCACATAATTACTTCCAGACACCCCAAAAGCTTTCTGAATCATGCTCTTTAACCCTTTTTTGCCTGTTAGTAGCACTGGTTGTACAGAATTATGGTCAAATTATATGCCCCCCTTTTCATTGGTTTCCTGTAAAACCTTGTTTCTAGCTGCCCATTTCAGATTATTAATTCCGTATTCATTTATATTTGGCTGCTCTTATATTAATGTTGTACTTTCAATTCATTGCATTAAACTCTTGCATTATGCTGCTTCAGTTGCCCTGTGCCTTATATTATCATCTATGCATCAACAATAGAGGAGAATGTCATGCTCAGTATGGCATCTTGCTCACCCTTAGTGTAGATTAAACCATGGGAACTTGTCAGTGGAGATGTTGAATGGCCTTTGATAGCATTATGAAAGTATTCCTCTGCTGGTGTATAAGAGTACCAGGTAACTGTTGCTATGCTGGCTTTCACTGGGTATTATGTTAATTGCCATGGGATGTGAGAGTACCACAGTGCTTCCAGTTAGCTCATATCTCAAGGAGCACCATAGAGGGTGCAGCTCTTTATACAGAGCTTAGTGAATTTGAAAAATACAGCTGTACAGTAAGCATAAGATTTTTCCTCCAATAGCCATCACTTTTATATGATTTTACTTGTTTTATTTAAGAATCATACTCAGCAGATACTGAAACTTTATGAACTATTCTGGCATTGGAATGGCATAATGGAATTATTGGAAACTTGGTGGGACCATTTGTTGCTCAGCAATCTTTATTGTTCAGTACAGCATCTTTAAGATGGCATATATATTTCTTGCCTTATATTTTTCTTTTTTCATTTGCCTGTGTGCTCTGGTATGCCTATTTTTTTCTGGCTGCCAAGAAATGACTTACAAACATGAAGGTAAGTAGCTCTTAAGTTATTTGCTAATGTTCTTGTGATACTGAATTTGAATTGTGTTTTCCTCTACAAGCCACAGTTTGGTTACTGAAGTGAAAAGTAGTAATGTTTTCTACACTGTTTGTTTCTAACTTTTATTAAAGATAAAAAGCATTAGCATAATTGATAGCATATTTCTGAAAGCTTTCCAAGATGATGTTTCTCCACCATAGTCTAACCTCCCTTAATACTGTGGGAAATCCCCCCCCCCCCAGTTTGCTCTTAAGACAGCTGGCTCATCAGAAAGACTAATGTTTTTCTCATACTTTCATACTATCCTCAGTCAATCTGACAAAAACAAAGCATGCTTCTCTGTTGAATGGTTTCATATGCAGGACTTCTCACCTTTCCTTCCTCCTTACTTCTTCCTGTCTGTAAGGAGTAAATCCCAGTAGTGACGATATGGAGGCAAAGTACCAAGCAGTACAGTTTAATTTGTTCTTGCAAGAGTGGGCGCCCACCACACAGGCAGCACGCCGTTTACACACAAGATATTGCTTTTTATTCCCTTTTCCCAGCTTGCAGACCCTTCCTCTTTTCTCCCATTGGCTGGGTTACTAAGAAATTACAATCTTCTCCATCTGCCTACATCATACTACCCCTTGATATGCTCCCCCTCCCGCTCATACATCCCGTGTTCATATAATGAGCCTATTACCTATGAGAGATGTGTCAGTTACTATTCATGAACCTATTAAGCGTGTGCAGTACCTTCTAAGAGGTCAACAGGCCGGCTTGGCCTTGTAAATTCTTACTTGACGCCAACTTGTTTCTTAAATCTTGTGGGAGGATGAGATAGGACAAACAGGCCTTCTTTCAGGCTCATTAAGACCAGTTGTAAAAGGTAATCAATTTCCTGCTCTCTTCCACTGAAGGTGACAGTTTTACCACTGCCCCCCCCCCCCAATTTTACCCTCTCTGGTATTTTTAAGGATTTTGATGTAAGAAACACTATTACTTTTAGTACAACTATTTACATAGTTCTATCCTCAGGCCTTTTGGCCGTAAGGAACTTCAATGATCCTACCTTAGCCCTGTATTTCACCCTTTCTTTGGTTTTCATCTTACCACTTAATAATATTTCATTTCTCACACTGTCCTTGCTCAGTTTTTTAATTTTTCCCTTCTGAGAGTTGACAGACGTACACAGATGTTTGATTAGCAGTAGCTGGCATGAACATGCAAATAAAGCTGTGCCATGTATATAATCTGTAATTATTTCCCAGGGCATTCCTACCTGAGCAAATGGGTTCAACCAAAGCCTTCCCATCTCAGAAGGCAGGATATACTTCTGGAAAGCTCATTGAATAGTCCACGATTACCAGCACCATACAGTTTCCCCTGGGCATACTATCTAGGTGACTGATAAAGGCTATTGCTATTTTTTGAGAAAGACTCTCCTACTGGCATTATGTGTAAAGGAACTGAGCTAGAGAGTGAGAGCAAACTCTATGGCAACACTCAGGTGCTACAAAAGTTCCTTTCATCTATATCTATCAAGAGCAAAAAGTGTACCCCACAAATGATCTCTCTGTCTAGAGCTATGGGCTTAATATAAGGACTTATTTTCTACATTTTCATGGTAGCAGCATTTGTCTAACTAAATGACCTGTTACAGAAAGAACAAGTCACCTGCTACAGTACTCCAGCCAATAGCCAAAGCTATCTGGGCAGTGAATAACAGTAATAAATGCAAGAAAATACAAGTTGACACATTTAAAACCTAGTTTTACAGCTAAACAGCTAAAACCAGTCTGTACTAATAGGCCTGCAGTAAGACAGTTAGCAATAACCACTTCTTGCCTTCAAATTTGGGAGGACAATAACGAATGATGAAGCCTAATGTATACAGGGAAAGAACTGCTCAGAAATACCTTTGTTCATTACAGTATATTCTTGTCAACCAAACAGTTTTAATCACTTTTATGTCAATTCTACAGAAGCATTTAAGAAAAACCAGGCAGATGTTACTGCTTTCACATATGCTTTTGTCTCATCCAGAATGCATTGCTTTAGTGTGGGGCTGCCTTTGAAGACTGTTTAGAGACTTCAGGTGGGCGTACAATACTGCAGCTCAATTTTTTACTAGAGGCCATTTTTCAGTGCATGTTAGTTTTATCTTTTACCATCTTCATTACCTTCATTTTTGTTTCCAAGTTAATATGGCCTTCTAATGGATTGCCTTACCCTTAATTTATGTCTAACAGTTGCATCCCTCATGAAGCCAAAAAGGCTTCCAGAGTGGCTCACAAAAATAAGAGGCATTATGGTCTCTGCCCTCAGGCCTACAATAAGATTTTTAGATTCAACATGCAAGGCATGGGGATAGGGAGAAAGATATGGTGTAAGCTTCTTCCTGTGCCCACTCACTGGACAGTTGCAATCGCCTTCATTAGGGGAAGGCCTGCAGCAGGAGGTGGAAAAAGTGGTGGTGATAGATTACTTCACTAAGTTCTTTCTCTTCTGCTCACAGGACAGGTGGATAACATTGTCTCAGTGAGGAAAAGAGGGGCTGAGTTCCTGCTTGTTAAAGCAGAAGAAAGTAATAATGGTAGTTTGCTACCCTTGGATAACCTTACATAGTTGCTTAAATGTTCAGCAAAGGTCCTGCTGAACATTGTTGTTGTCCTGTTGTTTCTACGACCATCAGAAGTAAGGCAGGTTAATTCAGTTAAGATTTTTTTCTTTGTGTGCTCAGACTGTGGAACATTCTATCCAGGAGGACCATCTTATCTCCTCCTGGTGGCATTCAGGGACCAGGTAAAAACAGCAATATTTCAGTGTGTTTGTGACAATAGTAATAACCAAAGGTGTTTTTTTCTCCTTCTCTTGAATGTTTTAGGCTATGTACTGCTGCACTGTGTATTTGCAATTTTGCATCTTTGTTTTATTTTGCTTTGTTAGACTCCTCTGAGGTTCCATATGTGGATGGAAAACAGGACTTAATAAACCATTTGTAATCAAGTTTGCATGCTGACACTGAATAAGCTTTCCAAACCCCTTTCTTGTACCATCTCTATTATATATTCAAATAAAGGGCTTTCTCCAGGATAGGGAAACAAGTTACCCCCACAGTCCATGAGTTGCACCTATGATGGTTTTCTCATGTCATCAAACTTGAATGATTGACCCCATCATGGGTATGGGGGAGGGAAAAGCAATCCCAAGGCAAGACTGGCAAAAACCCCTTGCTGCTGTTACCATGGGGCAACTGATTAGCAGCACCAGCTAATCTCAAATACCCACACACACAATAATCTCTCTCTCTCTCTCTCACACACACACACACACACACACACACACACAGAGAGAGAGAGAGAGAGAGAGAGAGAGAGAGAGAGAGAGAGAGAGATGCTCATTTGAATAGCTATGAGCAGTCCCTTCAAAGTGCCTCAGTGGAATGTTGGAGGTACTGTGTATGCTTACCCATTTTAGTTTCTTTGAATTGCATAATAATTTTCATGCAAAAACAATTTTATGCTTGTTCCCACCAAGTGGTGGCAGGTACCAACGGAAAAGGCTGTAATTGCTCAGAAAAGGCTGTAAATGCATTTCTCTCCTTTTTCTTGACTAAGATGTCAAGAAAAAGCAAAGATGTGAGGAATTGGGAGTTGGGGGATTTATATCCACTTTGCAGCAGTGCTCTTATATCCCCCCCCCCCCCACACACACACACACTTTAATTCCATCAGGCTGCACATTTTTCACTCAGCCCTGTGCATCTAGGAGCTCAGGTATGTACACCACATATCCTTTTCCAGAAGAAAAAGGAGTTTCACCCCCTCTGACAGCCTGCTGTCAAAACACTGTTTTTCTTTAAAAAGGATGGGCTGAATCCAAAAATGGGGATTTGGACTAGGATTTACATAGACATATATTTGCAGTTCAAAATTGTGTAAAGGTTCACAATTGCACAAGTGTGTCTTGATTTCTTTTTAAAGTCCTAAAGTTATTGTGCAGTTATTTTTAAAAACTGGGTGACCCTGGGCACCCTGCAAAATGCCTCTGGGGCTCCTAGGTGTCCAAGATAGGATCATGAAAGTCAGTTTAACAGCTTCCTGTTTAAGGAAATAAGCTGCAGTGAACCCAAAATGGTGAGCAGAGGTGGGGGATAAGAAGTAACTAGTTCCTTCCACAATGCCTCCTAGGATATGCACAGAAGCACTGAGGGTGGGGGAGAGGGCCAACCAATCATCTGTCAGGCTCACTGTGGGTTGTTCACATGACAACCTGCTGCAGCTTATTGACCATGATGGTTTGTCATGATGTGTGAATGCACCCATGAGTTCCTTCTCATATTTGGTTACCTCAGCAGCTCATGTATGTATATTTTAACTGGTGTACAGAGTGAGCAGCATAAGGGGAGAACTTCAGTAGAGTTTATATTGTTGATTACATTTGGTGTGGGTACTAAAGAGCCATTTCCCTATGTTTTGGCTTAAGAGAATGTGACAAAGAGCATATGAAAGTGAAATTGTTTGGGATTTGTCTGTAATGAGAATCTTTGGTTTTGTTTCAGAGGCATGCTGTGAAAACATTTTTTGGATTTGATGAAGAATCAGTTGATTCAGAATCATCTTGTGTAACTTCTTATAACATAGATAAAATGAACATAACTCCAGCTTCAGCAGAAGACAACTTTGAAAACCTAAGTCCCTGTACATGTAATAAGACATAAAAATGAATTCCTCCTTTTCAATTTGCATTTAGTCTCGTCTATTCTTTTTTGAAGATCAAACTTAATGTAATTACTTGATTTTTCATACCTTGAATGTGTTCAATTTCCACAAAACTCCAGACATTCTCCTGTTAATTCTTTCTTACTCTCACCTATCATGTTTCTCCCAACTTGCAATTTCATTCCTCATATTCTATTTTCATTCTCCTTCCATATTGTATAGCTGTTCTTCAATGTTATTCATACTTTCCTTGTTTTACATTCACTGGGTGTTGGGAATATTCTTGCCTCTAGACAGTATTAGCTGTTGGAGCAGAGGGACAATCATTAAAAGTAAATCCAACTTTTTTTTTTTTTTTGAATTCACAGTAACCAGGAACTGATAGCACATGAAAGGTAAACTGGGTCACATGAACTTAGGTTCATCAGTAAAAAGTGGGGTATCATAGTGGTGGTGGGGAATATTCTCAGCACAAAGAAATCCATGTTTTGGATTCCCAGGGGCTAGCAATTATACCACAGGAAGTTATGCAACACTTTCCAGATCTTATTGTGATCTACTGCACAGGGAAAAGAAACTGAGATGTGAACATTACTATAAAAAAGTGCAATACAAAGCCAATAGCCCAGAAAATGGTACAAAATTATATTATACAAAATATTAAAATATGAGGGGGTCTGGTCATATGTGCTCTTCCAGTCTATTGCTTACTTACACAAGGGATGCTTCTGAACAAAATGGAGCTACTGCTACAGTTCAGAAAGCATTGTACAGATATTCTGTCATTTCTTCCTGAATAGATTTTCTGTGTTAAGAGAAAAGATAGTGGTGGGAAAATATAGAAAGTTATAAGAAATGACATCATCTAGAACCACCCCCCACCCCACCCCACCCCCCAAAAAATAAATCCATGAATCAGGCAGGGCAATAAGGCAGGGAGAAAACTTGCCTGTATGGTCCCAGACAAGAGAAAGTTTGAGAAAGAAAGATGGCATGCAGTCACAACATACATGTATAAGTAAGAATGCATTGAAAGAAGGGGGCATGTTCAGCCTCAAGAAGACTGAGGAAAGATATGAAAGCATTCTTCAAGTACTTGAAAGGATGTCACACAGAGGAAGGTCAGAAAAGCTTGAACATTAGAGTTTAGGACACAGAATAATCAACTCAAGTTGCAATACAACAGATTCAAGCTAAATATCAGAAAGAGTTCCCTCACTGTCAGAATATGGCAGTGGAAGCAGTTGCCTAGAGAGGTCATGAGCTCTCCCACACTGAAGGCTTTCAAAATGCAATTGGACAGCCATCTGAGAGGAATGGTTTAACTTGGAGTCCTGCACTGAGCAGGAAGTTGGAACTGGTGGCCTTCTTGGCCCCTTCCAACTTTATTGTTCTATGATTCTATTATCCTATGATCCTAAAAGCCTTAACACTCAGGTTTACAAGCATCTGATGCAAGACATCAGGCACAGCAGTGGCAATTGCCACCTCTGCACCTTACATTCTGAAGTTTTACTAAATGGCTATGGGCACTCAGGGGAAGGCTTGAGACTCCAAGCACTCTTGGATGAAACTGATTATCAGGACCCATTTCAGTCCGGCTTCAGACCCGGGTACGGTACTGAATCTGCCTTGGTCGCCCTGTACGATGACCTGTGCAGGGAGAAGGACAGAGGGAGTGCGTCCCTGTTGGTTCTTCTGGACCTCTCAGTGGCTTTCGATACCATCGACCATGGTATCCTTCTGGATAGGCTAGCGGCATTGGGAGTTGGAGGCACTGCTTTGCAGTGGTTCCACTCCTATCTCAATGACCAATTCCAGAAGGTGGTGCTGGGGGACTATGGCTCTGCCCCATGGCAGCTATGCCATGGAGTACCGCAGGGGTCCATTTTGTCCCCTTTGCTGTTTAACGTCCACATGAAACCGCTGGGAGAGGGCATCAGGAGGTGTGGGCTGCGGAACCGGTGCCTGGCTGAGGTAATGGGCTGGATGAGGGCCAATAAACTGAAGCTCAATCCAAACAAGATGGAGGTTCTGTTGGTTGGCGGATCGGGGTTCAGGGAAAGTGAACTGAACCTAGTCCTGAATGGGGTTGCACTCCCTCTTAGGGACAAGGTTCGCAGCTTGGGAGTGCTCCTCGACCCAGAGCTTTCACTGGAAGCTCAGGTGACAGCGGTGGCGAGGAGCGCTTACTTTCAGCTTTGGCTGATCCATCAGCTGCACCCCTACCTGGAGAACGACTGCCTGGTGACAGTGACACACGCGTTGGTGACTTCTGTAACGTGCTCTACGTGGGGCTACCCTTGAAGATGGTCCAGATACTTCAATTGGTTCAAAATAGAGCTGCCAGGCTGCTGAAGGGGACTGGGTGTTATGTTCACATGACTCCAGTCCTCCGTCAGCTTCACTGGCTTCCCATTGAAGTCCGAGCCCAATTCAAGGTGTTGGTGATGACCTATAAAGCCCTAAACTGCCTGGGTCCTGGTTACCTGAAGGAGCGCTTACATCCATATATGCCTGCCTGCCCCCTGAGATCTGCGGGAGATGCCCTTCTCCGGAAACCCTCCGTGAAGGAAATTAGGAGGGTGAGTACTCGGAGGAGGGCTTTCTCTGCGGTGGCGCCCAATCTATGGAATGTGCTCCACAGAGAGGTCCGCCTGGCGCAGTCGTTATTTGTTTTTCGGCGCCAGGTGAATACCTTTTTATTCAAATGTCATTTTAACTGTTAATAGTATTTATTTATTTTATTCTTTGGCCAGGGTGACTTAATTTATACTGTTAATTTATATTATTTTAACGAAGTTTATTTATGTTTGTGAGCCGCCCCAAGGCTTTGGCGAATGGGGCGGCATAGAAATTTTCTAAATAAATAAATAAATTAGTAGCCTGTCAGAAGAAAAGGTGAAATCACTAAAGCAATGAGTGGCCACCCTCAAGGGAATAAAAAAAGATGAAGAGTGTTGGAACTGTAACAGCTAAGAGTAGTAAAGATGCTAAAAGTGCTACAACAAACTGAAGCAGAAGAGGAGAATCCTCTTCTGAGGGGAGGGAAAATGAGAAGGAAACTCCCTGGAAAAAGGTGACAATAAAGTGCAGAAGAACTAGAAGACACTATGGAACAACTTTTAGTTAGAAACACTTGCTATGGGAACTTATGGGACAGATAGGTTCCATATGGGACTATGGAACCACTTTCAGTTACTCAAGGATGTGACTGGAGACCAGTCTGCAATGGAAAGACTACATGTCATCCTGTGCAAAACTGAACAAGAGGCTAAAAGTCAGCCAAGTAGTGGCAACAATACCAAGGCTTGCAAGACCAAGAAGGGAAGAGTGTTAGTTGTGGGTTTCTTCCAGTTTCATGGGATTGAAACTGTGGACTTGACAGGTATGCTGTTGGTCTGGAGGACAGATTAGTGATATAACTGAAAAATTCCCAGAGCTCATACAGCTCACTGACACGAGCTCCTTCTTATACATGCAGGAACAAATGATAAATCATGTCAGACTTTGAAGCTTTGGGAGGAAAGTCAAGAACTTTGGGGCCCAGATAGTTTTGTCTTTATTCCTTCCAGTTCTTGGAAGTGGAATAGACAGGGAAAGAAAAAAAAGGCAGATTCTAGAATCATAGAATGTGTGCTGCTATAGTTCGATTTGTCATGTGTTTCGGCTTTTCACAGGATCATAGAAGAGTTGGAAGGGGCCAGAAGGCCCTAAGATCTAACCTCTGCTATTGCAGGATGCTAAGTTACACCATCAAATTCAGATGAATGTCCAGACACTTTTCAAATGTCTCTACTGTGAGAGAGTCTACAACTTTACCAGGTAACAGGTTAGATTGTCATACTGCTCTGACAGTGAGAAGATGCTTCCTGGTGTTTAAATATGGTTTCTTTTCACTTAAGTCCATTATTCCAGACACTATCTGCATCTTTTTAAAACTTAGGTGCCCTGAACAGGACACAGTACTGCAGATGAGTACTGAGAATAGTGGAACTAGTACTTCATGTTTTGGAAGTGATACTCCTGTTTGTTGTTGTTAGTCGCAAAGTTGTGTCCAACCCATCGCGACCCCATGGACAACATTCCTCCAGGCCTTCCTGTCCTCCACCATCCCCCGGAGTCCACTTAAGCTCACACCAACTGCTTCAATGACTCCATCTAGCCACCTCATCCTTTGTCATCCCCTTCTTCTTTTGCCATCTATTGTTCCCAGCATTAGGCTCTTCTCCAGGGAGTCCTTCCTTCTCATTAGGTGGCCAAAGTATTTGAGTTTCATCTTCAGTATCTGGCCTTCTAAAAAAGTAGTCAGGGTTGATCTCTAGGACTGATCAGTTTGATTGCCTTGCAGTCCAAGGGACTCACAGGAGTCTCCTCCAGGATACTCCTGTTAATGCAGCCCAAAATAGCATTTGCCATTTTTGCAGTTGCATCACACTGTTGGCTCATATTCAACTTTTGATCTACAACAATCCCAAGATCCTACTCATTTGCAGTATTGTTACTTGCAATCCAAGTATTTCCCCTATTCTAGCAGTACATTTGGTTTCTTTTTCCTAGATAGAGGACTTAGTATTTGCCCCTATTGAATTTCATTCTGTTTGTCATGAGGCTAGAGGTGCTCCTTCTTAACAAAACCACTGGATCGAACAGCTGAGGCTTGAAATCCTTTATTTTGAGAAACACCGAAGCTACACTGACAAGAAACAGCAGAGATGCTTTTGAAGATGATGATAATGAGAGAAGTTTTCCTCTCTTTCTGAGAGGGCTCAGATTACGAAACCCTTTTTACTTGCCTGCGACGTCCCTCTATAGGTGGATCTGACAAGCTTCTCTCCCTCCTTCTTTCTAATTCCCTCAACTCCAGTTGCCCAACTAGCATGTCCTTCTCCTGGAACAAGCATCTAAGAATGGCCCAGTCATTTCCCCGGCAACCAAAATGTTCCCAGGGTCATTATCTGTGAACAAGGCTGCCATTCCCCCAGCAACCGCCTGACCTCCCTCTGGCCCCATCTCACTCTCAGCTTCTGCTGGAATGCTGCTTTCCCCTGCATCTTCTTCTCTTTGAAACACTTCATCAGGAAATGGAGGGGGGTCTTTCTACAATGGGCACCAGGTACATGTCTTCCTGCACTGAGACCTGGTTCTCACAGAAAGCCTCTTGCTCCCCTACATGCGCCTATGACTCCTCTGAGTCAGCACACATGACACTGTTACTCTCTGCCCAGAATTCTAACCTATTGAGATAACTTACATTTCCTCATCTGTGGCACCTTCTCAAATTGGATGGAGGTAACTAGTGGGGTGTCACAGAATTCAGTCCCAGGCCCAGTGCTCTTCAACATCTTTATTAGTGATTTAGATGAGGAAGTACAAGGAAGGATCATCAGATTTGCAGATGATACCAAACTGGGTGGGATAACAAACACCCTAGGAGACAGAATGAAGATCCAGGGCAATCCTGATAAACTTGAACACTGGGCTGAAAGCAACAGAATGAGATTCAATAAAGGCAAGTGCCAAGTCCTTCATCTGGGAAAAAGGAAGCAAATGCATCGAATGGAACTGAAAAAGAAAGTTTTTTCTCAGAGTAATTGTGGACAATGGGCTAAATATGAGTCAATAAAGTGATAGAGCTGCCAAAAGGACAAATGCTGTTTTGGGATGCATTAAAAGTAGTATTACTTCCAAATCATGAAAAGTAGTAGCTCCTCTATACTGCTCCCTATTCCTCACCTGGAATACTGTGTCCAGTTCTGGGTACCAAGATTTAAGAAAGATGCAGGTAAATTAGAAAGGGACCAGCAGAGGGCAACAAAAATGATCCAGGGTTTGGAAATACTGCCCTATGAAGAGAGACTAAGAGAACTGGGCATGTTCAGCCTTGAGAAGAGAAGGCTGAGTGGGGACATGATATCCCTCTATAAGTACCTTAAAGGCTGCCACAAAGAGGAAGGTCAAGATCTCTTCTTGCTAATACCAGAGCATAGGACACTGAATAATCGATTCAAGTTGCAGCAACCCAGATTCAGGCTGGACATCAGGAAAAGTTTCCTGACTCAGAGCAATACGACAGTGGAACCAACTGCCTAGAGAGGTGGTGGGCTCTCCTACACTAGAGACATTCAAAAAGAAACTGGACAGGCATCTGAGTGGGATGGTGTAACATGGTGTCCTGCTACAGCAGGGGGTTGGACTTGCTGGCCTTCATGGCCCCTTCCAACTCTATTATTCTGTGATTCTATGATCTGGATCATTAATAAAAATGTTGAAAAGTACCAGTGCAATGATGGAATCCTGTGGCAGCCCACTTGTCACCTCTCCCCAGTATGAGAATGTGCCATTGATGAGCACACTTTGAGTCTGATTTTGCAGCCAACTGTGGATCTACCTGATCATTGTTCCATCTAGCCCATTTTTAGCTAGTTGGGGTGCTTCATCAAAACCTTTGCTAAAATCAAGATAGATTTTGTTCATAGCATTCCACTAGTCCACCTGGGAGCTTGTCCTATCAAAAAATATGAAATCAGATGAATCTGGCAGGATTTGCACCTGATAAATCCATGTTGGCTTCTAGTAATCACTGCATTGTCTTCAAGGAGTTTGCAAACGAATCACTTTAGAATCTTCTCCAGAATTTTCTCAGGGATCAATATCAGATTGACTGGTTTGTGGTTCTCAAGTTCCTCTTTTTTTCTTTTCTTGAGGTCAGGGACAACATTAGCCTTTCTTCAGTTCAGGGAAATATGATAATACTCTTCAAGTACTTGAAAGACTGTCACACAGAGAAGGAGTGCAGCTCATGGAATAACAGGCTAAAGTTACAGGGAGCTAGACTGCAGCTGAACATCAGGAACATTTTCTTGACAATGGATACAATTATCTGGGGAGATTGTGGGTTCCCTCAAGCAGGAGACATTCAAGATACATCATGCAGCCATCAATTAGGGATCCTGCACATAGCAGGGGGTTGGAGCTGATGACCTTCTTGGCCACTTCTAACTCCAGTATAATATGATTCTATGAAATGCAAGTATGCTTCTATCCATGCAAAAAAGCTGATGTGTTTCTTCATAGAAGTATGTCCCTCTGAATTCAATGGGATTTACTGCCAGGTCCAGGGTGTGGGTTGAAGATAGCTGAACAGAGGTGCCAAGACCCAGATAATAAAGTTAATAAACTGTATGACCAAAGTCCAGGAACCAGCCACATCCAAGTTACTATCCAGAGCAAACCAAGGTCCAAATGAGGAACAAACAGGGAAGCAAACAAAGCATAGTCCAGATAGCAAAATGTAGTCAAAACAAGCCAGAGGTCAGGAATCAAAAAGATAGCACAAGGACAGGGAATTCTTTGGAACAGAAGCAGGCTTCAGGGGCAGGATGCAGGAACAGGAGTCAGACAACAGACAGCACTTCCGCATACTGAAAGGTGCTGTTGCTGAGGCAGCTTCTGGAGGGAAGAGCCACTTCTCAAATAGCTCTTCCCCCAGGGTTCCCAGGTGGCCTTCATGAAGGACATGGCAGCTGCAGCAGAGTCTGGGAGTGATCCGGCAACTACCAGGGCTGTATTTCTAGTGTTTGGCCAGCTGGAGGAGCCCTGAAGCTGCCCAGATCGTGACAGTGAGTGTGCACAGGATTTCAGCCTCACCAGGGCTGTGGAACTTGTTGCAACTCCCAATATTCTGGACTTTGACTGGAATTGGGGTCCCACACTATCTATAAAGCCAGAAGATCCCCACCATAAGCACAGTCAACACAGAGTCAGAATACTCACTCACTCATCTAGTTCAATGTCCCAGCCAGGCACCAGTTTAGCACATCAACAGCCTGATCTGCTGCTGATGAAAAGGAGACATAAACCTGCATGTCATCAGCTTATTGACAGTAACGTACTCCAGAACTCCAGATGACACCACTTACATGATAAATAGCACAGGGGACAAGGCCAATCTAGGAGAAACCTTATACTGGAGAATGAAAGGGGCAAAACCATATCCCCCAAGCATCACCTTTCAGAGCTAGCTGCCCAAGGAGGAACAAAAACACTGCCAATGCAGTACCCTCCCACAGTCCAAATTCAGACAGTCACTTGAGGATGATACCATAGTTGATGGTATCAAAAGCCACCAAGTCCAGGAATATCAGCAGGCTCACTCTCCTGTCTTATTTCTGGCATTGGTCATCATACAGGGTAACCAAAGTTGTTTCCATGTAAAATCCAGGCCTGAAACCTGACTGAAATGAATCCAGATAATCCCATCCAAGAGTACCTGGATCTGATTAGCCACCACCTGCTCAATGTCAGGATCAGAGCCCTGCAAGCACCTGCAGAACCAAGAACCCCCTTGCAGATGCTTGCAGGGAACAACTGTAGAGCAATTAGGCAGAGCAGCTGGAAGTTCTAGAGAATGGCGCAGAAAGCTACAGTGCACTGCTGCTCCTTGCTACAGCAACTGTCCTTGTGGTTACCTCATGCTCTGGCTTCCAGCATGACCTTGCCTGAAAATCTGTGCCTGCCTATCTGCCTGATGCTTGCCTGCCCACCTGATTCCTGCCCAGCTCCAGCCGATTTCTGTCTGTGCCTGCCTCCATCCTTACCCTGCTTTACCAGGTTCCTGCACCCATTTTCCCTGACCTAGCCTTGAATGTTGATTGTCTTCCCAGTACCTGACCTTTGGACTGTACTCCTGAACTGTATATTTGCTTGAACCTTATTATCTCACTGGCCTCTGACCTTGGCATGCCTCTTGCCTTTGGTCCACTTAACCAAGTGCAAGTCTCCACCCAGCATTTGCACCTTGCTACTGGCATCTTGTCTATAGCCATCTACCACTGGCACTGGTACCTGCACTGTATTCTAGGGCTAAAGTTAAGCAGCAGGCTAGGATTAGAGTTAAGCAAATGAGGATCCCCCTGAATATACTGAGGCTAGAAACATGTGTGGACAGGGCTAAAAGAATGGGTGTACAGAAAAAAAAAGGCTACAAAGTGGACATTTTGGAAATTGCCTATGGCACTGGTACCTGAGCCATTTTCCAGGGCTAGAGTTAAGCAGCAGGCTGGGATTATGATTAAGAAAAAAAAAAAAAAAACCACACACACACCCTGGAAACATACTGAAGCTAGAACCATGTTTGGGCAATGCAAAGGGGATGGGTGATGCAGAAAAAAACCTACAAAGCTTCCATCTTTGAAATTGACTATGGTGGGGGGGTTGGGCCAATCAATGGCCATGATTGGATGGTGAAAAGAAACATAGAAACAGAGCAAGTCACAAGGGACCTCCTGGGCCATCTAGTCTGGCCCTCAGCTTCAGCCGGCTCCGCTCATAACATGCACACCAAGTGCATGTCTAGCCTATCCTTGAACACCTGCTCCGATGGGGCCTCAACCACCTCCTGTGGAAGCCCATTCCACACCCTTGCGGACCTTACTGTCAGGATGTGCTTCCTGGCCTCGAAATGGAACCTGGGCT
>NW_025336598.1:4307812-4346823 GCF_004798865.1 Varanus komodoensis | reverse complement strand
TATTTTGTTACTCATGATAACAAATGATGATAAATTTATTAATTTATGATGATAAATTTATTAACAGCAGTAAGATTCATAATGGCAAAGAATTGGAAAATACAAGGTGATCATCAAATAGGCAAGTGGTATGAAGAATTTGGAAAATAGCTATTAATGATAACTCACAATATTAAGTGGGAAAAGGTTTAGTAAGTAAAAATAATTTTGAAAATATTTGGAGACACTTTCTCCTCATAGTGTTGCAAAAGCTGCATGGATTCTGCTGTGTCCTCGAGGTCCCTGTTCTGGAAGAATACAGAATCAGAGACTAACCATGAACTTTAACATGCAATTCTCTCTCTCACACACACACACACTTCATATTTTTCTGACTATGCTACTATGAGTATGCTACACTCAGAAGGGAGGGGACCTCATACTGTCTCAGGTAGAAGCTGGAGCAATGGGACTTGGGCTGCAAACACTTTTTTGGCTGTCACAGTGACAGTAGTAGAAATCAATTGGGAAGAACTACAGGAGGAACACCTAGGGAAAAGCTTAAACCTAGCCAGTTGTTGGACCTGTCTGCATTACTCAGATGCTTGGAGGGGCAACTTTCTTTTACCTAGTAGTTTCCCCAGCTAATGGCTTCTCCTAAGGTCCTCCCAGAACAGGGACAAAACCAGACCTGGTCTCAGCTTGGAATACAGTCCAATGAGAAGAACCATTGGGATTTTGAGTTGGCAATGGGTGAAAAGCCAGTTTGGGTGAAATTTAGTGACACCCAATTCATGGGCAGGCCTGAATGCACATGGACCTTCCATTTTGGCAGGAGAACAGGCTAGGATGCCAGCAGGGACCTCAAGGCTGCAGGGAAATGCCAAGAGAGCAACATAGGAACAGGACCTTCATCCATGGGCTCCAAATGTACTGGGCCCCCACTAACTTCTGGGCAGCAAATGACAGTTGATCCTGCCCAAAGAAAGCCCATAACCCTGCCCTTGATGCACCTTAGGTGAAAATAGCACCACATTAAGCCAAGTGGCCTCTAGCCCATACTTTAATGATCAGTCTCATCCCCTTGACAACTCCACCACCAGGGGTGGTTCAGCAAGGGGGCAGAGGCAAAGGTGGGACATTTTTGTATGTGGTAGCAAAGCCTATAAGAAACTTCCCTTACAATGGCATGGCCTCTACTATTTGGAAACTCTGAAAACATCTTAATGCCAGCCCTCCATAGAAAGGAGCACAGTGCAAAGGATCTCATCAAAAAAATTGAGGAAATTGGACCCCATACTATGGCCAAATGCAGAACATCCTCTATTTCTTGGTATGGCAGCTTACAGAACTCCAGGCCAATACCAAATAGTACTAAACTTCAATGGAACCATTGAAAGTTCCCTATAGGTGAGTGAGGAACTAGACTAGATGTGTGAAATGGTGTTCCACCATAGTCTAGCCTTAGACTACCTGTTTCAAGGGATGGGTGGTCTGTGTGGGTTCCTCCACCAGCCATGAGCATTTTGCCGCCAAATAGATGACAACAGCAAACTGCTGGATAAAATTGGGCACCAGATCCTTCTTGTCCCCCATCTAGCTTCCCCAGACTCAGGAGGAGGAGGATGGTGGGACTGGCTATGGCTCAAGCTGTCTGACCTCAGCTGGCTGGCACATGCCATCAAGGGAACCCTGATTGCACCAGTGCTCCAGGATGGCACCTGCTGTGGAGTGCATTGCCTACCAACACTAATCAGAACATATAAGCCGTGCAGTGCAAATAGCAAGAGCCACCTGTCATTCATAGAGAAGTAGCAGCTCAACCATGGAATCAAGTATATGCCTTAAGATGAGCCTGGAAGCAGCTAAATGAGTTTCTTAGACTGAAGGGGAAGAATTGTAGGACATATCTGACTAGCTGGCATTAAGCCCAGGAAGACCGACTGTGTCCCCAGGTGCTATCAGTGTAATCAGAGCCCTCCATGCAGTTAGGGATTGGGAAATCCCCCACCAGAGCTCCCAGGTCAACCCCCAGATAGCTCCGCCTTCCAAATAAGTGCAGGAACCACCTATATTCAAATATACCAATAAGCACTTGCACAGGGAATTTCGGACCAATGCACATCTGTCATTGCTATCTGGTCAGCAAAGGTATAAAAGGGGACTTTGCCATGCACTCCAGGTCAATTGCCCTTTTGCTGTGGTCAAACTTATTCACAAGAATAAAACAATTTCTTTTTGGAAATTGTCACTCTCTTTCAGATAGTTATGGTACCCACTCATGATGGTGGAGATATGTACACATGATCAAACATACCTTTACCATGTCCAGAGCAGAATAATAAGAGCAGCTTATTTGGCTAATTTTTGCTAGGATGTGATTGAAATAAATCCTTGCAGTATACAGAACCTCTTCTCATTCGTATGTTGTAGGAAAAGGGGAATAGAATAGGATTGCATTGCCTAATTCTGTTTAAGGGGTAATAATAATAACAACACTGAAGTAGCATTGCATGAAACTTGTTACTTGGTAGTAAGGTGAACTGAATCAGACTAAGTTTGCACAACAGGATAAGCTGTGTTATCTAAATGCAGCATGCCTCCAAAGGGGTGACTTATAAGTAAACCAGACATATTGTAGGGTTTGTTAAACCCACCATGGCTTCATGTGTCATCCAAACTCTGATACTATTTACCGTATGCCTCAAGGTGATCTACTAGCAAGTTGCATGGCAAGAGCTGCAAAAAACTGTAACTGTTCCTGCATTTGTGGGAAACTTGCTTTTGTGGGAAACTTTTCCTGCTAACAGATTGTTCTCCATCTGCTAAAGCCTGTCCTCTGTCCCAAAGTTTGCATGGTAACTGATTTCTGCCATGGTCAGCACTTCTTCCCCTGCATGACCTCTGATTTGTTTCCATTGCCATTCCTGTAATTTGCTTATAGTGGCGAGCACTACAGACCCCAGGAGGTGGGTTTCCACTGGAATTTTTCCGCTCCTCAAAGTGCTATTATCTCAGGAAAACTGCAAAACTGAGGGACTGTTTTGGCTTTTAAGAAGCACCCAAGAATCCTGGGAATTAACAGAAGGCGCTCTCTGTTAATGCTATCTTCCCTCTTGGAGCTTCCTGATTTATTAAAACAGAGGAAGAGGATGGCCACCAATGCCAAGAAGGTGATTAAAGCATTCTTGTGAGATAGTATGGTACCAGACAGCCTGAAAGAGGCACTGGAGAGACTACTCCTGAACCTCAAGAATGCTGACAGTGTTAGGCTGTTGGCAAATGTTCCTTTCCTAGGAAAGTCTTTGAGTAGGAGGTTGCCAGACAGATCCAGACACTCTTAAATGAGACCACTGAAATCTACTTAAGTCAGGTTCATGTTGGATTTTGGCACTGATGAAGTCTTTAAGGCATGTCTCTCCTCAGATTAGACTGAATTATTTCTGTGAGGCTTCTGTGAGAACTCCCTTCCACAAACACACCTTGAAAGCCTGGGGAAGCTGTTCAGGAAGCTTGCAACTGGCTAAGGAAGTCACTTCACATAGGCTAGTGAATATACATATAGGGGTCTGCTGCTGCCCTTTGTATTCAGTTTTCCCTTTGTCTTTACATTTTTTGATTGCCTTGAGGGTTATGACTCTCTTACCACATGTTGGGCTTTGTCCTATTCAAAGATATGTGTGAAGATCAGCTTTAGGTAACTTTGTGTTATTATTCCTCGAAATGCTGTTTCCAAATGCTACTCTAGTCCTTGCATGCCTTTTAAATCATTCCCGTTATAAATACATCCAGTGGTATGTACATTTTTCCCAAGTAAGCCTTGCTACTAAAGTCAAGGTCATTTCCTTAGGCTATTGCTACACTTTCAAGATCCAGACCTAGAGCTTGAAACTGAGGGCACCAGCTTAGATTTTTATGTCTAAACTCTGGAGGTGACTTGTGAGGTCTGAGAGTTCCCTGGCTCAAGTGACAGACAAGTCCCATTGCTTCCTAGATGCTACAGAGGGAGGATTTTTCATGCAGAAGGTCTGGGAGGTGACGGGGTGAGGGGGGGCAGAACATCCTTGACTTGGTTTTGATCAACAGGGAGGAACTGATAGATGGGGTGCAGATTAGGGGAGCTCTGAATGTGAGTGACCACTCCATCTTTTACTGTGAGATCAGGGGAATGGGGATGAATGACAGGCTGAGTACTAGAAACTGGGGCTTCACAAGGACCAACTTTGGTCAATTGAAGGCCAGAATGGGAAAGTTCTGGGAGAGGATACTGGAATGCAAGGGAATGGGCCTGGGAGAACAGGATGGAATTCAATGTGGATAAGTGCAATTTCTTGCACTTGGGGCATAGGAACATGTATCATAAGTACAGGTTAGGGGACAAGTGACTGGAGAGCAGCACTTGTGAAAGGGATCTTGGGGTACTGGTTGACTGCAGGCTAAAAATGAATCAGCAGTGTGATGTATCAGTCAAGAGGGCAAACATCACCCTTGGTTGCATAGTCAGATGTGTGGTTTCTAGATTGAGAGAGGTATTACTACAACTCTATACAACTCTGGTGTGGCCACAACTGGAGTATTGTGTTTAGTTCTGGGCCCCTCATTACAAGAGGAATATAGCAAGGTTAGAATCAGTGCAGCGAAGGGCCACAAGGATGGTGGCTGATTTGCAGGGTAAGCTATATGAGATGAGACTGGGGGAGCTGGGTCTTTTCCAGCCTGAAGAAGAGGAGATCTGTTGGCGACATACAGGTATATGAGGACATGTCACATGGAGGTCAGTAGAGACCTTTTCTCCCCTGCAGAGGAGGGCAGGATGCGCTCCAACGGAGCGAAGCTCAGGGAACTAAGGTTCCATTTAGATGCCAGGAAGTACTTCCTGACAGTTAGGACCCCAAGGGTATGGAATGGGCTTCTATGGGAGGTGGTTGAGGCCCCATCAGTGAGGGTGTTAGGCTAGACATGAGTGGAATCGGCTGGAACCGGGGATCAGACCAGATGGCCCATGAGCCCCTTTCTAACTCACTCAGTTTCTATGTTTCTATCAAATTGTGTTGGATATCTAAAAATTTAATTATGAATCTAGAGGCTGTAAAGATCCAACCCATGATACCTTTTGACCACAACCCATTGGAGATAATATGGCTGGAAGAACAAGATGGAGACTGAGACTTAATGGCAGCCTTTGGATACAAGAAGATATTTTGATAAAATCAGAAGTAATACTGGAATATTTTTTTAATTAAATAATACAAATGATGTCTCTTTAGCTACAATATAGGAAGTCAGCAAAGCTTATATAAAAGGACAATTTTTAGAAATAATGTCTAAGAAAAAGAGAGAGACTTCATGAATGAATTCAAATACTAGAGGATCTTCACAACAAATACAAATACATTTTAACTGAACTCAGACAATTAAGAAATCAATTAGACATGATAGAGACATAGATTTTTAAAGAAGAAGATGAGATTTTTAAAACAAAACTATTTGCAACATGCAAATAAACCTGGAAGATGATTAGCGCATTATCTTAAGAAAGAAATGGAAAGATCTATTACGAGTGAAAAAGATAATGTGATATCATATTTTGAAAAGAAAATCCATGACCAATTTACCTTTTTTCAAATTTATATACAAAATACTGACCTTGGAAGATGGAATGGAGCAGTATATAAAAGGAATGTGTCTTAAGAAAGTATTTTAAGTTTTCTGAAAGTGTCTTTGACACAATGAGTTTAGTTTGTGATAATGTGGAGAAAAATGGGAATGATTTCATCTTACATTGTTTTCTTTCTCTGAACTTTTTTTCCCCAGCAAACGAACATTAGAGTATTAAATTTGACATAAGATAGTGATAAAATTTACTGGCACTAATTTACTTGTTAATGCCAGCAAATTCAGGCACTGACAAGGTTCTCTCTCTTGGCACTTGCAGGCTTAAATTGAGGAGTAAGATTAGAGATTCTAACCACCATCAATAAATGCATTTGAGGTTCAAGTGGCATCAGTGGCTTGGAGTGTCTTCTACCAGGTTTGGCCGGGGGCCCAACTGTGCCCCTACCTGGACAGAGAAAGCATGGCTTCAGTAATGGTAATCTCTAGATTTGATTACTGCAATGCATTCTGTGTGGAGCTGCCCTTGAAGACAGTCCAGAAACTGCAACTGTCCAGAATGCTCAGCCAGATGGACCAGGAGGTCTGAACACATAAGAGCAGTTCTGGCCTGCCTGCATTGGCTGCCTGCTTAATCTGGGCTCCAGTTCAAGGTGCTCATCTTAATCAATAAAGCCCTACATGGCTTTGGAGAGCAATACCTGTCAGAGCGCCTCTCCCAGCCTTGATCTATCTGGACACTGTGCCTAGCCACTGGAGCCTTCCTCCAGGTGCCAACCCCTCTACAGGCTGAGAGGGTTGCAACTAAGGGGAGGGCCTTTTCAGTGGTCACCCCCCATCTTTGGAACAACCTCCCTGTTGTAGCCTTCCTTGTGCCAAATTTGCCATCTTTTCAGCTCCAGCTTAAGACAGCCTTCTTTGCAGAGGCCTTTAAAGACCTCCCTGGTCATTCAGGGGCCTGATGCAATAAGTCAGATGCATTTTACTCTTGGCTGGGTCTTTTAATGTACATTTATGTTACTTTAAATTAATTTTAATTCTTACTGTTTTTATCTATTGCATTTTATTGTTTCATGTTTTGTTGTACACTGCCCAGCAAGTTTGAGCTATGGACAGTACAGAAATTAAATGAAATAAATACATAAAAGCAGATATTTGCTCAAATAACAAAATGCTATTTAGCTTACAGCATAGTTTACTCCTTAGCCATTGTTATTCATATTTATCTTCCTGCATGAAGTATGCTTAAGAATCAGTCTCTTTCAGGTACCATTTGGATCCAGGTTCTCAGCTTAGCTGATCCATCAAAGTTTGTAGTATTTTTATAGGTTTGAATTTTCTTTATACCTTTGGACTGCCATGTGAACTGGAATAGTTAAGGGGATTTGTAGAGTAGTTTCCTTGCTAAGTCTTGATATAACTGGAGTTTATTGCCCTTGCATTGTGTACTTCCTTTGTTTATCACAGCCTGTAATTCTTTCTTTCTTTCTTTCTTTCTTTAAAACATTTTTACCCCGTCCTTTACACAAGCCTTAGGATGGCTTACAAAAGATTAAATAATAATATAAAATACAATTAGAACATTTGATAATAACAACTCAAAACTAGCAATAATAACAATTCAAAACTAAAAGAAAGAGAGGAAGAAAAACGAAAAAGAAATGCAACTGTGTAAAATGTTTTTAATTTTATTAAAATTATTAATTTAATTATTAAAATGATGGGTAAATAAAAAGGTCTTTACCTGGAGCTAGGAAGAGTAGAGAGTTGGTGCCAGTTGGGGAACATATTCCATAGTCTGGGAGCCACCACAGAGAAGGCCCTCCTCTAAGTAGTTATCCTCCGTAGCTTCAAAGAGGGTTCCCAGAACAAGGCCTCCCCTGCCGATCTTAAGGGGCATGAGGGCATGTAGGGAAAGAGACGTTCCTTCAGGTATTCTGGTCCCAAGCTGTTTAGGGCTTTATAGGTTAGTAGCAACACCTTGAATTGGGCTCAGACTTCAATTGGGAGCCAGTGAAGCTGATAGAGGACCGACATTACATGAGAACAACGCCTGGCCCCAATCAGCAACCTGGCAGCTCTATTTTGTACCAATTGAAGTATCCAAACTGTTTTCAAGGGCAGCCCCACATGGAACGCATTACAATAATCCAACTGGGAAGTTACCAGTGCATGTGTCACCATCGCTAAGCAGTGCTCGTTCAGGTAAGGATGTAGCTGTTGGATCAGCTGAAGCTGAAGGAAGGCGCTCCTCGCCACCGCCATCACCTGTGCCTCCAGGGACAGCTCTGGGTCGAGGAACACTCCTAGGCTGCAGACCCTGTCCTTTAGAGGGAGTGCAACCCCATCCAGGACAGGGCCAAAATCACTTACCTGAAAACCTGAACCGCCCACCAAAAGGATCTCCGTCTTATCTGGATTGAGTTTCAGTTCACTGGCCCTCATTATGCCTATTACCATTTTTTCTTTGAAGGAGCTGTTAACAAACCTTGTAACATGTTTTACTTTTGGAAAGTAGTGACTTTTGTCTCAGGATTCTGTGAATTCTCCCTATATCAGAAGAACTTAGAGTTAGTGTTGAGAAGAGGTGTGCAAAAATCTCATTAAGAGGTGCAATTGTCCATGGATTAATCATAGAATCATAGAATAGTAGAGTTGGAAGGGACCATGAAGGCCATCAAGTCCAACCCCCTGCCATTGCAGGACACGACGTGACACCACCCCATTCATCCCATTCATTTGTTTCATTCCTTTAGCCAATAGCCAAAGCTCTTTGGGCACTTTGCAAAGATGTGAACCTTAAAAAGACTTTATAAAAAACATTTAAAGTGGTGCCTCATATTTCAAACTTATTTTGTTTCAGGAGGCCATTCGAGCTCTGAAGCGTTTGAAGTCCGAATCAATTTTCCCCATTAGAAATAATGGAAAATGAATTAATCTGTTCCCAGACCCTAAACAATTCCCATTTTGATAAGCTTAAACTGCAAATGGACATAATTTAAGGTAAAAATAACACAATGACATGTCAAAATTATTAATTAAAGCTTGAAAACAATAAAATATGTAAATATGTACTGTATAATAAAATGGAAATTGCATTGGCTGTACAAATGCAATTTGTACAGCAAATAGAATTAATCCAGTCCTTCTGCCTTAACTTCAGTTCTCCAAGTCAATTATGCATTTATGTAGGCAACAATTTGATATTTTAACATCCACAATTTCTGCTTGGCAATCAGTGCTGATTTCTAGGAATCTGTTTTGATATAGGCATTCTGTACTATGTTGGTTCTCCCCTGAAATAGCTTGAATTGTTTTTTTAGGACAGAGTTTTAAGCACTGCTATCTGCTTTGATATTTTGGAGAAAAACTCATTATTGTCTTTTAGTTTTCTTGCTGGGTTATGTTCATATTTGGCCCTTCTTTTCTGGGTTGATCAGTGTGTTGTCAACAACACCTTCAAAGATTTTAAGCTTCTGTTGCAGTTTATTGAAGTGCTATGAATGAAATTAATTTGGCGTCATGAATATATTTATCCAATCCTTTTACCTGGAGATTCCACCTGCAACTGCAGCTCTTTAAATTCTGTATGTGTCAGTGAGAAAGGATAATTTGCTGCATTTGTTTAAGAAATTCTCATGTTTGGACAAAGAGCTCTAGCATGACACTACCATCACACCCAGACACAGTGGTGATATCATACCCCTCCCTGTTTGTTTTCTTTAACCAAAACTAAATCGGCACTTATTGTTATCAAACATCAGTAAAAGTTTTAATTGATGTGTGATGTTTATATCTTCTTATAGGTAATTTCTTTATGTATTACAGAATGTGAATGTGAATGCTGATTGTACCTTCTATTAAAAAGCTACTACTTTTCCTTCCTTCTGAGCTGTTGTGTTCATGGGAAAGTAAGATGAAGAATCAGCATTTCCAAACAACATGGGCAAGGGAGAACAAGTGTCCTCTGTGGCTAGTTTTTGGGTTACCAATAGAAACAAGTATGGGATCGTTCCAAGTTAGAAAAGTACAGCAATATGATGCTATGCATATTTACTCAGGAGGTTATTTTCAATGGGGCTTACCACCATAACATATCAAACCTTTTTGGGATTTGTTCCAAATGAGAAATGGTATATAACTATGTTAATAAATAAACAAACAAAGACCACTCACAACTTAATCTTAGTTTCTTCTAAAACCACCACCTTGAACATTTACTTGAAAATGGATCAACAGTCTTGGAATTCATTAATGAATTCCAATTAAATATGGTTAAGGTTTAACTGTGTGACTAGAAATACAGATTGTATCCTGATCATACTCATATTATAAACCCCCATTAAGCTGAATTGTGTTTACTCCTAAGCATTTCAGTCTTAGAATTAATCTTGGCTGATATTAAAGAAGCAAAGGAGTCAAGATGAATTGCAAAATAGACATTCTGCTATTATAAATCTCAAGATTCTGTTGCTTATAGAAATGACAACTGTTGAGCTATTTCATCAAAGCAGTTACACTCTGATCTTTGTGTGGCAAAAAGCTGTCCCCTTCCTATGACCTTTCTGCTGCAACCTAGTGGAATTCTTCTTTTCTCCCTGGCCTTATTTTTGACCAGTAGCAATTATTTCCACTCTCAGCCTAACCTACCTCACAGGGTTGTTATTGTGAGGATAAAATGAAGCTATGTAATCCACCTTGATTTCCTCAGATGAGAACAGAAAGGCAGGATATGAATGCAATGTAATAACAACAATAATTTGCCATTCTGTTAGAAGCTAGCAAGTATTACAGTTGGAAAGCATTGGGATGAAAGGAGTATTTTCTTAATCACCTTCCCCTTGCACATGCTCTCTCCAAGAACCCCATTTTTTCCATCATTCCTTGGCTGAAGTCATAGTTCCTGGCATATGACATCATAGAGTTGCTGTGGTAATTTATCTGTTATGTATGAATGGGGGGAAGGCAGTTTTGAAAACCAAAGTACATGAATTGAACAGAATGCAGGAAGAGGGAAAAGAAGGGATGTCTTAAAGGCAAGCACTTCGATCCATGTTTTCTTCCCCAGTGGTTTAGTCCCCTCAAAATATTCAAAAAGGCCTATTTGGCTTTTTTAGTGAATACAGTGGTGCCTCGTAGTTTGAAAAACTCTAACTTTGAACAATCCAGAGTTCGAAGATTAGAGTCAAGATTAAATCACAGTTTGAATGATGCTTCTAAATTCAAACTGTAAGCAAAGTGAAAAAAAATGCAGTAGTGGTGAAAACGTCATCTGTTGTGCACCCAAGTCGTTTCTCACATTTTCAGTACTTGCTTTTTCAATGTCTTTTTTTTTTTTTTGCTTTATGTTTTGGTTATAAACAAGGTATGAACATTTACTTTAAAAATTTAAAGTAAAAGACACTTTGCCATCAATCCCCCTCAAAATACTTGCCCTAGTTTTGAACACACTTATCCCATTGTCCTTGCCACTTTCTGAAGCAGTTCTGAAAGTCCTCTTTTGTGAATGCCTTTAGTTGCACTGCTGTGGCTGCCTCAATGACCTGAGGGGGCGCCGTGCACCAGCATGGGGTCCCAGATGGGTTGCAGCAGCAGCTCTAGGCAGCTCCTCATCACACTGCACATGAGGGACCGCCATCTCCTCCATTAGAATAGGGAAGAGCAGGAGTTGCTCCTTGGCACAGTTCCTCTGCGCAGCAAGCCACAGGAGCATCTTTGCTGCCTTCATGAACAGCAAGGAGCTGCACTCTCAGCATGCTCCCTGCACACTCGCACACCTACTCCTTCACTCCTGCTCAAGACTCTCATGAAAGAGGTTTTCCCGAACTTCTTCAGAAAGTGGCAAGAACAATGGGATAAGTGTATTCAAAGTGAGGGGGAGTATTTTGAGGAGGGTTAATGGCAATCTGTCTTTTACTGTAATATTTTTTTATTTAAACATTCACCATATTTTTTGATCACACCTTATATATAACCATGCCTTACTAAAGTACGGTAAATGCAGTAACATAACATTACTACTACAAACTTAATTCATTTCAGGTGGCCATATTTGCTATTTAAGTTTATTGGAATGGGCATTGTTTAGGGTCTGGGAATGGATTAATTCACTTTCCATTATTTCTAATGGGGAAAATTGATTCAGACTTCATAGAATCATAGAAACACAATAGTAGGGTTGGAAGGGGCCATGAAGGCCATCAGGTCCAACCCCCTGCTGTTGGAGGACACCAATTTACACTAGCCCACTCAGATGGCTGACCAGTTTCTCCTTGAATGTCTCTAATATGGGAAAGCCCACAGTCTCTCTAAGCATCAGGTTCCACTGTTATACTGCTCTGACAGTGAGGAACCTTTTCCTGATATCTAGCCTGAACCTGGGTTGTCACAACTTGAGCTGATTATTCTATATTGTACATTTTGGTCTCAACAAGAAGAGATCTTTTGACCGTCCTCTTTGTGACAGCCTTTGAGGTACTTATAGAGGGATATCATGTCCTCCCTCAGTCTTCTCAAGGCTGAACATGCTCAGTTCCCTCAGTCTCTCCTCAAAGGGCATTTTAAAAATGCCCTTGAAGACAGTATGGATACTTCAGTTGGTTCAGAACAGAGTTGCCAGAATGTTAACAGGGACCGGCAGGTATGCACATATAACCCTGGGTGGTGCTGTTGCTGAGGCATCCTTGCTTTCCAGGTGAGAGCTTGTTTCAATTCTCAGGCTAACTCCTGATATAATTCCACCAGGCTGGTTGTTTGGATGTTGAATATTAGAGATGCCCTGATGCTTTGCATGCTGTCTGATGAAGTAAGTCCCATAATTCCATGTCCATTCTTGGAGTCCATTTGATACAGCAATATGCTACCCCTCTGAAAGTATCATAGGTATGTAATGAGCGGTACTTTGTGGGTAGGGGTGTGGGGATTTCCAAATCAATGAGACTGGAAGATGATCACTGCAAAATTTTGGGGCAACCTCCATGTCCTCTAAAAGAGGAATCAAGTTTGTTGAAGCAATGAGGCTGTCTATTTGGCTCATTTTGCTTCCTGTCAGGTAAGTAAATTCCACCAGGTGGTCTTTTCCAAATGCACCATTAAGGGTGTGCAAGTTCAGCCTTGTGGTCAGTTGATGTAGTAAGAGCCCAGCATAGTTAGATTTTATGTCTTTGGATGCCTGATAAAAGGAGGCCCATTCAGGCTAAGTTTAGGGGGCTAAGCTTTTTGCTGAGAGTATAAGGCATGATCATTTAGGCCCATCCTGGCATTAAAGTCCCCTTCCATGATCACATATGTATTGGGGTAAGATTGGAGCAGATCTGCTACGTATGTTTCATATTTTGCCCAAATTGCCCCAGTCTGTGGTTTCTTGTTTTGTGGGAGAAGGTAGGCGTTTATTATCATCAGGTCCCATTGAGCAAAATGAACAAGGACAGCCATTACATGTTGTTTGTAAGATGGCAGCATCCTTGTGCTTACACTGAAAGACGTGGCAATTAGAATTCCTAGGCCTCCATTATGTCTTCCATGGCCTGCCCCAGGGACTGCACTGATGCAGTGTGACTGGAAACCATTAAGTAGCAAGCCGCCCTGGTGTTTCTTGTAGGAGTACAATGTCGTTAGAAGAAAGGTAGTCTTTGGATTCAGGGTCCTGCAGAATTCCAGCCCAGCCATTTATGTTCCATGTTATAAGGTCAATTTTATTCATATGCCGGTCGTCTGATTGTCATTGGGTCTCAGAGGTGTTACCTTCCAGCTCCTGGGGACTCCTTTTTTACTCACTCAGCTCAGTTATTGGCTATAGGGGCAGTCCAGCTGAGGGAGCAGGGGAGTCCAACCAATTCTCTCCCGGGGGGGGGGTCAATTGGAGGATGTATTGGACCTTATTTTACGTAGTGTCCAGGCATCACTTGAGGACTAAAGAAACTGAGTTGGGGTATCCAAGGGGCATGACAGTCTGTTTTTGTGACATCATCTAGCTCAGTGCTAGGTTGAGTGCTTGTTGGTTTTTGTAGACCTTCCCTTGTCCTCACTGGTGCCTTCATTTCTGGTTCCCTTGTCCTCACTGGTACCTTCATTTCTGGTTCCACTTCCGCGTCATCCAGTCCCATGCTGTTAATCAATGCCCCACACTGGCTCTCAATAATTGAAGCTTCAATTCTTCAAAGTATTGAAGCTTCAAAGGGAGCTGTGTCTGAGCAATGTTACTTCATCACCATCTTCCCTCCAGGATCCAACCCTAAGTTTCAGTTTCAGCTGACTATGCTCTGGTCTGCATCTTCTCTGATGGAATCTAACCACCTCACTCTTTGGCAACCTGTTTTTTTCTTGCCACTGAGCATTCCAAATATTGTATCTTTTTCTAATGAGCTTGATCACATAATGTGGCCAAAATAAGTAAGTCTCAGCTTTGTTATCTTGCTAACCTGGGATGTGTCTGGTTTAATATGCTCTAGCACCTGCTTGTTCATCACCCCTGTTGTCCATGGAATGCGCAGGAGCATCCACTAACACCACAGCTTGAATGAGTTGAGTTTCCTCTTGTCTAACTTTTTCATTGTCCAACTTACACAGCTGTAAGTTGCTATAGGAAAAACGATCACATGGACCAATTTGCAATTGGTTGCCAAGCTGATGTTCTTGTTTTTCAACACTCAATTCATTCATATGGCTTGTCATTGCCATATGACTTAGTAAAATTTATCACTTTTTACCCAACAGCTGTACACGTTGGTTATTCTAAGAGCCTGCCTGAGCACTTGGAGAGAATGGCCTTGAGATAAGTACCTTCGCTTCTCTCATCTCAGACTCTGGTGGCTCACTTTCCCAGACCCCCTCTCCCTCCTGTACTACATTCTCAAACTCAGAGTCCGGATTAGTGTCACCTGGGAGTGCATCCCAAGACCAACTGCCACCCTCATTCCCAACACCACATATGTGCTTTTGAATATCTGGTGATGACTTTTAGATAGGGGGAAGGCAAACTCCATCTTCATGCATGACATCTCTTGTGATCTATTGAGTACAACATACTAACTAAAATTAGCTTCTCGGCTTTGCAATTTTGTACAGAAAATTCTTGTCGAACTGTGCTTAGCTTGCAGCCCTGCTAATCAATCTGCTCAAAGGTAAGAAATCATCTTTTCACTATCAGCCCCATTGTTCTGCATTCCTTTTAAGTCTTAAAGAAATTGTTCCATTTTGAGCCCATTCTACAACACCATGTTCTTCAACAGATGCGTTAGACTGAGTGAGAGAAGAGGAGGAAGAGAAGGAATAGTTACATTTATCATTTTCCAAAATTAACCCTTTTTTTTAGAAATTTTATTAAGATTTTAAAACTAAAACTACAAACAATCGTTGCACACAGTAGTAATAATAATAATGATAATAATCCAAATTGGATAGAAGTCACTATCTTCCTCTTCTTCATCCAGGAAATCAGTCTCATCATTTCCTACCAAGTCCTGTTTCTCTTGAGCAATGTCAAAGGGAAGCATCTCCAAGTTAAATGAAATTGGAATATTCTCTTTCTCCTTCAGTGGTAAGTTTTATCTAAACATTTCTGGACAGTTCAAAATCTTTTCAATTTTCTAATAGTAAATAACTTTCTCACTACCGCAATTACCAAGTAGAGTAGGTAAGACAATTGTAGAGATGTTAAATGGATATTTTTGATGTTTGTGTGTAATTGTGGTAGTTTTAGTTTTAAAATCCTAATAAAATTTCTATATATATAAAAAAGGCTTGGCAGGTGTCCAAGGGTCCCAGGAACAAAGAGAAAGATGGCTGCTACTTCTTGGCAGCAATCCAACACAGACGAATAGGAGAAAGATCCCTATTACTCAGTTCCACAGCACAATTATTCGCCCTTGGAGAGATTAAAGAAGATAAATCTTTTCCTTACCTACAAAAAGTTCTGTCTTTCTCTCCGTTATGCAATTTGCCGCTTTTCAACTCTGGGGGCGGCGGGGGGGGGGGAGGATTTCATTCCCCCTCCATCCAAAGGGCTTTTTAATTAGCAAGAAATACAGCTTATTCCACGGGTATCAGTGTAGAAAAACAAAAATACTTTCCAATAGATCCAGTGCGTTCACAAAAGCTCTGATGCTAAAGTAGACTAAACAAAAAAGTATGCTGAGGACTTGCAGAGAGCTGAATTCTCTCCTGTACCATCTGGCTGAGAAAGGCTTGATTGTCTCCCAGTGAGCGCAGAATTGCCATTTACACACCTGCTGGGAACTTTGTCAAGCATTCTATCTTCACCCCTACAGGGCTTAGATTGGGCCCCCATGGCCCACAACCGGACAGGTACCAGCGTGATAACAGAGCTTCATTAATCACATCTGTCTCATCCCAACGCCATACTTGCTTCCAAAATTAACCCTTTCAAAGCAGAGCTTTGGGAAAATGAGCTTCTGCATATTAAGTTGGCTTTGTAATCTTAAGAACATTTAAGAAAAGGAGCTGAACATCCTATTGACATGCAAACTGATCATAAACATTCAGAACATTTCCAGACTGCCATACTATTAAATCAATGACAGGCTCACTGGGCTTTGTTCTTGTCCCACTTCCATTTCACCATCATATTCATTTCTGGCTCATAAAATAAATTAATAGATGCTCACTTTTGCAAACCTGAGATCCAGACAGGACCTGGAGAACAAACACTTGCAGCCCTCATTCTTCATTTGAATAGTGTAGTGGCTCTGAACCCCTCACATTTTTGGCTAAGTGATTTGCATTTCAGCTAACAGGGCCATCGGCTTATACAGGTAAAGCTGGCAGAGATGGACAGGTGGGTGACCCTTAAACAATGGATTTCCCTTTTTCATATGAGATGGCCTTGTTTACAATTTGCAGTGTGTGCAGTCCTTCTTGGCATTTTGGATTTTACAAACTTCACATTTGGTGTCCCATAAATGTTTAAGTAGACTCCAGGGGCTGGTAGAGGACAGGAAGGCCTGGAGGAATGTTGTCCAAGGGGTCACAATGGGTTGGACACAACTTCGCGACTAACAACAACAAATTTTGGTGGCTGCAAGTAGGGTTGGGACAGACCCTTTCAGAATGCATCCCTCCAAATATTTGTTAGCTTCCTCTTGTGTTCAGCCCTGTTTTCCAAAACAAACTGAGCCTGGAAGAAATCGATCAATGTTCATGGATTCCTGTTTATTCAACTCATTCAGCATCAAATGGGTGGCTGCACTTGGCCCAAGAGAGAGTTAGGTCACGTAGTCTTCCTTTCTTAGTGAGCCCCTAACAACCAGACTTTTTTGGTGCCAGGTGCACCAGTCCAAATGGCAGTGGCACCTGACACAAGAGAGAGGTGTTGCTTGTGCAATACATGGGCCTCAATTTGTAGTCCATGCCCCACAAAGACTGGGCACAACCTCCAGGAAATTGTACTCAGGACTTCTGCAAAGTAAACAGAAGTCCAGGGAGCTGAACCCAGGGAATCTGATGGATTCCCACCCCTGAACAGATTCCTTAGACATCCCTAGCTACAGGTATATCTTTATTGCTCATAGCCTCAGGCCACCACAAATTTTAAAAAGAGAAACAATAAGAAACCGAAAAAAACCAATTTCAAATACAAAAAAACCCCATAAAAAGTATAGTAGCAACATAATAATTACAATAACCAAATTAAAATCACACAACAATTCCATGAGAACAAATAAAATAACCCTTATCCATGAAATTAGGATAAAACTGCAGGATGTTCCCTAGTCCTTATTCTTCTAGCAGCCAGGGCAAGTTTTGCAACTTGGGTCAGAATATATGCATCAGTACCTGCAAATAGTATACAAATCTGATCCAACAAAGGTCTATTTGATAGAGAACTGAGGATATGATGGAGAAATCTGTACTTTGGAGCCTCATACAGCAAGCAGCAAAGTAGATCGAGTCCAATGTCCTCAACTTCAGCTGACTCATAGAGTTGTTGTTGAGTTGGGATATCATAATATCTCCCACCCGAATAAGTGGAGGGCATAAACTAGAATTATAAGGCTATAAAATATCTTCTTAAAGGAGCAACAGTAAGAACTGAAAAGTAATGCTCCAGATCAAATCTTGTTTTGTACATGGGATACCAAATTGAGTGTGGCATTTAAATAGTACAGTACAAGTTACAGAGCTGAAAATAGAGGTAGATCCTTTGTTTAAACAGTAGTTTAATACTGTTTGAACAATGGAGGGTAAAACATCTGTACTGACTCCAGAAATATGTAGAATAGATCTTACAGAATTTATCCAGGAGCTTTGGAATTTGCAGTTGTTCTAATAAATAGTTTTTGGCATGGATGAATCCTTCATAGTTGATAACTTCAGCCAATGTAGGGCAGGAGCAGTATGAGCACGTGCTTCTATCAGGAGTATTCCTGTTTCTGCCCATAGAAAATGGGCAGGTGTGCCTTGCAGGACAGTTAACAAAAATCTCAAAAAAAATTCTGAAATACTTCTAGGATAGACAGATTAGTGTACCCCCATATTTTTGCACCATACAGACGTTGTGGACCAGTCTAATTTGCCCTTAAGAAATCCAGCCTGTTCTTTGGCAATAATTGAGTTTTCAGCAGCCCAAGACTAATCTGTGCAGTAGGTATTTACAGTATAGTTTAGAGATAACACTGAGTAAGCAAATTAGGTGAAAATTCTTTGGATCAGTTTTCAAAACTTTCTGATGAATTGGCACCGTAATGGTTACTTTCCAACCATGAGGAGCTTTCCCTTGATGATTTATGAACTTGAACATTGTGGCAAGAACTGGGCATCATCTGTTTAGGGAAGAATGAGGTAAGCAGGTTCACACTTAATCGAGACAAGACAGAGATACTGTGGAATGGTAAATCTACTGCTCTGTGTAGAGGTTTACAATTGGTCTTAGATGAGGTTGTGGTACCCTTGGGATACTATACGTGTAGTTTAGAAGCTCTCCTGGACTTTGCCCTAATTAGGGAAACCCAGATCACTGTGATGCCCAGAAATGAAGTTAACCGAAGAACTGCCTTCACCCATTTCCGACTGCCTGAACTTTTAAGATCAGCAGGAAAGACCCTCATCATATGCCTACTTGTGAGAGTGACCACATGAAAGAGGGCTTTTTCTCTGATGGCCATTGGTGGCCATTGAGGGTTTGCCAAGCCCCACCATTTCAGACTTTAAAGAAGGTCCTGAAAACACACGATTTTACTTCAGGCTTCCCCTGAGATGCTTTCAGTTGTTGTTTTTAGAGTTGAGTGTTTGTTTTTGTTTGAGGGTGGTTAGGGCAGGGAGGCTGCCTTTTCTGTGCTTTTATTGCTCTTTAAGGACTTTATCCATCTTTATTATCTTGTTTATTATTGTATGTTGCCCTGAACAGGTCAGGACTTCAGACCTTAATGGCAGCCAGTAAATATTTTAACTCAATTAACCATCAGATTGATAAGAAGGGCATTAATTAAAAGGCATTGACATGTCTGTAAGGAGAACATAAGACTGAAACTCCTTGAAGACAGAACTCAAATAGAAATTTAGATACTGCTTAGATTTGTCATGGCTTAGGTTCTTCAACAAAGTGTGGTTAGACGTAGCAATAGGACTACATATTGTATTGGAGATTGCCATGTCTTTTCAACTCCCTACTTTTTTCACTTAGGATTTATTTGATTTCATTTTCAAAATGGCCACATGGAAAGAAAGATGCTTCCTATGTAAGGACACACATGTATCATGGCCAGGGTTTTCTCCAAGACCTTACCATAAACTGGCCATTGAAAGACCACCACACACAGATGCCAAAATCAAAGTTTGCCAGAAAATGCGTTGCTCAGTTGAAGAGGGTGATCATTGGCATGTCTGGGGATACCATACATGGCTGGATATAGGAAGGCTGCCACCAATCTTTCGTCCAAGACCTGACAAGCCTTTTGACAGCAATACATGGCGATGGATTACCTGTCCCAGAAAAAATTCAATGGCTGAACCACCAGTCCCACCTCCCTCATACCTGGGTGGCAACACTTACATTAAGCTTATTGAAGGGGAAGGACTGTTTATGGATCAGAGACATAAACAAAGAGTTTTGATGCAAACACAGAAAGAAATGAACAAGTGTGAACAACTCAAACTGCGAAGTGAGTGCCGAGTTCCTCCTTTAGACATGCAGGGAAATATTATGCCTCCTCGTAAGTTCAAAAGGTAAGCTCCTCTCTGTAACACTTTTTTCTACCAACTGATGTAAATGCCCTTCAGGCCTAGCACCAGCCATGAGAGATGCTTTTTAGAATTTTATTGGATTTACTTTTTTAATGCAAAAATAAGCTTTGGCAAGCAACTAATAGATGAAGTAAATAAATAACAAATGGATATTTCAAGAGTGGTTCCCATGTAGCTGAAGGATAGTGATGGATGAGAATTTAATTTCAGTTCATTTTTATCAGAATTTATAAAAATTCACAAATTTCTTTATATTCAACAGAGATTTTTAAAGCATGCAGGTCTGTTGGATTTACATAAGTTATATGTAAAAGTGTGAATATTTGTTTATATATGAAGTAGTCTAGCTAGTGGTTTCTGGAGTTGTTTGTTTATTTAATTTCTATACTGCCCAACAGCCAAGGTAATTTACAGCAACACTTAAAAATAGCATATAATATGAATCATATTAAAACATCATCAAAAGTAATTATAAAAAAATTTAAAACCAAATGTAAAACAAATATAACAAATTAAAATAACTTAAAACAAAACTGAAGACCTGTTTAAGCATCTAGCATAGCCCCAATAAATGAACTAAATGCCCTGCAGTAGTGTAGTGGTTAAGAGCATGGGACTGGGACTCAGACGACCTGGGTTCGAGTCCCCACTCGGCCATGGAGCCAACTGGGTGACTTTGGGCCAGTCACAGACTCTCAGCCCAACCTACCTCACAGGGTTGTTGTTGTGGGGATCAGATGGAGGAGGAGAATGATGTAAGCTGCCTTGAGCCCTTTGTAGGAAAAAGGCAGGATATAAATCGAAAAATCAAAATCAAAACCTGGCACTGAAAAGAAATTAAGGTTGACCCCAGGCAAACCTCTGTAGTAAGCTCATTCCAAAATTGGAGGGGGTCACCACTGAAAAAGTCCTTCTCCTTGTTGCCACCAACCAAGCATCACTCAGAGATGGCCAGTGTGGTGTAGTGGGACAGCCAGTGTGGTGTAGTGGTTAAGAGAATGGGACTGGGACTCAGAGGATCTGGGTTCTAGTCCCCGCTCAGCCATGGAGCCAACTGGGTGACTTTGGGCCAGTCACAGACTCTCAGCCCAACCTACCTCACAGGGTTGTTGTTGTGGGGATAAGATGGAGGAGGAGAATGATGTAAGCTGCCTTGAGCCCTTGTAGGAAAAAGGCAGGGTATAAATTGGAAAAAAAATAAATTGGAGGCAGATCTTGATTGTGGTGTCCAAGCAGATGACAGTCAGGAGACGCGTTCCATCAGGTCATGTGCTCCCAAGTCATATAGGGCTTTATCTAATTTGAACAACCCTAAGTTTGAATGTTCCAGAGTTCGAATGCTAAAATCGGTCTGAAGTTCGAATGATGCTTCTAAGTTCGAACTGCACATTCAGTGAAAAAAAGCAATCACTGTGGAAACGTCATCTGTTGTGCACCCAAGTTTTCAATCGTTCTCAGTGCCTTTTCAGTGTGTGCCTTTTTATTGTTTTCAGTGTATTGGGTATTGTTTAGGGTCTGGGAATGGATTAATTCACTTTCCATTATGGGGAAAATTGATTCGGACTTCAAATGATTCAGAGTTCAAACAGCCTCCTGAAAGGAATTAAGTTTGTAGTACAAGGCACCACTGTAGTTGAATTATGGAACTTGCTGCCATGAGAAATAGTGATAGTCACCAATTTGGATGGTTTTAAAAGGGGATTGGACAGATTCATGGAGAAAGAGGCTATCAGTGGCCTCTTAGTGGCTATTTGTTACTTCCTTCACAACTCCTCTGGCATGCCTGGGGTTGGTGAGGAGCTTGGGCAGGTGGAGGCCTTGCACCTGTCCTGCTTGAGCGATCCTGTGGGCAGCTAGTTTGCCACTGTGTGTATGGAATGCTGGACTAGATGATCCCTTGGTCTGATCCAGCATGATTTTTCTTATGTTTTTATGTAGAAACTTGGGCAGAGGATGGGGGCAGGCAAGAGGAGTGGAGACGATGGGACTAGAGAGGCCCAGGAGGAGGCAGAGGGGTGGGGCCAGCTGCCTCTGAGGCTTTTAAAGCCTCACTCAGCCATTGGTGGCACCAATGCACATCATCCATTGTCCATGTCCTTTAGCTGCGGCCAGGGCTGCCTGGGGACTCTCTTTGCCTGGGTCATTGTTTGTAATTGTTTGTGATTTTTCATTTTGTTTTATTGTACTTTCTGTCTGGGAGATGAAAGCTGATGAAAGTCAGATAAGGGTAGTGTAGGATAGATAAGGTGGGGGAAGTTGGTAGGGCCTGCAAGGGGTGGCCAAAGTCAGGCCAGGAGATGGCCATAGCTATAACCAGTTTCCACTGTCCCTTTGATTACTGTATTCAAGGTCAGTCTAGCTTGTTAGCTGTGAGTTCCACAAAGTTCATTTTGTTCTTATCCCCGCTCACTTCTGAGACAGGAAATTCAATATGGCTGTAGTGTTTTTCCTATGTGGCCTCCCTCTGGCCAACTACCTTTGGGGTGTTTTGGGGTGCTGAGATTGGCAACAGTTTTGATATTTTATGCTTACAAGAAACTCGGTTCATGGACCCCTACATTCTCGACATTCATTGGTTTAGGGCTTATTCTGTTCCTGCAACTAAAATTCACTCAAAGGGATGAGGGAGTGTAGGTCTGGTTACACTGGTATCAGTGGGTTTAAATATGGATATCCAGATTATGCAGAATAATTTCCCCAGTAATTTTCAGACTTTACTCCTAAAAGGTGACCATTTTCGAAGCTTTTTATGTGACAGCATTAATATTCCACCTAGAAGTTTGCCTTCCCAGGGAAGATCTGTGGGTTAGGGGGTGGTGAATTTGGTAACTCAATAAGCTGACACTCTTCTCATCCATGGCAGTGATCTCCTTCACCTCCCCACCTTGCCAATAAGTATCATCAAGGTTTGCACCTCCAACACCTTCCCTCCTGAACTCCCTAGCCTTCCTGTATCCTCTCCCAGGATATGTTCCCCAGTCTGGCCTTCAATGGACCAAAGCTGGCCCTCATGAAGTCCCAGCTTCTAAAACTTTACCTGCCACTCATCCACATTCCCTTGATCTCAAAGCAAAGGATGGAGTGATCACTCGCATCCAGAGTTCCCCTAATCTGCACTCTGTCTATCAGATAATTCCTGTTGATCAAGACCAAGTCAAGGATATTCCCCTCCCACTGTCACCTCCTGGACCCTCTGTGTGAAAAACCCTCCCTCTATAGTGTCTAGGAAGCAACATGACCTGGCCCTCACTGCTGAGTGAATCTTCCAACTAATACCTGGGAGATTGAAATCTCCCATAATTACTGTGTCCTTCCCCCAGCCACTTTCCTACAGAGGTTCCTCTTACACCTAATGCCTCTTACCACTTCTCTTCTCATCCACAGGGGCAATGAAAAGGTATTGAGTGTTTATACCGTGTGTTGGGCAATCGAGACAGATTAGGGATCTTTGTAGTGTACCACACACCCTGCTACATATCAGATCCTTGCCTGAGCTGAAGGAAATAGTCTCTGACATTGAGGACCCCCTGTCTTGGAGATCTCAACATTTATGCAGAGGCAGCTCAGGACTTCATTACTACCATGACAACCAAAGGGCTCGCATCACATCACAGGACATCACCAAGCAAGCACATGAAAACAGTCACACTCTTGTCCTGATCTTTTCAGCTGAACAGGAAGATGGTGATCTGATGGTGGAGGATGCAGCAATTACACTTTTGTCATGGTCAGATCACTTCCCAATGAGTTTTATTATGTGGACCTCTCTTTCCCTCTGCAGGGAGGGGAGGTATTAAATTGGTCCACCCCCAGAGTCTAATAGATCCAGATGACTTCCAGAGGGCCCTGGAGGATTTCCCAGTTGCAATGGTTTGTGCTTCTCTCAAGGTCTAGGTTGCTCTGTGGAATACGGAAGTGACCTGGGCAATTGATACCATTGCCTCTGAACACCTTCTCCTGCAGTGCAGAGTCTGCTCAGTATAATGCTAAATTGTGGGCAATGAAGCAAATGGGTAGGTGGCTAGAGCACAGGTGGAGGAAAACCCGTGTGGAATCTGACTGAACACAGTTAAAGCTCACCATTGAGCCTATTCCATGGAGGTGAAGGCAGTGTCCTTGCAGTGCCATTTTTGGAGTGCTGCCTAGCAGAGCTGTTCCAAGTGGTTCATGGACTATTACAAACTTGTCCAAGTGGAACCTCAGCGTGGCATTTTGCGGATAAAGTCGCTCAAATTTGGCACAGATGGGGTTTCACATTTGATGTAATCCCTAGAACAGAGGCATCCAGTGCACCATTCAGTCCTATGGTATTGGACAAGTTTCAATTGTTGAGACCTGTGGATGTGGGCAAGATGCTCAAAGCTGTTCAACCAACCTTTTGTTCTCTCGATCCTTGCCCTTCATGACTAGTCACCAAAGCCAAGGTGGCGTGTGTAGCTGGGTCGAGGAGATCGTGAACTCATCTCAAAAGGAGATGTTGGTCCCAGCTCCTTCAAAGGAGGTAGTGATCAAGCCCCTTCTGAAGGAAGCAACATTGGAGCCAAAGGGTAATAGCAACTAAGCTGCCTAGGAAGGCTTTGGCAATTATAGGCGGCCTATAAATACATGCATAAATAAACTATAGGTCTGTGGCCAGCATCCTCTTCTTGGGCAAGGTGGCTTAGCAGCTCCAGGCACTTTGAAGAAACTGACTATCTTGATCCATTTCAATCTAGCTTTAGATCTAATTTCAATTCTGAAATGGCCTTGGTCCCCCTGTGGGATGACCTTTGCAGGGAGAGTGCATCCCTGTTAGTTCTCCAAGACCTCACAGAGCTTTCAATACCATCAACCACGGTATACTTCTGGATAGGCTAGCTGGGTTGGAGGCTCTGTTCTGCAGTCATTCCACTCCTTCCTGACTGGCCAGTTCCAGAAGGTGGTGCAGAAGGAATATGGCTCAGTTCCATGGCTTTTACACGATGCAGTTCAACAGAGTTCCATATTATTCCTCATGCTGTTCAACATCTACGTGAAACTGCTGGGGCAGGTCATTAGGAGGTTTGGGCTGAAGTATCATTAGCACACTGATGTGTGGCAGTTTCTGTTCTAAAAAAAAATCCTGAATGAGTTGATGGACTGGATGAGGACTAATAAATTGAAACTTAATCCAGACAAGATGGAGGTACTGTTGATGGGTGGGTCTTTTGTTCAGATAGACAATATTTGCCCTGTCCTGAATGGGGTTGGACAGAGTGCAGAGTTTAGAGATGCTTCTAGACCCTGAGCTGTCCCTGGAATATCAGGTGAGCTTGGTGGCCAGGAATACCTTTTTCCATCTTCAGTTGGCTTACCAGCATCGTCCCTATCTGGACAGGCAGAACCAGGCAACAGTGTCCCATGCCCTGATAACCTACCATTGGTGTAATGTGTTTTATCCCCTTAATGGATCACTACCTTGCCATGGTGAAGGGGCTTGTGTAGTGCAATGAAGCTATGAGTTATACCATGCAGAGGCACCCAAGACGGACTGGTCATAGTAGAGAGCTCTGACAAAAGCTGATTCACTGTAGAAGGAAATGGCAACCCACTCCAGTATCCTTGTCATGAAAACCCCATGGACATTATCAAAAGGATAAGAGACATGATGCCGGAAGAAGAGCTCCTCAGGTGGGAAGGTGTCCAATGTGCTACTGGGGAAGAGCAGAGGGCTAATACAAGTAGTGCCAGAAAGAGTGAAGTGACTGGGTCAAAGCTGAAAGGACACTCAGTTGTGGATGTATCTGGTGGTGAAACGAAAGTCCTATGCTGTAAAGAGCTGTACTCCATAGGAACCTGGAATGTAAGCTCTATGAATCAAAATAAACTGAACATTGACATCTGGGGAATCAGTGAACTAAAATGGACAGGAGTGGGTGAATTTAATTCAGATGACCATCAGGTATTCTACTGTGGACAAGAATTCCTTGGAAGAAATTGAATAGCCATCATATTCAATAAAAGAGTAGGAAAAGCAGAACTGGGATACAATCTCCAAAATGACAGAATGATCTCAGTTTGAATCCAAGAGCAAACCATTCAGCATCATAGTAGTCCAAGTCTATGCCCCAACCACTGATGCTGAAGAGGCTAAAGTGGACCAGTTCTATGAAGACCTACAACACCTTCTAGAAATAACACCACAAAATGATGTCCTTATCATCATGGGGAATTGGAATGCTAAAGTAAGGATGTCAAAAGATAACCAGAATAACAAGCAAGTTTGGCCTTGAAGTACAAAATGAAGCAGGGCAAAGGCTAACAGAGTTTTGTCAAGAGAACATGCTGGACATTGCAAACACTCTTTTCCAACAACCCAAGAGACGACTCTACACATGGACATCACCAGATGGTCAACACAGAAATCAGATTGACCATGTGCTTTGCAGCCAATATCGAGAAGCTCTATACAGTCAGTAAAAACAAGACCAGGAGCTGACTGTGGCTCAGATCATGAGCTTCTTATTGCAAAATTCAGGCTTAAATTGAAGAAAGTAGGGGAAATCATTCAGGTGTGACCTAAACAATGTTCCAAGGCAGTGGCAAATAGTTTTAAGGAATTAGATCTGATAGACAGAGTGCCTGAAGAACTATGGATGGAGGTTTGCAACATTGTGCAGGAGGTAGCAACTAAGACCATCCCAAAGAAAAAGAAGTGCAAGAAAGCAAAATGGCTGTCTGAGGAAGCTTTACAAATAGCTGAGGAAAGAAGGGAAGTGGAAGGCAAGGGAGAAAGATACACCCAATTGAATGCAGAATTCCAGAGAATGGTTAGAAGAGATGAGAAGGGCTTCTTAAATGAACAGTATGAAGAAATAGAAGGAAAAAATAGATGGGAAAGACTAGAGAGCTCTTCAAGAAAATTGGAGATATCAAGGGAACATTTCAAGCAAAGGCAGGCATGATAAAGGCCAAAAATGGCAGGGACCTAACAGAGGCAGAAGGGATTAAGAAGAGGTGGCAACATTACACAGAAGAAAACAAAGATCTTACTATACCTGATAACCACAATGATGTGACCACTGACCTCAAGCCAGACATTCTGCAGACATATGCAGATGATACCACTCTAATGGCAGAATGTGAAGAGGAACGAAAGAGCCTCTTGATGCGGGTGAAGGACGAGAGCACAAAAGTTGACTTGAAACTCAACATTAAGCAAACTAAGATCTTAGCATCTGGTCCTATCACTTCTTGGCAAATACATAGGGAAGAAATGGAGGTAGTGAACGATTTTATTCTCTTGGGTTCCAGGATTACCACAGACAGTGGCTGCAGCCAAGAAATGAAAGGACACTTCCTCCTTGGGAGGAAAGCTATGGCAAATCTAGACAGCATACTAAAAAGCTGAGACATCACCATGCTGACAAAAGTTCATATAGTCAAAGCTATGGTTTTCCCAGTTGTCATGTATGGCTGTGAGAGTTGGACCATAAGGAAAACTGAGCACTGAGAAATTGACTCCTTTGAATTGTGGTGCTGGAGAAGACTCCTGAGAGTTCCATGGACTGCAAGGAAATCAAATCAGTCAATCTTAAAGGAAATCAACCCTGACTGTTCTTTAGAAGGTCAGATACTGAAAATGAAACTCAAATACATAGGCCACCTAATGAGAAGGAAGGACTCACTGGAGAAGACCTTGATGCTGGGAACGATTGAAGTCTGGGACTGCTTTCAGGTGCTCATATAAAATATAAAGTCCTAGATGGTTCAAGACCTGGATATCTGATGGAATGTCTCCTCCCATATGTGCCTGTAGATCCTATAGATCATCATAGAATCAGAGAATAATAGAGTTGGAAGAGGGCATGAAGGCCCTCATGCAGCTTTTTCTAGGCAGTTGTATTTCTTTGACAGTGAAGAAACTTTTCCTAATATCTAGTCTGAACCTGGGTTGTTGCAACTTGAGTTGATTATTCCATATCCTATATTCTGGTATCAGCAAGAAGAGATCTTGAGCTTCCTTTTTGTAACAGCCTTTGAGGTACTTAGAAGCTTTGAAACATAGAAACAGCAAGTCAGAAGGGGTCTCCCAGATTGTCTAGTCCAGTGGTGGCAAACCTATGGCACAGGTGCTGCAGCGGGCACACAGAGCCCTCTCTGTTGGCACGCGAGCCAAGTCACCCCAGCATCACCCCAGCAGCCCAGCATTGGATAGCAGCACACACTGGGGCCATGTGCATGCTTGCAAAGGCGACGCCAGGCGATGACGTCATGCGCCGCAACTTGTTAGCCGCAATTTGTCTGAGCTTTCACTTGGCCAGTCAGTGCGCTGCCAAGGAGAGAGAGAGAGAGCGAGAGAGAGAGAGAGAGTTGCTTGGACGGGCTTTGAGTTGTTTTTTCTAAACTAAAACCGCAGCATTCAGGTTTTATTGCAGTGTTGGCACTTTGCAATAAATAAGTGGGTTTTGGGTTGCAGTTTGGGCACTTGGTCTCTAAAAGGTTCACCGACACTAGTCTAGGGCAGCCTTTAGATCATTGAATGAGCTGAAGAAGAGGCATTTTAATTGGTGTTAAGAGGCAGAGGAAGAGAATGTTTATAATTTATACTCTATTTTATATGTGTTATAGTGAAATACATTAAGAGAGAGGGAGGGTAACTATCAAGTAGGAGTTACTATATAAGATTAGAGTATAAGTAATAGTTTATAAGATAGAAGAATGTATAAATATGGTAAAGTACTAGCTTTGAATAAGTGAGATATATGGGTAGGATTATGGATTAATATTTGGACTATGATTACCATTCAAGATTAGGTGATAAGTAATAGTCTAAAGGTAAGATAAACAATCTTACTATAACATCAGTGAACATTATCCTTGAATTATCCTTGAATATGTGAATTATACATTATAAACTGAGGTAAGGATAACTATGCCAAATTACCTTATTAACATTATATTGTATAAATAGGGTAGGTGGGATAAGGATAATTTAGGATAGAGGAAGGTAGTTTTGAAATTTGAAGAGTTAAAGAACTGGAAGTCTTTAAATGGAAGGGTTAAGATAATAGTGGTACAGAGGTGATAGGAATTAGATACTTGGTTTCTCCCCTCCCACTTTCTGCAAAGATGTCTGCAATGCCCAGGATAATGTTTTCCTGGAAGAAGAAGGGGCAAAGTAGAAATTCTTGTAAGGGTAGGTTTTTTGGGGGGTTGAGAAACAATAAGGAGGGAGGGGTAAGTGTGTTTTTTTCCCCCTTTGTTGTGTATTTTCTTTCTTTTGTTTGTTTTTGTTTGTTTATGTAGATCTGTGGAGATACATGAAGGACCAATAAGGATATATATTCTTAATCTGATATGGTTAAAACTATAAGAGTACAGTGATACCTTGGCTCATGAACTTAATCTGTTACAGGACTCTGGTCATGGCCCAAATTGGTCATGAGCCAAGTCAAATTTCCCGTAAGTTTCAATGTAAATAAGATTAATCCATTTTAATCTATTTTTTAATCAGAAAAATTTGAAGCAAGGTGACAAAGAACAACAAAGATTGCAGCCTTCTCCCCCTCCCCACCCCGAGCACAAGTGCAGCCATCACCCCCACACCAGCACGACCGTGATCACACCCATCATCCCTGCACGATTGCAATCGCAGGTGTGCTGGGTCGGGGTGGGGGGAATGGGTGCGATCACAGGCACGCTTCGGGGGGGGGGGGGAGATTGATGCAATCATGCTGTGGGGAAGAAGGCTGAGATTGCGGTTGTGCTCATGCAGGAATGACGGGTGCAATCATGGGTGTGCTCATGCAAGAAAGACTGGCACCATCTCGGCCATCTCCCCTCCCTCCCAGCACAATCGTGGCCATCTTCCCACCCCACCCCCCGAGCACAACTGTAATTGCGCCTGTCTTCCCTGCATGAGTGTGGCTGCAATCATGGCCATCTCCCCACTCGGGGACATGGGGAGATGGCTGCAATCACAGTTGCCACCCAATGAGGAGTTTGCGACCTGAGTCAAAATTTTTATGAAATTTTTGTCCGTGACCTGATTTGGTCATGAATTGGGGCATTTGTGAGCCGAGGTACCATTGTATTATTATCTTTGAATGTTAAAGGCTTAGGGAATGTAATTAAAAGAAGGGAATGAAGATAAAATAAAGATAAAGCAGATATTCTATTTTTACAAGAGACACATAAAAAAAAGGATGGGGTTAATGAGTTAAAAGTATCATGACCGAATATTTATGAGAATTCTAAGTCAAGGATAGTGGAAATTATTTTTTCTAAGAAAGATGATTAACAAAATAAAGAAAGATTATAAGGTAGATCTTTGATAATACAAAGAGAACTGAGAGAACATATGTTTCTTCACTGAATGAAAATCAGATTATTTTTTTCAGAAATGTGTTTAAAGAGTTGGAAGATATAAGAAAGGCATTTGTAATAATGGCTGGAGATTTTAATATGGTAATAGAGAAAGACCAAACAAACCCTAGTAAAGAAGATAAAGTACTACAATTTCGATTAAAAAATGGTAACTAAATCTGACTTGAAAGAGGTATGGAGAGAGTTAAAGGGAAATGTCAAAAGGTATACATTTTATTCTTCAGTTCATGAGACATATTTGAAGGTAGATTATACATTTGTGTTTAATGAATTGTTTTCCAAAGTGTGTAACTTGGCTATAGGTTTGATAAAAAGTGACAGGCCATGCTTTGGTAAGTATGGATTTAAAATTAAATATGATTATAAAGAAGTTAAAAAATGAACGATGGATATAAACAGTTTGCAATATAAATATAAAACAGAATGGGAAAAATAAGAGAAATATAATAATGATAAAGAAGGTAGTCAAGAAAGCTTGATTTGGGATACAATGAAGGTGGTTGCAAGAGGGTTAAGTATCAAAGAAGCTTATAATTTAAGAAGACAAAAATTAAACACGTGGAAATCTTCAAAGGACAGTACAAATGGGGAAAAGTATATAGACAATCAGGGTACAAATATTTTACCATTAATTCAAGCTAAAAGAAAAGAACGGCAAAATATTGAAACTGAAAAAATACAAAGAAATTTAAGATAATTAAAGCGGGAATGTTTTGAATTTAATAATAAGAATTTGAAGTTGCTTGCCATGTTACACAACAAAGGAAACCAAAACATTTTATTGGATAAGTTAAAGATGAGAGTGCTAAAAAGTGCAATTTAACAAAAAATTGAGAGTACGTTTAGATTTTTTTCTAAGTTGTATTTGGGTGGAAAGTTGTCATTGGATAAAATCAGATCATATATAGAGAAGAATTTTGGGAACAATTACAGCAAATGGATAAGGAATTGAAGGAACAATTGGTTAGAGATGAGGGGACAGAAGATACTATTGATAAGCTAAAAGTAGGAAAACCTCCTGGGATAGATGGTTTAGGTCCAGAATATTATAAAACTTTTTTTTAAATGTTGATTCCAAAATTTTATTTATTTATTTATAACATTTTTATGCCGCACCCATCGCAGAAGCCTCAGGGTGGCTTACAGAGAGAATAAATAAACATAGAATAGAATAACATTAAAAATTCGGAGTATCTCAGCTATAATTTAAAAACCAATAAATAAAAACAACAAATTAGCAATTAAAATATTGTTTAAACAAAAAGGTCTTGGCCTGGTGCCGAAAAACAAATAAAGATGGTGCCAGGTGGACCTCTCTGGGGAGCGCATTCCAAAATTAAAACCTTTGTTTAATAAATATTGGAAGGAGCTACGATGGTAGCATCCTGGAAATACCCTTCAGTAGTTTTAATTCTAAAACCCAATATGCAGATCCTGGAGCCCACAGACTGATATCTTTGATTAACAAAGATGCAAAAAAACTTTACAGTGATATTTGCAAAAAGGATGAGTAATTTTATTTGTCATTACATTAATGTGGTTCAAAGAGGTTTTATAATAGGCAGGCAGATGGCAAATTTGATTAGAAGAGTATTAAATATAATTGAATATATAAGGAAAATCTAGAAGCTGGCATAATAGCACTGGATATTTCCAAAGCTTTGATTGGGTGGAAGGGCCAACAATAAAGATATTAGTAGAAACATTGCAGTTTAGTCCAGGATTTAGAAATATAATAAATCAATTATACTGACAAAAATATTCCATGGTGATAGTGAAAGATGGTATAACAGAAACATAGAAAGTCAGAAGGGACTTCCTGGGCCGTTTTGTCTGACTCCCAGCACAAACCAGCTCCACTCATATAATGTCCAACATGTGGGTGTCCAATCTTTCCTTGAACTGATGGGGCCTCCACCACCAACAGTGGAAGGTCATTACATATCCTAGGGGTCCTGACCATCAGGAAGCACTTCTTGACATCCAACCTAAAGCTAAGTTCCTTTAGCTTGGCCCCATTGGACTGCGTCCTTTTTTCCACCACAGGGGAGAACAGGTCATTACCCTCTACTTTGTGAAACCCCTACACATACTTGTAAGTCGCTATAGATGCCCACTTAGTCTCCACCAAGCTGAAAAGTCCTAACTCCCTCATAATGCATACCCCCCAAATCCAGCTACCATCCTTGTGACCCTGCACTGAACTGATTCTGAACTTGCTATGTCTCTCCTGTAATGTAGAGCCCTGAATTGGACATAGTACTCCAGTTGTGGGGGCACCAGAGTCCTACGGAACGGTACTAACACATCTCTTGCTCTGGAAGCCACACCTCCAGTTATCCATCCAAGGGTGGCATTCCTCCTCTTAATCCTCCTCCTAGGGTGGCATTCCTCATCACACTGCTGCCTCATGTTTATCCTGCTGTCGACAAGTACCCTGAGATCCCTTTCAGAAGTGCTGTTCTCCAGACGCTTGTCCCCAGTGCTGTATGTATGGCATTTATTCCTGATTCCCAAGTCCAAGACTTTGAGCACTTCTGCAATGAAAACCATCCTGTTGTCCCCTGCCCACAGTCTGTCCAAATCCTTTTGGATCTGGAATGCCTGCTCCCCAGTTGTGCCACCACCCCCATTTTAGTATCATCTGTGATTTTGGTCAGCAGACTTCTTACCCCCTCCTCTATATCATCGATAAAGTGGTTGAACAGAATTTGTTCTAGAACTGAGCCCTGGGAGACTCCACTCATCACCAACTGCCATCCTGATGATTGCCCACTGTTAGTTACACTCTGCTTGTGGTACATCAGCCATTCCCAAATCCATTGGGCAGTGCATCAATGTATCCTGAAGCTCATCAATTTCTCAATGAGGATATCATATGAGACCTTGTCAAAGGACCTGTGGAAATCCATGTAAACCATGCCCACCATGTCCCAATCTAGCCATCTCAAACACTTGCCATAGAACCCCAAAAGGTTTGCCTGGCAGGACCTGTTGCAGAAGCCGTGTTGCATGGCTGCCAACTTCCCTTTCCTATCCAGGGTTTCTAGAGCTTTCCCTATTATGAGTTTTTCCATCATCTTCCCCAGAGAGGATGTAAGGCTAACAGGCCTGTAATTCTCTACCCTTTTTGAAGATTGGGACTGATAATGCCACACTCCAATCCTCTGGAACTTCTCCCGTTTCCACAAGGCCTCAAAGAGTGAGGCCAATGGATAAGAGAATAGCCCTGCCAAATCCCAAAGTACCCTCTGGTGTAACCCATTAGGACCCGGTGCCTTCATTACACTCAGAGCACATCTCCCCCAACCTGCATTGGGAAGAATGCAGTAGGAAAACAATAATTTAACATCTGTGTCTCTTCCCTTACATCAATTACCAGATCCCTTCCCTTATTTTAAGTGGCCCCACCACCTGTCTCCCCTTCCCTTTACTATTTACATAAGAATAAAAGCCCTTTCTGTATTGAGCCACCTCCTCTGAGTATGCCTTTTTGTGCACTTGCTGCACTGTCCATTTCCTGTGGAGGTCCCTTTACTTCTAATCAGTCTCATAATCTCTCTTCCCGTCCATGGTGCCACACTCCTACACCTCCCCGTTTTGCTGATCAGCAAATCAAGATTATCCTTTTTAGTGTCATCCGCATTTCCTGGACACCCTTGCCTTCCAGGACACTCTCCCAGCCTGGCTTCCTGTTGACCAAGTAGGCCCTCATGAAGCCCCATCTCCTAGTACTTGACCTGCCGCTCACCCCTGACCTCCTGAGCTCAAGATATAGGATGAAGTGGCCACTCCTATCCAGAGCTCCTCTAGTCTGAACATCATCTAGCAGATCCCACTGTTTGTCAAAAGTAGGTCCCCCTCCCCTTGTTTCTTCCTGACTCTCTGAAAAACCCTCCCTCCATAGCTTTCAGGAACCAATGGGATCTAGCTGCCAATTAATATCATGGAGACTGAAATCTCCAATTTTAACCAAGTACCTGCCCTGGGATAACCTTTCAGTCAGGTCTATCGGAGCATCATCCAGGGTCTCAAGTTGACCTGGTGGGTGATAACATACCCCCACTGTCAGGTCCCCTCATCTAGACCCATCAATCCTACCCAGATTGCCGGTACCTTGTCTCCTTCTACCCTGCCCCCTATTTCATTGCATCCTATACTTTCCTTAACATAACGTGTTACCTCCATCCTTTCTTTCTCCTCCTGTCCTTCCTAAACAGAGCATTTCCCTTTATGTTGACTTTCCAGTCCTGCTTTGCATCCCACCACGTCTCTGAGTTACCCACCAGGTTATACCCACCTATTCCCAGGAAAGCCTCAAGCTCTCCTTGCTTGTCTCCCATGCTCCTAGCACTGGTGTCCATACATCTCAGCTCTTTCCTGTGAACTCCATTCCCTAGCTCCCCCAGCTTCCTTCTTCCTGTGTTCCCTGGCATAGCTGGAACCCTCAGTTCAGTTTCCACACCATCACCTGCCGTCCCTGCATCATCTTTGTCCTGCAACCCCAATCCTGTTCCTTCACCTGACCAGTCCTGACTGGTTTCTGGAGGTCCCAGTTCTACCCACCCCCTGCCACCCCAGGTTTAGTTTGAAGCACTCCAGACATAGTTCACTATAGCATTCCCAAAGGTCCTTTTACCCATTCTGGTGGGGTGCACCCCATCCCTTGCCAGAAGTCCCTCAGCAAGGTACTGGTTGCCATGGTCGAGGAACCAAAGCATTAGTTCTGACACCTTGCCCTCAGGCAGTCATTTATCTCCAGAACCTTCCTTTCCCCAGTTGGTCCATGCCCATGGACCAGCAAGAGTGAGGAAAAGGCCACTTGGGCTTTTAGGCCCTTGAGTTTCCTGTCCATAGTTTCAAAGCCCTGAGTGATCCCATCCAGTTCCTGCATGGCTGTGTTGTTTGTCCCCATGTGGATCACCAGAAGCAGCTGTTGACCCTCCAAGGGAAGAAGATGGGCCAGGCTGTCCACCATGCTCTAGATGCTTTCATCTAGCAGACAGCAGACTTCCCTTGCTTCTAGTTCTGGCCAGCACACTGCCACCTTGGTACTCCTTTGTAAGGAGTCTCCAGTGACAATAACTTGCCTTCCCCTTCTCACTGTGGAGATTTGGAGGGGGGGGTGTCTCAGTAGCTGCCTCCCTGGCAGCAGTCCTCTGGCAGAATTTGACCTCTGACCGATCTGCCCAGTTCCCTCATACCCTCAGCCTGCTCAGGAGGAGAAAACCAGTTTCTTGGCCTCAGCTCTGTGCCAGGCATCAGAGGGGATGGTGTCCACCTCTGCCTTCTGCAGATGATATGTCTCCATGCCTCCCCAGCTGGCTCCCTGGTGTCCCTCTTCATCCTGTCTGGAAGGGAGCTGTTCCCGGTTGGCCTGGAGGACCTCTTGGGCAGTGCCTAGGGACTGCTCCCCCTCCCTTAACTTCCGAAGGGAGGTGAAGGTGTCCTCACCCTCTTCTTGAAGAGGGACACCAACTTGCACCTAGTGCAAGTGTATTCCAGCTCCTCCTGGGGGAGGTAGGCAAATAAGGCACAGGTGCTGCAGGTAACTACAGTAAACTGGGATAAATTGAAGATGATGGTGTTTAACTGTTATAAAGTAGAAAAGGATGAGATTAGAAGCAAGTTCAAAGTTAAGGTATGTAAAACTATTAAGTATTTAGGCATAAATATTACAGAATTTGCTATGTTTAAGAGGAAATAATTTTGATAAATTAAAATATGAAATGAAAGAGAAAATGAATGAATTTAGAATGATTGGTTTATTGTGGTTTGGTAGAATAGCGGTATTTAAAATGAAGATTTTAACTAAGATTAATTTCTTGTTTATGATGTTGCCAATTAAGATAACAGGGAAAGATATGAAAGAATGGCAAATATGATTGATACATTTTGTAATGGGGATAAAAACCAAGAATTAATTTTTAAAAAGATGGTATACGTCCCAGAAAACAGGAGTTTTAGGTATTCCTAATGTGAAGCTTTCTTATATAGCAAATCAAATGAGTCATATACCAGATATTATACTACAGCCCAATAAGATAATATGGGGTAAATGTCAAGATGCTGAGGTATCCTTATTAAATATTTTTCTCCAACAGGTTAATAAAAACAATTAAAAAAAAGGAAACCCCCTTTTTAAGAATGTGGACTGAATTTGGAATAAATATAGAGATATGTTTGTCCCATCAGTTTTGCTCTTATATCCAATTATAGAATTAGAAGGGTTTCCAGAGAATTTGACAAGTAGTTTGGGGAAAATACTGATGAGTAAACATATTATTAGGCTGAAAGATTGGTCAGAGAAAATGAAGAGCGAAGAAAAGATATAAGCAATATTAGGAGACAGTAATGTAACCTGGTATAATATACTTCAATTAGACCAATGGACTAAAATTGGTTGAAGAAAAATGGTAAATGTAGAGAATATCCTTATTTGAAGATATACAGAAACAAAAACAAGTTAATATGTGAATGAGAGGAATGACAAGTAAAATTTATAATGTATAGGGGAGGGGAGGACTAATATGATCCTCTTGAAGAGTCTTGGGAAATAGATTTAAGAAGAAATATTAGTAATGAAGACTGGAATAATATGTGGGACACGAGAATTTTATAATGTATGTCAACAAGAATTAAAGAAAACTTTGGTAAATTAGTTTGGAAATGGTACTTCACTCCAGTTAAATTGAATTACATGAATAATAAATATTCCAATGAATCTTGGAGATGTAACTGGGAAGTGGGTACACATTTCCATATGTGGTGGGAGTGTAAATACATAATAAGTTTTGGGAAATAGTTTTCAAAGAAATTAGTAAAATGTTGAATCTAAACTTTGAAGTAGACCCTGGACTAGCATTATTGTCAGTATTTAAAGAATGAGTTGGACAAAATATTAAATAATTGCTGACAAATTTACTAAGATTAATAATAGCAAGGAACTGGAAAGTAAAAGTGATTATCAAATAAATGATTGGTATAAAGAAGTTATAAAGAGTATAGCCATTAATAATAAGTTAACTTGTGATATTAAGTGGAAAAGGGTTTGATAAGTAAAAGCAATTTTGAAGATATTGGAGACCATTTATTGAATATGTTTTAATAAAGGGAAAAGGGTTTGAGTCATGTTGGAGTTACCCTAAATAAAAGTTACAAGTTTTATACTTTAGAATAGAAAAAACTACCCTTTTTCTTCCCCTACCCTCAATCTGCAGGGTTTTCCCATTGAGGTTCCTTCTATGGGAAAAGGAGAAAAGTCTCAGGACATGCAAATGGATATATAATCTTGGAGACTCCAATTTGCCCTTCTGCCTCCTCCCCCATTGTCTTCCTGATATTCCGACCTCAGACTGTAAAAAGCAAACACTGAAGCCTGTTAAATTCTGTAGCTTCTGATTGTTTAACCTCTTTATCTGTCACTCAAGATCTTGATGCATCATGTTTTACCAATGTTTCCCTATAGTGTTTCAGTGCTTCTACATTGTTCTTGCATTATCACCCGGTCAGAATCTCATTGTTCTCCCTGCCACGTGTATGTGACCCTGGCCCCATAAAACATTCTGTCCATGCTCTGTTCCGTGTAGTCAGTCTTAACTGCTACCCTTCAGCTCTGTTGTAATTTAGGGATTTCTGTTTCTGTTGCACTCAGTAAAACTGTTGAGTGCTTGATTGTATGCTTCCACTAAACCCAAGTATTCATTGCAAGCAATCTGGAATCCTGACAGCAATCACAAGATTCAATGCAGTTCTGGGAGTGGGAATGGAGCAATCTGAATGATTATGTGATTTTACATTACATAGCATGTATTTGTTGGTCCAGGTGGAAGCTAACATTGTTATTACTGAATTATGTTTATCATTATTATATTATTTGTATTGTTTTATATTTGTGTGAACTATGAGTTTTGTTTTTGTTAAAATAGAATTTTTTAAGAGAAAGAAATATAAGATTGTGATATTACAGGAATATATGCTGTCTGGGCCACATGGGGCTAAAGCTTGTGCCCATCATATATTTTTTTCTGATGAATAAACTCTCCTTTTCCTTTCTCAGTGCTGTGAATGCAAAACCAGGGCTTGTTCTTTCTTGCTGCACATGTTAAAACCCCAGCAAAAGATCACAAACCTTGCAAGGTAATCTGGAGGGCAAGCTCCTCTTTCAGAGGTGTATTGGACTCTGCAGGATTACCTGGTGTAACAACTGTAATGAGACCAGAGCACAGGATATGATGCATATAGAAACATAGAAATAGAGTGAGTCAGAAGGGGTCTCCCGGGCCCCCGACTCCAGTCAGCTCTGCTCATGACATGCCTATCATGTGCATGTCCAGCCTATCCTTGAATACCCTCACCCATGGGGCTTCAACCACCTCCCATGGAAGCCCTTTCCATACCCTTGGGGTCCAAACTGTCAGGAAGTATTTCCTGGCATCCAAATTGAACCTTGGTTCCCTGATATTTGCTCCATTCGAACACATCCTGCCTTCCTCTAACAGGGAAAACTGGTCTCTACCCACCTCCACATGGCACCCCCTCACGTACCTATATGTTACCAACAGATATGAAAGGGAGGTGGCTTCTTTCTTACTTTGGCTTCGTGAAATTATTGTTTTTCTGTACTATGAGTGGCCTGAAATGTAGTTTGGTATTTTAGGCTTAGTACTCAGTGCTCTAGAATATTGCTTTTGAAAAGTGTAAGGGGGTTCATTCTTTCCACAGGGATGTCTTGAGATTGGCAGTACCAGGGTTGTTGCTGCTGTTTGTTGTTGTAGTATCATTGCATAAATTGTGGTACAGGGAAGTGTGCTAGGGATATGCCTCCATCTACATGAGTCAATAGCCTTCTTTTTGTGTGGACAACATGTGGG
>NW_025336598.1:4293325-4307712 GCF_004798865.1 Varanus komodoensis | reverse complement strand
CCCACATGTTGAATTTTCCATGCATTGTAGTTTTCTCCTCACTTGAGCATGTATAGGATATTGTAGAGTAGCACTGAAATATCTCCTTCCACCTTGGCATCATAACATTCTGTTAATAACTCAAAGCTGCCCAGTACCCTTTGTTGCCTTTTATACAAAACAGCTCTCCCAGAACACCTATATAAGGGTCCTCTCATTTCTCTCTTTCACTCATTCTTTTAGTTTTCATCCTCAATTAAGTAACCACCTTGCACAATCTATTCATTCTTAAGGCACATTAACTAGACCAGGAAATGACAGAAAGATTCCTTGGCTAGAAGAAATAACAAAAATATTACAATTTATAGCAATATTATTTAGAGCAGAAGGGGACAACCTTAGGGTCCTTGTGTGTCCAATGGCCCTCAGACTAATTTCAAAAGCCCTGTGTATTAAATCATTTCAGGCCTCTGATGAGATTGATTAGTCCATTCCCTGGCATCCCACTGGTAAGAAAGAAGGAGAGAAAGAAAAAGGGATGACACAGATGTAAAGATATAGTGATGCCAGTCCTTTCATAACAGAGCAGCATTCCCAAATCCGATTCCTTTTAGATGTTTTAGGCTTCAACTTCCATCATGTGCTGTAAAGTCCCTGGTTCAACTCTCACTTCAGTCTCAGTGATGGTAGTAGCCTTACTATTACTTATACACCACTGCACTTCAACCCTCACATTGAAATATAATATTTGACTTAGTTACAAACTAGGTGTTATTGTTCACTGCCCCCCTCCCCCCAGCTCTCATTCTCTCTCTCTCCCTTTTGTTTTGGACAGATATAAGAATTTTTCAGAGAAAAGGCCAGCATCACTTTCTGCCCAGTTGCAGCCAGTCACACCTCCCTCTAGAGGCTGTTGGGATTGCCCTTGTCCAAGTCTCCAACCCCATTACCAGGAGGCAGCAATCAAGTTTGCCCTGAAGAACATCAGCCCAATCTACCAGGAGGTAGTGGAAAAATATCAGGAACTGGCTCTTTCTGGGAGCAAAATAAGACCTTCTACCCCAGTCAGCTAAATAAATGGAAGGGGAAGAAGCCTGAAATTTACAGTACATGTGGGAAAATATATTGGTAGTTCAAAACTGCATAAATCGAACAGTCATAAATAAAAATAAAACTGTCACTGGAGAATGACTGCCAGCAGCCAGAACAACAACAAAAAACTTTGCAGTTATATCCACAGCATAGTTTAATAGTCATTACCTCAAGATATATAATAAGGCCTTTATTACAGAGGTGTGGAGATAGGATGATGCCACTCCTTTGGCCATGCAATAGTCTTCCCCAGCCTGGTGCCACTCTAGATATCGCTGACTGGAAGTCAAGAATGGTGGGACTTGAGGTTCCAAACTTCTGGAGGGTATCAACTTGAACAAAGCTGTTCTAAAGGTAATATACAGTGTTTAAAGTATTTTTATTCTACTTTGCAGCCAAACTGAGACATAAAGTGATTTAATGTATAATCAGTAAAACAAGACAGTCACTGCCCACAGGCTTACAGCCAAGAAAAGACAAGCTGGGGGGGCGGGGGGGCGGGGAGAGAATGTAGAGGGAAGGGGTGGGGAACTTAATTCTTGTAGAAAAGCTACTGGAATGGCTTTGCTTTCCCTGCTCTTTCCAGCCAACTGGAATGGCTGGTGGTAGAATCAGTTGTTGGAGAGGAGCCTTCACAAGCATGGTTGCCTCTCGTTGTTTAATATTGTAAATCCAGGCTCTAAGATTTTAGATTCTAGATTTTTGTTTCTATTCCTTTGGCAGGGGTGGTCAACTTGAAACACCCCCCCCCCCCGCCCAGATGTTTTGATTTAGAAGCCCTATCTGCAACACTGCCATAAGTATGAAACAATTCTAAATTTGCTAGTGTAGATTTGCCTTCTGAATACATCACTCACAGAGGATCAAGTTGTGTTAAAAGTAAATACTCCCTTGCCTGAAATATTTAATTGATCAGCAGACATTCAGCAGCTTCTATTATCATGAGTTGATCCATGATGCAGGAGAGATGCAGTAGAAATGCCACACTTGGCAGTCTTCCCTCATATCACCCTTGTGAAGGTGGCATTACTTCCAGATGCTGTGCTTCTGTAGGGAAATTATACCCCATGTCTTTCAAAGAATTAGCAGCTGTGCAATAATTTATGTATGCCAACTTGAAGAGGGATTCATCTGTCCCTCCTCCCCTACAGGAGCCCATTGTTTGTTTGTCAAGAAAGAGAATATTGAACTTTGTCTTTGTCTTATCTGGGTCCCTTAGCTGCAGTCCAGACTGCTAGGAGACTCTCTTCCCCAGGTCATTTTTTTCTTGTTTTTTCCCCCTTTTTTATAATTGCTTGTAACTATTACTCTGTCTAGGAAAACTAGCCAAGTGAAGTCAGGGAAGGGTAGTGTAGTGTAGGAGAGACAAGGCAGGAGACAAAGACAAGGCAGGGGAAAAAGGTAGGGCCTGCTAGGGGTGCCCTATATCAGGCCAGGAGATGGCCATGATGGGAATCATGAGTGTTGCTGTCCGCTGTGACACCTGTGACATGTTTGCCTTCTCCCTCAAGAGAGGCAGGGCTACACTTACCCCAGGTGCAAGCTGGTGTCCCTCCTAGAGGAGAAGGTGAGGAGGAGGAGGTGAGGAGTCTAAGGGCCCAGAGAGCTCTCCAGGCTGCCCAGGAGCAGCCCCCCTCTGGACAGAAGGTTGAGGGAGAGTGAGCAGGAAACAGCCAGCCAGACATGGAGACATGTCACCCACAGGAGGAGAAGGCTGTCATGGCCTCCTCAGTCTCCTGCTGCTGACCTGGAGCTGGGAAACAGGTTTTCTCCACTTGGGGAGGCTGGAGATTATGACTTGGGGGACCAACCTGTCCAAGATCTCCAGCCTGGGGCTAGCTGTGGCCAGGGGACCACTGCAGGAGAGGCAAGGGCCATGGCACGGCCATCTACCGCCACTGGGAAGAGACAGCGGTGGGTGATCGTCAGCAGGGATTCCCTGCTAAGGGGTACTAAGGCAGTGGTGTGCCACCCTGACCTTGGAGTGAGGGAGGTCTGTTGCCTCCTGGGCAGATGCAACTGGAATGTGACAGACAGAGCCTTTTTCCCTTGGGAGGTTCACCGGCTGCTTCTGGTGATCCACATGGGGATGAACAACACAGCCAGGCAGGGGGTGGGCAGCATCACTAGTGACTTCGAAGGTCTCATCAAGAAACTCAGGGATCTAAAGGCACAAGTGGCCTTTTCCTCTATCTTGCCAGTCTGGGGATTTGGGCCAGCCAGGGAAAGACGGGTTGCCAAGCTGAATGACTGGCTCAGGGAATGGTGGCAGAAGAAATGCTTCAGGTTCCTAGACCATGGCACTGGTTTCTTGCCAATGGAGTTCTGGCGAGGGACAGGGAGTACCTCACGAGGATGGGGGAAAAGTTCTTCAGAAATGCTCTAGTGAGCTTTGTCAGAATCAGGAAAGGGAGGAGGAGGATGGGAGACCCAAATAAAAGGATGTAGGAAGCAGTGAGATGCATGCATACCAATGCTAGGAGGATGGGTAATAAGTAGGAAGAGCTTGAGGCTTTCCTGGAAGTAGGAGTGTATGACCTGGTGGGGATCATGGTAACTTGGTGGGATGAAAGGCAAGGCTGGAATGCAAACATAGAGGGGTATGTCCTGTTTAGAAAGGACAGGAATGGAAAGAGGGGGAGGGGGCATAGTGTTATATGTCAGGGAAGGGATAGGATGCAATGAGACAGAAGATGGCAGAGATGGGGATCTGGCAGAAAACTAAGGGGTTTTGACAAGGGGATATACTGGTTGAGAAATTGAGAAGTTTTGGGGATAGACAGGTGCCCAATGGATTAGGGCATGGTTGATGGCCCAAAAGCAGAGGGTAACTATTAGTGGGGATCAAGGCCTGGTTCAGAGGGAAACTTCTAAATCTAAACATCACAGAGCGGTCAGAAGCAACCCTCCACCCCGACTTCCTTAGTTGTCTTGGAGACCGCAACACCTCCAGGTGTCCGAACAGAGGGTATAAGGTCCGTCCCCATCCACACACCCAAATGACCCTGTGTGTAGGGACAATGGAGTGTGGCAGTCTTACGACAGCCAGTGGGGTGGAGGGCAGGTTCTGTGAATGCACAGATGACCACTCAAAGGTAAGCAACCTGCCTTTCTTCTTCATGGTCTCTGTGCATCACACATGTAGGTGACTAGCAAGCTTACCCTTTGTGGATGGAAGGGCTGTCATTGCAGAACAGCTGAAAGGACTACCCTAAGGCACAGTCCTGTCTTGCATTTATGTTGAGCCTGTAGTGCTGAACAAAGGTTGATTGGGTGGACCATGTGGCTACTTTGCAGACACTGTGGAGAGAGATTCCAGCCAGGGAAGCAGCAGATGTAGCGTGTGCTTGCGTGGAGTGCATGTGAGGGTGTGGTGGGATGGTTGAGCCCTGCCATCTCATAAGCTAGGGAAATGGTACTGGATATGCACTTGGAAAGTCTCTGGGGCGAGATGGTATCCCCCTTGGTCTGGCCACTACAGCAGATGAAAAGATGGTTTGTGTGGCAGAGCTGTTCTGTGCACAACATGTAGAAGGCAAGCATTCTGTGGACATCCAGGCAGTGGAGCAATGCTTCTAGGGGAGTGCATGGGCTTGGGAGGCTGGGAGGACGTTTTGGTTCATGTGGAAGGCGGAGGTGACCTTGGGCCAGAACTGTGGATCTCTGTGAACAACTGTGTCCTTGTAGAAGGTGATGGATGGGTTTTCAACCCTAACAACTGCCAATTCACTTGAGGGAGTATAGGACAATGGAGAGCCTCCACAAAAGGGTGTAGGGGCATACTGGTAGAGTAATATTTTGGAGGACACAGAGGAACCTGCATGCTAGAGGGTGTGTGAACACAGAGGAACTTGGGATGGGGGGGGGGTGATGAGACTGCAGCCAGATGGACCCTGAAGGAGGATGATGACAGTCCTGAGCTGAAGCATGTCTGGAGATATGGGAAGGGTCTAGGTTTCCCGCCCTGGCGTGGCAAGTGAAGGCAATCCATTTGGTCAGGTAGGACTTGTGGGTGGAGGGTTTTAGGGCAGCCTGTAAAAAAGATGCGATAGCCAGGGGGTGGTGCTGAGTAGAGGTTTTTCTCCAGGCAGGTTCAGGGTGCTGATGTCTGGGTGAAGCTCCTGGCCCTCTGAGAAGGCAGGTTGTGGTTCTATGGCAGGTGGAAGAATGTTTTGTTGGACAAGTAGAAGAGGGAGCCACAGCTGTCATGGCCACCAGAGGTTTATGAGGAGATAATCTGTGTGGTCCCTTTGGATTTTGGGGATCACCTTGATGAGGAGAGGGAAGTGGGGGAAGGCATAGGAGGTGTGGGAGCCATGGCTGTTGCAGCCACCAGGGGGTGATGGGGAGGTAGTGGTTCTTCTGGATTTTGGCAACCACCTTTGTAGTCAGGGGGAGGGGGAGTAGGTGTAAAAAAGGGTCCCTTCCCATCTCAGGTCAGTGAAGTGTACTACCAACAGCATGGCAACCATGAAGCCCAGGAGTTTCTGTAAGGTGTGGGTGGTGGAGCAGACTGGGTCCTGACAGCTGTGGTGCAGGAGGTAAGTCTCGACCCATGGCTGTGTGAGGACTTCTGTCCCCTTGCAACTCTTCTATGATTCTATGAATTGCTCATCCTGGTTACACTTAATGGCTGCAAGAGCACCTGGAGAGTCTGGCCTTGGGATTAGCACCTCCACTACTCTCATCTCAATGTCTGGAATTGGCCCACATTCTAAGGCCTCCCCTGCTCCACCTCCTCCGAGTCCCAATCAGCATGTCTTAGGAATGCACGCTAAGAACAACTGCCTTTCTCATTCCCAACACATTACTCAGCTTACTAGAGGGCTCTTATTGTTGCATGGTCTTGTTAACTATGAAGTGCTAATAAAGATCTACATTGGTGTTTTGGAGCCTAGGGCAGGAAGGGAAGGGTCTGGCTCAGACAGCATTCACCACCTGGAGCACTTTGCTTTTGGGCCTGGCAGTGAAGACGTTAGTCAATATGCCCTTGCCCAGGAAAAGCAGGTAAATGGGATGCTCATCAGTTGGCAGTGGCTTTCATGCTTATAAAAAGATGCCTAAATGCCATTGAGAAAATAAGAGGAAAGTCGGAAAAAGAAAAAAGTCCTGCATGGGTTCAGAGGAACTAGAAAGGAGAAAAAATTCTAGTGTGTATATGGGACATTGTTTTTGTGGAAAAATATGACAAGAGACCATGGCCAAGTTAACATAGAGGGAGAGGAAGAACTTCACAAGGCACCAGAGAAGATAGTTGAAGAAGCTGAGGCAAGAGGTGGGAACTCCTCCCATTTAGACCAAATGCTGAGGTGATGGAGGGGTTCCCATCAAAACACTGTCAACTATGAAATCTTCCTAACAACAGCCTCCATGCAGGTACAAAGCTCATATGTGTGATGCACAGAGAGCACAAAGAAGGAGAAATTGTGTGTGAGAAAGACAGAAACAGAGACAAAGAGTGTAAGGCCACACAAAAGACCAGGAGGGTATTTGTGAGCAAGATCACATGAGGAACAACAGTGCATGGACACAAGATGTTTGTTGGGACACTGGAAAAAACAGAAAAAGTAAAAACCCAAAAGAATCTGAAGAAAAAACAGGAATGCTCATTTGAGTAAACTAACATGATATAATCTAGACATTAAAAAATGCAGTAAGTTTTGATCCTTTAAAATTATCTTTATTCAAGTTTTCAACGAATAGATGACTAAAATAAGCAGGAGTACACAAAAGTACAAACTTAAATCCAATAATGTTTGCATACTGGCATGGTGCTTTTGAATGGTATGAACTTCTGTATTAACCTACTGGCTTCAGAAGAACCCTGCTCCCCATGCAAACACATCCTCCCACCCCATCTTTACAGTTAGCTTCTCTGTCCCCTTTCAATTAACCGTTCAGTTAGCAGTATTAAGAACTGAGGTTTCCTGAATTTACTTAATGGCTTTCATCCTTGTAACTTAAAATTTGAAACTATGTTTTCACTAGAAGAGACAGTGAAACATGAGAAGAATGCAAAAGAGCATTTCCTATTATTTTGCTTTTGGTTAGCAGTTTGTCATCAGTTTAAGTTCAACTGATTCCTGGATCTACCTATTGACTGAAAAGCTTCAGACATGGCTTGTTATGAAGCTTCAACTGCCTAGAAAATTAATTAGGATAAATGGAACAGATTGACCTGGTTTTGCACATAAAATGGACTTAGTATGGGTTGTTGAATCATGGACTGTTGTTAAAATGGGAGTTGCCATAATGTATTTACCCTGTGCTGTTGCTTTTTAACAGGTTGTTAACCATGAGCAACCCAGGAAATGAACTCATGGTTGCTGTGAACTCTGGGCTCCTTTTGGTTAATTACCTGTACCTAAACCATAGTATAACCTTTACATGTAAAAACAACCCATGATTTAACCAGAACCCATGTTCAATCCATGCTGAACCTGTACTTTCAGTTATCATTATGTGTGATCCAGGTCACTGAGTTTGATGCAACAAGGACACCCATATCCTAACAGGACATGAGAAACAGTGCTATAAGTTATGTGGATCTATACTATATATTCATCAGTTTCTTGAGTAATGGAATGGCTGTTAGAGGAGAATGTTCTGGGTGAAAGTGTGTAATGAGAAGAGTTCTTGAGCTGCTCCTCTGGAAAGTATAAGCTCTTGTGAATCAGATCTTTGACAGCAGAAACATCATCTTCAGCTATGAAAGAAAGAGGCAAACACATCATCACTAGCAAGAAGTATTGTTGCAATAATATAATATTGAAGAATCAGTGTACTTCAGCTCTGTGATTCCTAACTGTCATAAGAATTTGTGGAATTCACTTCTTAAAAGCATAAATGCATATTCTAGCAATGTTTTAGGGAAGACTTAAACTAGATTCATAGGATCATCCCACATCCAACAGGGAATTTTTTGCAGGACACTCATGGAGAACTCAACTTGTAAATAGATTCAGGTGCTGATTTTTGCTGAGAAACCATGCCTCTGGTGTGCCCACAACTGGAGTACTATGTCTAGGTCTGGGCTCCACATTACAGGACAGACATAGCTAGGCTGGAGTCAGTGCAGTGCAGGGCCACAAGGATGGTGGCCAGATTGCAGGGAAAGCCGTATGAGGTGAGACTGAGGGAGCTGGGTCTTTTCAGCCTGGAGAAGAGGAGCCTCTGAGGGAGTCTTTTAGCAACTTACAGGTATGTGAGGGGATATCATGTGAAGGAGGGCTGTGACCTGTTCTTCCTTGCAATGGAGGGCAGGACGTGTTCCAATGGGGCAAAGTTCAAGGAACTAGGATTCAGGTTGGATGTCAGGAAGTACTTCCTGGCAGTTAGGATCCCTAGGATATGGAATGGGCTTCCAAGGGAGGTGGTTGAGGCCCCATCAGTGAGGGTGTTCAAGGAAAGATTGCACAACCATATACTGGGGATTACACGAGTGGAGCCAGCTGGAGCTGGGGATCAGACTAGATGGCCCAGGAGGCCCCTTCTCACTCGTTTTGTTTCTAACCAAAAGAAACAACCTATTTACAAGAGCAGGTTCCAGGTGGAGCTGTACAATGATGTGAATGCAAACAACAGATTCTGTGTACTCACTCATCTGTCATTTAAAAACAAACGGAACTTTATGGTTGATAGTTCTATCAAAAGTTAATTACTTATGCATGAAGACAGTAATCTCAAAACAAGGAGATATTTCACACAAAAACCAGGAAAAGGCTGTTGACTTCATGCCCTGTTTGATGTGTCCTGAGACATTAATGTGCCATCTAGACAACTAATGTTGCATTAAAAATTGTTAACTTGTTTTAGTGGTGGGTTTCTATTTTAGCATTCGTTGCTGGACAATTGTTATTTTTATTTTTTAGACTAATTTGCTGCAAACCGTCCTGAGACTTTTAAGTATGGGATGGTATAGAAATGTTTTAAATAAATAAATAAATAAGAAAGAAAGCTGAACTAAATGGCCTCTGAAGACTGACCGACTAAGGCAATTCTTATGGTTTGCTTCTCTGAGTTGCAGGAATGCTTTCAAGTGTACAGGCCAACAACTTCAAATACAAATCAAATACAGAGTGATTCCTGCATTCAGTAGATGAGACTCACCCTACAAAAATCCATTTCCATCCCTTTCTCTACTGATTATACATGATGGTGAGAACATGTATGTATGAATCAATCAATCCTCCTTAAGCATTCCACTTCAATACATTGTACCAGTCTGCTTGTCATGAAAAAATATTTCAAAATTGTAAACAGTGTTGCAATGGGGGAAGGAAGTTGCCAATCAGATGTTTTAAATCATGGTGAGCAGCTTCTGACCATCCAGGTTTTTAGCTTACAGTCCTATCTGCTCTAGCCAGCATACTCAATAGTGAGAGGATATGGGATAATCACAAGTTGTTCACCCTTGTTTTAAATACACTTAGGGAACAATCTGACATCTTCTGGAAGACCATAAGATTTTTCCAAGTATGAACCACCACTCCACCTTACCCTTTTGCAGCCAGCATGGAAATAACTGGCAACTACCTCCCCTGCGGTTGTAACTGGGCTTCAGAGTGAGGGAGGGGGGAGGCAACTGGGCCTCAGAGCAGCTGGGGCTGTGGAGTTGCACTGATTCCCTCCCCACCCTGCGCTAAATGACCATCTGGATTAAATGTGGGGTGTGAAGTGTTGCAAGCAGCAGCAGCAATTGCCACTGCAGCTTGTACCTAACATTTGGCATGAGGAGGATAAGCCTGCACCCTTCCTGTATATTTAATACTTTGCATTAAAACCTCCAATCACAGAAATTGATGAATTTTAGGATGGAATCCTAAATCAGCTGCTCATAGTTCTTGTTCTCCCTTTCTGTTCTTTTATTTCTTATAATCAAAACCTCTCTAACATTTTTAGGTTATAGAAGGCTTATGACGTACCCACATGCAGCTGGAGCAGAAGATCTCTGTATTCAGAGTTATTCTCTAGTATCTTCAGCAAATTGGTGGATTCCATTCTCTCTAACTGCACATCCCAGTAGATGTAGATCTTTTGGTTAAAGCTGACATATACCAGACAAGGGCTGTTAAAGCCTCCTTTGCAGGCAAAGAGGCCTAAATAAATGAAACAGCCATCATTGAAGAACTAAACAAATTTCAGGAAAAGATTATTGAGCTACAAGAATATTTAATAACAACATCAGATGATGATACGCATGGTGGTGTACACCACACAGAAAGCTTCAGCTATTAGGCTTCAGAGAAATTAAATAAACAAGCATATCTCAATTTACCCTACAGCCCTAATCAGTTGAGATAAAATACAAATCTACTGGTGAGCAACTGCAACATGAGCTTGTAAATGTAGCACTGCAAATTTTTCAAGGACTGGATGTAGGGTTCTTCTGCTGAGGTAATGACTGAGCAAGGACTTCTGATCAAGTGCTCACAGAGGGCTCTACATGCATATTCTCAACCTGATTGTTGTACATGATATAGCTAACACCTAAATGTATGTAATACCTATTTAGCTGTAAAGGAATATGGTTTTAGTGGTCATATTTATACCACTTTCCAGGAAATATATCAATATATATAAACAATTAGCAGGAAGCTGTAACTGTACTATAAATTGTCATTTTTCACTTAATCCACCCTTGGGTGCAGAGGAATCTTTTCTAGTCCAAATTCCAGGAATCTTTTTAACTGGAGATGCCTAGATTTAAATCTTGGACTTTATGCATGCAAAGCATGTATTTTACCAATGAACTATGGACATCTGACTAAAAGTAGTAGAACATGGCATTAAATGAACATATCAAGCTGCTTAACAGTGAGTCAGGCCATCGGTCCATCTGGCCCAGTACTATCTCATCTGTATGGCCAAGCTTTGACCTTTCTGAGTGGATAAAGAAGAGTGGATGAATTAATGAATGTAGTGCTTCATATTGACTTTCCAAAATCTTAGGCAGCAGTCCCTGAGCCCTGCTACCTGAGCACCATTAACTTGAAATGACAGGAAGTGAACTGGGAGTCCTCTGCATGAAGATTGTGTGTTCTACCAAGAGCCTTCTCACACAGAGTATGGAGTTTAGTGGTTACCCAAGTTTATGTATCTATAGTCAAATAAGCAACTCACCTGCACAGAACGCACTCACATTTTCATCTACTTGGAACCTAGCCACTGTACGGCTGTGGTCTATGATGTATGTCTGTCCATCCCAAGCACAGGCAATTACCTCTTCATGTCCATTGCCCTGGAAGAGTTAAAAGCTTCTGATTAGGAAGAATAAATCTGATCAACCCACATTCCTGTATCCATCTAGCCCAGCACTAGCAGCTTATTGCTAAAGTTAAAATCTGGGAGGTTGATACAACAAGAAACAAGACTGACGACTACAGATACAAGCAGCCAATTTATGGGTTACAATAGCTGCAAAGCATATTATGGGGAGGAAGAGAGAAACAGCACTCTAAGTGCCCTGTGCCAACATGAGCACCATCAGAGTTGTTTTACTGGCTAAAGATCCAAGATATTATCTGTTAAGACCATTAAAAAGAGGCAAGTTTTCACTTGAAACTGCCTGGAGGGTTATCTTCCTAGAAGCATTATGAAGATGCTCTTAACTTTCTAAAGAATTTATATACATTTAATAAATATAGAATTTTAGTTGAGAACCACCAGAATAATACAAGCCTCTGTTCGCCTGAAATTGTTTATGCCTCCAACAAGCTGTCAAGCACATATTGTCTCATTTCAACCCTCCCATCCTCTTTATAAGAGTATGGTTGCCTCTGCTGCTAATTCACCAAAGTAGCCTTTCTTTTTCTCCTTGCCAGGGCATCAGTTCCTTGTCCCCTGAATCTAGGGAGAAAAAGCAGGTGGATGACAATGGCCACACTGGTGGTGATGCCTCGCTCTCAGAAGAATGCATGCCAGCACCATATGCAGGGAAAAGTATCCCTAAAAGCAAATAAACTGTTTTATTTTGTGGTGCTTCATTTAAAGGTTGCTGCCTGAATTATTTAGGACAGAATGGGTAACTCCAAGATGTTCCTCTCTTTCCTAATAGATGATCTGGGTGTATTTGCATCTACCTGTCCAACTGTTGCAATCTAGAACACAACTCACAGTAACATCCAGTTTTTCTAGAGCAAAAAGTTGGTGGTCGACCTGCACTGACCACAGCAGCTTGTCTGCTCCCTCCATGAGTTTCAGAGTCCCTACAGGGGAAAGAGAAGGTTAAATGGAAAATGGCCCCATGTTCTTTCTGTATGCTGTGCCACAGAGATCTCATTTTACAGGGTAGTAGTTCCTATCCTGGTGTATTGAACTAAATCTGGCCTGACGCATCTAGCAAAACACACTTTATTTGGATATTATTGACACAAGAATGTTCTTGCTGTGAACAGTTCATTTCTTAATTTCTTTTGGGCTGTGGGTCTATAATCAGCAGTTTGTTGATTTTAAGTTTTCCCTGCCAATGGGGTTTGGTAGACCTGCAGTAGCTCTGGTTTGCCTATGGAACTGGAAGATGACCTAAGCATCACCACCCTAACAGTGGCACTCATTTAGCACCGGGTATCCTAAGGAACTGTGGATAATTATTCAATGACCAGAGTGCAAATGGTGAAAGAGTGCAAACAGTGATGGGTCCAACCGAATATAGGCTGGAGTTGTTGTAAGAATCCTCTTGGTGGCAGTGATGCTGGGTAAGTAAAGATACTTCTTTGTTGCCTTTAAACCTGTACAGTGTCAGACAGCAGAGCTTTCCCAAGATTAAGGGGCATTTCATAGCGGCCCACAGTAACTGTTTGCACAGATACCATCGATTTTGACTTAAGAACAGAAAAAAGATCAGGAAGAGAAAATTAGACAAAATTGCTATAAAATGCATTGGAGATTAAGAATTAAAGATGAATTTCTGTTCATAGTATTTTTTAATATAATTCCTGACTGTGGAACACACTCCCCAGAGAGGTTCACCTGGCACCAATGCTTCTTTTCAGCAAATAAAACCTTTTTATTCTTCCACTATTTTATTGTTAATTTATCTTAATATGTGGTTTTACAGTTACATTTAATATTGAATGCTGTGCTACTTTTACTTTATCTTATTTTATTGTTATTGTAAACCATACCAAAACATCTATGATGGGATGGTATACAAAAGTTTTAAATAAATAAAATAAAATAATTATTTATATTTTTTATCATTGAAATTCTTCATTTTGTTTTTATGAGCATTTATTTGATGTATTTGTTATGACCTTTGGCTAGTAAAATACACTTTTTTAAAAAACTGACTTTAAAAAGTTGCAGCCTCATCTGCTCAGCCTGCTATGATTTCCTTTCAAATTATTCTGCCGGAGGATGTGGAGAGACTGAATCCCACCAAATGTAATCTTGATTTTTGCCCTTCCTAATTCCTTAAACTTGACAGATCTTTCTTGCACATTGAGTATTAGCTGGGCATTGCCCCTCTGAGAGAGGATGTCATTCTAGTCTCAGAGGGGCAAGCCAGTTACCCATCACAGGGTTTAAATAGCCCATCCAGATGATAAGTCACAGGCAAGCCAAAAAATAAAAGAACCCTTTGGCTAGAGTGTCAAAAAGCTCTGCTGTTCTGGTCAGGAGGCTCTAGCTAATGACAGCTAGCAGAATGCAGCAAGCATCTGTTTTCCTCAGGCTCCTACCAATACTGGAGGGAGAGGATTGCTCAAGAGCAATACTGCTCTTCCTGCAGCATTGGCAGGAGCTCAGAAGTTAGTGTTGTCTGCAGACCACATTCCCAGGCCCCATTTAGAACCAGCCTTTTGGTCCTGCTTCCCTTGAGAGAAAGGCAAGTCAAACAGCTGGCTCTCACCTGCCACCACCACTGCAGCAGGAGAAAGAGCAGGAATGCACTGCTACCTTTGCCTTACTCCTTTCCAAGGAAGAGGTGCATGAGAAAATTTGGTCCTTCTCCCACAGCAACTTCTCAAGCCTTGTATAGGACTTGGAAAGAGGAGTGCTAGACACCAGCTTGCCCTCCTGCTCCTGGGTGGTATGACCCCTGCAGGCAACATGCCATCTGAATGCGAGCATGGGAGTACTGCAGAGCAGGATGGTACATTAAACCAGGTCAATTCCCAGGGCAACCCAGCCAAACATGCTCCCTGCCTCTTAACTGCTGCTCAGCTCTGGTATATCATGCTTGAGCCACATGAAGGGACATAGGTGGGCTCTGTGTTGCTCAGCTGCAGCATGCATCTTACTCTGGGCTTCTGCGCCTAGCACAAGGCATTCCTTCCCTTCTCATCTGCCCATTCCTGGTTCCTTGCCCAACACTC